>NC_137170.1:4197500-4797500 GCF_951804945.1 Podarcis cretensis
AGTTAATTTTTACAGTGTGTGGTGTGATTTTATTAAGGATACAAATGAAACAACCCATGGAGGAGAAATACCGACAGCATATACTGCAAAATGGAGCACATGAGCAGGCACGACTCATTGGCTCATTCTATTATTCTATGTTTCCCAAGTTGATTCATTGTCGAATCTATTTAATTGATTTATTTCAATCATTATGTACTGTAAAATAATATTTATCCCCCGTTTTGTTCGTCTTGCCACGTTTTATGACTTATAGAAATGACACGGATTGTTTTGTGGCTGCTTTGTTACCGATTCTGCGGGAGGAAATAAAAATAAAAATGATTTTAGAAAACCTGCCAAACCACTTGTCGGATGATGGCGCGCAAATGCACAACAGCTCGTGCAAAATCGCACGCCATCAGCGCGCAGTGACACTGGGCGCAGCCGCGCGGGCAGTCAAAAGAAGAGCCGCCAGCGGCCGGCGCAGTCTACCAGGCTGCTGCGACGTGGGAGCTCGGACCCGGTCCTGAGTGGGCAGGCGGGCAGGCGAGCACCGCCCCAGCGAGAGGCGCGCTCCGCCCTTGCCTCGCCCCTTGCCAAGGGAGACCGGGAGAAGGCGCTTCCGCGGGCGCCGCCGCGCACTCGGAACCGGAGCAGGCGGCTCGGCTTGGCGAAGGATGAAGAGGCGCGCCCAGGAGGCGCCTTCGGGGGCGCAGGGCAAGGGGATCGCCGCCTCTTCCAACCTGGGACAGGCCGCGTCCGCATCGAGGGGGCCCCGGCAACCTGCCGGGTAAGTCAGGGAGCTGGGGTGCCTCTCCATCGCGGAAGGCAGAGGTTGGTGGAGTTGGGATTTCTGCATTGCAGCGGGTTGGGCTGGATGGCCTTTGGGGGTCCCTTGCAAGGCTACCGTGCCAGGATTCTAAGTCGCCCCGCTTTGCGCGCTCCGGGCACCTGCGCCTCTCCACCCGGCGAGGCTCCGAGCGCTCCCCGCCTCCATCCGCCATCCCATCCGCTCGCTTCCTCGCTCTCTTGCTGCCGGTTTTCATCATGCGCTGGCGATGAGAAGGGGTTTGTTTTTATTTCAGGCTCAGACAAAAAAAAAAAAAAATAAGGTCACATGCATTTTGAGCATCATTTGTTTTCAAGAGAGGCTGGAAATGGGAACGGAGCGCGCGCGCGATGACCTGAAAAGGGGTGTTTGGGAACGGGGAGTTTGGCGATGCTTGCAACAGGGAGAGAGGAAAGATGGCGGGATTCAGCACTGGCCAAAAGGAATTTGCTTGTCACAATTCTACCCCCGCCCCCCGCTTTTCCTCGTTTAGTCCCCGTTTTGTGTTTCGAATAACCCTGCAGGGTCGGGTAGGCTGAGAATGAGCTTCAGGGCAGAGTGCTCTAGCCGGGACAAGGGTCAGGGATGTTGGGAGCAGTTGTCTAGCAACATCTTGGAAGCGCCAGGTTAGCGGAACGTGCTTTAGGGAGTAAAGTTGCCTTGATTACCGTGGGAATTGCATCAGAGTAAGCACGCATGCCAGTGATTCAAGCTTTCCAAACCAGGACATTTCCGGAGCAAATTCAATGTTCCAGTTTCTTTGCTTATGATTTAGGTAAAGGTAAAGGGACCCCTGACCATTAGGTCCAGTCGTGGACGACTCTGGGGTTGCGGCGCTCATCTCGCTCTATAGGCCGAGGGAGCCGGCGTACAGCTTCCGGGTCATGTGGCCAGCATGACTAAGCCGCTTCTGGCGAACCAGAGCAGCGCACAGAAACGCCGTTTACCTTCCCGCCGGAGCGGTACCTATTTATCTACTTGCACTTTGACGTGCTTTTGAACTGCTAGGTTGGCAGGAGCAGGGACCGAGCAACAGGAGCTCACCCCGTCGCGGGGATTCGAACTGCCAACCTTCTGATTGGCAAGTCCTAGGCTCTGTGGTTTAACCCGCGTTCCATAATAAATGAATAATAATTTTTTAATTTATATCCCGCCCTCCCCAGCCGAAGCTGGGCTCAGAGCGGCTAACAACAATATTGTAAATATTGATTTACAATAAGTAAATGAACCATGATTTACTTATTGCATAATAATAATAATAATAATAATAATAATAATAATATTCATAGTCCACCCTTTTCTCCAATGAGTACATCATTCTCCCCTTCCTTCATTAACCCCCACAACAACCCTATGAGGTAGGTCAGGCTGAGTGTGATCAACTGAGTGTGAGCCTATTGAGCTTCATGGCCGAGGGGGGGCCGGGATTTGAACCCTGGCCTCTACCAGGTTCTAGACTGGCGCTCTAACCACTACACCACCCTCCGTTCCCCGTTGAATGAGCAGCCTGTTTTGGGAGACATCCCTGCCTTCTGCGGGACTTGAGTGAGTTCCATAGTTTAACTGTGCTGCGTGAAGGATAACATTACGTTCTCTCTCCTCAATCTTCCAGCGCTCAGTTTTGTTCGATGTCCATGAGTTGCTGGTGTTACGAGCGAGAGAGAAAAGCTGTGCTTTTGTCACAGTTCATTCTCCTCCACTGCAATCCTTGGCAAAGCAAGCATTTAATGTCGTTTCCCCTGGGTGTGCTGTTTCTGGAGCCAGCCGGTTAGCCATGGGTGAGAGGGACGAAGGTTGCTGGTACCCATCCTGTCCCTCCCCATCCCACTGATGGGATCCTGTCCAAGCCTGGAAGTGCAATGCTCCTTGCGTAAGCACCGATGCTCTTGCAAAAGCTCAGAGGCCAAAAAATGGGGGTGAGACAGACATTTGGGCATCAGGGTCTTTGGTCTGGGGTCTTTGCCCCATGCTCTCCCTCCCGGACCCTCTTAACTGAGGCCATGTCTCTGGAGGTAAGGAGAGGCCAAAATCCTCTGGTCTGCCATCTGCAAGAGCTGCCAGGAGTGCTGTTTCAGGATGAGACCTTCTGCTCCTTCCCCCATTAAAAACACACACACAACGAAATCCCCTTTTGCCTTTGATTCGAAAATGTCTAGACATCTTGCAAAATCTCAGCAATCCATCCTCTTCATTGGCTCCACCAGTGTGGGGCAGTGGTCAGAGTGTCTGACTAGGGCTCAGAAGACCCAGGTTCGAATCTCCGCCCAGCCATGAAGCTCTCCCTGGGTGAGTCCCTGCCTTCTCTCTGCCTGACTTACCTCACAGGGCTGTTGTGGGGATTAAGTGAGGGGGGGCATGTGTGCCACCTTGAGCTCCTTGGAGAAAAAAGGTGGGATATAAATGCAATAGATTAACAGCAACAACTATTTAAAATTAGCACATGCCTGTATGGAAGTGAGAGCTGGCCATAAAGAAGGATTGATGCTTTTGAATTCTGGTGCTGGAGGAGACTCTTGAGAGTCCCATGGACTGCAAGAAGATCAAACCTCTCCATTCTGAAGGAAATCAGCCCTGAGTGCTCACTGGAAGGACAGCTCCTGAAGCTGAGGCTCCAAGACTTTGGCCACCTCATGAGAAGAGAAGACTCCCTGGAAAAGACCCTGATGTTGGGAAAGATGGAGGGCACAAGGAGAAGGGGATGGCAGAGGACGAGGTGGTGGGACAGTGTTCTCGAAACTACCAGCATGAGTTTGACCAAACTGCCGGAGGCAGTGGAAGACAGAAGTGCCTGGCGTGCTCTGGTCCAGGGGGTCACGAAGAGGCGGACATGACTAAACGACTAAACAACAACAACTTGTGGCCTGGGCTTCTGCAATGGTACCTTGCATTCCCCCCTCCTCCTTCCTCTTTGCCCCCTGCTACTCTGGGGCTACGGAATTGAGGGCAATCGTGCCAAGGGCTGGTTTTCAGGGTTAGCTGAGTGCCTCTGGGAATGTGCAGAGTGCATTTATGTTCTTCCATGCCCTCCTGTCTCGCTCCCATTTCTGTCTTCTCCATCTGGCACAGAGGCCTTCTGTTAATATCGGGATATATTTTTTGGGGGGGGCAAGTCAGTTGCATGGACAGGGCACTCTGCACATGCTCTGGGCATCCTCCCATTTGTGTGTATTTGTGTAAAAAAATAAAATCCTGCCCTCACAGAGTTTGCTATGGTGGCAGAGGGGAAGGAGAACAAAAGGAGGGAAGGGGGGGGGAGCAACAGAGTCTTATTCAATTTGACCCGTAAGCTTCATTCCAGCAGTACAAAAGTTTGAGGTTCCTACAGGAGCCTCTGACTGTTGCTCCTTCCATCTCAGAGCAGCCAGACTGTGTGGGAAACAATCTCCCTCCTCCCAGCTTTCCTGCCTCCATACAAATGCACAGAGCTGGGCTCCAGGGCTATTTCTAATGCTGAAATACCTGCCTACAGATAGGCCCAGGTGATAAGCTGTAATTAAAATAATTAGCCTTCATGGGCAACTTTTTCAGGGCCAGTCAAGAGTCACAGCCCTGATCAGTTTACTATGTGAACTGTGCTGTCTTCTGGTGGCCCAAGGGCACCCCATGAGCTTCATGGCTGAGTGGGGATTCGAACTCAGGACTGGGGTCTGGAAGTTCTGGCTTTCGAATCTCCCCTCAACCATGAAGCACATTGGATGGACTTGGGCCATTCACCTTCTCTCAGCCTAACCTACCGCACAGGGTTGTTGTGAGGGGAGCCACGTACACCGCCTTGACATAAACGTAAGAAACAAACAAATAATAAAACTCTCAGGCCACTCTTATCTGGCCCTCGATTCACACACTAAAGCATCTTCCACTGTAACTAAGTAAATAAATTCAGCAACGTTTGGGATCTGCTGTGACATTTTGCCGTTTTATTTTCTCGGTTTTATCCCGCGAAACCCCTTGCTGTTTATTACGACAGCCGGCCTGTAGCTGTTTCAGTAAATCAAAAGGGTGGGAACAGCTGCAGAACTGCCTCCAGGGATGAGAGAGGAAGACGTGCGAGTGACGGCACTGGCACTGGGCAATAGGCACTTGTCGCAACATGCTGGGAGTGTGCAAGTGCTTTGGCAGCCTTTTGGAGTTTGTGGTGTCGCCAATACCTAAGGGTAGGGAGCAAGGGCAATGTGAGCTCCGGGGGTGGTATTGTCAGGTGTTACTCAACCGAGTTCTGCTTCTTTGGAAGCTGACTATTGCGGTTGTGATTTGGTTGCTGCATCACAGCAAGGTGAGTTGCTGCCTCTTGGGTGTGTTTCGATGCCTTGCCAAAGCACCCTCAAAGCGAAATCGCTCATCAGCTGGGTTATGTGTGGGCCCAGACCTTTGCTGAGCCAACTGTTGCACCAGAAGCTAAGAGCATTATTGGCATATCTCTTGTGTAAAAATCTAGCAAGACGGAGGAGGGAGGTGGTTAGCTAATCTATTTATTTTTTTTAATAAATTTTTATTAAGATTTTAAAGGTTACAGAAAAAAAGGAAAAGAAAACAATCAAGGAAGAAAAAGAAAAAACAATACATGTAAAAAAAATTCAAGAAAAAAGAAATAAAAAAACAAGTCAAACCTTTAACTCACTTACTTACATTCACTTATTTCCTTAACTTCCTCACGCCTCCCATTTTTGTATTCTAATTCAATTAAATATTCCAGCAAATCCTTCCAACTTTGTTTTTATCCTAATAATTTATCTTAACATATTATAATTTTACCTTCTCTCTTTCACCAATTCATTTTTACTTAATCCTTTATGTCTTTTCTGCTAAAACCACATAATTTTCTTTTCCCAACATCTTTCTAACAATCCTTAATTTTACAATATTTTTGAAGATAAACTTTAAATTTTTTCCAATCTTCTTCCACCAACTCTTCTCCTTGGTCCCGGATTCTGCCAGTCATCTCAGCCAGTTCCATATATTCCATCACCTTCATCTGCCATTCTTCCCGGGTGGGTAAATCTTGTGTTTTCCAATACTTTGCGATGAGTATTCTTGCTGCTGTTGTGGCGTACATAAAAAAAGTTCTATCCTCCTTTCGCACCACTTGGCCGACCATGCCCAAGAGAAAGGCCTCTGGTTTCTTCTGGAAGGTATATTTAAATACCTTTTTCATTTCGTTATAGATCATCTCCCAGAAGGAGGTGGTTAGCTAATCTAGTCCAACCCTCTACAATGTAGGAATTGCAGCTAAAGAATGTATTTATTTTGTTTGTTTATACAAAACTCTTTAGTATCTTGCCTGTTCATCTTACAGCACAAGGCAGCAAACTGCAGAAATAAAAGAAACAATTACACAGGTAATTTAAAATCAAACAACAACAATAACAAAGACAACAACAATAATTTATATGCTGCCCATCTGACTGGGTTGTCCCAGGCCCTCTGGGCAGCTCCCAACAAAACCAGTATAAAACCCCAAACATAAAAAACTTCCGTATAGGGATGTCTTCTAAAAGTCCTATAGTTGTTTATCTGTTCAACATCTGTTGTGTGGTCCGTAAAAAAGGTAAAGGTAAAGGTACCCCTGCCCGTACGGGCCAGTCTTGACAGACTCTGGGGTTGTGCGCCCATCTCACTTAAGAGGCCAGGGGCCAGCGCTGTCCGGAGACACTTCCGGGTCACGTGGCCAGCGTGACATCGCTGCTCTGGCGAGCCAGCACCGCACACGGAAACGCCGTTTACCTTCCCGCTGGTAAGCGGTCCCTATTTATCTACTTGCACCCGGAGGTGCTTTCGAACTGCTAGGTTGGCAGGCGCTGGGACCGAGCAGCGGGAGCGCACCCCGCCGCAGGGATTCGAACCGCCGACCTTTCGATCGGCAAGCCCTAGGCGCTGAGGCTTTAACCCACAGCGCCACCTGCGTCCCAATTGTGTGGTCCGTATGCCTGGCCAAATAAATCGGCCACTGGCCTCCTCTTCAGTATCTCGACATTGAGGGCGGACTGAATGTCGCTCTGATGGGAGTTCCACAGGTGAGGTGCCACGACTGAGAAGGCCCCGTCTCGTGTCATCACTCTCCTGCAGGAGTGGCACTCGAGGGCAGATTTAGGCAGGGCCTTGCAGAGCCAGGCAGAGGCCCGGGCAGACAAATGTGACTATTAATTATAATTAAATTATAATTAAAACTTCTCCGTCTTCATATTCTACTCTTAAAAAAGATGTATGCTTGTGATAAAGCCACTATTGCTCATAAGCCACTGTTTCTTTAGAAAACATGGTTTCCACCAAATTTTATCCTCATTGAGCTATATGTACTCCTCGGGTGTATGTAATATTCCTGGCCTAGTCAACAAAATTTTAAACAAATGGCCACATCTTCATTAATTTTTCATCATTAAAAAATAAAAATAAAAATAGCGATAAGAAAGCCAACACACCAGGGTTCAAATCTCCCAATCTGCCATGAAGGTCAGTGGGTGACCTTGGTTCATCAGTCACAATATTTCAGCTGAAACCACCTCCTATCTTTGCTGGGATTAAATGAGGAGGAGGAAAATTTACGTAGGCCACTTGGAGTTTCTTGGAGAAAGGGTGGGGATAGAAATGCAATAAATAGAAATAATATGGAAATAATTATCGCTGTCCTTTCTTTGCTCATCTAAGTCTTTTTACCTCCTTATCTCCCCCCCCCCCTAATAATATTTATTATTTTCCTTTTTTCCCCAATAATATTTATTCAAGTTTTAAAAGGTTACAAAGAAAAACACAATATATAAAAACAAAACAAGAGAAAAATAAAAATAGAAAAATAAAAAAGCAAAAACAGCTAAAAAGGAAAAAAGAATACAAATCCAAAAAGCAAAAAAAGCAAAAGAACAAATTAAACCTTAATCTAACTCCCTTTCTTAACTTATCTCCTTGACCTCCTCACATCTCCCCTCTTTGTATTCTAATTCATATAGATATTTCAGCAAATCCTTCACCTTATTTTTATCCTTATATCTTATCTTATTATACTGTAATTTTCCATTCTTTCTTTCACCAATTAACCATCCACTTTTACTTTATTTAATCTTATTTCTCATTAAAACTTATATATCTGACCTTTTTCTTGAAACGTTTCCCCTAGGGAAAAAAAAAAAAAATCCATTCCACGATTTTCCCATCTCTCATTAAAAGAAAAGGAAAAAAAAAAATTATAATAATTATAATATATATATTTTAAATTCCCAATTTTCTTTCACCAACTCCCCTCCCCGGTTTCAGCCCCTAGCAATAGTTCCATCAATCTCAGAAAACCATCAACCCGGAGATCAAGTCCGAGGCTCTTAAATCTCTTTCATGTCCCCTCTGCCGGTCTTTTTGGTAGTCTTTGGTGTTCAAGAACAGATCTCGGGGAAGCTCCAACCCATCGGTAGTCATATTCCTTCTTAGCAGGTATGCCAGACTTCCGTAGTTAAAAGTAGGGCCTATAGGATATTCCAAATCTTGTTTCACACTCCTTTCAAATCCAAAGGCGCCAAAAGCTCCAACCTCCACCTGGCTCAGATTTATATCCCAAAAGTCATTTGATCTCCACATAAGGTGATCTCCCCATCTTTCATTTTCCAAACCAAGCCAGGCTTCCATCTCTAAAAACTGGCTCCTCCTGGTTGCCATCATGTAGAGCCTCGAATTATAATCCACCATTTGCCTCTGTAGGGTTACGGCTCCCCCTTTCATCACTTTAATCACAACAAGTTTCTCCTTCTCAAATTCTTCGATTTGTTCAGTTGGAAGAGGTTCCTGTGCCGAGTTCTTGTCCGCTTCTTTACTAATGCCCACTTTTGTTCCCAAGATTACAACATTGGTAGCCATAACATTTATCTGGTCTTGCAGCTTTCCCAACAGATAAAATGTCCTGTTCAATTCACACTCGACTTCCTTCCCGACCGCCATCCTTAAACAGTCCAAGGTCAAAAACTAGTTTCTCAGAGCTTTTATCTTTAAAAGCAATTTCCCAGCTGCATCCTTACGACAATATCCCAAAGCTCCCTCTAGAGGGACACAAGTTCCTTTTATCACTCCTTCCAGCACAGACCCAAAGGTCCCATACGTAAAATTTGTAACAGTTCCTTCCTTCTTTTTAAACGTAATATTGTAACAATTCCTTCTTTCTTTTTAAACACAAAAATGGACAGTAGAAACAAAGTCCTTCTTTTGTATCTTGACAGCTCGCTTGACAGCTGTCAGATTTATCTATTCACCGTCAACGGGCTCTCGCAGACCACTCCCGGGTTTAGGGAAGTGGCGCTTCAATTCCCGAATTTTAACCTTCTCCTGCAGGCTCCCCTGCTTCCAAGAAAAAATATTGATAGTAGTTTCAATCAGTGAAATTTAAATCCTTTAGTAAGACTCTCCACGACCTTAGTTAACAAATTCTTTGCTTCAGTATATTTACAGAAAGGGGAGGTGGACTTCCTGTTTAGACCTTCCCCGATCGGTGCCAATTTAAAAAAAACTTTAAAAGTCCAATTTCCGTTCTACTCACGGGTTGTTGTTTGAAATCCAATTGTCCACAAGAAAAAGTCAGCGCTCTCCGGCAACAGCTACGCGGCTTCACTCCGTAAAAATAGCGGTCGATTCAAAACACCGTGCCGCTCACCCCACGTCACTTTGGAACCCCAAAAAAGGGGTTTCCCTGCGGGTAGGGGGGGCGCTCCTGGTGTCAGCCGAATCCCACTTCCCAGGCTTCCTCCGCCTGGGATTTCTAAAGGGTCTCCGCCTTCGCCGCGGCGGCACGACCCGAATTCCACAGAGCGGGTTCCTCTCAGTCAGAGGAACGCCGCCATTGCCGATGGCGCTAACCCGGAAGTCCCCTATTATTTTCCATACATAGATACAACAAAAGAAAAGGTTGACAGTAATAAAGAAAAAAGAATAAAACAGAAAAAAGAAAAAGAAAAAAGAATATAAAACAGAAAATACAACAAATCATCACTACACTAACACTTACTTAATTAATTAAAATCCATCTTCATAAACATATTATTTGACTTCCTCAAATCTCTTCCATCTGAATTTCTTAGTAATTATATATAGCAGTTTCCAATACCATTCTTTCTTTATCTCCTTATCTTTTAGGGGGCTCCTGGACTGGTTCCAAGCCAGTAAAATCAAGACGCTGATCCTGAATGTATTTATTCTGTATGCCTCCATCCCCTTCATTATCCGCATGTTCCCTTCGCTGCTGCAAAAGTTTGTCTTTCTTAGTTTCCGTAAGTATTCTCTTTGCCTATTGCCTGCCTTGGGATCTTTAAACGGGCCGCAGCAAAGATTTCTCCAGGGGCTGGCTGAACTTCTGGAAATCAATTGCTGATCAAGGGTTTGCCTGGTATCAAACTGCATTGTCTTTATCTCAAACTAAGCCGGTTTGCCCTGAGAGCTGACCAGGGGTCAAGATCTCCTGCATGTCTGTTTCCAAAGGCCTGTCTGAATAGGAAGGTTTTTGCTGGACCGAGTCATCACTGCAGGAGAGGAAGATCTTAACAGGCTTTGTCTTGGGAGCAAAGGAACATAGGAAGCTGAGTCAGGACATTGCTCCATCTATTATTATTATTATTATTATTATTATTATTATTATTATTATTAATAACCTGCCCTCCCTGGCCAGAGCTGGGCTCAGGGCCGCTAACACCAGTAAAAGTACAACAGAAACATAATGGGGGGCGGGGACAAAAAAACCCCAATTTAAAATGCAGTTTAAAAAGCAGCCTCATTTTAAAAGTAGCCCATAAATCAAAACCATAAGGGGAGGGAAACATAAGGGTCAGACTGAGTCCAAACCAAAGGGCAGGCGGAACAGCTCAGTCTTTCAGGCCCTGCGGAAAGATGTCAAGTCCCGCAGGGCCCTAGTCTCTTGACACACAACATTCCACCAAGTCGGGGCCAGTACTGAAAAGGCCCTGGCCCTAGTTGAGACCAATCTAACCACCTCGCGACTTGGGACCTCCAAAGTGTTGTCATTTGTGGACCTTAAGGTCCTCCACGGGGCATACCAGGAGAGGCGGTCCCGTAGGTACGAGGGTCTTAGGCCGCATAGGGCTTTAAAGGTCAAAACCAGCTCCTTAAACCTGACCCTGTACTCCACCGGGAGCCAGTGCCGCCCAGGCAGTGCGCATATTCTGCAGCTCTTTGCAAACATGCTGCTGCTGTGTTCTGTCTAGGCTGGAGAAATGGATGGTTTAATCCAGAGGCCACCAGTCCCTTTTGGGCTTGTGGAAACCTCTGGATTTTTGAGTGAGTGCTATGGATGCGACTCCACATCTGGCTGCTTCTCTCGCTTCTTCCATGAGCACATGATTCCCTCCCCCCCACCAAGACAACATTACGGGCAGCAGGCTTCTGCTAGGGTGGCAGAACCTCAGTTAATTGAGTATTTTAAATGCTTTTCAATACTTCTTGAGCCTGCTAGTAGCCCTCTCCTCCATGAATTTTTCCAATCTGCTTTTAAAGCCATCCAGGTTCGTGGCCGTCTTGTGGGAGGGGGTTCCACAGTGTAACCGTGCCCTGTGGATGAGGAGGTCATTTCTATCCTCTGTCCTGAATCTCCCTCTGGATGTCCACAAGTCCTAGTTCTCTGAGAGAGGGAAGAAAACTTTCCTTTGTCCACTTCTGCCATGTCACGCGTGGTTTGGTTTTGCTGCCCATTCATTCGAAGTCATAAAGCAGAGATGCTCGTTGCATGCTCAGTGTGGCATTGAAAAGCGTTGGGGGTGCATGGGGAACGCAAGGCCTTTGCCAGGGAGCAAATTTCCAAAGTGAACTTCTTTTGCAGTTGCATTTCCCTTTGGGGTGGATTACCAGAAGCCCGAAGTATATCTGAATCACACGAGGAACTTTTATCTCACCTCAGAACCGGGGATCACTATTGGGATATGGTGAGTAAGGCTCCCCCCCCCCCGGCCTGGCAGGGGCCATGTGCTGATCTGCATGTCACCCTCAGAGTCTCGCTCCCATTCTGATCTGGGACTGAGGATGATCCGTAGATAGATAAGATAGATAAAACTTTATTTGCATTAGCCAACGGCCATGGCAACATAAAACAAGTGTCAGAGCTGCCCCTAGGTCCCAGCTCACAGAGGACCAACGCGAGGCTGTCGTTATGTACAAAAGTCTTTATTGAGATTCAGTTTCCATTTCAAAGCCGCAGTGCGCAGCTCTACGTCTTAACCCTAGACCGGCGAAGTCCCGTCTGAGTCTCCTCCCCTATGACACCAGTTTAAGATCCTAGCCCTGCTCCACCTTTTACGCTGCTCTCTCCTCCTCTGGGTCCTCCTGCCCGCTGGGGCATGCCCTTTCTGGACTCTTCCGACGCTGAGTCGCTTAGCTCCTCCCCCTCCCTCCGGTGGGCTTTAGGACCCGGTTCCCAATCCTCATTCTCTGCTGTCCCGCGCTCCTGTACATTTGAACTTGCCTCTCGCGCCAACCCAGTGACCTTCCTCCTGACCGTCACACTACTTCTGTCACTGCTTCCCTCTTCCGGGATACTGGCCGGATCTGACCTCTCCTCCGTTGTCTGACTCCCTGATGGAGGTGTGGTCAGCCCTGCCTTATCTTCTCTCCCTGGTGGGGAATGCACTGGCCCCGATCCTTGGGACTCTTCCCCCCCACTCTGCTCTGCTGGGGAAGCTGGTCCTGATTTCCAACTACTGCTCTGGGAGTCCCTGCTGCCCCCTTGCTCCTGGGGCGTTCCCCTTGGGAACCCCCTACCCCTGGCCACTGGCGCCCCCTTCTGTGAATCTTCCGATTCGCTGGAGAGGCTCGTGGAATCCCTCGGTCCACTGTCCTCTTCTTCTACGCTCCCCTCGGATTCCTCCCCCTCGCTCTCCATCTCCTCTCCTCCCTGTGCCTCTGCTCCTGAACCCCTGACAACAAGCAATAGGTAAAGGTAAAGGGACCCCAGAATCGGTCACGACAGGACCTAATGGTCAGGGGTCCCTTTACCTTTAAAGGGACCCCTGACCATTAGGTCCAGTCGTGACCGACTCTGGGGTTGCGGTGCTCATCTCGTTTTATTGGCCGAGGGAGCTGGTGTACAGCTTCCGGGCCATGTGGCCAGCATGACTAAGCCGCTTCTGGCGAACCAGAGCAGCGCATGGAAACGCCGTTTACCTTCCCGCCAGAGCGGTACCCATTTATCTACTTGCACTTTGATGTGCTTTAAAACTGCTAGGTTTGCAGGAGCAGGGACTGAGCAATGGGAGCTCACCCCGTCGCGGGGATTCGAACCGCCGACCTTCTGATCGACAAGCCCTAGGCTTTGTGGTTTAACCCACAGCGCCACCCGTGTCCCATAAAACAAGCAATATATACAAATAAAAAGACAGCAATGGGTAAAAAGGGCAATCAAATGACCAAGATTATCGTCTGATCATTTTGATCTGAGAAAAGAGAGAGCAATGGGGCCTCAGATGGGCGGCCTGGGATGGTAAATAGGAGTTGGGTAATGATCTCATTCCTCAGATCTTTATAAAGGGGACAGGACAGGAGAACATGAGCCACTGTTTCCAGATCCCATCTCTACAGGGGCAGAGTCATTTCTCAGTTGGAATCTTTTGGTATCTGCCCTCAAGTACGGCAGAGGGCATCACATCCAATCTGGCCAGTGCGAAGGCATGTCTGTATTTTGGGATGGTTAATTTTTACAAATATGGTGCCAGGGAAAAGGGGGGGGGGGTGGGAGGCATACCAAGGACAGAATTTCCTTATAATGGCCAGATTGTTCTGTTGCTCTAAGTCCTTCAGACGCTGTCCAATTAGCCTTTTTGCTTTAATAAAGCCCATCATGAGAAGCTGATGTGGGTGGAGTCCGCAGGAGAGGAGTTTTTGGTGCACAATTTTAAACCGTGCACTTTTATGGGGGTCTTGTGTCAGTAAGGGCAGTGGACCGGGTGGATTTAAGTTTAGACGGAGCCAATAATTAAGAGTTCTTTGCCAGGACTAAGCTTCTACAGAGGGAAGACTTGAAGATGATCCGTATCTGCAAAAGCACCATGCATGCGCTTATCGGCTTTGCTCTCACTTTTGCTTCCTCCTTTCTCTGTGCGCAAATCCGTATTTTTAGCTGATGTGCTCAAGGCTCGCTTTGTGCACTGATCTGGGCAGATACAACTCTCCTCACTGCTCCCCCTTTCCATCTGCAGTGGGGCAGCCCCCACTGCGGCTGAATAGGCCTTTTGCTTCTCTTCTTAGGCACTCATTGCCTGACAGTATGCGGGAGGAGGCTGAGGGGAAAGACCCCAGCTGGTACGAAGAGGCCCTGGCGGACGATAATCCCATCATAATCTATCTCCATGGCAATGGGGGGACCAGGTGAGTTTGAGGCTGAAAGGAACAAACAAAGGCAGCGTCCATGCTCTGTTATTCCCCTGCTCAGTTGTTATTCTCCTGCACGCGTCGTCTGGATGTTGGAACAGAAGGGCTGTAGCTTAGTGCAGGACACCTGCCCTGCATGCAGAATGGTCCCGGGTTCAAGGCCCAAGGGCAGCATTTCCCCTCCTGTGGCCGGTGTGAGTCTGAATAGTCTTGCTCATTTAACTACTTTAAAACTTTAAACCAGGCATAGGCAAACTCCGGCCCTCCAGATGTTTGGGACTACAATTCCCATCATCCCTAGCTAACGACCAGTGGTCAGGAATGATGGGTAGCGTAGTCCCAAACATCTGGAGGGCTGGAATTTGCCTATGCCCTGCTTTAAACCACGTCTTTTAATGGCTGGCTTGTGATCTGTTTATGAGTCATTCTGGAAATAAGCAAGTTGGCAATTTTGATCGCCGGCGACAATGATTAAACACTTGGCTCTCGTCTTTGACCTCTCTTACAGAGCAGCAAGTCACAGAGTTCGTTTAGCAAAGGTAAGCTGTGGTGTTCCCTCTTCCCCTTTAAAAATAAGAACATAAGATGAGCCTGCTGGAACAGGCCAATGGCCCATTGAGTCCTGCCTCCTGTTCTCATTGCGGCCAAACAGAAGCCCCAATGGGAAGCAGACAAGCAGGATTCGAACACAAGAGCCATCTCCAGCAACTGGTGTTTAGAACCATTGCTGCCTCTGACTACGGAGTCAGACCATCCATTGTGGCTAGTAGCTACGACAGCCCTCTTTTCCTCCACGAATTTGTCCAATCTTCTTTCAAAGCTGGCCACCCCTGCCTCCCGTGGCAATGAGTTCCATAGTTTGCACTGCGCGAAGAAGGACTTCCTTTTAGCTTTCTGTTTCTGAAGTTTTGGCTCATTTGTTCAACAGGCCATGAGTGACAGCGGCTTCCACGTCCTGGCTGTTGACTACCGAGGTAAGTTCCGACGCACAAATAATGCCGGGCTCTTGCGGGACACGCGAATGGTGTATTTTCCCCTGATCCTTCATTCGATGCCTCCCTCCAGGCTACGCAGACTCCACTGGCCACCCCAGCGAAAACGGCTTCACCACGGACATCCTGTTTGTCTACGACTGGGTCAAAGCCCGCAGCCGCAACAGCACAGTCATCTTTTGGGGACACTCGATGGGCACTGGGTAGGTTTTGCGTTCTCAGCCCTGTCTCCGGGTGCCCTCTTTATTGTGGATTCTGTTGGAAACACACCCGGGAAGGCTGCCAACTTCCCAAGTCATTGGGACATCTCTCTGGTGGTCCTCTCTGGCTGTAAATCTCCCTCAGTCCACAGAGACCGTTAATAAGTGACCCCTCTCCTCTGAGAAGAGCACGCTAGTCTTCTAGCTTATCACAGCAGAAGACTCCATCAGTAGTTCTAAACTACTTTATTTACAGTCTTATAATACAGAGACTCCATCAGTACATCTGTGCTCTTTGAACACCAGTACAGAACTGCATCAGGACACGGGTGGCGCTGTGGGTTAAACCACAGTGCCTAGGGCTTGCCGATCAGAAGGTCGGCGGTTCGAATCCCCGCGACGGGGTGAGCTTCCGTTGCTCGGTCCCTGCTCCTGCCAACCTAACAGTTCAAAAGCACGTAAAAGTGCAAGTAGATAAATAGGTACCACTCTGGCGGGAAGGTAAGCGGCATTTCCGTGCGCTGCTCTGGTTCACCAGAAGCGGCTTAGTCATGCTGGCTGCATGACCCGGAAGTTGTACGCCGGCTCCCTCGGCCAGTAAAGCAAGATGAGCGCCGCAACCCCAGAGTCGTCCGTGACTGGACCTAATGGTCAGGGGTCCCTTTACCTTTACTTTACAGAACTGCATCACATACAGAAGTGAAACTGACTTCCAACAGTACTCAGACTTCCTGTCTGATGCTCACTCAGACACTCACATGATGTTTACAAATCATAGTACAATAGTACTACTTGCTGGAGCATCTCGGATAGATAAAAATCCTAACATCACTCCCCCATTTTTAGGTAACCGTTGCTGCATAAGCTAGTGCAGCATCAAGTGACATAAACCAACAGTTGTCATACACATAGTATACCCCTGTTGTACCAGTTCCACTTTTGGAACTACCTGCAACTGGACTGACCAGTTCAAACCTCTGGTTACCTGTCTTCCATAGGACTAGAGCTTTTGCTCTATCTTGGTCTGAGGAAACAGTGTTGACCCTTGCAACCTTCAGGTGTGGTTTTGTCTCTCCTGTGGACAAACCTGGTACCTCACTCAAGACCTCAGTGTCTGAAACATGGTTTGAGCTGGGGAGAGGGCTTTTGTGTTCGAATTCTGCTCGCTGGTTTCCCACAGGCAGCTGTGTCCAGGGAGGCTGTCTACCAGCTCTCTCTGGTACACAGGATGAGACCCTCCCTGCCCGCAGACTGTCTTGCCAGAGTGATGCATGCTCTGGTTATCTCCCACTTGGACTAGTGCAATGCACTCTACATGGGGCTACCTTTGAAGGTGACCCGGAAACTACAACTAATCCAGAATGCAGCAGCTAGACTGGTGACTGGGAGCGGCCACCGAGACCACATAACACTGGTCTTGAAAGACCTACATTGGCTCCCAGCACAGACCTACATTGGCTCCAAGCACAGTTCAAAGTGTTGGCGTTGACCTTTAAAGCCCTAAACGGCTTCAGCCCAGTATACCTGAAGGAGCGTCTCCACCCCCATCGTTCAGCCCGGACACTGAGATCCAGCTCCAAGGGCCTTCTGGTGGTTCCCTCATTGCGAGAAGTGAGGTTACAGGGAACCAGACAGAGGGCCTTCTTGGTGGTGGTGCCCGCCCTGTGGAACGCCCTCCCATCAGATCTCAAAGAAATAAAGTGCTATCTGACATTTAGAAGACATCTGAAGGCAGCCCTGTTTAGGGAAGTTTTTATTGACTGATGTTTTAATGTCTTTTTAATCTTTTGTTGGAAGCCGCCCAGAGTGGATGGGGAAACCCAGGCAGATGGGTGGGGTAGAAATAATAATAATAATAATGATGATGATGATGATGATGGCCGGTCCCCATGAGAACGGGATGTCAGGCTCAATAATTCATTGGCCTGATCCAGGAGAGATCTTCTGGGCCTGCGATGTGACAATATCCCTCTTTCCTGTTTCCCTGCAGAATTGCTACCAATACTGCTAGGAGACTGAAAGAAAAAGGTAATTATATATATCTGTGTGTGGAAAGGGTCACGGCCTCACAATCCAAAGGGGCCTGGTTGTGGGTGCATAGGAAGCTGCAAAGTGCTGTCCACACTGACTGACAACAGCTCTCCAGCGTTTTAGACAAGGGGGCCTGTTCCTAAATTCTACTTGGAGGCACCAGGGATCGAACCTGCGACCTTCTGCCACCAAGGCAGATGCTCTGCCACTGAGCTACAGATTAGAGAGAGGCATTTGCACACGCTTTTGTGTGAAGGACATGGCCTGGTGGTGCTGTGGGTTAAACCACGGAGCCTAGGACTTGTCGATCAGAAGGTTGGTGGGCCGAATCCCCGTGACGGGGTGAGCTCCCATTGCTCGGTCCCTGCTCCTGCCAACCTAGCAGTTCAAAAGCACGTCAAAGTGCAACTAGATAAATAGGTACTGCTCCGGTGGGAAGGTAAACGGTGTTTCCGTGCACTGCTCTGGTTCGCCAGAAGCGGCTTAGTCATGCTGGCCACATGACCTGGAAGCTGTACGCCGGCTCCCTCAGCCATTAAAGCGAGATGTGCGCCGCAACCCCAGAGTCAGCCACGACTGGACCTAATGGTCAGGGGTCCCTTTACTTTTACAGGGTTATTAAAACTTTAAACTAAGCCAGTGTGGTGTAGTGGTTAAGAGCGGTGGACTCGTAATCTGGTGAACCGGGTTTGCATCTCCACTCCTCCACCTGCAGCTGCTGGGTGACCTTGGGCCAGTCACACTTCTCTGAAGTCTCTCAGCCCCACTCACCTCACAGAGTGTTTGTTGTGGGGGAGGAAGGGAAAGGAGAATGTTAGCCACTTTGAGACTCCTTCGGGTAGTGATAAAGCGGGATATCAAATCCAAACTCTTCTTCTTCTTCTTCTTGGAAGTGAGGAGATTGGCTTTTGCATAGGGTGAGCAAATGGGGGGCATGAGCCACAGATTTGGCCCTGAAATCCATTTCAGTGGACGCGGATTCCTCAAGGGTGTTTCTGAGCATGTTCAAAACGCCCTTCTTTCTCTGGTTTATTCTTACAGCTCTCTGTTAACGCGTGCGTGAAGCAACATCTGTTTGCGTATGACGTCAAGAGAGAGGCTGTCAACACAAATGACAGATGCAACTGGGTCCCCCTCCCCACTTTCTCCCCTACTTCTGCTGAATCCTCATTTGTGACGCCATTCCTATGTACTTTCCCAATGCCCCTCACTCAAAACTGCATATAGTTTGCCCCTAGGTCTATAGGGGTTGGAAGAGACTGGGGTGGTGAGGAAGCTGAGAAGCCCCGGAGAGATGGTGTTGTAAACAAAAATTACCCTTTTCCCTTATGGGGTATCCAAGAGCCCATATAGAGTCCTTACATAGGTTCCCT
Source organism: Podarcis cretensis (assembly GCF_951804945.1). NCBI lineage: Eukaryota > Metazoa > Chordata > Lepidosauria > Squamata > Lacertidae > Podarcis > Podarcis cretensis. Next base: position 4,216,243 of record NC_137170.1, read on the forward strand.
ATCGGTAGGAGAAAATAACAGAGGCCAACCAGAGAATATTGAGAAGCAAAGCAGCTAGTAAGCCTGATCTTTATTGATCTGTTGCAACAGGGTCCTCACTCCCCACACGCAGGAGGGAGGAGGAACCCAGAACAATGGTGTGCAAGGCCTTATAAAGACTTTTGAAATTGCCACCCTGTAGATCAAGATCAGGGACGCAGGTGGCGCTGTGGGTTAAAGCCTCAGCGCCTAGGACTTGCCGATCGAAAGGTCGGCGGTTTGAATCCCTGCGGCGGGGTGCGCTCCCGCTGCTCGGTCCCAGCGCCTGCCAACCTAGCAGTTCGAAAGCACCTCCGGGTGCAAGTAGATAAATAGGGACCGCTTACCAGCGGGAAGATAAACAGCGTTTCCGTGTGCGGCTCTGGCTCGCCAGAGCAGCGATGTCACGCTGGCCACGTGACCCGGAAGTGTCTCCGGACAGCGCTGGCCCCTGGCCTCTTAAGTGAGATGGGCGCACAACCCCAGAGTCTGTCAAGACTGGCCCGTACGGGCAGGGGTACCTTTACCTTTACCTTTAGATCAAGACCACCCCCAGAAACATCATACATACATCACAGAAGGGGTGTAACGTAAGAGCACCCCTCAGATACATCATACCTACATCACAGAAAAGGCGGTCTTAAAACAGAAATTTGAATGTTGTTTTTCTCCTGTCGTTGTTTATTTCCTGTCTGGCAGGTTACTTGATTGGGTTGCCTGGGGAGCCTGGCCAGTCTTTTGTAGTGATAAATACTTAGTTCCCGGGCCAGGTCACAGGCTCACACCCTATTCAAACACAGACATACCCTTAAGACAGGATTTGTGAAGGAAAAGACAATGGGGAGGCTTTCTCACTTTGACCTTGCAGAGAAAACATTTGCTCAGTTTAGGAATCAAAATGGCTTCAGGTCGGTCTTCCTGTGCTGATCTACATACGTGCGGTTATGAACATTACCATATATCTAAGACCTCAAAATTCCTATCACAGATGGGATGAGAGTGGAACTCGACATGTGATTCCGAGCTGAGATCCTGCATTTGGGGACTAGATTGCGACCCTGCAGTGATTTTGTGTCGGCAGCAATCAAACAGGGCTCCATTTTGTTGGAATTTGCTTTGCAGTTGTTCTGGAGGGGTAACAGGGCTCCATCTCCACACCCTCCTCAAATTTTGCAAGTCAGCCTGGATTTCTGTATATTTTGTCTCTGTCGGACTGGAATAGCTTGCTGCCCTGGTTCTTCTGGTGGGGAGAAGCTGCCTTTTCTCCAGTGATTTGTCCTGTCGTCTCTCCAAGGGCTTTTCGTAGAATTGTAGAATTAAATCGCAGAATCATAGTGTTGGAAGGGAACACCAAGGATCTAACTCCCCAATACAGGAATCACAGCTAAGAAATCACTGACAGATGTCAATCCAACCTCTTTTTAAAAACCTCCAAGGAAGGAAAGTCCATCACCTTTTGAGAGAGTCTGTTCCGCTGCTGACAGCTCTTGCCATCCAAAAGTGCTTCTTAAAGTTTAGTAGGAATCTTCTTTCTTATCAATTGACAAGAAATATAATAATAATAATAATAATAATAATAATAATAATAATAATAATTATTATTATTATTATTATTATTATTATTATTTATACCCCGCCCTCCCCAGCCAAGACTGGGCTCAGGGAGGCTAACACCAGGTATAAAAACAATTGATCGAAATACAACTTAAAAACAAGATTAAAACACAACATTAAAATGCAGCCTCATTTCAGTAGGAACTCAAATCAAAAACTTTTTTGGGGGATGAAAACGTCAAGTCTTCACCAAGGCCAGCTATCCAGACTGGTCCTACATGGGCCAGAAAACAGCCAGCGAAGTCCCCAAATAGACTATGACTTTCCGTTGATGCAGCCCAGAACTGCGTTTGCTTCCACTTTCATTTTCCAATTCCCACCTCTTCCCCCCGCAGATGGAACCATAGTCGATGCGCTGGTTCTCGAGGCTCCTTACACCAACATCCGGGATGCAGCTGCCACCATCCCCGTTACAAAAGTAAGACTTACTTTTCTTCTTTCGCGGCCCTCTTGCTGCCACTGAAACAGCTTGCTGAGCAGCTCTGTAAACAGTGGGGTGTGCCAGCCTGCAAGCGGTTTTAATTTCTATTCTGTTTGGCCGGGGTGGGGAACTTCAGCCCTGGGAGCCAAATACGGCCTCTAAGTGCACCTTGAGCAAAAGTCAAATGTAACATGACAAGAGGCATTCTAGGTCAGACCACTGGTCCAGCATCCTGTTCTCACAGTGGCCACCCAGATGCCCCAATGGGAAACACGTAAGCAGGATCGAGCGCAAGGATCCTGCAGGTTCCAGCAACTGGTATTCAGAACCATTGCTGCCTTTGACCAGAGGATAGCCATTGTGGCTAGTAGTTGTTGATAGCCTTCTGCCCCATGAATCTGTCCAGTCCTCTTTGAAAGCCCTGCCAAGTTGGTCGCCACCACTGCCTCCTGCAGCAGTGAGTTCCGCAGTTTAACGGTGTGCTGCGTGAAGGAGGGCTTTCTTTCGCCTGTCCTGAGTTGGAGGCAGTGTGCCTCCCAAGTGCCAGTTGCTTCGAATAGTGCTGGAAGGTCCTAAAATGTGAGACGCCCCGTCAAAAGTGGCGACCTGCCAGCATCTGGGGAGGCTTCTGTTTACACAGGCATTCCCTTGATCTCTCAATCTGCATATCATGTTTTCAATGCTGTGCTGTTTTAATGAGTCTGTCTTATCATGGACATTTATATGCTAGCTTTGTTGTGTGTTTTAATTATGCTGTGTGGTTTTGTTTTTTTAATTTTTTGTGCCATTGGTTTATGTGCTTTGCAAACTGTGTGCGTAAATTAAAAACAAGGATGATCTAAAGGCCTTTTCTGGACCACCAAATGCACCGTATTTTTCGTTCTATAAGACGCACCCGACCATAAGACAGACCGAGTTTTAGAGGAGGAGAACAAGAAAAAAAATGTTCTCTCCCTCTCTGCTCAGCGCCTCTCTAGCAAAGCGGGAGGAGAAAGGGAAGGGACTCCCTTTCTCCTCCCGCTTCGCTGAAGGGGCGCTGCGCAGAGAGGGAAAGCTGCACAGCGGCTCTCCAGCGAAGCGAAGCCAGGAGAGAAAGAGGGATCGGTGCGCACTGATCCCTCTTCCTCTCCTGGCTTCAGCAAAAGCTGCGCAGCCTGCATTCACTCCTTAAGACGCACACACATTTCCCCTTACTTTTTAGGAGGGGGAAAGTGTGTCTTATAGAGGGAAAAATACGGTAATTACCATTGGGAAAAACCTTAACCAGGGGTTGGCAACTGAAGGCCCATGGGCCATAAGCGCCCCCCCCCCCCGGGGGTCGTTTAACTGGCCCATGAACTGCCCCCAAACTGAGCCACCCTCTCTGCGAGTCCCCGCGCGCTGTGCTAAACCAGCGCAGCACAGCATGGGGACTCACTTTTGCAGCGCCAGAAATCGCATCTGCGCAGATGCGGGAAATCGCACCTGCACAGACACAGATGCCAGAAATTGCGCCTGTGCAGACACAGAAAATTGCGGGCGCATGCGCGCTCTGGCCCACGGATGATGATGATAATAATAATAATAATTTATTTATACCCTGCCCATCTGGCTGAATCCCCCCAGCTACTCTGGACGGCTTCCAACAAAACACTAAAATACAGTAACCTATTAAACATTAAAAGGGCTGCCTTCAGATGTCTTCTAAAAGTTTGGTAGTTGTTCTTCTCTTTGACATTGGTGGGAGGGCGTTCCACAGGGCAGGTGCTGCTACAGAGAAAGCCCTCTGCCTGGTTCCCTGTAACTTGGCTTCTCGCAGTGAGGGAACCGCCAGAAGGCCCTCGGTGCTGGACCTCAGTGTCCAGGCAGAATGATGGGGGTGGAGACGCTCCTTCCGGTATACTGGACCAAGGCCATTTAGGGCTTTAAAGGTCAGCACCAGCACTTTGAATTGTGCTCGGAAACGTACTGAGAGCCAAAGTTGGTCTTTCAGGACTGGTGTCATATGGTCTCGGCGGCCGCTCCCAGTCACCAGTCTAGCTGCCTCATTCTGTCTAACTGTAGTTTCCGGGTCACCTTCAAATGTAGCCCCACGTAGAGTGCATTGCAGTAGTCCAAGTGGGAGATTAGCAGAGCATGCACCACTCTGGCCAGACAGTCTGTGGGCAGGGAGGGTCTCAGCCTGTGTACCAGAGAGAGCTGGTAGACAGCTGCCCTGGACACAGAATTGACCTGTGCCTCCATGGACAGCTGTGAGTCCAGAATGACTCCCAGGCTGTGCACCTGGTCCTTCAGGGGCACAGTTGCCCCATTCAGGACTAGGGAGTCTTCCACACCAGTCCGCTCCCTGTCCCCCAAAAACAGTACTTATGTCTTGTTAGGATTCAACCTCAATCTGTTAGCCGCCATCCACCCACGGAGGGATCTCCACTGGAGTGAACTGGCCCAGGCCAGGTAAACCTTGCTGACCCCTGACATAAATCCTCAGCCAGAAAGTATGTTATATTTGGAATGTGGACTCCTCTTGCCACTGATATTGCAGCAATAGAGACCCCCCCTTGCCCCACACACGTTTGCTTTACTGACACATTTACTGGGGCAATTGCACAAAGGCATTTTCCATCCATGGAAAATGTCCACCTTTTTTCAGGCTCTCTGTTCCGCTGCAACTTCTTCTAACGAGTCACCTGCTCTTTCTTGAAACAGATCTACCGCAAGTTTCCTGGCTTTGACTATCTGATCTTAGACACGATGGCTCTCGCGGGAATGATCTTCCCAAATGACAAAAAGTGAGTCCGAAGGGTGCCACGGTGGCAGCGAGGTGGTTCTGTTTGGGGCACCTGCCCCTGTAGAAGTCTGCGTACACTTGAGCAAAACAGGTGTCCTCTTATTTTGTTTTGTTTCCTAAAAGGCATGCATCGCTTAATTGTAAAAACAAAGCAAAACCCTTAAAATGGTTTACAAAGAGAATATTATCGTTATTATTAACATTTATATACCACCTCTATCCTCCAAGGATCTCCAAGTCGGTGCACATGGTTCTCTTCTTTCCCACATCATCCTCCCAACAAACTTGTGAGGCTGACCCAAGTGAGCTTTCATGGCTGAGAGGGGATTCGAACCCTGCTCTCCAACACCCTTAACCATTACGCACACTGGCTGTTGTTATAAACAAAAATTGACCTTTTCCCTTATGGGGTATCCAAGAGCCCATATAGAGTCCTTACATAGGTTCTCTATTGGTAGGAGAAAATAACAGAGGCCAACCAGAGAATATTGAGAAGCAAAGTAGCTAGTAAGCCTGATCTTTATTGATCTGTTGCAACAGGGTGCTCCCCTCACCCGCAGGAGAGAGGAGGAACCCTGAAAAATGGCATGCAAGGCCTTATAAAGACTTTTGAAATTGCCACCCTGTAGATCAAGACCTGGTGGGACGCAGGTGGCGCTGTGGGTTAAAGCCTCAGCGCCTAGGACTTGCCGATCGAAAGGTCGGCGGTTCGAATCCCTGCGGCAGGGTGCGCTCCCGCTGCTCGGTCCCAGCGCCTGCCAACCTAGCAGTTCGAAAGCACCTCCGGGTGCAAGTAGATAAATAGGGACCGCTTACCAGCGGGAAGGTAAACGGCGTTTCCGTGTGCGGCTCTGGCTCGCCAGAGCAGCGATGTCACGCTGGCCACGTGACCCGGAAGTGTCTCCGGACAGCGCTGGCCCCTGGCCTCTTAAGTGAGATGGGCGCACAACCCCAGAGTCTGTCAAGACTGGCCCGTACGGGCAGGGGTACCTTTACCTTTACCTTTTAGATCAAGACCACCCACAGAAACATCATACATACTTCACAGAAGGGGTGTAATGTAAGACCACCCCTCAGATACATCACACCTACATCACAAAAAAGGCGGTCTAAAACAGAAATTTGAATGTTGTTTTTCTCCTGTTGTTTATTTCCTGTCTGGCAGGTTACTTGATTGGATTGCCTGGGGAGCCTGGCTAGTCTTTTGTAATGATAAATACTTAGTTCCTGGGCCAGGTCACAGGCTCACACCCTATTCATATCTTAAATGTGCCCTTAAGACAGGATTTGTGAGGAAAGAGACAATGGGAGGCTTTCCCACTTTGACCTTGCAGAGAAAACATTTGGTTAGTTTGGGAATCAAAATGGTTTCAGGTTGGTCTTCCTGTGCTGATCCATGTACGTGCTTGGTTGGTACACTTATGAACATTACCATATATCTAAGACCATAAAATTCTTATCACAATGTTCAGTGAAAACAAATCTTTAAAACATTCAAAAGAGAAACTCGGCAATAAATATGGAAAAAAGATTAAGATATCCATTAACATTCCACATTATGGACTACTGTATTTTTCGCTCCATAAGACACACTTTTTTCCTCCTAAAAAGTAAGGGGAAATGTCTGTGCGTCTTATGGAGCGAATGTGCGGTCGATTGCTGGCTCTTGCCCAGGCCTCCATTGCTGAATGTTCTGCAGATGGAGGCTGTTTGTTTCCCCAGCGACATGCGACTGGCTGATTAGATTACCTGTCTGGAAACTGTAGAAACAGCTCCCTTTCCTAAAGAAGCTGCAGAACTGCGAGTTGAACCCCATAAAAACAGGATTTTTTTCCCTTTACAAAGGAAGCTCAACAACTTTGAGCTGATCCTCAAAAAAAGGGCCTTTTCCCCTTTGCAAACGAAGCTGCACAACTGTGAGCTGACCCCCCCCCCAAAAAATGGGGCTTTCCCCCTCTAAAAACTAGGTGCATCTTATGGTCAGGTGTGTCTTATGGAGCGAAAAATACGGCATTTCGTCTTGCACATGTGCCTTCTCGACTGCTTCGATCTGCGGATCTGGCAGTGTTATAGGCGCTGCACAATACTTGTTGTACACATTTAGTGTGGTGGCTGCTACACTTCAAAACTCCCTGCTTTATTGACAGCTGTCTTTGCTGTACGGTTTCCAGCGCCTGCGGAAAACCTTTTCCAGACACGTGGAAGTTACATGTGTGTTTTTTAGGTTAACATTGGTTTTAATTAGTGTTTGAATGTTTTTTAAACTGTCCTTTATAGATACAGCGGTACCTTGGGTTACATACGCTTCAGGTTACATACGCTTCAGGTTACAGACTCTGCTAACCCAGAAAAAGTACCTCGGGTTAAGAACTTTGCTTCAGGATGAGAACAGAATTCGCGCGGTGGCAGCGGGAGGCTCCATTAGTGGTGCTTCAGGTTAAGAACAGTTTCAGGTTAAGAACAGACTTCTGGAACGAATTAAGTACTTAACCCGAGGTACCACTGTATATATATATATTTTTAAAAAATAGATTTTTGGTAAACCATTTTGAGGTTTTGTTGCAACCAAGCGGTATTCAAATTTTCTTAAATAACTAAAAATTGCAATTTAATTTGGGAGGCATCATCCTTAAGGCACAGGTTGGGGAACTATTTTGGGGTCTGTGTTCACCCTTGGCCATCACCCCACTGGGGTCCACATGCCAGCCAAAAGCGCCTGAACAAAATGGGTTTTACCCCTCACTCTTGCAGACTTCCTCTATGTATGCAGAGAGAGACCACCCTCCCCTCAGGGGATCTGTAAAAATCAGATGAGAATGGGGATTATGACTTCTTCCCTGGTCACCAAATGATCAAACTGATGAGAAAGGAGGGACAATTCTTGCTGCTTACTGGGTCACTGCTCTGCCCAGCCCTGCCCTTTAGAATAAAAACCATGTGGGACTTCTAGACTCTTAAATCTGTTCCCTGCTTGGTGGGGCTCCTACCACTGAAAAATTATATTGGAGACCAGGTGGGCCATCAGGAAAGGCTTTGTAGCTGGCCTCACACTTAAAAAAAAAAAAAAGAGAGAGAGAGAGAGAGAGAGAGAGAGAGAGAGAGAGAGAATGCCTCTTCTAAGATTGTTCTACATCACATCTAAAGCCAAAGTATGACTCTTGCTTAAAAACCATTTTTTAAATTACTCCCGTGCAAATTTAATTGATTTAACCAGCTTCTCGGCTAAAGTTCCACCTATTTCATAAACTGTCTTGTGATTTTCAGATGAAGGGTGGTATATAAATCTAATCATCTCGTGTTCTAATTTTCCAAATCACTTTGGGAGCCAGGGTTTGGTCAAAGATGCAGGATAAAACCAGGATAACCAAATGCTTGGTGGTTCATTGCATTCTGTCTCCACCTGCAGCGTCCAAGTGTTGTCCAGTCCTATCCTGATCATTCATGCAGAAGACGATGCGATCATACCAATACAGCATGGAAGAAAGGTAACAAAACCTTTGTACTATTCTAATCTTCTTTCTTCGTTTCTTTTAAAAGTGGGAAGGCCATGCCTCCATGGTTATCTGCTCACTTAGCGAGTAAAATGGTGGCAGGGTGGGGGTGGGTGGGCAGAACTATGGATTATTTTCACAATTACAAAGGGCTCCTTGTTTGGTCGCCTAGGGACACAGTTCTTCTCGTCCTAGGCGAGCGACTATTTGTCATTGCCATTCTAGGGCTGAAAATGCAAGGTCAGATAGGTTACACTTTCAAACTGGGCTAGGGAACATTTGTCCCTTCTGGGATTGTTGGACTGTAGTTCCCATCATCCCTGGCTCTGGGCTATGATGGCTGGGACTGACGGAAGTTGCAATCCAACAGCCGTAGGGCAACTGGTACCCATGCGCTGCTCTAAAACATCCTTTGCAACTTCTGCTTTGAATTCCTTGTTGCTTAGTCATTTCCTGAACATTCAAAGCAAGCTGCATTTATTTCAGAGGGACCAGGGTGCTCATTTTGAGAGGGAGTGGTGAATGGGTTGTTCAATCTACATATAATTTTTTTTTTTAAATGCTGCAACATGCTTTGAACCTTCTTGTAATGGTTCTAGGGGTTGCTCGTGCGTAAACCGGTGCCACACCTGGCTGGGTTGCCTGAGTGAACCTTTTCTGTCTGGACAGCCACTCGCCCGTGGCTGTCTCAATCACTGGCAGAATGTGTCAGTGGGTGTTTCTTGAACTTCTTCCAGCAAAGAGGCTCTTTAATGCCTAGTCTCCACCTACTCTCCCTGCGTGGAAGCCTTCTGCGCAAGGAGGGTGTGGGCAGCGGAGGACCCTTACTCTCCCCGCTGGTCCTCGGCGAGGAGTCATGGGACCGCCTCACCGATTCCCCCATCTGCCCCCCCTTCTCCACTGGTGCTACGCTGATTCCCTTCCCCAGAAGATGGGCTGCCTCTCCCAATCCCGGGACGCTCTCTGGAATCCCTCTGGAGCCCGCTCTCTCCCTCTGGCCCTGATGGCAGTTCCCTGACACTTCTGAAGGCATCAGAAGTTTTAAAGTCAGGGCCAAGTTGGAGGTGGGGATTTTGACAGTGGAAATGAAGCCACAGGCCGATGCCTCACCTCGCACCGCAAGGTGTGATTTTGCAGAAGGGCTAGCGATGAGACTGTCAGAACATGATGCTGTTTCCAATTCCAGCTCACAAAACGTCCTGTGTTCCCGCTGCAAGTTCTCTCAGCCCTAACCTACCTAACAGGGCTGTTGAGAGGATAAGATGAGGGAAAGGGGGGGGGAAGCTTTGGAAACCACCATGATCTCTGTGGGATAAAACCATAATAATAAAAAATCACAAGTCGTGTGTATCTGTTTCTCAGTTTGATCCTTTTTATGATTGTATGTATTGCAGTTAATAGTTCCTCGTCATCCTGGAAAAAAGCGATAGTGGGGTGTTGCAGGGTTCGGTCCTGGGCCCGTTATTGTTCAATGACTTTATAAATGACTTGAAGGAATTGAGGGGGTGCTCATCCAATTTGAAGATGACACCCAACTAGGAAGGGTAGCTAATGCTGCAGAAGACAGAAGCAGAATTCAAACTGACCTTAACAGATTGGAGACCTGGGTGCAAGCTAACAAAATGTATTTCAATAGGGACAAATGTCAGGTTCTGCACTTAGGCAGGAAGAGGTAAAGGTAAAGGGAACCCCTGACCATTAGGTGCAGCCGTGGCCGACTCTGGGGTTGCGGCGCTCATCCTGCTTTATTGGCAGAGGGAGCCGGCATAAAGCTTCCGGGTCATGTGGGCAGCATGACTAAGCTGCTTCTGGCAAACCAGAGCAGCGCACGGAAACGCCGTTTACCTTCCCACCGGAGCGGTACCTATTTATCTACTTGCACTTTGAGGTGCTTTCGAACTGCTAGGTTGGCAGGAGCAGGGACTGAGCAATGGGAGCTCACCCTGTCACGGGGATTCGAACTGCTGACCTTCTGATCGGCAAGCCCTAGGCTCTGTGGTTTAGACCACAGCGCCCAGATGCACAAATATAGGATGGGGGACACCTAACTTACTAGCGGTACATGTGGAAAGGATCTAGGGGACTTAGTGAACATGAGTCAACAGTGTGATGCAGCAGGAAAATCAAAGCTAATGCTATTCTAGGCTGCATCAACAGTGCCCAGATCAAGGGAAGCGATAGCCCCACTCTGTTCTGCCTTGGTTAGACAACACGTGGAATACTGTGTCCAATTCTGGGCACCACAATTTAAGAAGGATGTTGACAAGCTGAAACGTGCGCAGAGGAGGGCAACCAAGATGATCCAGGGTCTGGAAACCAAGCCTTATGAGGAAGGGTTGCTGGGTATGTTTAGCCTGGAAAAGAGGAGACTGAGAAGAGATATGATGGCCATCTTCAAATATCTTAAGGGGTGGGAGCATGCTTGTTTTCTTCTGCTCTGGAGGGTATAGAATCATAGAGTTGGAAGAGACCACAAGGGCCATCGAGTCCAACCCCCTGCCAAGCAGGAAACACCATCAGAGCACAACTGACATATGGTTGTCAAGCCTCTGCTTAAAGACCTCCAAAGAAGGAGACTCCACCACACACCTTGGCAGCAAATTCCACTGTCGAACAGCTCTTACTGTCAGGAAGTTCTTCCTAATGTTTAGGTGGAATCTTCTTTCTTGTAGTTTGGAGCCATTGCTCCGTGTCCGCTTCTCTGGAGCAGCAGAAAACAACCTTTCTCCCTCCTCTATGTGACATCCTTTTATATATTTGAACATGGCTATCATATCACCCCTTAACCTCCTCTTCTCCAGGCTAAACATGCCCAGCTCCCTTAGCCGTTCCTCATAAGGCATCGTTTCCAGGCCTTTGACCATTTTGGTTGCCCTCCTCTGGACACGTTCCAGTTTGTCAGTGTCCTTCGTGAACTGTGGTGCTCAGAACTGGACACGGTACTCCAGGTGAGGTCTGACCAGAGCAGAATACAGTGGCAATGATTCGAACCCGTGGCTTCAAGCTGCAAGAAAGGAGATTCCGACTAGACATTCAGAAAAACTTTGTTCAACTGTCAAACAGCTCTTACTGTCAGACTCCCACGAGAGGTTGTGGTCTCTCCTCCCTTAGAGGTCTTTAAGCAGAGGTTGGATGTGTTGGGAAACTGTACGTGCAGCTACTCACACAGAGTCAATTAAGGTTTGGCAGACAGGCAGAAGGCAATCTGAATGAGTAAGTCTGCCTGGTCTGGCTGCCTGCAGAGAAATGCAGACAGCTCCCTGATTGGTCAAGCTCTTTCAAGGGAGTGATAATTAATGGCCTACTAACTGGAATGAGTTAGTTCAGGGAGTTCAGAGGTTCAGAGTTCTGTGTGTCAGTGTAGGAGTTGTGAGTCGTGTCAGAGAGCGCTAGCTAAAGATCCGTGTTCTGTTCGTGTAAATAGTCCACTGTATGTAATAAACACCTAACTACAAGTTCCTGGTTCCTGCTTCATCTATCCGGTCTGCAGCCAAGTCGCCAATTGCTTCCGTGAATTCTGCGTGTACTCTGCTAGGTCTGGCTAAGGTCCTACAACTAGTCGGAAAGTTGCAAAACACCAAATAGGTTTTACCAATAGGATGGCCATCTATCCTGGATGCTTTAGCTGAGATTCCAGCACTGCAGGGGAATGGCCTAAATCAAAGGTCAGCAACCTTATCCGAGGATGGGCTGGTTAACGCTCTGTCTGTCAGAGGATGGGCCGGAGCGTGTGCGCATGCATACTCTTCTGGGTTGGAGGAGCACCTGTGCGCATGCGCACACACTATTTTCAGCGCACATCCGGTTCGGGAGAGCACACATGAGCACCCACACAGGCACCATCAACCCAGAAGTTGGTCCCCACGTCGCTAAGAGCGGGCAGTGGCAGGGGTCGCCATGGGCCAGTTAGACAAGCCTCGTGGGGCACTACCGGTCCATGGGCCTTAGGTTGCCAACCCCTGGACTAGACGACCCCCGTAAGATTCTATGAAACTAAGAAACCCCAGATGCTGCAACCTGCCTCATTCGTTCCCTTACAGCTCTTTGAGATTGCATACAACGCTTCGGAGAAGAAAGAGAACGTCGTGTTTATTCCTTTACCTTCTGCCCTGGGCTTAGGACACGACTACATTTCCTTCCACCCTGATCTTGCCGGCATTCTCAAGTAAGTGGGCGGAAGGAAGAGAAACGCTTTTGCAGAATGGGGTCCCCAGCCCCTGATTTCCCTTTGACACTTTGAGGGCTGGGATGAAGCAAGGAGCTGGGCACACGCAGCTGTCTCCTGCAGCAGAGGGGAGGATGTGCAAATTTGCTGTGCTGGAAGCCCAAGAAGCAGCCTTTATCCCAGGCTGTTTGCCTTGGCTCTTTGCAAGAGGAAGGACCCCTTCTTCATCGCTCCTGCACCTTGATGAGAGAGACTGTCCAACCCTCCTGCCCTGTCCATTAGCAGTACAGTGGTACCTCTGGATGCGATCGGGATCCGTTCTGGAGCCCCATTCGCATCCTGAAGCGAACCTAAGACACGACTGCACATCTGTGTGTGCACGGGTCGCGTTTCGCCGCTTCCGTGCATGCGCGTGATGTCATTTTGAGTGTCTGCGCATGTGCGAGTGGCTTCGTTCCTTCCGGGTCGCCACAGAGTGCAACCCAAAAATATTTAAGCTGAAGCGTATTCATCCTGAGGTATGACTGTATAACCTCAGTATTTTTTAAAATAACTCTGTGATCATTGCAGAAATCAGGATGGCAGGCGAAGGGAACATGTCTCTCCATTGCATGACCAAGAAGAACATGCTTAAATGCCACAGCAGCACTTGGGCCTGTTATGTCAAGACATAACAGCGGTCTTGAAAGACCTACACTGGCTCCCAGTATGTTTCCGAGCACAATTCCAAGTGTTGGTGCTGATCTTTAAAGCCCTAAATGGCCTCAGCCCAGTATACCTGAAGGAGCGTCTCCACCCCCATCGTTCTGCCCAGACGCTGAGGTCCAGCTCCGAGGGCCTTCTGGCGGTTCCCTCACTGCAAAAAGTGAAGCTACAGGGAACCAGGCAGAAGGCCTTCTTGGTAGTTGCGCCTGCCCTGTGGGCAGGCTATAAATAATAATTTCTTCTTCTTCTTATTATTATTATTGGCCCTGCGGTCAGAGGTGGTTTTCAGTGGCTGGGAAGTTCTTGCAGAGCTAATGTGGCTTCCTCCATGTTACAGTGGTGCCCAGCAAGACGAATGCCTCGCAAGACAAAAAACCCGCTAGACGAAAGGGTTTTCTGTTTTTCGAGGTGCTTCGCAAGACGAATTTCTCTATGGGCTTGCTTCGCAAGACGAAAACGTCTTGCGAGTCTTGCAATTTTTTTCGCTCCCTCCCCTTTTTCTAAGCCGCTAAGCCGCTAATAGCCGCTTAGCTGCTTTGCCGCTAAGCTGCTAATAGCCGCTAAGCCGCTAATAGCGCTAATCCGCTAATAGGGTTGCTTCGCAAGACGAAGAAACCGCAAGACGAAGAGACTCGCGGAACGGATTCTTGTCGTCTTGCGAGGCACCACTGTATATTGGAGTTGTAGTCCAATATAAGACAGAAGAAACCACATTGGCTACACTTGACCTAGGTGATGGGGAGACATCCTCAGAAGTGGCTGGTCTACTGCAAGTGGATCACTTCCCCCAATTTAAAACAAACACACCTTCCATATTTACTGAAATGGCATATATGTGCACCCACATACAGAGTGTACTCTTCCGCCCAAATGTTGCACCAGAGTTTACAAAACTTGGGACTACAACTCCCATCATCCCTAACTAGCAGGGCCCATGGGTCATGGATGATGGGAGTTGTAGTCCAGAAACAGATAGAGACCCAAGTTTGGGAAACCCTGTCCCAGCCTAAAGACAGCCTAATTGCAGGGCCGTCTTACCCATAGGTGCTAGGGGTGCGGGGCACCCGGGCGCTGGGCTCTCAGGGGCGCCAGGCTGAGAGTCTGGGGCCCAAGGGTTGAGTCTGGGGAAGTGGCCTCCCATTGGTTGAAGCGCTGTGGCGGGCTCTTCTGCTGTGGGTGGCTCTGCGCCGTGAGTTCGGGGGCGACTGAGCCTGTGAGATGCTGAGGCGGCCGGGTGGATATTTGCTTAAGACATCCCTGCCTAAGTAGATACTTGGCATGGCCCCCGGCTGAAGGAATATAAATCATGCCTCTTTGTTTCCCTCCTGTTCCCAAACAGGAATTTCCTCCAGAGTGTTAAGTGACAGCAGCAACGCAGGAAGAGAATAGCCGCTGACCCCCCCCCCCCCGCAAGGAACGCTGTACCATACTCCAGTTCAAATTGCTACAGATAATAAAACGAGCCCTGAACAGGAAGAGTGGATTTCGTTTTTATTTTACCAGGTGAATTTCCAGGAATGCAAGATTTGTGGCGTGGACCCGGGAGACAAGAAAGCGGGGAGAACACAAACTGATGCATGCAGCCCGTGCATAGATGTGGGGTTTACTGCTTCTTTTTTGTATTAATGCACCTAAAAGTGGATATTTTAAGCACTACCTGAGCAGGACATTCTCTCTCCCCTTCCTAGCGCATCTTTCTCACTGCGCGCAAGCAGCTGGCATGTACCTGCTGAGCGCACCAATGGCACTGAACACATAGCACCTGCTGCAATACCTCAGGGTATCCGTTAAAAGCACTTTGGTCCAGCGACTGTAGGACAGATTATAGGGCTCAGCCAGACGTCCTTTTGCACCCCACTTTCCAGGCACAGGTCTGTACTTTCTGCATCTGAGTGGGTGGGTTTTTTCCCCTTCCAGTGCTTCTCCTGGGAAAACCCACATTTTAATTCCAAATCAGAGCAGATAACAAGCCACAGAAAACCCGACTGCCATTTGCCAAATGCTGGGAGAATAAAACAACCCAAAACAACAGACTCAGAGACAGAGCTTTGAAATGCAGAAAGGGAGTCTGGATGTCGTCATAGGCAAGTTGGAGCAGGGGCCCCTTTTTGGGGGGGAAGATCCTTGGCCACAAGATGGCTGAGACAGCAACATTAAGACCCCCAGGGATTCTGCTGCCACCATTTTCGACACACCTCTCTCCCCAGACAGGTCCACACCCTCTGCGAAGGGTTTATCTGATGGGTAACCAATCCCTTTGTTATCTTTTAAAAAGAGTTGAGGATGCAAAAGAGCAGCTTGTTGACTCGATCTTGCCATCGGTCCCTCCTGGAAGCTGGTTTTGCAGGAGGTTCAACAGCAGCCCCATCCTGGGACCTTCGAAAAAGAGACTTAGGACTAGGAATTCCCAGGCTGCCAAGGGAGGGGGAGGAGGGGGAGGGTTCATGACACTCAGAAGTGCCCTTCAACTCGCTTTGCACTTCTGCAGAATTCACGGAATAAGTCAGATTCCCCTTTCAATGCCAATAAAAGCAGAAAGAAAAAGAGCCCACAACTTTTAACTACTGTTAGCGTCACTAAACAAGCGTGAGCCAGCCTCGCACAAACCACACAGGACCGCACACTCACTACTCGGGTAGAGCTAACTCCTCGCGACTCGTGCAAACTCAGACGTGCATCTTTTCGGACGTGTCGTTGGCCAGCATCTCGTCCGCCACGTCCCGGGGCACATTGGGGGGCGGGATCTTCAAGTCGGAAGGCTCCACCCCCCAGATGTCCCGGGCGTACTCTTTAATGGTCCGGTCGCTGGAGAACTTCCCGGAGGCGGCGATGTTCCTGATCACCATTTTGGTCCACTCCTTGGTGTTCTGAGAAAAGGAGATAGGCCAAAAAGAAGAAGCTGACTTGAGAGTCGCAAAGGTCTCATTTCCTTTTTCCCCCTTCAAATTTTTAAATTAATTTCCCAAAAAAATTAAAACAAACAAACAAACATCCTATTTGTAATTAAACCAATCTTGGTAACATTGTTAAGTGACTTCCTCAAATCCCCCTGGTTACCGGGGTCGCCAAAGGGCACCCACCATCCTCAGAACGCCCGATCTGAGGTTTTCCCGGGGGACCGTGACGCTCTTGCGGTCTCCCCCTGCTTCACAGCACTGGGGCTCTTTCAGCTGAAAGAGCTCCCATCTGCCATTACTGGGCGACCAACCGGAAGTCTCTCATTTCCATGTGCAGAGTTCTTTTTGACTGCTCAACAAAACACTCCGGGCCAAAGCAACGGTTTGTTTCAAGTTCCAACCTAACCCAGCCCCATGTTTCATGGTAGGGAAATCAGACAGCATTTTACCTGAAGGAGTGTCTCCACCCCCATTGTCCAGCCCAGACACTGAGGTCCAGCTCTGAGGACCTTCTGGGAGTTCCCTCCCTGTAAGAAGTGAGGTTACAGGGGAACTAGGCAGAGGGCCTTCTCGGTGGTGGCACCCACCTTGTGGAACGCCCTCCCGTCAGATGTCAAGCAGATAAAAACTACATAACTTTTAGAAGACATCTGAAGGCAGCCCTGCTTAGGGAAGTTTTTAATGTTTGATGTTTCATCATGTTTTTAATATTCTGTGGGGAGCTGCCCAGAGTGGCTGAGGAAACCCAGCCAGATGGGCGGGGTATAAATAATAAAATTATTATTATTATTATACATTTTAGGTCAGTGGTTCCCAGTTAGCTAGGAACTGCAGACCCCTGTTTTTCAAAAGCCAAGCCACGAACCCCCTTCTTTTGAAAATCTCTATATCTCTGTAGTAGTTCTTGTTTTGTGAATGGTGCCAACATGTCGCAGAGCAAACGTACGTCTTCCGGGCTTCGCTCCTGTGCAAGTCATGTGACCCGTGCGAGCACACGGCGCCCACAAACAGTCAGTCAATGGGTATGTGCCATGGACATCAGTTGGGGTTTGCAGACTACCAATTGGGATCCACTGTTCTAGGTGGTTATCTTGCAAGAAGCAGCAAGATGAGAACTACATAGGAAGTGCAGCATGTAGAAGAATCTCAAAATATAGGAGTGAAGGAAAAACTTCACTGTACCTGCAGAATTGTAACAAGGAGGGATTTCAGCTACAGGAGGGAGGAGGGAGAACTGTTTTGGACCCCAAGCAAGCAGCATGGCCAATGGCCAGGAATTAAGGGAGTTTTAGTCCAGCAGCACCTGGAGGGCCACAGGTGAGTCACACCTGAGCTACAAGGATGCTGATGAAATAGCCACAGGTGATCAAGCATGGAGTTAATAAGCACACCCAGGAAACTACAAAAGGCCACAGTTTACTAAACACAGGTGTGCGTGGGAGACAGAAAGTATGCAGGCTAAATAACTTGTGTATTTATGGCTAGACTAGTGTTTTCCGCCCCCCTCTCTCTTTTAAGGTCCCAGGGCAGGTCACAACATTAAAACATAGTATTAAAAGCAGGTTTAAACAACTTGCAGCCACAAATAATACACCTCAGTTGTCCAAAGCCAAGGTAAAGAGGTGAATCTACAGCATTCTCTGGAAGCTGTATAATGAAGGTGCCAGACACACCTCTATGAGGACGGAGTTTCACATCTTAGGGGCCACCACAGAAAAGGTCCTCTCACCCCAGGCTGACACCCCTAAGCGTCTGAGGGCAGGAGAACTACGAAGAGGACCTCCTCTGCTGGACTCAGCACCTGAGATGGTCTGTAGGGAAGGAGGTTGTCCTTATATATTTGGGACCTGAGTCATTTAGGGCATTAAAGGTAAAATGTAAAGGTAAAGGACCCCTGGATGGTTAAGTCCAGTCAAAGGCGACTCTGGGGTTGTGGTGCTCATCTCTGCTTACAGGCCGAGGGAGCTAGTGTTTGTGCGCAGACAGCTTTTGGGGTCATGTGGCCAGCAGGACTAAACCACTTCTGGCGCAATGGGACACTGATGGAAGCCAGAGCGCATGGAAACGCCGTTAACCTTCCCGCCGAAGTGGTACCTATTTATCTACTTGCACTGGCATGCTTTTGAACTGCTAGGTTGGCAGGAGCTGGGACAGAGCAACGGGAGCTCATTCCGTTGCGGGGATTCGAACCGCCGACCTTCCAATCGACAGGCCCAAGAGACCCAGTGGTTTAGACCACAGCGCCACCTGCGTCCCAGGGCATGAACACCAATATGAGCACCTCGAACTGGGCCTGGAAACAAATTGAAAACTAGTGCAGCTGTAGCTATAGGGGAACGCCCAGCCAGGAATCTGTTGCATTTTGGAACAACTTCCTCTCCTCCCTGCTGTCCCAGAGGACCATGTATATTGGGAGAACTCCAGAAAAAGGGCCGTGGTGTTGGCGGAGGGGCGCTTTCCCTCTCGCTCCATTTCGGAGAATCTGGGAAGGTGAGCAATGGTACGAGGCCCCCCTGGGCTTCAGCCTCTCCTAGCACCTCGCTTGAAAGCCCTTCTTACAAATGTGGAACGGGCATTATGCGGTGCCTGGAACGGGGCCAGTTTGGCCGATCGAAGCGAGTGCATTTACACAGGGTAAGGCGATCTCAGGAGACCGCTGGCAGCAGGCAAACACCCCCCGCCCAGCTTACCATGTAGAGTTGACTGACGTTGTCTTGACATCTGACGTAAGCTTCGTAGTCTGCGAAGACTTTGAATCTATTCGAGGAAGGAGTCAGAGCGGGCGTTAGGGGGGCTTATGCCTGAACAATGAAGACCCTTTTTTTTATCACTATACCTCCAGATGCAAACGGGATCCGTTCCGGAGCCCCGTTCGCATCCTGAAGCGAACGCAACCCGCGTCTGCGCATGCATGGGTCACGATTCGCCGCTTCCGCGTATGAGCGTGACGTCCTTTTGAGCGTCTGTGCATGCGCGAGCAGCGAAACCCAGAAGTAATGCGTTCCATTACTTCCAGGTCGCCGCGGAGTGTAACCTGAAAATGCTCAACCTGAAGCATATTTAACCCGAAGTATGACTGTATTACAGTGGTACCTCGGGTTAAGTACTTAATTCGTTCTGGAGTTCTGTTCTTAACCTGAAACTGTTCTTAACCTGAAGCACCACTTTAGCTAATGGGGCCTCCTGCTGCCGCCGCGCTGCTGGAGCCCGATTTCTGTTCTTATCCTGAAGCAAAGTTCTTAACCTGAAGCACTATTTCTGGGTTAGCGGAGTGTGTAACCTGAAGCGTCTGTAACCTGAAGCGTCTGTAACCCGAGGTACCACTGTATTATTATTTTACACATAAATAGGAAGGCCACCATCAAAGTCCAGTGTCCTGTCAAAATAAAAACAGGGTCCTCAAGAGGCCCTGACATCAGGAAGAACCTTTCCCCCCTTTCACTTTTTGATCATTAAATCAAGAATTAATCACACATAATCATAAAAATGTGCTCCCTGAGACCATTCCATTATAGCTATCCAACCTCCCAAAATTTCAACACCACTTGCGATGGTTTGACCCCTTTCCGTTTTAACAGTACAAATTCTACAAACACCCTCCATATCTCCTCAAAAATCATTTCTCCTGCATATTCCCTATCTTACCTTAATGGCACACGCTAATTTATCATTAATAGCTTATATCGCAAACCTCTTTGTACCATTATAACATTTTATTTTCTGCTTGCCCCTTCCATCTTCCTAGCTGTAATAATTCGTGCGGCTGTCAATAAATTTGTGAGCAAGCCCTTCATAGCCAGTGAACCTTCCATAGAATCATAGAGTTGGAAGAGACCACAAGGGCCATCGAGTCCAACCCCCTGCCAAGCAGGAAACACCATCAGAGCACTCCTGACATATGGTTGTCAAGCCTCTGCTTAAAGACCTCCAAAGAAGGAGACTCCACCACACTCCTTGGCAGCAAATTCCACTGTCAAACAGCTCTTACTGTCAGGAAGTTCTTCCTAATGTTTAGGTGGAATCTTCTTTCTTGTAGTTTGGAACCATTGCTCCGTGTCCGCTTCTCTGGAGCAGCAGAAAACAACCTTTCTCCCTCCTCTATGTGACATCCTTTTATATATTGGAACATGGCTATCATATCACCCCTTAGCCTCCTCTTCTCCAGGCTAAACATGCCCAGCTCCCTTAGCCGTTCCTCATAAGGCATCGTTTCCAGGCCTTTGACCATTTTGGTTGCCCTCCTCTGGACGTTCCAGTTTGTCAGTGTCCTTCTTGAACTGTGGTGCCCAGAACTGGACACAGTACTCCCAGTGAGGTCTGACCAGAGCAGAATACAGTGGCACTATTACTTCCCTTGATCTAGATGCTATACTCCTATTGATGCAGCCCAGAATTGCATTGGCTTTTTTAGCTTCCGCGTTCCACCCCATCGTAAATTGATAATGATGCTACCTCTGGACTTTTGGTCAGCTTTAACCCTGTGATTTCTGCTATCCCCTTAAACACCCTTTGCCAAAAAAATTGTACATATCTACACCCCAGTAAGAGCTGTTCAACAGCGGAAAGGTCTCCCTCAGGAAGTTGTGGACTCTCCTTCCTTGGTTTTGAAGCAGAGGCTGGATGCTTTAGCAGAGATTCCTGAACTGCAGGGGGTTGGACTGGATGACCCTTGGGGTCCCAATTCTATGTTCCTTAAACTTTTTCCAGAGTGGAGGGTCAGGGAAAGCAGACCCTGCTGTGATTGAGGCACAGAGGCAAGTTACAGAGTGTGGCACAAGCAACCAAAGTTGTCAACAGGTTGCTGCAAAGGGGTCTCCACTCACCGGTCATGGTAGAACAACATGTTGACCAAATCTTTGAAAAGGTCGGGCTCTTTTGGTGAAAAGAATCCACTCTTGATCTGATCCATAGCTTGCTTCAGCTCAGGAAGCCTCTCGTAATATTCCTGAGCTTTGTACCTGATGGAAAGAGGGAGGAAAACCTTTAGCACACATACTGAATACTACCGATGGCCATGTATATTAAAATTAATAAAATAATAATAATAATAATAATTTATACCCTGCCCATCTGGCTGGGTTTCCTCAGCCACTCTGGGTGGCTTCCAACAGAATATCAAAATACAATAACGTATTCAACATTAAAAGCTTCCCTAAACGGGGCTGCCTTCAGATGTCTTCTAAAAGTCTGGTACTTGTTTTTCTCTTTTGACATCTGATGGGAGGGCGTTCCACAGGGTGGGCGCCACTACCAAGAAGGCCCTCTGCCTGGTTTGTTACGTGCTCCTGGCTTTGCAGTCACAAGACATCCTCAGCTATCTCATTTTGTTATACCAGGAGGGGCAGACATGTGACCTCCCTTGATTTGGTGAGGAAAATCTGTTGGAAGTTCAGCAGCAGGGATCATTTGGTTTGTAACTTAAGGGTTAATTACGCTCACATGAAAGCCAACTTGTCAAGATGGAGATAGGTGGAACTATTGTTTCACATGGAGGAATCACATTTACTGAGGCAGCACATGTTCTGACTGGCTGTGCAATTCGGAGGGAGTCTTCCTCTTCGATTTATATACTGTTTTTGTTCAGTACTGTCTGGTTTTTGCATTTATCCGGACTCCATCTGTATTAGGCAAATTAACTTTGCCAACAGAATTGCCATAACAGCCGCCTCCAAACTGTAGGGTGACTCAAATTATTGAGCAATTATTGACCTGCACCATTAACATATGCAAAGGGTCTAAAATCTGATCTTACCATAAGCAAAATCTCTGGATTTTCTGCACATCGGATAAGATCCAATTCAGTGGGCAAGATCAAACTTTTGCAAGGCACAACCATGAAGCAATGAGAAAAGCTCCTGGAGTCCTTGTCTATCCTCTCTTTTGAGATCCTTCCGATTTCTCCCATTGTTTTGGATATATTGTAATACTCCAAGAATTTGGCAAGCCACTTGTTGGTATTATAACACTTTTCCAATTTTTCACAATCGATACCCTTGCGGCTACTGTTGCGTATAAATATAATGTCTTGTCCTCTTCCTTTAGACTTCCTGCCACTATTCCCAATAGAAAACTTTCTGATGTTTTCCTAAATGAATATCTGAACATTTTTTTTCATTTCATTATATATTGTTTCCCAAAATTGTTTGATGTGTAAACAATTCCACCAGATATGCATCACAGTACCTTTTTCTGTGCTGCATCGAGAGCAGACATCGCCACAATTTTTATTCATTTTTGCTATTCTTTCAGGTGTTAATTACCATCTATGTTGCATTTTAAGGTAATTTTCTTTCAATATATAACACACAGTGAATTTCATATCATCTTTCCCCAATTTTCCCCATTGTTCAAGTATAGTATTTTCCCCAATATCTTGCACCCATTTAATCATGGATGCTTTAACGGGACCTCCGGAACGAATTAAGTACGTAACCAGAGGTACCACTGTAAATATATTTTTAAAAAATTTTAAAAGAAAAAAGAGAAAAGCTCTTGGAACCGGGGGGTGGGGGGGGGTGGAATTCATCCGTGCACAATCCAATCAAAATACAGGTCAAGCAAAAAGTGTGGGCGAGACTTTCGCTTCTGCCATACTCACCCTCTCCGGTCCAGCTCTGCCACATCCTCTACTCTCATGCCAAAGATGAAGAGGTTCTCTTCTCCAGCCTCCTCTGCCATCTCAACGTTGGCGCCATCCATTGTCCCAATGGTCAGGGCTCCGTTCAGCATGAATTTCATGTTGCCGGTGCCAGAGGCTTCGGTGCCTGCCGTGGAAATCTGCTCCGAAAGATCTGTGGCTGGGATCACTGCCAAGAGGGTGCAATTTTAGCCATTCCTGCAGTCCATTATTATTATTATTATTATTATTATTATTATTATTATTATTAGTTTCCATTTCTGTCACAGCCAAAAATGACGTCTCGCAGCAGGTAATCAGAAAAAAACCCCATGCAGAATCAAACAAGCAACTGTGTTATATGGACGTATCAAACTGCCTTGCACCTAGAGGAAAGGGAAGGGTGTAGCTCAGTGGGGCAACTGGGAAAAAATGTCTCAATTTCTGGCTTTTCCCAATTTAAAGGCTGAGGGAGAGGAATCTGCGAGCTTGCCAAGGAGTTGATAAGGTTCAGTACTGAGTTATTTGAAGTTGGACAGCTTCTTCTCCTTCCCAGGCCGAGAGAAAAATGGCGAAAACAGGATATTTATTGGGACAGTGTGATTTCGGCAGCTGCTGCTAAAGTTGCAAACAATGAACCACGGGAAATGGAGAGGAATGGAGAACTTCTGAAACAACAATGGGATATCAGCTCTGCCCAAGGCATGATGGAGGACAGCAACAACCAGGAAAAGATAGACGTAACATTTTACAAGGACAGGAAGAAACATTACGGACAGAGTAACTGCCACTCACAGGAAGAACAAGGATGTAGTTTGAATGCTTCACCTGTAGATTTATAAATCATTCAATGTGTCAATACAAATGGAAGTTGTTAAAACTGCAGTTGCTGTATAAGGGATTTAATGTTATTTTGACTTGAGAGTAATTGAAATTTAGAAGATTTTGGAACACAGAAATAAAGTAAAGCATCAATTCTAGCACGTGGGAGGCTACCTAAATTGTATAATTTGGCGTCTGAATTATTGGTATTACAAATTGAATTATAATTTGGCTTTGTTATAATGAGGATATTATTGGATTATTGTAATTGAAAACTACTACTACTACTAATAATAATAATATAATAATAATAGTAATAGTAATAGTAATAAAGGCTGAGGGAGAAGCTGTTCTGCCCAAGAGACAACTCTGAGTTAGGGCCAATAGCCTGACCTGGTATAACACTGTTTGCTTTTACACATCACTTGGGGAGACAGGCGAACTAATGCCAGTGTACTGGAAGAAGCAAAGATCACCAGTGTTGAAGCAATGATTCCTCAACATCAACTTCGTTGGACTGGTCATGTTGTGCAGATGCCTGATTGTCGTCTTCCAAAGCAACTACTCTATTCTCAACTTTAAAATGGAAAGCGTAATGCCTGGTGGTCAACAAAAGAGGTTTACAGACTGTCTCAAGGCAAATCTTTAAAAAATGTAGTATAAACACTGACAACTGGGAAACGCTGGCCTGCGAGCGCTCCAGTTGGAGAACAGCCTTTACCAAAGGTGTCATGGGCTTTGAAGACACTCGAACTCAGGACACAAGGGCGAAACGTGCTAAGAGGAAGGCACACCGTGATCAACTACCGCCCAGACACCAATGTCCCCACTGTGGAAGTACGTGTGGATCCAGAATTGGCTTCCACAGTCACTTGCGGACTCACTGTTAAAACCGTGTTTATGGAAGACAATCTTACTTGGCTACGAGTGATCGCCAAAGAAGAAGAAGAAGAAGAAAGTGTTGGAGTAGGACCTGGGAGAGACAAGGGTTTGAATCCCCATTTAGCTATCAAGCTCACTGGGTGACCTTGGGCCAGTCGTTGCCTTTTAGCCTAACCTACACCACAAGGTTAGCGGGTGGTGCTGTGGGTTAAACCACTGAGCCTAGGACTTGCCGATCAGAAGGTCGGCGGTTCGAATCCCCACGACAGGGTGAGCTCCCGTTGCTCGGTCCCTGCTCCTGCCAACCTAGCAGTTTGAAAGCACGTCAAAGTGCAAGTAGATAAATAGGTACCACTCCGGCGGGAAGGTAAACGGCGTTTCCATGCACTGCTCTGGTTCGCCAGAAGCGGCTTAGTCATGCTGGCCATATGACCCGGAAGCTGTACGTCGGCTCCCTCGGCCAATAAAGCTAGATGAGCGCCGCAACCCCAGAGTCGGCCACGACTGGACCTAATGGTCAGGGGTCCCTTTACCTTTACCTTTACCCCACAAGGAGGTTGTGGATATTAAATGAGGAGGGGGACAACCAGCTCCTTGGAGAAAAAGGCGGGATTATAAATTCAATCCATCAAATGTTTAAGGTCTGTTAATGAAGCTCTACTGCAAGCCCTCTGTCATGTGAAGACTGGATTCCGCAAAGAGCAATGGACCCAAGTTAGTCATTGTCATCAATTTGAATGGTTCTTCTGAGAGTAGAACTTAGTTGGATACAATACAACCCAATGGGCCCCAGAGCCCTTTCCCTTCCTTCAGTTTCCAGCAATTGGTGTTCAGGTGGAGTTGAATAATATCTAGAGCAGCGTTTCCCAACCTTGGGCCTCCAGCTGTGTTTGGACTACAACTCCCATCATCCTTAGCTAGCAAAACCAGTGGTCAGGGATGATGGGAATTGTAGTCTGAAAACAGCTGGAAGCCCAAGGTTGGGAAACATTGATCTAGAGGACCACAGATATGTTCTCCCGCCCCCAACATTTTAGCCAAAGGAAGAGGGTACAGGAAAAATGTCGTAGGGAAAGCCAATGAGGCACAAGTGCAGTTTGAAACACATTTTGACTCTTAGGCCCATTTGCCAGGAGAAATGATTCAAGGCTTTTAGACGCCAGCTCTTGCCAGTGACAGACGATGCTGGCCTTACCTTTCTCGGCCAACGAGACTCTGTAGTTTTCCAGGAAGATGACCTTCAGCTTGTTCCCCACCACAGGGTCGTTGTTGACCACATGGCCCACGGAAGTGATGAGCTTGATGATCATTTTGGCCATGTGGTAGCCAGGAGCAGCCTACAAGCAGGGCAGAAACGCAAGCACTTAGAAGGAACAGTGGCAGCTGGTATAGTGATCAGGTGGGATTGCTATGAGGAATGATAACAAATATAGAGTAAGCCGTCTGTGTCAGCAATGAAAACATTGCGCTGACTGGGTTTAAACTATTTTGATATGATTCTTGATCAATCCACACCTCTGCATCCCTGTTCCATTTCTCTTTCTTCACAAGTCATGTACCCACTTAGACAGACAGGCGTCCTGGGTCATCAAAGACAGTGGGCAGTTTCTTTGATGTAGCTTTTCTGATATGTTAATCTTAGAATGTTAATCTTAGGGCCAGGAAACAGATCTCACATGAAGGTGACAATGATCGCTGGTCTCCTGGCCATCCTTCTTATCATGTGTATTGATTGTTTATGACCTTCGGGGTTGCTGAATGCACTCCTTTGTAGTTTTCATTCATTTACCCCAAAAGTATGCATGCTTAACTAGTGTTTGTAGTTTAACTTTGTCCCCACGTGGGGTTTGTTGAAATGCTCAGAAGATATCTGATTGGTTCTTACGAACACTCTGTAAAAAGCTCTTTTGTGAATAAAACGACCTGGGCCAGGGGCTGGGGGGAGAGATTATTATACGCACCCTTCCGAGAGTCTTGCTGGTTCAAGCCTCTGTGTGTATTCTTATTAATCAGAGTTCAATCCTTCCTTTACTTTGGGAATGCCTCATTCCTGGGCGTGTTTCCAACAGAATCCACAATAAAGAGGACATCCTTGCGCTTCCCCCTAGCTTCCCGGAAACCAGGACCCTCCAGATGCTTTCTAGGTCTATTTTTGTTGTTGTTTAAGCAGACTTTTCAGCTGCACAAATTCCCCATCAACACCTCACACTCTCCTTTTGTGGTGGTGGTGTGTGGTCACGTTAGAAGTACATGAAATTATGCTTTAGGGAGGTGTTTTTCTCATTCCCCCTCAACACTAGCACTCTGGATGGGTAGTAGCATCAGGAAGGGTGAAGAAAAGCATTCCTTCACACAGGGCTTAATTATTCATCGGTGGAACTCCCTCCCACAAGATGTGGTACGTTGGCCACTGACAAGTCCAAGGCAGGCAGGCAGGCAGGAAGGCACTTCCAAGGGCAGCCCAAAAGAGGCACCCCAGCAGATCCTAGTCTGTCCCCTCTCGAAATGTGCAGCGCAAACCCATCGCTTACTTTGCCGCCAATGATCACCGTCCGGGGCACAAACAGCTTCATGGGGTCTCGCTTGATGCCTGTGGGAAAGAAAGGAGAGCACAACATGAAAGTCAGCATGGTGTAGTGGTTAAGAGCAGTGGACTCATAATCTGGTGAACTGGGTTCGCTTCCCTGCTCCTCCACATGCAGCTGCTGGGTGACCTTGGGCCAGTCACACTTCTCTGAAGTCTCTCAGCCCCACTCACCTCACAGAGTGTTTGTTGTGGGGGAGGAAGGGAAAGGAGAATGTGAGCCGCTTTGAGACTCAAGAAGGCTGATCGCCAAAGAATTGATGCTTTTGAATTATGGTGCTGGAGGAGACTCTTGAGAGTCCCATGGACTGCAAGAAGATCCAACCTCTCCATTCTGAAGGAAATCAGCCCTGAGTGCCCACTGGAAGGACAGATCCTGAAGCTGAGGCTCCAATACTTTGGCCAACTCATGAGAAAAGAAGACTCCCTGGAAAAGACCCTGATGTTGGGAAAGATGGAGGGCACAAGGAGAAGGGGACAACAGAGGACGAGATGGTTGGACAGTGTTCTCGAAGATACCAGCATGAGTTTGACCAAACTGCGGGAGGCAGTGGAAGACAGGAGTGCCTGGCGTGCTCTGGTCCATGGGGTCACGAAGAGGCGGACACGACTAAACGACTAAACAACAACAACAAAAGGGGAGTGAAAGGCGGGATATCCAAACTCCTCCTCTTCTTCTTATTTTCCACCAAGACACCTAGGAGGTGAAGCTGTCACTGCCTACTAACCACGAATGCCCAGGCTGCCCAGCTGCCCCCGTGTCCTTACTCACGGTTGTACATGGTGATGATGTGCAGGCAGTTCATGAGTTGCCGCTTGTATTCGTGGATCCTCTTGACCTGGACATCAAACATGGAAGCCGGGTTGATCTTCACCTTATATTCCTTCTCCAAATACTGGGCAAACTTGACCTTGTTCTCCTGCGAGAGCAGAGGGAAGGAGCAATCGCTCAAAGCAGCAGCAAATATAGCCAACAAGGCATGGTCTGAGGGCAATGGATACAGCAGCCCCCCTGCCTAATGCCGTTCCCGGGACGTCCTTTTAATTGTGCATTAATGATGCTCTGCTTTCGTGACAATATTGGCGTGGTTACACACAACCCTCATTTTCAACACCGTTTGCACCTGCAAATGTTTCAGGGTCAACATACAGTTCCTTTCCCAACCGGGGTCCGTCCCTTAATCTCCTGCCACAATCCCGCAACTTTTCATAGAACAGAAGTTTCCTGGGCCTTTCCATCCTGTTTTGCTGCCATGTAATGCAAGGCTGCCTCCCCCCAAAGGTAACATTTGGGGGGGGGGGAAGCACTGCAAAGCGAAGAGAGTGGAATCATGTGTGAACAGTGCTGGATTTACATGTAAGCTAAACAAGCTCTAGCTTAGGGCCCCACTCTCCTGGGGGCCCCAAAAAAATGTAAAGGGGGGAAAACCCTGGATGTACATTTCCAAAATATAAGATGAAAAACAAATAAAATAAAACCAGCTTACAGCAACAGTGTTTTGTGTTGTGTAGGCTCCTAAGATGTAAATCATGGGTCCCTCCTGCGCTCATCTCGCTTTATTGGCCAAGGGAGCCGGTGTACAGCTTCTGGGTCATGTGGCCAGCAGGACTAAGCCGCTTCTGGCAAACCAGAGCAGCGCACGGAAACATTAATACATACATATTACGAATATAGGAAAGGTAAAGGGACCCCTGACCATTAGGTCCAGTCGTGGCCGACTCTGGGGTTGCGGCGCTCATTTTGCTTTATTGGTCGAGGGAGCCGGTGTACAGCTTGTGGGTCATGCGGCCAGCATGACTGAGCCGCTTCTGGCGAACCAGAGCAGTGCATGAAATGCCGTTTACCTTCCCGCCGGAATTTATCTACTTGCTCTTTGACGTACTTGCACTTTGGCGTGCTTTCGAACTGCTAGGTTGGCAGGAGCAGGGACCGAGCAACGGGAGCTCACCCCATCGCGGGGATTCGAACCGCCGACCTTCTGATCGGCAAGTCCTAGGCTCTGTGGTTTAACCCACAGCGCCACCCGCATCCCATATGTAAAATAAACTCTCTCTGAGTGAGCAGAGGGTGCTTATTGCAAAGAGCATACACAAGCCATCACAGGCTGTGTGGCAGTCCTGCCCCCCCAGCCACCACGTTTGCTTGCTGTGAAGTCCAGCGTCTCCCAGGAATCTCAGGAGCAGAATCCTGCCTCCTCTCCAGCTGCAGCGTCGACAAGAAGACGCCCAGCTCCTCCACCCGCTTACCTGTTTGACTTTGGACACTTCCCGGATGAAAAGCTCATCGTTGGCAAACCGGTGCAGTTTCGTCAGCTGGCTGAGGTCCTTGACGTACTCCTCTCCTATTTTCTGTAAAAGAGAAGCGGGGGGGGGGAGGGGGGCTTGAGACATCCAGACCACCTGCCTCAAGACAAGCAGCCTTTCCGAGGTATTTGCTCACCTCCCCAAAAAAGACTTTTTCCTGCCTCTTACCATGCCAGCCTTACATGCACCCGCCTGACCACTTTGATTGGTGGAACTGGCACCACGACAGGCGTCGCAAAACACCCGTTCTGCATTTGTAAGAACTTGATAGTTTAGTGCGGGAGAACTTTGGAACTCCCTGCCTATTGAAGATCCCAGGCCACAGAGAGGTTAGGCTGGCCTCAACTAGAGCCAGGGCCTTCTCGGCTGCGGCTCCAATCTGGTGGAACGCTCTGTCACAAGAGACCTGGGCCCTGCGGGACTTGACATCTTTCCGTAGGGCCTGCAAGACAGAGCTGTTCCACCAGGCCTTTGGTCAGGGCGCGGCCTGACCCCCCTCCTTTGGCAATCTGCACAGAATTTTGCTTAATGGTTGCCATCAATTTGATTTTAATTAATTTTTATAATGAAATGTTTTTAGAATCGTTGGGTTATTTTGATTGTTGTTAGCCGCCCTGAGCCCAGCTTCGGCTGGGGAGGGCAGGATATAAATAAAATTTATTTTTATTATTATTATCAAGCAGGTGCCTTCACCGTACTCTTTTCGGCACCTGTTAAAAACATTCCTGTTTAGACAAACCTACCCATCACATGCTTAGAAATTAGAGGTTGTCTGGACATCTTTTAGCATTTTAACTTTTGTATGTTTTGAAGTAGGATTGTGAATTTTTCTTGATTTTACTGTGGACAAGCAACCATTTTTAATCCAAAGCATTAGCTATAATCTTTCGTAAATCTTTTGTAAACTGTTTTGAAGTTGTTGCTTTTCACAATCACACAATATATTAGTTTTATGAATGAAATGCATAAATAAATATATTTTTTAAAAAACAGCATGCCTCTGTTTCCCCATGAAAATGGTAGGCAAAGCTATGTTCGGATACCGCCCCCAAATTTCATCACTTTGCTACTGTGATTTTCTGGGTTAAGGGGGCTGAAGACCAATGACACAGAAATGATCTCTGAATGCATGCTATATTCCAGAATAGAAGTGCCTTTTGCATCATGTGAAAGCTGAAATACAACGTGGAAATTAACAGGGAAATGGAATAAACTGCTGCACAGAAGCAGCCTTATTGCTGTCCAAGGTACATCAGGACACGATCCACCTTGATGGAAACGGTGCGATTTCTGCCAGAGCAAAGTCAACTGCAGGTGGGCTGCATACCTCTGCAATTAACTCTGCGAGTCCCGGGTTGCAAAGCAGGAGCCACCGCCGAGGGGTGATGCCGTTGGTTTTATTCTGAAACTTCTCTGGCTCCACCTCTGCAAAGTCCTTGAACCTGCGCAGGAAGGAAGTTCTCAGTTCAGTGGCTGGGGAAACCCAGCCAGGTGTGTGGGGTAGAAATAATAAATTCTTATTTTTATATCATTAAGATTTCTTAGCTAACAATGCATCGTAAGAAGAGTCTTTTGCTGGATCAGGCCAACCTTCTCATCCAGCATCCTGTTTGCAAAGTGGCCGATCAAATGCCCCAAAGGGAAACTCACGAGCAGGACTTACCATATTTTTCGCTCTATAGGACGCACTTTTTCCCCTCCAAAAATTAAGGGGAAATGTGTGTGCGTCCTATGGAGCGAATGCAGGCTCCTTGGCTTCAGCGATAGCAACACGAAGCCTCCCAAGCGCAGAGGGAGCTTCCACACCGACCCCTCTCGCTCTCCAGGCTTCAGGGATGGCCGCCTGAAGCCTTCAGAGCGCAGCAGGAACTCGCGCTGCACTCCGAAGGCTTCGGGTTCCTTTTGCTGAAGACGGGCGAGCAAGACTCTCCTGGCTTCAGCAGAGAGGGAGAGCTGCGCAGCGCCCCTTGAGCAAAGTGGGAGGAGAAATGGAAGGGGCTCCGTTTCTCCTGCCACTTCGCTGAAGGGGCGCTGAGCAGAGAGGGGGAGAATTCCCCCCCCCCGTTCTCCCGCTCCTATGGTCCGGTGCGTCCTATAGAGCGAAAAATACGGTAAGTGCAACAGCACCTCCCTTCACTTAATTGTCCTACTGTAGAGCTGGGGGACCCCCAAGGGAAGAAGGCTCAGAGCCCAGGGAGTGGCGGTGGTGGGACGACGATGAGTAGTCAGAGGGAGAAGACTGAGAAGAGGAGGTGTTGGAAGCTGAAGGGCTAACAAGGCTTGGTGAGCTGGGAGAGTCTGTGTCAGAGAGAAGTCCAGAATCAGGAGAGAGGGATGAGGGAGGCAGAGAGGAGTCAAGCTGGTGAAGAAGTCAGGGTGTCTGCCCCTCTTGCTGCAATGCTCTCTCCTCCCTTCTGATCTCCCAGGACCAGGAGAGGTGTGAAGCAGGAGGAGCAAAGACAGGTATGTTGGCATAGTCTCAGATTGCTTGGGAAGGACCCGGGAGAGGAGGTGACGTAGGCAGTTGTGGGAAGGTCTCCACAAATGCTTCATAGGGGCAAGAGCTATTGAGAAGAGTTGTGTGCTTATTAGGCCTGGCACTCCGGAGCAGACCTTGTTTCTTCTAATAAAGAGTTAAAGTGCTCCATGTGATTTATTGCTGGCTCACTCCTGACAATAGACTTATTCTGCGTGTATGTGCTTAAACTTCTCTTATAGCAGTCCAAGTTGACTATTGCTACATCTTTTTGAATTATGGTGCTGGAGGAGACTCTTGAGAGTCCCATGGACTGCAAGAAGATCAAACGTATCTATTCTGAAGGAAATCAGCCCTGAGTGCTCACTGGAAGGACAGATCCTGAAGCTGAGGCTCCAATACTTTGGCCACCTCATGAGAAGAGAAGACTCCCTGGAGAAGACCCTGATGTTGGGAAAGATGGAGGGCACAAAGAGAAGGGGACGACAGAGGACGAGATGGTGGGACAGTGTTCTCCAAGATACAAACATGAGTCTGACCAAACTATGGGAGGCAGTGGAAGACAGGAGTGGCTGGCGTGCTCTGGTCCATGGGGTCACGAAGAGTCAGACACCACTAAACGACTAAACAACAACAATATCTTATAGGAAACACAGTGTGTGTGTGTGTGTGTGTGTGTGTGTGTACTATTTTGGGGCTGCGATTTCACAGATAATTTTCACTGTGATTTACTTTTTTATCGCCAATTTTATTGGTCTTTGCATTGCACAGTGGGTCTACTTTCTGTTTTCTTGTGCTCTGGTTCAGAGGAAGGGTTGGGTAGGAAAGCACCAGATGAAAGGGAGATGATTACAGAAGTTCCTCTGAAGTACAAAACAGAAACAAAAACAACCAGACTAAAAATGGGAAGGAAACCACAATACCACAACTGTCAAGGTATTGACTACAAAGAAACAGTGACCAAGAGAAGGTGGAAGGAGAGAGGGAAATGTTCTGGGGGAAGCCGACCTTTCTCCACAGGGGATGGCTGCAGACATTGCCCCTTCCGATCTTCAGGAGGAGGGGGGGTTGTGGGATCACGACCCCGCCCACACTCACTCTGCGAGGCTGGCGTCAGCCTCGCAGGAGACAGGGATTCACCCAATTAGCATACCCTGTGGCGCCAGCCAATTGGCTGGCGGCAGGGGCGGGCCTTCCTAGGGCCACTTAAGGTCAGGGCAGCCCCTGGCTCGCCCCCTTTCTTCCCTGGAGACGACGCAGTTTCCCACCCACCCGCCCTTTAGGTTTTGCCACTGACCTTGCTATGGGCTTCGGCTGGTCGCCGCAAGGGGCCTGGTAGGAGTTTTTCCATTTGGCTAATTGGCTGGTTTTGTGAGCCACTTGGTTTTTTCGCCTACCTCGTAGCAAATCGTCACAACTCCCTCGGTTTTGGCGGTAGGCATTGGCCGGGGTATTATCATGCAGATGAGGTTGGGGGGGAGGAACGCCATCACCTCCCCCAATGCTTGAAGGGTAGTTCGTTAAAGGACTCCGAGGGGCAACGCCTCGTCCGAAACCTACGGAGGCTAGGGCCTAAAGCGCGCCCCCGAGCGGTAACCCCTCGGGGAGCGCCTAGGGATATGCATCTCGGGTGGCTCCCCCTGTTGGTGTTTAACCCTTCCCGGTCAGACCGGATAGTCGGTTAGGGCCAATGCCTAAGCCAATACCCTTCTTTCCTGTAATCAATAAAGTTGTGGCCATTTTCGCCCATTAACCTAAAACTCTGTGTCCGTTGTCTTCATTTATTCCACCTGTGGGGGGGAGGGAATAGCCACACAATTCCTCTTGCCTGCTCCCACAATCTGCACGTGCTCAGGGGCTCTAGAGCTCTGTCTTCAACCACCACCCAACTGACCCAGTGGCAAAGCACCCAGAAGCCCACCTTGGATCTAAACCCTAGTTCCAGGTTTTTTCCACGCCCACCCACTTGGGCCCCGCGGAATGCCCGCCCGTACTCACACTTGCGACTTGACAATTTCCGAGTGGATCTTGGCGACTCCGTTGACTGCATGCGAGCCCACGATGCACAGGTGTGCCATGTTGATGCGCTTCATACCTTCCTCTTCGATCAAGGACATCCGCCGGAGGCGGTCAACGTCCTTTGGAAACATGGCTGCGATTCTCTGAGCAGAGACAAGGAGGGCAAGATGGCTCAGGCACTCACAGCGCTCCAAAAGGATGCCGGAAGACGCCCAACCCAGTTTCGAAGCTCCCTGGAGAGCCCTCCACATGACAGCAGAACCTTGAGCTGGACAGGGGGTGTCACAGAACTAGTATTTCTGTATTGCAGGGAGTAAGACTGTTAGTATTCTTTCCCCGTGTTGCAGTCATGGGATTGTTTATATCATATGATGGTGTATGTTTTCATTCCACATTGTGGGAAGTGACGGAGACAGGATATTTTTATTACTGTGTTTCCGTGCTGTAGGATTTTTGTCCTTTGTTCTTTTCCCCGTTTGATGCTGATTAGGAAGGAGCTGAGTTAGAATGCCTCGAGTGTAAAGGTAAAGGGACCCCTGACCATTAGGTCCTGGGCCTTTCCGTCCTGTTTTGCTGCCATGTAATGCAGCATTGGGACGTAGGTGGCGCTGTGGGTTAAAGCCTCAGCGCCTAGGGCTTGCCGATCGAAAGGTCGGCGGTTCGAATCCCTGCGGCGGGGTGCGCTCCCGCTGCTCGGTCCCAGCGCCTGCCAACCTAGCAGTTCGAAAGCACCTCCGGGTGCAAGTAGATAAATAGGGACCGCTTACCAGCGGGAAGGTAAACGGCGTTTCCGTGTGCGGCTCTGGCTCGCCAGAGCAGCGATGTCACGCTGGCCACGTGACCCGGAAGTGTCTCTGGACAGCGCTGGCCCCTGGCCTCTTAAGTGAGATGGGCGCACAACCCCAGAGTCTGTCAAGACTGGCCCGTACGGGCAGGGGTACCTTTACCTTTACCTTTACCTAATGCAGCATTAGGTCCAGTCGTGGCTGACTCTGGGGTTGCAGCGCTCATCTCGCTTTATTGGCCGAGGGAGCCGGCGTACAGCTTCCTGGTCATGTGGCCAGCATGACTGAGCCGCTTCTGGCGAACCAGAGCAGCGCACGGAAACGCGGTTTACCTTCCCACCAG
Source organism: Podarcis cretensis (assembly GCF_951804945.1). Taxonomy (NCBI): domain Eukaryota; kingdom Metazoa; phylum Chordata; class Lepidosauria; order Squamata; family Lacertidae; genus Podarcis; species Podarcis cretensis. Next base: position 4,251,152 of record NC_137170.1, read on the forward strand.
AGCGGTATTTATCTACTTGCACTTTGACGTGCTTTTGAACTGCTAGGTTGGCAGCAGCAGGGACCGAGCAACGGGAGCTCACCCAGTTGCAGGGACCTTCTGATCGGCAAGTCCTAGGCTCTGTGGTTTAACCCACAGCGCCATTATATGTAAATAATGGGAAGCAGCGCATGTCTCCTCCGTGCCGGAAATCGCGTCTGCACATGTACAGACACCGAAAACACGCTCACGCGCACTCACACTGTGACCCACGGAGCAATCTCCGTGGGAGTTAAGGGGCCCATGGCAGGTAAACCTTGCTGACCTCTGCATTAGAGTGAGGGCAGGAAGCATGGCCCTCACTCCGACTTGGCTACTGATCTCCTCGGTTATACCTGATGATGCCTGAAGCCAAATCGGAGGGAGGGCAAGCCCTTCTTGCGCTGCCTTCTGGCACCCTGTGGGCAAGAGCAAAGCCAATCCTGGAATCCAGTGAGCCACTGGGGAGTGTGAGCTCCGCCCTAGGCAAGCAGGGCAAAAACATCTGCACCATTAAATGGCTCTCCAGGAAATCACTTCCGCTGCCCCCCGAATCATGGCACTGGGCTTGAAAACCAGAACCGGGGACCACGGCGACACAGCCCTGCTTACGTCCAGGTGTCTCTGGTTGATTTCATAGATGATCTGCAGGTGTCTGGGCAGCAGTTTCTCCACCAGCTCCACCGGCCAGCGCTCAAGGGCTTCGGGGAGAACCGTGTGGTTCGTGTAGGCGAAAGTCCGCGTGGTGATGTCCCAGGCCTAGTATTTGTGAGAGTGAGAGAAAGACGGTGAGCAGGGCAAGGAAAGGAAACAGAAGGCTAAAGTAGCTGTTGCAGGAATTTATGTATAGGTTGGGGGGGGTTGCCCCTCCAGCAGATACCATGCACATGCAGCCACTACCAAAATCAGCACAATCACTTTTGTGACTTTTGTGATTTGTCCCCACAAAACACTTCATCACAGTTTCTTCCTATCTATTCAAAGGGCCTTTGCTGCACGATACCAAATGTAAGAATTCACTGATAAATGTCTCTATGTACTGGCTCACTGGGAAAACTTCAGAAATTCATATGGACACTTGAGCTCAGCTCCTCAGCAGCCCCTCTGCCTGAGTGATAATCCCTGGCATCCTGATACCTGAGTGCCAGACAGGTAGCCATTCCAGAAATAACAAACCCAGATGAAGACAAAAGGGTGTGATTCACTTGGCTGGGAAACAGGGAAATGTAAATATCTCTTTTGTTCCACTTGATGGGTGGAGGGCAAGGGGAACCATGAGGCAGGGTCCAGGATGCTCAGATTACTGCCAGCAGACCTCCTCTTTCATGATGTAATCGTGATGTAGTTTTGGGGGGGGTAACATGGAGATTAAAGGTAAAGGTAAAGGTACCCCTGCCCGTACGGGCCAGTCTTGACAGACTCTGGGGTTGTGCGCCCATCTCACTTAAGAGGCCAGGGGCCAGCGCTGTCCGGAGACACTTCCGGGTCACGTGGCCAGCGTGACATCGCTGCTCTGGCGAGCCAGAGCCGCACACGGAAACGCCGTTTACCTTCCCGCCGGTAAGCGGTCCCTATTTATCTACTTGCACCCGGAGGTGCTTTCGAACTGCTAGGTTGGCAGGCGCTGGGACCGAGCAGCGGGAGCGCACCCCGCCGCAGGGATTCGAACCGCCGACCTTTCGATCGGCAAGCCCTAGGCGCTGAGGCTTTAACCCACAGCGCCACCTGCGTCCCAACATGGAGATTAGCAGCTAATAAAAGTTTGGGGGCTCTTTTGTTGGGGGCTTCCATCTTGTTCCACCTTGTGGCAGGTGGGAGTCCTGTCGCGAAAGTCTTCAATCAAGACCAAGCCTACTGGCTGCTGTTTTGCTCTGGTATTCCTGGCTGGGGTCCTTGTTTTTTTGTCCAAGGGAGCCCTCAGATTTCTCCGCTAACAAGCTCAGTAGCAGAGCATCTGCTTTGCATTGAGAAGGTCCCAGGTTCAATCCCCGATGGGGGATAAAATACATATTTTAGGTAGATTAAAAGGGGGAAACCTGAACTCAGGGCTTTTTTTATGTGTGACAGCGCTCACTGGTACAGAGTGCCGGTGTCAAGGTTAAAAGGCACCCTGTATTTTTTAAGTATGGTTCTAGGAAGTTGGCAACTTGAATGAACCAGAAGCACCATGGCTAACTTGTGCATTTGGCAACCTAGTAAGCCAATGCTTGCTTGAGACATTTATGACATACCATATTGGCCTGAATATAAGCCATACTTGCAAATAATAATAATAATAATAATAGTTTTTATTTATACCCTGCCCTCCCCAGCCAAGGCCGGGCTCAGGGCGGCTAACAAGCAATAATAAAAACAAGTTGAATGAATACAACTTAAAAACAAGATTAAAATACAACATTAAAATATTGAAACATTAAAATATTTGAATGCAGCCTCATCACAGGAGGAGAAAGGAAAAAGAAAGAGGGGGAGGGAATCAAATTGGCTCCAAGCCAAAGGTCAGGCGGAACAACTCTGTCTTACAGGCACTGTGGAAAGAAATCAGATCCCGCAGGGCCCTGGTCTCATGAGACAGAGCGTTCCACCAGGCCGGAGCCAGTGTTGAAAAGGCCCTGGGCTCTGGTTGAAGCTAATCTAATAAGCCACACCTTTAAAATTTGGCGGCTTGGGGGAGGCTTGGAAACTGCAGACGGGATGGGCACCGTTGCCCCATGCTCCTGGGCTGCTCTCTGGGGGGCAGCCGTGCCAGATGGGAATTTGAAAAAAATAAGTGTGGCTTATATTCGGGCCAATATGGTACATATGCTACATGCTTTTAAAACCAAGCCTCTTAATTCTGCTCTACCCTTTCCTTTGAAAGGAACTCAGATAGACTGAAAAGCTACCATAATAGATGACAATTGCAGCTCACTAGCAGTTTGTTCCAACCTTGAAGATAAGGAGTCCTGGGAACTGCTTAGCGACCGCATAGCAGAAAGAATACAACGGGTTTGTGTGTATGTTTGCATGGCTTTTGCTTGCAGAGGCTGCAAACAAAGAAGCAGGTGGGGCAGGTAGATAGGAGGTTTGGAGTTGAAGGTGGAGCAGCGAGGCCAGCAGTCTGGACTTTGCTGGACCTATGTCCCCATGCACGCAAAGAGGACCGTACGAGAGACACTTTGACCACTACAGCCTGGATCCTGGATCTGGGCAATGAATAATGCTAATGGCATTCTGGTTCCTGGGGGAGAGGGCTTCATTCTGCACCCCATCTCTCTCTAAAAACCTCTCTCTCTCTCTCTCTCTCTCTCTCTCTCTCTCTCTGCGCTCAGGCAGAGAAGGACACAGGGAGAACCCTCAAGGAGGTAACACCTGTCTGCAGCACCTGCGTGTGGATTAGGGTGAATCTGATTAGCCACAACAACTCCTTTTGTCTGATTCCCCTTTCCCTTTCTGAAGGCTAACGCTCTGTGAACGGAGAGGACGGCCTACTTGTGCAAAAGTTTCCAGATGGACTAGATGACTCTGGGGGTCACTTCCAACTTTTTTGTTGTTGTTGTTTAGTCGTTTAGTTGTGTCCGACTCTTCATGACCCCATGGACCACAGCACACCAGGCACTCCGGTCTTCCACTGCCTCCTGCAGTTTGGTCAAACTCATGCTGGTAGCTTTGAGAACACTGTCCAACCATCTCGTCCTCTCTTGTCCCCTTCTCCTTGTGCCCTCCATCTTTCCCAACATCAGAGTCTTTTCCAGGGAGTCTTCTCTTCTCATGAGGTAGCCAAAGTCTTGGAGTCTCAGCTTCAGGATCTGTCCTTCCAGTGAGCACTCAGGGCTGATTTCCTTCAGAATGGAGAGGTTTGATCTTCTTGCAATCCATGGGACTCTCAAGAGTCTCCTCCAGCACCAGAATTCAAAAGCATCCATTCTTCGGCGATCAGCCTTCTTTATGGTCCAGCTCTCACTTCCATACATCACTTGTTGTTGTTGTTTAGTCATTTAGTCGTGTCTGACTCTTTGTGACCCCATGGACCAGAGCACACCAGGCACTCCTGTCTTCCACTGCCTCCCGCAAACTCTTTGGTCAAACCCATACATCACGATTCTACAATTCCCTACCACCAGCGCCCAGCAGGTGGAGCCATTGTGAAAGACCTCAACTTCGTGGCATCCTTCCCTTGGCACATATTATTCGCCCAGGCAGTCTTTTTTTTTTTTTTTTGCGAGATCTGATAACAGGGGTGCAGCTGAATGGCGCTACCACGTGGGAAGGTCCCCACACCAATTCCACGAGAAAGACCTAGAAGTTCCCCAACGTACAGTTGCATCATTCAGATGAAAATATGAAGTTACCGTAGAAGAAAAGTGAGGAGGAATTAAAGAACCTTTTGATGAGGGTGAAAGAGGAGAGCACAAAATATGGTCTGAAGCTCAACATCAAAAAAACGAAGATCATGGCCACTGGTCCCATCACCTCCTGGCAAATAGAAGGGGAAGAAATGGAGGCAGTGAGAGATTTTACTTTCTTGGGCTCCGTGATCACTGCAGATGGTGACAGCAGCCACGAAATTAAAAGACGCCTGCTTCTTGGGAGAAAAGCGATGACAAACCTAGACAGCAACTTAAAAAGCAGAGACATCACCTTGCCTACAAAGGTCCGTATAGTTAAAGACATGGTTTTCCCAGTAGTGATGTACGGAAGTGAGAGCTGGACCATAAAGAAGGCTGATCGCCGAAGAATTAATGCTTTTGAATTCTGGTGCTGGAGGAGACTCTTGAGAGTCCCATGGACTGCAAGAAGAACAAATCTCTCCATTCTTAAGGAAATCAGCCCTGAGTGCTCACTGGAAGGACAGACGAGGCTCCAATACTTTGGCCACCTCATGAGAAGAGAAGACTCCCTGGAAAAGACCCTGATGTTGGGAAAGATGGAGGGCACAAGGAGAAGGGGACGACAGAGGACGAGATGGTTGGACAGTGTTCTGGAAGCTACCAACATGAGTCAGACCAAACTGCGGGAGGCAGTGGAAGACAGAAGTGCCTGGTGTGCTCTGGTCCAGGGGGTCATGAAGAGTCGGACACGAGTAAACGACTAAACAACAACAACAACCATAGAAGAGGCATGGCCAAACGCAGCACTCTAGCTGTTTTGGGACTACAACTCCCATCATCCCTAGCTAACAGGACCAGTGGTCAGGGATGATGGGAACTGTAGTCCCAAAACAGCTGGAGGGCCAGGTTTGGCCATGCCTGCCGTAGAACCATCAGAGCCTTGCTCAACTTAGCTGGCCTTGCAAGTGTGGTGCTGAGTTCAGGTTCTGCTCTTGAGGCTCCCCAAGTGGCACCTGGTGGCCACTATTAAAACGGGGTGCTGGACCAGATTGGCCATTGGCCTGATCCAGCAACCAGGCTCCAGAGCTTGATCCCTGGAAAGAAACAGGAGCGACATGGAAGACTGTTCCAAACCTTGTCCCACGGCAGCCTCTCAATGTCCAGAAACACTCTCATCAGCTCGGGGATGGCCATGGCGGGATGTGTGTCGTTCAGCTGGATGGCAACCTGCAAATGTAGAAGGAAGAACCGAACAATTAATTTGGACCCCCAAACTGGCTAGTTAGCGTCTAAGAGGAGAGATGCTGTAGGTTAAAGTCTACCTCGGACAGAACTCATCGCTGGGTTTTTTCTGCCCCCTCCTCCCAGCTGTGCACAGAATGGTTCTTGCTGCTCTGCACATACCCAGAGGAAATCATCACTACTATATTGTCAGTTTGCATTTCTTAGTGCAGAAAGTATTGATCTGATGGGTAGAGATCTTTCCTATTCTAATAAATTCAAGAGGGTTCTGGAAGCTTCTCTGCATGAAAGAAACAAGCAGAACTGGTTTAAACTGGTTCTCTTATCTCTTACCTCAACATACTGTGATATTTCCTGCACTAGCATTTGGGAGCCAATTGTCCATTTTTTATTTTTTTTAAATAAGGCCAGAAGGAGCCTGGGTTTCACTTTCTCTTTCTGTTTCCCTTCTGTGTGTTGTTCTGTACATAGTATGCTATAGTGTTAAGGCTTTAGAATTATAAGTTATTGTAAGTTTAAGTTAAATCTGCTGCAACTAGATTTCTTATGGAAAATGCCAATCCTGAATGCACTGGATTTGTGACTAATTATGCTAATTTGCCTTCAGTAGCAGTAAAGCTCTGCTGGATGAAATACAATTGCCTCTGGTCTATTTTTTTGGAATTCTGCAACGTGTTTAAGTTTTTACTCTGCTAACTATACGTTGGAGCATGCATAGGCAAACTCGGCCCTCCAGATGTCTTGGGACTACAACTCCCATCATCCCTGACCACTGGTCCTGTTAGCTGGGGATGATGGAGGGCCGAGTTTGCCTATGCCTGCGTTGGAATCTACTCTGGATCAATACTGAGTTGAATTCAATGACATATAATTGTCATCAGGAGATTGATGGCTCGCTCCCTCTCCCTAGCTACTGATGTGATAGTGTTACATGAGCTGTAACAATGTCTGGATATTGTTACCTGAGCTGTTGGGGAGCTTTATGCTCACTAAAAAATTTGAGGCAAGTTAATTGTTTATTTTTATTTAGCGTTACGATGAAGTGACACCATACTTTTAAATGTATTGTGACTGTACTACAGTACTAAGACCGCTTGGTTTTTATGTGAGTCGTTTCAGTGCAGATGCATATAATGAATTATGTAAATATGGCTGCATACATACCACAAATTTAAAGCACCTTAAAAGAACCTGGCTTCCCCCAAATGCATCCTGGGAACTGAGGTGTGCTAAGGGTGCTGGGAGGGACGCGGGTGGCGCTGTGGGTTAAACCACAGAGCCTAGGACTTGCTGATCAGAAGGTCAGCGGTTCGAATCCACGCGACAGGGTGAGCTCCTGTTGCTCGGTCCCTGCTCCTGCCAACCTAGCAGTTCAAAAGCACGTCAAAGTGCAAGTAGATAAATAGGTACCACTCCGGCGGGAAGGTAAACGGCGTTTCCGTGCGCTGCTCTGGCTCGCCAGAAGCGGCTTAGTCATGCTGGCCACATGACCCGGAAGCTGTACGCCAGCTCCCTCGGCCAATAAAGCGAGATGAGCGCCGCACCCCCAGAGTCGGCCACGACTGGACCTAATGGTCAGGGGTCCCTTTACCTTTACCTTAAGGGTGCTGGGAACTGTGGCTCTGTGAGAGGTAAACTAGAGGAATCTTTGGGGAAAGCCAGGTGCTTTAAATTCCTGCACTGCAGGGGGTTGGACTCTTCGGGCTGTACAATTCTATGTCGTGTACGCAACCTGCATGACTACATCTTCCAGACCTAAAACCCGTGCTAGATATGTTCTCGGGCAGAATCCTGGCTCGACGTGGCCCTGCAGCCGTGCATATTTCACAACCAGATGAAGGAGAGGTGTCCTATTGAATTTCACATCCTCACTGCTGCAAACTGGTCATGTTGTGCGGATGCCTGATGATCGCCTTCCAAAGCAACTACTCTATTCCAAACTTAAAAAGGGAAAGCGTAATGCTGGTGGTCAACAAAAGAGGTTTAAAGACTCTCTCAAGGCAAATCTAAAAAAAATGTAGTATAAACACTGACAACTGGGAAACACTGGCCTGCGAGCGCTCCAGTTGGAGAACAGACTTTAGTACAGTATAGTACAGTGGTACCTCGGGTTACAAACGCCTCGGGTTACAAACGCCTCGGGTTACAAACGCTTCGGGTTACATGTTTTCAGGTTGCGGACCACGGGAAACCCGGAGGTACCGGAAAGGGTTACTTCTAGGTTTCGCTGCTCGCGCATGCGCAGAAGCACTAAACTGCACTTCGTGCATGCGCAGAAGCGCAGAAGCGCAGAATCGTGTCACGCGCGTACACAGAAGCGGTGCTGCAGGTTATGAACGCTGTGGGTTGCGGAAGTGCCTCCGTCACAGATAATGTCCGCAACCTGAGGTTCCACTGTATAAACACCAATAACTTGGAACACTTGCCTGAGAGCGCTCCAGTTGGAGAACAGCCTTTACCAAAGGTGTCATGGACTTTGAAGACACTTGAACTCAGGACGCAAGGGAGAAACATGCTAAGAGGAAGGCACGCTTGGCAAACCCTCACCGTGATCAACTCCCGCCCGGAATCCAATGTCCCCACTGTGGAAGGACATGTGGATCCAGAATTGGCCTCCACAGTCACTTACGGACTCATTGTTAAAACCGTGTTCATGGAAGACAATCTTACTTGGCTACAAGGGATGGCCAGAGAAGAAAAAGAATTTTGTGTGAAAGCCAACACACACACACACACACACGCAAACAGAAAACTACCTGGTCTGGAAAGGAATCAAAAGCTGTCCGGACGCTTTCGGTGCTCCCAAATTTGGAGGCTTTGAACCGCCGGATGATGTCCTGCAGGGTGGCAGCGACCACAAAGTACTCTTGCTTCAAGCGCAGCTCCTTCCCTTCGAAAAACTGCAAAGATGGAGAGGAACGTCCCATTGGGAACATTGATAATAAGACACACCAGGCAAGATTGAACAGTGTTGAACAGTGTGGCGTGTCCTACTGCAGTCTTTGCCATAAGCTGATCCCCCCTTCCAGATGTTTGACCTACAATTCCCATCACAACTGGGGAGTAAAATGGGAGCAACTGTGAATTCATTGCACAGGGTTTTGGGGGGAGGACTGTAAATCACTTTGTGTATAAAAATGACTGTAGAAACATTTTTTAAAAATACCTTTCATTTCCCAAAGCACTTTAACCTTTACTATTCCGTGAATAATCCAAAGGGAATTTTGGGGATGGACGAGATATTTTATATTTGACTTCCCTTACCAATGGTTTTCGTTTTTGCTTTCTTTCTTTTTTTTTTGAAACGTTTAAGTTTTTGTGTTTTTTTGGTTAACTTTGTTTGTGTTAAATATGTATTCTGCAGCTGACCTCCTTTGTAATGTTTTATTTTGAAATCTTTAAGACAATATTTTAGTTTTCTGTTAATTATGTTGCTTTGACTGCATACGCCACATTTGACTTTCTTCAGAAATGTTTGATTCTGGATTGTTTTATTGGTGTTTTAATATGTTGTAAACTGCTTTGAGATTTTTCTTAAAAATATAAAGCGGTATAGAAATGAAATTATTATTAATAATAATATTTGAGATGGGCTGATAACCAAAAGAAGTTTGGTGATGAGATGCAAAAGAAGGGTGTTTGGAATCAGAGGGCACACAGATGACACATGGCGGCGAATTAACCTTTACTAGTCAAGCATCTCTTTAACTGCATATCAAAAGTGTTGTCTGAATTGCCATGGTATTTGTAGAATTTAGCCTCAAGGGGAGGGGATAACTACAGCTAAAAAAACAGTTGTTGAAATGATGAACACAAACTGTATGAAGCAGGCTAGAATTATTATTTTTTTAATCTAAAAATCTTCTGGAGAAATTAAATGAGGGACTGAGCAAAAATTTTGGGTTTCACAGAGAAGCTGGCCACTTCACTCCATATCCTGACCCCCAAGGTGTGGAATGCGATAGATTCGTTGAACTGAGGCAGGCTTAAGTGTTTCGGCACCAGCTAAGGCATTGCAGGGATCTAGCACAATCTAACAGCCAATGAATCGGTTTCAATTTTCAAACCTGGTTGCCTGATTTTTTTGATTTTTTAAAATTATTTTTTAAGGAAAGAATTGCTGTCGCCACAAGGTGAGCAACTATGTGCTCCTGGTGAAAGCTGTTCAAAGAGACGAAATTTGGATTTCCAGTACCTAGAAATGTACACCACATGAATGGAAATTACCTTCTCCCTGATTCAACGCTCCCCCCCAACCTAAAAAGAATATTCCAAATTCATGGAGAGAGAGGCACGTCCAACTCCCAAGAGACTGATCTACTCCCAGTATGAAAAAACTGGCACTGATCTATCCAGGATTGCACAGAGTTGTTGAGTTTTTTGGGGGGAGGTGTCATCAAAGTTGTTGAGGTTTTTTTTTCTGTCCCCCCCCCCCTTTCTGGCTGGTGATTGACCAGGATCCCATGATCGACAAGGATCGAACATGAACCAGTAGATCGTGATCGACCGGTTAGACATTCCTGCTTTAGTGGATTACAGTGGTCATATTAACACAATAATAGTGCATCAGTGGCAGATTTATTCTGCTTTATTAAATAATCTGTGATACTTCCCCAATGCTACCACATTGGGGGCTATTATAACCAAAACTATGCAGAATCCCACCCCCCACCCTGAACATTTGTGGCGTGAAAAGTTGCTGGATTTTAGCAAGGAGTTACAGGATATTACCAATGGGAAATGAAGCAGTTTGACCGTCCCAAATCATTCTCAGGCCTAAGCAGTATAGTTAAGTGGGATCACACATGACTGCCCTAAAAGCACTTGGATGTCTAAAGAAAAAAAGTCAGTATTATTTTCCATCAGATCCCCCCCTCCCCCATTAACAGCAAAGAAGCTAGGCTAAGCAATGACACAGGTGTGAAAAATTAAGACACAAAAAGGAATTCTAGGCTGGTTCTCACGGAGGCAGTAAACTTGTGTAGGCAGTAAACATTTCAGATACTTCTCCATATAAACACACACACACACACACCCCTTCCATGTCGACAAATAGAATATCAGCGAGGGCAAGAATCCCTTTCCTTGAGAGGCTAGCTTTCTAAAGGCATGGACTTTTAAGGTTTAGAGGAGGATCCCACCCCGCAACGCTCCCTCCACATTCAGGGGGACGATCTGGAGACAGGTTTGCCACCTCGGTGAGAATTCAAGAGCAGGGAAAAGCACAGAAATACGTCACAGGCGAAGGTTGAGGGAGCGATGCCAACGAATCTGCCACGCCAAAGTTACAGATCTACACAGAGCTCTCCTCACCAGGTGTGCCAGCTGCGGCAGCGAGGGTTGAACAAGACAATGTCAAATGCCTGAAACAGCTCAAGGGCTGAGAAAGCAACAGGAAAACATTTGCACACAAAGGCCCCACAAAAAACAACCCGGCACCCTCCTCTTACAGCAAGCCAGTAACTACTGTATTTCCCATTAAGTATTTCTGCTTGAGAGTTTGAGTGTTTTGTTTATAGTCCTCATGGTGACGTCCAGGGCTGCATTTAGGTTTGATGAGGCTCTAAGCTGCTGAAGGTAATGGGCTCCTTGATATGTCCAGCTGTCCTTTGTCAACAACAAATTGTCGCTGTTTTTTGTGTTGAATATAAGCTATATGGTAATTGATGGACCTAATAGGTATCTAAAACCATTTTGCCCATGTTGCCATGCAACCAGTCCATGCAGAATGTAAAGGTAAAGGTAAAGGGACCCTGACCATTAGGTCCAGTCGTGGCCGACTCTGGGGTTGCAGTGCTCATCTCGCTTTATTGACCGAGGGAGCCGGCGTACAGCTTCCGGGTCATGTGGCCAGCATGACTAAGCCGCTTCTGGCGAACCAGAGCAGCGCATGGAAACACTGTTTACCTTCCCTCCGGAGCGGTACCTATTTATCTACTTGAACTTTGACGTGCTTTCAAACTGCTAGGTTGGCAGGAGCAGGGACTGAACAATGGGAGCTCAACCCGACACAGGGATTCAAACCGCCAACCTTCTGATCAGCAAGTCCTAGGCTCTGTGTAGGCACCCTATATATAGAAAAGAGCAAACCAGTGATATTTTAGGGAGCAGGCTGGCAGGCGGGACCCATGACTTACATCATAGGAGCCTACACAACACTAAACACTGTTACCGTATGTAGGTTTTATTTTATTTGTTTTTTATCTTATATTTTGGAAATGTACATCATTTGTTTCCCTTTAAATTTTTTTGGGGGAGCCCCAAGAGAGTGGGGCCCTAAGCTAGAGCTTGTTTAGCTTATACGTAAATCCGGCACTGGTGACATCTCAGAGGAAAAGAAGTCAGGAAGGCAAACGACTCTCGCCTTGTTTATTAATCTCGTGAGATGCCTTAAGTTTAGGGGGTTAGACCTACGCCTAAGTCCTTAAGAATGAAAAAGTTGGAGGGACCTATTAAATGTTCCACATACTTTGGTGCACATGTAACCCCCAACAATGGTTTGCCATTACATAAGCTGAGCCTTGAGATGCCCCCCTTGTGAGCCCTGGTTTCTGCGAACATGGCAACATTCACACACTGTTGACCGTCACATCTGACCCGAGAGACAGTTGCTCAGGTGGTCCCTCCAAAACCAGGTCTGCCAACACATCCTCGGTCCAGTATCCCTGAAGGTGTGTCTCCACCCCATTATTCCACCTGGACACTGAGGTCCAGTGCCGAGGGCCTTCTGGCAGTTCCCTCGCTGCGATAAGCCAAGTTACAGGGAACCAGGCAGAGGGCCTTCTCAGTGGTGGCACCCGCCCTGTGAAACACCCTCCCACCAGATGTCAAAGAGAAAAACAACTAACAGACTTTTAGAAGACATCTGAAGACAGCCCTGTTTAGGGAAGCTTTTAATGTTTAACAGACTACTGTATTTTAATATTTTGTTGGAAGCTGCCCACAGTGGCTGGGGAAACCCAGCCAGATGGGCGGGGTATAAATAATGAGTTATTATTATCATTATAAAACACATGCTTTAGGGATGTGGGTGGCACTATGGGTTAAACCACAGAGCCTAGGGCTTGCCAGTCAGAAGGTTGGTGGTTCGAATCCCCGTGACAGGGTAAGCTCCTGTTGCCCGGTCCCTGCTCCTGCCAAGCTAGCAGTTTGAAAGCACATCAAAGTGCAAGTAGATAAATAGGTACCACTCTGGCGGGAAGGTAAACGGCGTTTCTGTGTGCTGTTCTGGTTTGCCAGAAGCGGCTTAGTCATGCTGGCCACATGACCTGGAAGCTGTACGCCGGCTCCCTCGGCCAGTAAAGCAAGATGAGCGCCGCAACCCCAGAGTCAGTCACGACTGAACCTAATGGTCAGGGGTCCCTTTACCTTTACCTAATACATGCTTTGCAATCCTGGTTTGGTGTGATTGCACAAACCACAGTTTGATGCGGCAGCAACTTGTGGTTTATGTGATATTTGCAGAAGTAACTGACTAAACTTGGATGGGCAAAGATGAGATGGGCACCAGGCACATTCGTGGAAGGCAACCTTCTCCAATCCGGTGCCCTCCAGATGTTGCAGATCACAATGCCCACCAGTCCCAAAACATCTGAAGAGCACCAGGTTGGAGAAGACCAATTCAAGTCCAAAGCACAACCGGCAACAAGAGACAGATGATGCCTTAATGAAGATCTGTTCCTGTCTGCAGCTAAAGACACAGGGAATTAAATTGCAGCTTTTGTGGGAGAGGTGAGATTTGGAGGTCTGGCCCTGAGAGCTGCTCTTACAGAACACTCCAGATGAACATATTTTGAAGCCTGCTTGAGGCAGACCCACAGCCAAGAACTTGGTGACAAAGCCCATTCCCAGATCTTTTATGAGGACGCTTCATGCATCCAGAGTTATGAGCCTGCAAGAAGGTTCAAATCATTTCCTTGTTTGGTTCTGAAAGGCTGACACTCTCCCTCCCTCTCGCCCAAGCAACCCCTCTCACACATCTGCAAGAAGAAGGCTGCATTTCTGCACCCACGGACTTACGTTATCATTTGGGTAAAGGACGCGGGAAATATTCTCAGCCAAGTTTCTGTCGAGCACAGCCTGAATGTAATCACCAACATTGACTAGGAAAAAAGAGAAAAGGTTTGGGGAGGAAAAAAACAAACTGTCAACTTCAGAGATACATGGTGTGTGGCAGGGAGCATGCAATTTCAGCTTCCTTCTTGTTCTCCTCTCATCCATCCATCTCAAGTTTCTAGTCCTGTGTAACGGTGACAATTTTCTTGCAAGCATTTAGCAACTAAAACCTCAGGTGGCTGAAAGGTGGCCAAAATGTTAGAGAAATTTAACTGTGGCCCAACAGCTGACTTCTTTGAAAAGTGAATCCAGGAACCAGTTGGTCAGAGATGTGGCCGGAGGTGGGGTGGGGAGCAGGGAGCAAGGAGGAGGCTAATGAGAATTTCCCAATCAGCTATCTGACAACAGCTAGGCAGAGCAAGACAGCGAAAAAGGAAAGGAAACCAAAATCGAAATATACAATATTGGGTAAAATTATGGAATGAAGGTGTGAGGTTTACGGCATGTTCTACCTTAAAAGAAAATTTAATGAAAATGATGTACCGGTGGTATATCACTCCGGTTAAACTAGCAAAAATGTACAGAGTGAGTACCAAAGCTTGTTGGAAGTGTAAATTAAAAGATGGTGAATGTGGTGGACATGTGAAAAAATGAAAAAAAATTGGGACATGATTTATAGCGAAATGAAAAAACTTTTTAAATACACCTTCCGAAAGAAACCAGAGGCTTTTTTGCTAGGGGATGAATTAAGAAAAGAGGACCACAAATTATTTATGTATGCCACGACCGCCGCTAGGATTCTAGTGGCTCAAAAATGGAAAACCCAGGAAATCCCAACTTTAATGGAGTGGCAGATGAAAATGTTTGAATACGTAGAATTGGCGAAAATGACCGATAAGATTCGGAATCAAAAAGTAACAAAGTTCAAAGAGGAGTGGAGTAAATTTGTTGAGTACATACGGAATAATTGTAGAAGCTTAAAGACTGTAGCAGGGTTTATATAAATCTTGTGACGTGGACAGAGTGTAAATAAGAATCTGCAAGAGGGGATGTTAATTGTGAAAGCTGAAGTAGGGAAGAAAGGAAGTCCGGGCGCAATAATGCGCATGGTAAATAAGAAGATACAAAAATGCTGAATGTAAGAGTATATGTTTTATTTAATTTTGTTTTGGAAAACCAATAAAAAGCATTTAAAAAAAGGAAAAAGGAAAGGAAAGAAGGTGGCTTTTTGTAGACACTCTGTGACTACAGCCAAAAGAGAGGCAATTTATCCCTATCTCAAACATCCGAGCTTGATTAGTGAGATCAGCAGCAGTGTGGCTGGTCATTCCCCAAGTTGCTGAGGCTCGTTTGACAACAACAGGAAACCGAGCCTTTAGTGCCAACAGCCCTGTGGAACTCTCTGCCACTAGAACTTCAGCAGGTGCCTTCGGGGCCACCTTTTAAACATCTGCCGAAAACCTTTCTGTGGGATGTAATCCACTGGGAGCAGTCAAGTACAACATTCCTTGTTTTGCTAGAGTGGTCATGCAGGGGATGTTGGTCCAGTCAGTTGAACTTCCTGTTACACCTGGCTGGAACATCCTTCCTTGCATGTGACTAGTAGGTGGGCGTGACCTTTCTAGACCTGGTAAAAGGCCAAGTCATGCAGCTACCTCCCTTCTCTTTGATCTTCTTTTTCGTCCTGCAAACTTCTTCATTCACCTGGACTGGACTGGTGGCCAGCAGTCTCCCAGGTTATCTCCCATATGGGGTAAACCTGGACATATTTGTAACTTTAAGCCTAAAGCCTGCCTTCAGGGATCACACACTGCTCTGCCTGATCATGAGTAAAACTACTTTTTGTTACTTATGAATAAGACTGTTGTCTCTTTATTATTTTAGGAGGGGTCAAAGGTGTCTCACCAGGAAAATATTAGAACACATTTCAATAGTGACAAGCCAGCTGGAATTGTGTATTGTCTTAAGAAACTTACACGAGTTTGCAACCAGCTTTCTGCTGCATGAGAAGGGGAATGTAACTCTGCTATATAAAGAAACTTGCTAGTGCGAGTTAGGGAGGATATTAATAATCAATATATCCTCACCTGCCACCCTCAACTTTCCCACACTTCCCAGGCCTACGCAGGCAATTAAGAATAGCTCCTAGTTGATTTCTGATTTTAACTTCTTGTATATGCTTTGTGTATTGCCCAGTTTTGTATATAATTGTTGTACAGTGGTACCTCTGGTTGCAAACGGGATCCATTCCAGAGGCCCATTCGCAACATGAAAAGCCCGCAACCTGAAGCGCAGTATCTGCGCAGGTGCGCGGCGTGATTTGTACACATGCACAAAGTGCAATTTAGCGCTTCTGCGCATGCACGAGCAGCGAAACCCTTTCTGGTACTTCCAGGTTGCCGAGGGACGCAACCTGAAAAATGTATCACGAAGCAAATGTAACATGAGGTATGACTGTATTACAGTGGTACCTCGGGTTAAGTACTTAATTCGTTCCGGAGGTCTGTTCTTAACTTGAAACTGCTCTTAACCTGAAGCACCACTTTAGCTAATGGGGCCTCCTGCTGCCGCCGCGCCGCCAGAGCACAATTTTGGTTCTCATCCTGAAGCAAAGTTCTTAACCAGAAGACCATTTCTGGGTTAGCAGGCTCTGTAACCTGAAGCGTATGTAACCTGAGGTACCACTGTATATGGTTTTAAGAAAAGCAGTATATAAATATTCTTGCAAACAGAACAAAAACACTTACAGTCGCGGAGGTTGAAATCGTTGGGAGCCCGAGCTGACCACAATCTCATGGTGTTGACCGTGTTGTTCATGTAGCCAGGAATTGGGGTGTCATAGGGCAAAGCCAGGACCACCTGCGGAGAGAAAAGGCCCAGGGGCATCAGCTGTGCTGTATGGTGCCCTCCCAGGGAGGGGCTGGCCAAGGGACCCCCACCACCACCACTGCCCCCATCATTTCAGACACAGGTGCTCCTTCATAGGAGAGGTCAACATCTTGCAGGGCACCTCTATCAGAGGAAGCCAGGTTCTGTAGGTGAGCCCAACAAAGGCCATCTCATTGATCAAATGTGCCATTTTCTCATTTCTCCAGTTTTAATTTTTTTAAAAAAGTCCTCATGGAAATCCATCAGCAATTTCAGTATGAATTTCTCCCTACACACACACATTTGCAAAGTGGTACCTCAGGTTAAGAACTTAATTCATTCTGGAAGTCTGTTCTTAACCTGAAACTGTTCTTAACCTGAGGTACCACTTTAGCTAATGGGGCTTCCCGCTGCCACCGCTGCGCAATTTCTGTTCTTATCCTGAAGCAAAGTTCTTAACCCGAGGTACTATTTCTGGGTTAGCGAAGTCTGTAACCTGAAGCGTCTGTAACTTGAAGTGTACCTGAGGTACCACTGTATAATGTGTGTTTATGTGTTACTTTCACTGATCTATGCAAGCTCTTGCACACATTATTTGGTTAAACAGTGGCACTGCAAAATTCAGGGCAAATTTCGAATGAAAATCACATTACAGTGGTACCTTGGTTCTCAAAATTAATCCGTTCCGGAAGTCCATTCCAAAACCAAAGCGTTCCAAAACCAAGGCATGCTTTCCTCATAGAAAGTAATGCAAAACGGATTAATCCGTTCCAGACTTTTAAAAACAACCCCTAAAACAGCAATTTAACCTGAATTTTACTATCTTTCATTTGATCCATCAAATGAAAGCAATAATCAATGTACTGTATTATAAAATAAATAAGATGGTATTGTAGATGATATTATTTTTTCTTATCTGTACTGATGATGGTCATTGTTTGGATGAGGGGCTTTTATCCATTTCTGCAGTCAATCAATCAATCAATCAATCAATCAATCAATAGTTGAACTGGGTTCCACACAGCCACAAAAACAAATTAACCGAAAAAGCCTCAAAAACAAAAATGCAAAATAGCAAAAACAAAACCGTCAAGCTTAATCTGTTCCAGAAGTCCGTTTGACTTCCGAAATGTTTGAAAAGCAAGGTGCAGCTTCTGATTGGGGAAACAATAGCCGACAGCCGCATTGGACGTTCGAAAACGTTCGAAAACCAAAACACTTATTTCCGGGTTTTCAGCGTTTGGAAATCAAGGTACCACTGTATTGGTTCAAGAAGTGCAAATCAGGTTGTTTCCCATTAAAACAGAAACGGAACCCAATCTATCCCCCTTCCCTACTGGGTGAGGCATATAAGACCACCCAGTAACCTTCTTGGCTATGGGGAGTTGAACTTCCAACTTCCCCACAAGCAAGACCATGGAGGTGCCCCCTCTCCCAGTACCTGGGTGTCGATCCATCTCACGCCGGTCTGAGTGTGCTCCACCCTTCCATAAAAATGAATGGGAAGCATGTATTCTGGCCGGGCTTTCTCCCAGGGGTTCCCGTGTCTTAGCCAATCGTCAGCTTCCTCAACCTAGAAAGAGAAAACTATCAGGATGAACCAGACAATACCATGTCACAATCAGTGTCATTCACAGAAGTGACAGAGGAACAGTTATGCATGAAAACACATATGGAATGGACTCCTTTATAGTTAGTGTTATATGGCCCCTAAATTCACGTCCAGCGTTTGGTTAAGCTTGGAGTTTAAAGAAATGTTTTCATAACATTTTATACAGTAAGAGGATTGATAACAACATGTGAATAACCAAGCATTTTTGAAATCGTGACCGTCATTCTTATCCTCCCCAAATATATTCCACCTTCCCTTTAAAACTAGCAGGTTAGTAACTATCACAAGGCAAGTTTCAAGAAAAAGGTTCCCTGCCGATTTGGTTTTGCTTGGAGTTCTTTAAGGCAGACCAACCTATTTTTCAGCAATGACAAACAACATCTTAAAAAGACAGCATCTTAAAAAGTAGAGACATCACCTTGCCAACAAAGGTCCGTATAGTTCAAGCTCTGGTTTTCCCAGTAGTGATGTATGGAAGTGAGAGCTGGACCATCAAGAAGGCTGATCGCCGAAGAATTGATGCTTTTGAATTATGGTACTGGAGGAGACTCTTGAGAGTCCAATGGACTGCAAGAAGATCAAACCGATCCATTCTTAAGGAAATCAGCCCTAAGTGCTCACTGGAAGGACAGATCCTGAAGCTGAGGCTCCAATGCTTTGGCCACCTCATGAGAAGAGAAGACTCCCTGGAAAAGACCCTGGTGTTGGGAAAGATGGAGGGCACAAGGAGAAGGGGACAACAGAGGACAAGATGGTTGGATAGTGTTCTCGAAGCTACCAGCATGAGTTTGACCAAACTGCGGGAGGCAGTGGAAGACAGAAGTCCCTGGCGTGCTCTGGTCCAGGGGGTCACGAAGAGTCGGACACGACTAAACGACTAAACAACAACAACAACAACAAACCTATTACCCCCCATAAAACTCTAGTTTTCTAGCAATTTGTACATCAAGTATGTAAAAAAAAGGGGGGGGGGATTGGCAAGGAACCGAGGACTACATGTTTGGCAATGCTGGTAAACAGTTCAGACCTTGTCTCATTCATACATATAGCTTTTGCCCATAAGCAGAGGGTGACAAGGAGAACAGAAGACCCTAAGGGATGAGGTGCTGCACGAAGGGTGAAAGGGGGTGGGTGGGAAGCGAAAGTGAAGCACGCAAGAGGTTGCAGGTGCTCCCCCAGGTTTTGTTTCCTTGGAATGAGGGCCAGCAGAAACTGAGACGTCTTTAGGATAGTGGGTTTTATTCTATGCGCAACAGAGTGGCTCACAGCAATAAAACCTCAACAAACCTTGCTTAGGGCCCTCGTATTTACGGGACCGCCTCTCCTGGTAAGCCCCGCAGAGGACCTTAAGGTCCATGAATAACCATAGTTTAGAGGTCCCGGGCCCTAAGGAAGTCAGACTATCCTCCACCAGGGCCTTCTCAGTGATGGCTCCGACCTGGTGGAATGCTCTGTCCCATGAGACCAGGGCCCTGCAGGATTTAACCTCCTTCCGTCGGGCCTGTAAGACAGAGCTATTCCTCCTGGCCTTTAATTTGAATTCAGCCTGATCTTTTATTTCCCTTCCCTTCCCTCCCCCTCTCCTTTTATGAAGATCACCCGCTCTGAGACCCCACAGCTAATTCTCCCCTGGCCTCCTTGCTGGCCCAAGTAGGACCAATTCAGCCAGCTAGCCCTGGGGATTATCTTATTGATTTTTGATTTTTATTCTTATTCATGTTTTTTTTAGTGTATTTTATGCTGCTTTTATAATTAAGCGTTTTAAAGTGTTAAAAATTTGTTGTTAACTGCCCTGAGCCTGGTTTTTGAACTGGGAAGGGCGGGATATAAATAAAAATTTATTATTATTGTTGTTGTTGTTGTTGTTGTTGTTTAGTCATGTCAGACTCTTCGTGACCCCCTGGACCAGAGCATGCCAGGCACTCTGGTCTTTCACTGCCTCCCGCAGTTTGGTCAAACTCATGCTGGTAGCTTCCAGAACACTGTCCAAAGTCTTGGAGCCTCAGCTTCAGGATCTGTCCTTCCAGTGAGCACTCAGGGCTGATTTCCTTCAGAATGGAGAGGTTTGATCTTCTTGCAGTCCATGGGACTCTCAAGAGTCTCCTCCAGCACCAGAATTCAAAAGCATCAATTCTTCGGCAATCAGCCTTCTTTATGGTCCAGCTCTCACTTCCATCATCATTATTATCATTATTATCATTCTTATTATTATTATTATCATTCTTATTATTATTATTGCAGAAGAACCTGGAGCTCTCTCCTTCTGCCGGCCAGAGCTGAAGTCATCTAAGGCTTTTCCTGAACCCTGTTATACCCATGCTCAGGGCATCACAGAGCTTCCCAGAAGGGCGTAACCGTGCGCCAAAATCCTGCCAAAAAAAGTTGGCTCAGATCCCTGAACTTGCTGGGACGTCCCAGCACATGAAAAGGCAGAATTTTACACCTAACTGAAGAATCCCAGAGCTCTTTCCTCTGTCCTGGGGCCCAATGAGAGCTGACTGCCCTTTGCACTGAAGATTCCCTTGAGCGTGTTTGGAGGTGATGCAATGGGCCCCTCTCTCCTCTCTGCCCCCCCCTTTGAGATCTAGCCCAGGGAAGTCACTCTTATCAATCCAAGGTAAATTAGCCTATGCACATCTAGTCTGTGATCTCCTCCCTGAACTCCAGTTATCCCTTTGCCAGATTATTCTGTTAATCATTGTCCCAGCCTACTCCCTGGAAGCCTTTGAAAGAAACAGGAGGGGCCCCCACAACTATTTACCAAACCCAAACACACACACACACACACACAGAGAGAGAGAGAGAGAGAGAGAGAGAGAGAGAGAGAGTTCACAGCCTAAAAAGGATGATATAGAGGTTGGGAAAGTTTTTCAGGAAAGGGAACCCAAAATTATCAAGGGAAGAGAGAGGTTTCAGCATTCGGGACTTTTGATCTTAGAAAAGAGACGATTAAACGGCGACACGGTAGAAGCTGATGAAACTATGCAGGTGAACATTGGAAGATTAAGGGCAGATAAAAGTCCTTCATGCAGCACATTGTTGAACTATGGAACTCATTGCCACAGGAGAAAGTGATGGCCACCAACCTGAATGGCTTTAAGAGAGGATTAGACGAATTCAGGGAGGAGGAGAGGGCAGTTGGTGGCTACTAGCCGTAATGGCTCGGCTCTGCGTCCACGGTCAGAGGCAGTAAATGTCTCTGAACAGCAGCTGCTGGAAACCGCAGGAGGGGAGAGGGCTCGTGTTCGAATCCTGCTTGAAGGTTTCCCACAGGCATCTGGTTGGCCACTGTGAGAACAGGAGGCTGGACTAGATGGGCCGCAGGTCTGATCCAGCAGTCTCTTCTTCCGCTCTTAAAATATCAAAAGGCTTTGTAATCCTTCAAAATAAGTGGCCTCCACTTGTTTTGGACTACAGCCTGGATAGCTCAGCTGGTTAGAGACTGATAACGCCAAGGTTGCAGGTTTGATGCCTGGAAGGTACAGCTGCATATTCCTGCGTTGCAGGGGTTAGACTGGATGACCCTCGAGGTCTCTTCCAACTCTTATGATTAATTCTACAACTCAGCCATGTTGGCTAAGACTGACAGGAGCCACAATACTATTTACTGCCTCGTGTAGAATTAAAAGAAAATTTTGTAAAGATGTTCTATAGGTGGTACTTAACGCCAGTTAAGTTGGCAAAGATATATAAATCGAAATCCAACCTCTGTTGGCGATGTGGTGGAGAAATAGGAACAACAATACATATGTGGTGGAGGTGTGAGGAACTTAAGAAATTTTGGATAGTAGTACATGAAGAACAAGGGACGCAGGTGGCGCTGTGGGTTAAAGCCTCAGCGCCTAGGACTTGCTGATCGAAAGGTCGGCGGTTCGAATCCCTGCGGCGGGGTGCGCTCCCGCTGCTCGGTCCCAGCGCCTGCCAACCTAGCAGTTCGAAAGCACCTCCGGGTGCAAGTAGATAAATAGGGACCGCTTACCAGCGGGAAGGTAAACGGCGTTTCCGTGTGCGGCTCTGGCTCTGGCTCGCCAGAGCAGCGATGTCACGCTGGCCACGTGACCCGGAAGTGTCTCCGGACAGCGCTGGCCCCTGGCCTCTTAAGTGAGATGGGCGCACAACCCCAGAGTCTGTCAAGACTGGCCCGTACGGGCAGGGGTACCTTTACCTTTACCTTACATGAAGAACTAAAGAAGGAGAAATAGAAGGAGAAGAAATGGAGGCAGTGAGAGATTTTACTTTCTTGGGCTCCATGATCACTGCAGATGGTGACAGCAGCCACGAAATTAAGAGACGCCTGCTTCTTGGGAGGAAAGCGATGACAAACCTAGACAGCATCTTAAAAAGCAGAGACATCACCTTGCCAACAAAGGTCCGTATAGTTAAAGCTATGGATTTCCCAGTAGTGATGTATGGAAGTGAGAGCTCGACCATAAAGAAGGCTGATCACCGAAGAATTGATGCTTTTGAATTATGGTGCTGGAGGAGACTCTTGAGAGTCCCATGGACTGCAAGAAAATCAAACCTCTCCATTCTTAGGGAAATCAGCCCTGAGTGCTCACTGGAAGGACAGATCCTGAAGCTGAGGCTCCAAGACTTTGGCCACCTCATGAGAAGAGAAGACTCCCTGGAAAAGACCCTGATGTTGGGAAAGATGGAGGGCACAAGGAGAAGGGGATGACAGAGGACAAGATGGTTGGATAGTGTCTTCGAAGCTACAAACATGAGTCTGACCAAACTGCGGGAGGCAGTGGAAGACAGAAGTGCCTGGCGTGCTCTGGTCTATGGGGTCACGAAGAGTCGGACACGGCTAAACGACTAAACAACAACAATAAGAAATCAGTCAAATCAAAAATTAAAGAAGGAGTGGAAATGTTTTGATGAATATATGGCAAAATATTGCTCAAAAAAAGATATGCTAATATGCCTAGATTAATATGTGAAGTACTGGATGGAAGTAAAATTAGTAATGATTTGACAAGACTGATTTGAGAAGACTGTAGAATGCAAAGATTATTGTAAATTGTAGAATGTGGAGGAAATCGAGTGGGGGCGGAGGGAAGTGGGAGGAAGGAGAAAAAGAATAATATTGAGGAAATATAAATGTAAATGTATGGGGGGATGGGGAGGAAATGGTGTTGGCTTTTGTAATGTAATATGTGAAAACCAATCAATCAATCAATCAATCAATCAGTTGACTGACCGGAGCCATAATCCAAAACTTCTGGAATGCGCCAGGCTGGGGAAGGCTCATGCGCACCCATGCCCACTTATGCGCAAAGCTCATGAAAGCATTTCGCCACAATGCAAGCTAGGAAGCTTGTGAGTAAACTCCGAGATACATGCACACAATAAAATATATTGCGCACTTCCTTCACCAATAGCAATGTAGGCTGCCTTCTCTTACACAACACAGTGGTAGAAACTGTGTCGTGCTTGAAATGATACACATTTAGGTTTCGAGGTTACCTGCCATCCATCTCTGATCTTCTGGTTGAATATGCCGTACTCATAGCGTATCCCATAACCGTAGGCTGCGAGCCCAAGGGTGGCCATCGAATCGAGGAAGCAGGCTGTGGAAGGAGAGGCAGGGCTGGGCTCAGTTCCAACCACAAAAAGGTAAAGGTAAAGGACCCCTGGACGGTTAAGTCCAATCAAAGGAGACTATGGGGTTGTGGCACTCATCTCGCTTTCAGGCCGAGGGAGCCGGCGTTTGTCCGCAGACAGCTTTCCGGGTTATGTGGCCAGGAGGACTAAACCATTTCTGGCATAACAGAACACCGTGACGGAAACCAGAGTGCACGGAAACACCATTTACCTTCCCACCGGAGCGGTACCTATTTATCTACTTGCACTGGTGTGCTTCTGAACTGCTAGGTTGGCAGGAGCAGGGACAAGTGCAAAGTATATAAATAGGTACCGCTCCGGCGAGAAGGTAAACGGCGCTTCTGTGCACTGCTCTGGTTCACCAGAAGCGGCTTAATAATGACCCGGAAGCTGTATGCCGGTTCCCTCGGCCAATAAAGCGAGATGAGCGCCGCAACCCGAGTCGGTCACGACTGGACCTAATGGTCAGGGGCCCCTTTACCTTACCTTACTCAAATGTTCAGAAAACTTGTAGGAATTTTAATTTCTTTTAGTCTATTGTGGCTTGAACTTTTTGCATGGTTTAAATTATAGTTTTGATTTTTCAAAAAAGTCATAATCTTATTGTTTTATATTTTTTGGAAACCGCTTTGAGGCCCCCCCTACAATCAAGAGGTGTGTAAATTTTACAAAACATATAAAATTAATAAATATTGTTTCATAAATTAACGGAGTCCTTGTGAACTGGCGCCAAGAAAATCTGGTATTTCTGAACCAAGAAAGACGGTTCATTTTTGCTCAGATTAGTTTCCTATACACGATTGGAAATGGCCTCGTGATTCACACCCGTGTTTTCTCATTTGAACCCGGGCTTCAAGGCGCTCACTAGCTGAAGCAGAGATGAGTTTTGAGAAGTTACGGGCTGGCCACCTTCACAACACACATTGAAAGCACCACGATACCACTTCAAACAATCACGGCTCCCCTCAAATAATTCTGGAAACTGTAGTTTGTGGAGGCTGCCGAGAGAAATCTTGTACGCCCCTCCCAGAACTATAATTCCCAGAGTGGTTTAGCAATCGATTCCCTCCGAAGAGGGAACACTGGGAATTGCGGCTCTCCCAGGGGAATATGAATCTCTTAACACCTCTCAGCGCCCTTAATGAACTACAGTTCCCAGAATTCCTTGTGGGGAGGGGTCCTGACTGCTTAAAGTGGTAACATAATGCTTTCAATGGAGCTTGGATGTCAAAGTCTCAGGGATTCTTTCAGCTAACATTCCTGCATAGCAGGGGGTTGGACTAGATGACCGCTGGGGGTCCCTTCCAACTCTACAACTCCTATGGTTCCTCACTTACCTGCAAGTCTGCCAAGGCCTCCATTGCCCAGGCCGGCATCTTCTTCAATCTCCTCCAGTTCTTCAATGTCCAGCCCCAGCTAAAGAGCCACATATAGAGATTTGTTTATTTCAGTTATAGCTCACATTTTACTCCAAGGTGCTCAAGGCAGCATACATGGTTCCCCCCCCCTCCCATCTCATTTAACCCCCACAACAACCTTGCAAGGTAGGTTAGGCTGAGAGGTAGTGATGATTGCCCCCAAGGTCACCCAATGAGCTTCATCCCCAAGTGAAGGACTTGAACCTGGTTCTCCCAGGTCCCGGCCCAAAACTCTAACCACTAAACCACACCGCCTCTGTGCAAAACGCTCCCAAGAATTGTGTTTTTGAAGCATAAGTGAAGCCCCACAATACACACACCCCTACAAAAATGGGAACGGAAGGTGGCCCAACTGTCAAAATCAGACGTTTTTAGCAGCAGGCAGGCTGAGGCCTGTTACACAACACAACTGCACAATTTGTTCTGGGAGGGTGCAAGTGATTTAGGCACCGTTTAGATCAGCCGTGGGCCATTAACGGAAATAAATCTAACGGCAAATAGGAGGCAACCAAGCCTCTGGGAAATTCAGCCAAGTTCCCCCGCCTGGCGCTTATAAGTTTTCAGAGTCTTGTACTACCAGCTGTCGCTTCCAGAATTAGTTTTATTTTTAAAAGGTGGGGAGGAATCACTTCTGTGTGCGCACACAAGGGGGGGAAACATTGTGTGAACGGGTGTTCAGAGGCAGATCCGACTTGCCAATGGATTTGCAAAACCGGAGCTTCTAGGAAGAGGTTCAGACTTCCTCGACTTCATCCCATGACCAGATCCATAAGGCGATAAATTTATTTCACTTCTCAATGGTTTCAAAATACAGTGGTGCCTCGCAAGACGAAAAGAATCCGTTCGGCGAGTCTCTTCATCTAGCGGTTTTTTCGTCTTGCGAAGCACAGCTATTAGCGGCTTAGCGGATTAGCGCTATTAGTGGCTTAGCGGCTTTTAGCAGCTTAGCGGCTTAGCAGATAAGCGGATAAGCGGCTTAGAAAAAGGGTGAAAAAGGGGGGGAAAGTTGGAAAAACTCGCAAGACATTTTCGTCTTGCGAAGCAAGCCCATAGGGAAATTCGTCTTGCGAAGCGCCTCCAAAACGGAAAACCCTTTCATCTAGCGGGTTTTTCGTCTTGCGAGGCATTCGTCTTGCGGGGCACCACTGTACTGTTTCTCTTCTCGATTCTGACCCGGGTCACCTTCAAAGGTAGCCCCACGTAGAGTGCATTGCAGTAGTCCCCCCTCCCCCCCCTTACCTGATAAATTGCTTCATCGCAGGCGTTCTGCAATCCCAGGTTTATCATGGTGTTCTGCAGAGTCCGGCCCATGTAGAACTCCAGGGAAAGGTAGTAAACTCTCTGGAAAGGAAGAAGAAATAGTCATTTCTATTGCAACTTGCCAGGATTGGAGATGCTGGAGTTTGAACCCCAGGTCCTCTGTATAAAAGGCGGGAGCAGAGTCCTTCCCTTAGGAAGTGATCCTGAACATGCACTCTTGATATATCGAGTTTTCAACTGTAGGGGTGCAGATATCCAGAGTGTGGGGCTCAGGTGGAATTGCTATGAGGAATTGTGAAATATGGAACAGGCCTATGAAAGAATTGCGTTGACTGGGTTTGATTCATTGACAATAGTTTCTGATCGAATCCCACAAGCCTCTCCACCTCTGCCATTTGCTTTCTCTACACCTGACAGGCACGTATAAGCATTCTGAAACACAGGCCAGTTGCTTCATCAGGCATCCTCAGTACAAAGTAGGTTACTTTGGTGTAGTTTAATCTTTAGATAGATCTTAAGGGCCAGGAAGAGAGTTCACAAGGAGATGGTAAATACTGCCATCCTGTCTCTCCTGTTTATGGCCTCCGGGGTTTTGCTGAATGAATTTTATTCCTCCTTTTACTCCTATTTTATTTACTCTGGACTACTATGCATGCTCAAGTAGGAAATAGTTTCTTTGTAGTTGGACCTTGCCAACAAAGGTCCGTATACTTAAAGCTATGGTCTTTTCACTGCGTGGAAGTGAGAGCTGGACCATAAAGAATGCTGATCGCCAAATAATTGATGCTTTTGAATTATGATGCTGGAGGAGACTCTTGAGAGTCCCATGGACTGCAAGAAGATCAAACGCATCCATTCTGAAGGAAATCAGCCCTGAGTGCTCACTGGAAGGACAGATCGTGAAGCTGAGGCTCCAAGACTTTGGCCACCTCATGAGAAGAGAAGACTCCCTGGAAAAGACCCTGATGCTGGGAAAGATGGAGGACACAAGGAGAAGGGGACGACAGAGGACGAGATGGTGGGACAGTGTTCTCAAAGCTACCAACATGAGTTTGACCAAACTGCAGGAGGCAATGGAAGACAGGAGGGCCTGGCGTGCTCTGGTCCAGGGGGTCACGAGGAGTCGGACACGACTAAACAACAACAGTTTTAACTTTTGACTTTGTCCCACGTGTGGTTTTTGAAATGTTCAGAGGAAATCTGATTGGTTCTTACAAACACTGTGTAAAAAGTTCTTTTGTGAATAAAACGACCTGGACCGAGGGGTGGAGAGGAATTATTATTGGCACTCCTCCCAGAGTCTTGCTGGTCAAGCCTCGTGTCTATTCTATTAATCAGAGTCCAATCTTTCCTTTGCTTTGGGAAAGCTACATTCAGCAAACCATGGAGATTGTATTATAAAGGGAAGGAGAAGAGAAGAGCCAGCAGACCTAGACAAACCACAAGCCACCAGCAAGAATCAATTTGATGCAATTCATTCTCTGCCAGACATGTGCTTCGCATTCCAGGAACATTTCCCCCACCAAACTTACTCCATTCCGTCACGGTTTGTACATCGGTGAGCAAACAATCTCGTTGCCCAACACGCAGCAACCGTCTCCAGAGCCAAATGGCCGGGTTAAGATTGCACCGTTTTGAGTTTGGCCCCAGCACGAATGGTGCAAACGACGGTCAGCCACCTTTAACAAAATTAAGATGACTGAAGCCTTAAGAAAATGACAGCTCTTCTTTCAAAAAAACAAAACAAAACTAGAAGCCATTCTGTAAGGCGTTATGTCCACTGAAATCCAAAAAAGCTTTAGAGCCATCTTTATGTTTGCAACCACGGCGGCCAGAATTCTGGTAGCAAAAAATTTGAAAGGTGACTTAATTCCTATAAAGCTTGACCGGCAGGTGAAGATGATAGAACACCTGGAACTTGCGAAAATGACCAGGAGATTAAGAGGAAACTCAAATCAGAAAGTGAGCAAAGTATGAACAATATTGAAAGAATATTTAAAACAATATTGTGATAATGCAGTTCTCCTGACAGGTATAGACTGAATCTTGAATATTAAAGAAAATCATAAAGGTAGAAAAAATTCTTGATATGTAATAGATATAACAGGAAGTGCGTATAGGTTAAGATTATTTAGAAAGCACGACGAGGTGATTCGGAAGTCAAAAATATGTGTGATGTTAGATGATGTGTAGTGAATTAATGTTTAGTTGTCGTTGCGATATTGTTTTTGTCTGTTTATGTTGTATGTTTTGCAATAAACATAATAATTTAAAAAGGGGGGGGGAGAGAAAAAAGCAAGAAAATGACAGCACTGGGAGGCAGGGGCCGGGGATAAATTCAGGGCCAGGTCTGCCATCTGGGGAGGGAAGGAAGTTGCAGGTGACGTGACTTGAGACACGCAGGTTCCCTGGGAGACCTGAATTCTGTGTTTTTATCTGGTATGAACCAGCTTTGTGTACAGTAACCGCACAAAAAAGGCATACATAAATAAACCTGCCTTGATGCGGGTAGTTTTTCTGCCTGCCGTAGGGGTGATTTATTTGCTCTGCTTGGATAATTTATTTGCTCTGCTTGGATAATTAATCGTAATTAAGAACAAACCTTGGAAGGCACCCTATGTCTAAACCCTGTGAAACATCCACTGCTCAGAAAATTAGGGAGAGAGTCCACAGAAATCCCTGGTATTCAAGTCAGGAGGAAACATAGGTAAAGGTAAAGGGACCCCTGACCATTAGGTCCAGTCGTGGCCGACTTTGGGGTTGAGGCGCTCATCTCGCTTTACTGGCCGAGGGAGCCGGCATACAGCTTCTGGGTCATGTGGGCAGCATGACTAAGCCACTTCTGGTGAATCAGAGCAGCGCATGGAAACACCGTTTACCTTCCCACAGGAGTGGTACCTATTTATCTACTTGCACTTTGACATGCTTTCGAACTGCTAGGTTGGCAGGAGCAGGGACCGAGCAACGGGAGCTCACCCCGTCGCGGGGAGTCAAACCGCCGACCTTCCGATCGGCAAGCCCTAGGCTCTGTGGTTTAACCCACAGCGCCACCCGCGTCCCTATTCAAGTCAGGAGGAAACATATTCAGTGCTTAAATATAGCCTGTTTAAATTCATAGGCTTATCCCCTGCCTCTGATCGTCACTTCTCCAACGCTTATCAGATGGTTTGGGGCAATTTTCATTACAGTGGTAACTCGGGTTACATACGCTTCAGGTTACATACGCTTCAGGTTACAGACTCCGCTAACCCAGAAATAGTGCTTCAGGTTAAGAACTTTGCTTCAGGATGAGAACAGAAATCGTGCTCCGGTGGTGCGGCAGCAGCAGGAGGCCCCATTAGCTAAAGTGGTGCTTCAGGTTAAGAACAGTTTCAGGTTAAGAACAGACCTCCGGAACGAATTAAGTACTTAACCCGAGGTACCACTGTATTCTATTTTATTGGTTTTATCATCTGTGAGGAGCATTTGCATGAGAAAGCAGGGCCAAAATCAAATAAGTTAGCTGTAAGGTAAAGGTAAAGGTAAAGGTACCCCTGCCCGTACGGGCCAGTCTTGACAGACTCTGGGGTTGTGCGCCCATCTCACTTAAGAGGCCAGGGGCCAGCGCTGTCCGGAGACACTTCCGGGTCACGTGGCCAGCGTGACATCGCTGCTCTGGCCAGAGCCAGAGCCGCACACGGAAACGCCGTTTACCTTCCCGCTGGTAAGCGGTCCCTATTTATCTACTTGCACCCGGGGGTGCTTTCGAACTGCTAGGTT
The DNA here is from genome assembly GCF_951804945.1 of Podarcis cretensis. Taxonomy (NCBI): domain Eukaryota; kingdom Metazoa; phylum Chordata; class Lepidosauria; order Squamata; family Lacertidae; genus Podarcis; species Podarcis cretensis. The sequence continues at coordinate 4,281,298 of NC_137170.1, forward strand.
GGCAGGCGCTGGGACCGAGCAGCGGGAGCGCACCCCGCCGCAGGGATTCGAACCGCCGACCTTTCGATCGGCAAGCCCTAGGCGCTGAGGCTTTAACCCACAGCGCCACCTGTGTCCCAGCCACCTGCATGCTTTTAAAAGGATTTCTACTCCTGCAAGAGTTTGGGGCTCATCAGGACAGCTCTGGTCCCAGTTCCCACAGTCAGCAACCCCTTTGCTGTAAAGGCAAAAAAAGGTAAAGGTAAAGGACCCCTGGACGGTTAAGTACAGTCAAAGGTGACTATGGGGTTGTGGCGTTCATCTTGCTTCTAAGGCCGAGGGAGCAGGCGTTTGTCCACAGACAGCTTTCCAGGTCATGTGGCCAGCAGGACTAAACCGCTTCTGGCACAACGGGACACCGTGACAGAAACCAGAGCACACAGAAAAGCCATTTGCCTTCCTGCCGCAGTGGTACCTATTTATCTACTTGCACTGGCGTGCTTTCGAAATACTAGGTTGGCAGGAGCTGGGACAGAGCAATGGGAGCTCATCGCAGGGATTCGAACCGCCATCCCTCTGATCGGCAAGCCCAAGAGGCTCAGTGGTTTAGGCCGCAGTGCCACCTGCATCCCTTTCCCTTTCCCCTTTGCTGTAAAGCACAGCTCACCTTGGAAAGAATCACGGAGTTGAAAGGGACACCCAGGGGTTATTAGTCCAACCCCCTGCCTTGCAGGAAACACAGCCAAAGAATCCCTGGCCGATGGGAAGCCAACTTGTGTTGAAAAACCTACAGGGAAATTGCACCCACCCCTTTATGAGGGAGTCCGTTCCACTGGCAAACTGCTCTTGCCATCAGAAAGGTTCAGTCGGAATTTTCATTCTTGCGATTTGGATCTGTTGGTTCGGTTCCCACCCTCTGGAGCAGCAGAAAGCAAGCTTGCTCCATCTTAAAGCCCTTTGTGGATTAGGGCCCTCATATCTACGGGACCGCCTCTTCTGGTCTGCCCCACAGAGGACCTTAAGGTCCATGAATAAGCAAAGTTTAGAGGTCCCGGGCCCTAAGGAAGTCAGACTATCCTCCACCAGGGCCTTCTCAGTGATGGCTCCGACCTGGTGGAATGCTCTGTCCCATGAGACCAGGGCCCTGCAGGATTTAACCTCCTTCCGTCGGGCCTGTAAGACAGAGCTATTCCACCTCGCCTTTAATTTGAATTCAGCCTGATCTTTTATTTCCCTTCCCTTCCCTCCCCCTTTATGAAGATTACCCACTCTGAGACCCCACAGCTAATTCTCCCCTGGCCTCCTCGCTGGCCCAAGTAGGACCAATTCAGCCATCTAGCCCTGGGGATTATCTAATGCTTATTTCCCCTAAATTGATTTTTGAATTTTATTGTTATTCATGTTTTTATATTGTATTTTATGCTGCGGTTATAATTAAGTGTTTTAAAGTGTTTTAAATTTGTTGTTAGCCACCCTGAGCCTGGTTTTTGAACCGGATAGGGCGGGGTATAAATAAATTAATAATAATAATAATAATAATAATAATAATAATAATAATAATAATTACACACCCTGGTGCCTGATGTGAGCTATAAATGGTGGCTCAGGGGTCACCTCCGGGTCCCATCCGATGAGGCAAGACAGGACTTTTCTAAACTTAAAATGAGAGGCAGGGTGGAAGGTGGTTCTGGAAGTCTAGGATGAAGCACCGAATCAAAGATGGGAGCTGGAGAAAGGGCAGATTAGGAGCAAAGCTGTCTCAGCAGAGAGCATGTCCACCTCACTTGAGAGAAAGCGCTTCCGACTGATGCCACAAATGGGATTACTCCTTAATCTACCAGGCTAAAGCTCTACATTAAAGGCCGTTAACAGTCCTGAAGAGATGGTTAAGTCAATCCAATTCGAGGAGGGCAACCAGCTATTCCACGCTGGATTTAGATCTGCCTTTCAGCCTATCGCTTTTCAGGATTGGCAGTGACAAGGTCTCCTCCAGCCCTATTAAGAAGCATATCTTTCAAAGCTGGAGAAGGCAGGGATTGAACTTGAGGCCTTCTGGGTGCAAGGCATGGATTCTGCTAATAAGCTGGGCTCAGTCCTCACCAACATGAAATCCACAAGTTGGGAGGGAGAAGAAATTCAATTCCGTTTTCACTTTTTGTGCTTTTTTGGGGCATAGCATTTTCATTAAGGCTTTGTCATAATGAGATACCCTGAAAACAAGGTAATCTAAACAAAAACAGAAGCAGAAAGAGGTCTCACTCAAAGGTAGCTCACCTGGGAGCTTCCCTTTCTTCTCCCAGCCTCCCACCCCAGGATATCTTCCCTTCTGCCTCTCATGCAGTCTTTCTTCAACCATCTATCACCTTCATGTGCCTACCCTCATTGACCCAGAGTAAAAGGTAAAGGGATCCCTGACCATTAGGTCCAGTCGTGGCCGACTCTGGGGTTGCGGCGCTCATCTTGCTTTATTGGCCGAGGGAGCCGGTGTACAGCTTCCGGGTCATGTGGCCAGCATGACTAAGCCGCTTCTGGCGAACCAGAGCAGCGCACGGAAACACCGTTTACCTTCCCACCGGAGCAGTACCTATTTATCTACTTGCACTTTGACGTGCTTCCGAACTGCTAGGTGAGCAGGAGCAGGGACCGAGCAACAGGAGCTCACCCCGTCGCGGGGATTCGAACCGCCGACCTTCTGATTGGCAAGTCCTAGGCTCTGTGTGGTTTAACCCACAGCGCCACCAGCGTCCTAATTGACCCAGAGTAGAGGGCAGTGGCGCTGTGGGTTAAAGCCTCAGCGCCTAGGACTTGCCGATCGAAAGGTCGGCGGTTCGAATCCCTGCGGCGGGGTGCGCTCCCGCTGCTCGGTCCCAGCGCCTGCCAACCTAGCAGTTCGAAAGCACCTCCGGGTGCAAGTAGATAAATAGGGACCGCTTACCAGCGGGAAGGTAAACGGCGTTTCCGTGTGCGGCTCTGGCTCGCCAGAGCAGCGATGTCACGCTGGCCACGTGACCCGGAAGTGTCTCCGGACAGCGCTGGCCCCTGGCCTCTTAAGTGAGATGGGCGCACAACCCCAGAGTCTGTCAAGACTGGCCCATACGGGCAGGTGTACCTTTAGCTTTACCTTTTAGAGGGCATCAAATGCAAGGAGAATTGTAGGGTTGGAAGAGTTGTAAACAAAATCTGCCCTTCTTCCCTTATGGGGGACACAAGAGCCCTTAAAGAGTCCTTTGTAGGTTCTCCGTCGGCAGGAGAAAATAACAGAGGCCAGCCAGAGAATATTGAGAAGCAAAGCAGCTAGTAAGCCTGATCTTTATTGATCTGTTGCAACAGGGTGCTCCCCCCACACGCAGGAGGACAGAGGAGGAGCCAGAACCAAGGTGTGGCTGCCCTTATATAGACATTTTAAATTCCCTGCCCTGGAGCTCAAGACCACCCCTCCATACATCATACATACATCACAGAAGGGGTGTAACCCAAGACCACCCCCCACAAACATCATACCTACATCACAGAAAAGGCGGTCTACAGCAGAAATCTGAGTACGTTGTTTATATCCTGTCTGCCAGATTATCTGATAATGCCTTATCTGATTGCCTTTCATGGTACTCTGGCCATTCCTTTGAGATGGTGATTCCCCAATTCCTGAGAGAATGGGAAGGTTCCCTCCCCCCTTGCAGAGAAAACATTTGGTCAGTTTGGGAGTCAAAATGGTTTCAGGTCGGTCTTCCTGTGCTGCTCCAGACATGTGGTCCACATATCTATGTACATGCTTGGTACATTTACGAACATTTATTATTATGGTTTCTGTTTCCCTCACTGAGCAGCAAACGCAGTCACAAGGCTTTGTTTTGCATTCCACAGTCACAGTTACTGTTGGGTTCCCACGGGAATGGGAGACTGGATGTGACGTTCACTGGTTTCCTGTTTTCCACTGTTCTCTCGGTGTTGTTTCCGAGAGGGAGTAGCTTCTCTGCTCTCGCAGAGGCAAGATGCATGTTTGTATTCTCTCAGCATAGAAGTGTAAATAAAGTTAAGAATGTGGCACATACTGCTTATCCTTCTGCTGTGTGACGACGCTCTGCTTGGGCTCAAGATAAGACGAGCCTGTATCAGCTTCAGCTTCAGATGGGCCGAAGCTGGTCAAAACCTCTCTCTCTCTCTCTCTCTCTCACACACACACACATACACACACATATATATATATATATATATGACCTTAAATTTTTTATTTCAGAAGGTACCCTGAGGATCATCTAGTGTAGGCATGTCCACCTCCCAAGAGACTCTGATCTGCTCCCAGTATTAAAAAACTGGCAGTGATCTACCCATTGGAGGGAGGAAGAGCGTGCGTGGGGTGGGTGGATTGCCCAGAGTTGCTGAGCTTTTTGAGGGAGGATTGCACAGAGGGGTTTTTTAGCGCCCCCCCCCCCCCGTAACTTTTTGTACACAATAAGGATCCCACGATCTGCCAGGATCAGCCGGGGATCTACCTGATCTAGACTCCAACCCCCTGCAATGCAGGAATATGCAGCTGTCCCTTATAGGGATCGAACCTGCAACCTTGCCATTGTGAGCACCACACTCTAACCAACTGAGCTATCTAGGTGAAAAAGGAAAACAGAGCAAAACTAAACAAAGCAAAAGCAAAGGGAGGGAGGGAGGATAATAATAGAATGAAAAGAGAAGTAGACTTCTGCAATTCTGTCTGCAATTTAAAGAGAAACCACCTGGCAACCACCTTGCACTTGGGCAAAAAAAATGAGAGGCACAAATACAAGATGGGGGACACCTGGCTTGAGAGCAGTACATGTGAAAAGGATCTAGGAGTCTTGGTTGACCACAAACTTGACATGAGCCAACAGTGTGACGCGGCAGCTAAAAAAGCCAATGCAATTCTGGGCTGCATCAATAGGAGTATAGCATCTAGATCAAGGGAAGTAATAGTGCCACTGTATTCTGCTCTGGTCAGACCTCACCTGGAGTACTGTGTCCAGTTCTGGGCACCACAGTTCAAGAAGGACACGGACAAACTGGAACGTGTCCAGAGGAGGGAAACCAAAATGGTCAAAGGCCTGGAAACAATGCCTTATGAGGAACGGCTAAGGGAGCTGGGCATGTTTAGCCTGGAGAAGAGGAGGTTAAGGGGTGATATGATAGCCGTGTTCAAATATATAAAAGGATGTCACATAGTGGAGGGAGAAAGGTTGTTTTCTGCTGCTCCAGAGAAGCGGACACGGAGCAATGGTTCCAAACTACAAGAAAAAAGATTCCACCTAAACATTAGGAAGAACTTCCTGACAGTAAGAGCTGTTTGACAGTGGAATTTGCTGTCAAGGAGTGTGGTGGAGTCTCCTTCTTTGGAGGTCTTTAAGCAGAGGCTTGACAACCATATGTCAGGAGTGCTCTGATGGTGTTTCCTGCTTGGCAGGGGGTTGGACTCGATGGCCCTTGTGGTCTCTTCCAACTCTATGATTCTATGATTCACCTACGTAATTTGTACTTCTAGCGGCCCATCTAGTCCAGCATCCTATACTGATAGGAATATCAGAATATTCCTGATATTGGTGCCAACCTGATGCCCCCATGGGAAACTGTCAGGCGGTGAGGTGGTTGCTCGCGAGTAACCAGGCAGGGCTCCGACCTGTCTTTCGCAGGTTTTTATTTGTGCAAACTATTTACAGTGCAGGACCACAACGTTCATGTCTGTCTTAGTCACTTGCAGATTCCGGGAGTGGCCCCTTCTGGCTCCCCCCCCCCAACATAAGAACTTGGACACCCCAAATCTCCGCCTCCCCTCCTTCCGTTTCACCCCTCTGCGCAAGCAGGGTGACGGAAGAGTGTGTGCCTCCTGGCCGGCCGTGCTAGGTATCTAGCTCTTGGGATCCCTCCACCCGGCTACCTCTTTCCCCCTCTGCTCTGCTGGAGGTGTGGATTTCCCTACTGCCAGACGAGGAGCTGCTTCTCAGAATCTGCGGAGTATCCCCCTGCCTCCCTCCCCGTTTGGATGGCAGTCTCCTGACAGAAAGCAGCAAGGCACAAGAACAGTTCTCCACTCCTGGGATTTCCAGCAACTGAGATTCAGAAGCACTGCTGCCTCCAAGCCTCCAACTTAAACCCAGCCATCCTTCGAAATCCACATTTTGTGAGGCAGCCCTCCAACCAGCACCCTCAAACATGGAGGCATTCACAAAAAGTGTGCATAGAAATGTGCAAACCTAGACAGCTTCTTAAAAAGCAGAGACATCACCCTGCCAACAAAGGTCCGTATAGTTAAAGCTATGGTTTTCCCAGTCGTGATGTATGGAAGTGAGAGCTGGACCATAAAGAAGGCTGATCGCCGAAGAATGGATACTTTTGAATTATGGTGCTGGAGGAGACTCTTGAGAGTCCCATGGACTGCAAGAAGATCCAACCTCTCCATTCTGAAGGAAATCAGCCCTGAGTGCCCACTGGAAGGACAGATCCTGAAGCTGAGGCTCCAATACTTTGGCCACCTCATGAGAAGAGAAGACTCCCTGGAAAAGACCCTGATGTTGGGAAAGATGGAGGGCACAAGGAGAAGGGGACGACAGAGGGCGAGATGGTTGGATAGTGTTTGCAAAGCTACCAGCATGAGTTTGACCAAACTGCGGGAGGCAGTGGAAGACAGGAGTGCCTGGCGTGCTCTGGTCCAGGGGGTCACAAAGAGTCGGACATGACTAAACAACAACAAAAATGTGGAAACTAGCATGAAAGGTGAGTGATAAGAGGCTTGGGTCAAGGACTCAAGTTCCCTGCCTAAGAGACTGTCAGTGTCCGAGTAGGGAGAGAGACCAGGGTGCTAAAGACATCCCACTTTTTTGTTTTAGAGACATTACACAAGGCATATGTTGCACAACTGTGTCATGTGTGCATATATAGCCAGGTCCCCAAAAGCAACCGGAGGACAGCCTTGCAGGGCACCTGAGCTGCTGCTTTTTGTCCTGCCACACACATTGCCAAGCAGAACACCCTGATCTCGGACCTCACCCTTGCTGGAACAATGGCGCTGGTTTCACCTGGGAACATCGCATTTCCCCCTTGAGGAGTGGCGGCATGCGAAGGCATGTGGCTCTTGCAATTCAACCAAGGACGGCACATCCATCACCACCTCAAGCCTGTCTGTTTTTCCAAGGACCACACCTAACACCGCCAGGCGAGAGTCTCCAAGAAGCAGTCAGTGGGTGATTTACACAACTGCACAGACCCACTGCCGATTTATTAATCACCTTCTAAATCACCGCGCCAAGGCAATTTCCATGTAGGATAATTTAAAGAAGTTAGGTCCCGGAACTCCTTGATTTTTCAGCATGGGAACTTTGCCCCTGCTTCTTTTGAAAATATGTATCTCACCTGTTCAAGAAACAAAGGCCTGCTAGCAATCAAAAGCATGTTATATAAACTATGGAATGATCCACAATTTAACCAAATCATAAATAGAAATCTGAGTCCCGATGGACCAGCTAAGCAAGAGGCTGCTGGACACCAGACCAACGTTAGTTCAGGTTGGTGGTCATCACTGCCTACTGTGGCAAGGAGTTCCACAGCTCAACTGTGTCAAAACAGCAATAAGAGCCACTTTCTGGCTTGCCCCGCATGTCTCACCTTGGGGTCCTTCTCGTAGTAGTACTGCTGTGTGCGGATCCACCTGCCCACCAGGTGATCGCGGACGGTGTGGGCCAGGGCAAAGTAGTAGTCGCGATGGGTGGCCACATTGCGGTCTTTGACCAGGGTGAAGTGGAGGTGCCGGTTGAAGCCTTTCTTCAGCTCCGCCACGTTCTCCACGCCAACGATGCCACGGATGCTGATCTGTTTGCGCTTCTCCTGGTCCGTCAGAGGGCGAGACATGGCTGTCGGAGGAAGGAGACGACAGCGCTGGGTGCCCTTCGCACAATACGGCCCAGCCGCCAAGTGAGAAAGAGCGGCTGGGAAGGCACTGACCTCTGGAGCTCCCGGCCAGCAACCGGGTACAGCCCTTTCCTGTTCAGGCCAGCCTCCCTTCTGCTCTGCCTCCCTCTGTGGGGCTGAGAAGCAACTGAATGAAGGAAGGAAGGAAGAGGAGGAGGAGGAGTCTGGTTTAAAAGTGAGCTGGGCTCTGAAAGAAGCAGCTGGGAGACTGCCCCTTTGCTGGACACAGGTGGAATTAGGGGTTTGGGCTGGCCTTTAAGTTCCTTTTTTGTGTGTGTTAGATCATTTTTATTAATTTTCCAATAAAAGACATCCAAATAACATATCAAATCATAATCCAATAAAACTAAAAAAACCTAAAATAAAAAGGTCAAATTATCTTCCAAATTGCACCGTATTTTCCCCTCTATAAGACGCACCAGACCACAAGACGCACCTAGTTTTTGGAGGAGGAAAACAAGAAAAAAATTATTCTGAATCTCAGAAGCCAGAACAGCAAGAGGGATTGCTGCTGTTCTGGCTTCTGGGATAGCTGCGCAGCCTGCATTCGCTCCATAAGACGCACAGACATTTCCCCTTACTTTTTAGGAGGGAAAAAGTGAGTCTTATAGAGCAAAAAACCACGGTAATTATTAATTTTACGACTTCCCATAGTCTGAACCTTGAAGCATGTCCAATTCTCAAACCTGCCTTTTGTTGATAGTTCCACATCTCGATTTTAACTCTCCAATTAAGTTCCTAAACTTAAATTACAAAATTAAATTTCACCTTTTTTTTTCTTTTTTTTGCATCCTGCGGGTTCAGGTTGAGTGGCATGCTTCTATGAGAGGTGCAGGAGATTGGGGGGGCTGGAAATGGGGGGAGGGAGCTGACGTCAGTTACTGCCTTGGCAACCGGGTTTGCAAAGGTGCATATTGGGGTTGCAAAGGTGGGAAATCAGAGCTTGGGGTGCACCACCTCAGACTGCAAATGCAGGCTTACATGATGTACTCTTACAAATGAACACCCCCTCACCTTGTACCTAGGAAGCTAGCATGTCATATAATAATAATAAAAATATTTTTTTATTTATACCTCGCCCTTCCCGGTTTAAAAACCGAGCTCAGGGCGGCTCACAGCAAATATAAAACAATGATTAAAATGCGGCTTTAAAACAGCATAAAACACAACAGAAAATGCAGCATCAATATCAATAAAATTCAAAAATTCAGGGGTCATTGGGGGAGGGGAACCCAGTCAGTAGACATCAAATGATCACCAGGGCTAACTGGCCAAGTTGGTCCTACTTGGGCCAGCAAGGAGACCAGGGAAGAATTTAAATGTGAGGTCCCAGAAAGGGTTTCTTCACAGAAGAGGAAAGGGAAAGGGGAACAGAGGATCAGGCTAATTCAAATTGAAGGCCAGGCGGAATAGCCCTGTCTTACAGGCCCTGTGGAAGGAGATCAAGTCCTGCAGGGCCCTGGTCCCATGTCAGGCAGAAGGGGGTCTAGAGGAGAGTATTATTTTATAGGAACTCTCAACTGCAGCCTGAAGTGTTCTGCCCAAATCCAGATTACATGCTTCAGTGCTAACCAGGCCAGTCACAACGACAGAGAAAACCTTTTCTGCCTGAGAAAGAGGGGAAGTTGCCAGGCAGCGAGGCAGCAAGAAAAGAACCTCAATTTCCTCCTTCCTTTTTGCACACGAGTCCTGGATCCCCATTTGGGCTTTCATGAAAGCCCAGATAAATTGGTTGCAGCACAACGGGCTACGTCTCTCTCCAAACCGCTTTGGACTTTGGTCAGTTCACAGAATCCTGGAGCTGGAAGGGACCTTGAGGGTCATCCAGTCCAACCCCCCTGTATTGCAGGAGTCTTTTGCCCACTGTGGGACTCGGAGACCCTGAAGAGTCTCATGCTATCCCAGTGTGAATATTTTATTTCCGCTTTGGTTATTGCAATCTATATCTTGCCCTTCGTCCCAAAGGAGTCCAGGGTGGCAAGCAACACCATTTGCAAATAGAGTTACACAAGAACATAACAAAGTAGCCTGCCAGATTTTTGGACTACAACTCCCATCAGACTGGAGAATAAATAAATTTATTTATTGCTTGCATTTATACCCCCATCTTTCTCTCCAAGGAATCCCATGGCGGTGCATCCCCCTCCTCATTTAATCCTTGCATCAGCCCTGTGGAGTAGGCTAGGCTGAGAGGTCTGGCCCAAGGTCACCCAGTGAGCTTCATGGCTGGGTGGGGATCTGAACCCTGGTCTCTCCCAGGTCCTAGTCTAACCACTACACCACACTGCCTCTTGATGCAGAAAAGTCAAATTCACTCCCTTTCCAACCTAAAGGCCGTGATCAGTGGGACAAGACACCAATGTGGAGATCCCAAAAGCATTCAGGCCTCGGGTTTGAGAAGGTCCAAAATCAATGAGTTTAACTGGTCCTGGGAAAAGCCCCACTTGTGGGTCAGAGAGGGTCCGTGGCAGAAATAACACCCTATGCAGAGGCATTTTTAAAGGAGACCTCACTTGCTCGCGAGTAAGCATACTTGGGATTGCACTGTGTAGCCCCAAATCTAAGCACGCTTACTCCGAATTAACTCCCACTGCGTTCTATGAGGCTTACTCTCCGGCAAATAAGGGAGTGCACGGAAGCGCAGCGTCACTTCTGAGCTGCCTCTATGGGGAAAAGATTGAGACCTTTAAAGTGGATGAGGGGCTCTTTCCCCCCCCCCGAGAACGCGCATCCGACGGAAGCGTTCACACTCCTCTTGCGGACCTCAGAAGTGCAACACGCCTCTTTCAGAGTAACGTTTGAACTGTGGGTTTTTTGCCTGGCAGGCAAGGAAAATCACTTAAACAGAACCGCCTGCACTCTTCCCTTCCACTCTTCCGTGGGGAGTTTGGGAGGGGGGAGGCAAAACATCCTTGAAGAAAGTTGATCCCCCTCAGATGGGGCTGGAAGATTCGAGGTGCGCGCATGAGTGGGGGGGGGGTCCCCCTCCACCCCCAGGAAGTGCCTCCTTGCACCCGAGAAAGTTCAGAGCCAACCGCGTACCTCGCTTCTACCCTGTGCGCTTTTACGCACCGTTTGCAGCAGCGCCCACCCGGACCGCGCCCCCTTCTCCCCTTGCGCGCTTACTTGCGAGGGGTCGGAGGGAGGGAAGGGGGGCACCCTCCCCGCCCCCCAAATGCCCCCAAAACTTTCTCCCCTGGGGCGTGTCCTGCAGGACTTTCCCTTTCTTCCTGCCCCCCAGGGAGCTACGCCAAGCAGGACAAGCGCGCAGACGGGCGTCGCCCATCGCGAAGCATTTACCTGCGCTGGATCCCGGGGCGTCGGAAGATGGTGTCCCCTCTCTTTTCGGGGTTCGGTGCTGCGCAGAGGCGCTTCGAGGATCTTTCCCGGAAAGAGCCAAGGCCCGCCCCCGCCCCTCTTTTTATAGGCTGCCATTGGCCGAGGCGGACGCCTGTTAGCCCCGGGACCCCGCCTCCTAATCGCTGGACAGGGAAGTTTTCTTGCCCGAAGGGGCGGGCGGAGCAGCGCAGCCCTGGAATGGGGAAGCGGGGCGGGATCGGGCTCCGGACTGGCTGCCGCCCCTCCCGCGGTGCTCCTTCTTCCCTCCCCAGCCGCTTTGGCGTTGCTCCGGTTGCAGGAGGGATGGCAGGCGCAGCCAGGAGTTTGCCAGGCCCCTAGGGCAGGGCGGGCAGGCAGGCAGGGACGTGAAGCGGAGATCGGCGGCGCTCACCCCCTCTTTACCCGAGAGTAAGCCCCATTGAGCTCAAAGGGCCTTACCTCTGAGTAGGCAAAGCTATTGGTTCGTTGGTGAACCAGCTCCGTGCCAGATTTAGGTTTCTAAGCGATTTGCACGCATGGCGTTTAGGGCGTCTGGATTAAAAGACGCAGTGAAACGTGGGAAAACGTTGGGGTAGAAACGTCCGTGGTTAAAATATGCATTTAAATATTGCACGGTGAGGAAGGGCGGGGGGCGGAAGCTTCTTGCAAAAGGATAAGAGCTTATCGGTAGGCGGTTGCAAGGGTTCCTCGTCCTTTCCCAGCCGCCACCTTCAATAAATTGTTCGGATTCAAGAAGACAAGTTTCCATCCATCTTGGATGGATGAGAAACGTTTTTCTCCCTCTCCCCTAATACAAGAACCAGCGGATATCCTATGAAGCAGAATGCCAGCAAAGTCAGGGCATTCACAGTTGAACTAGTTCTAGATCTGTTTCAATCTGTGTTGAGGACTCTCTGGTCCTGAATGGGGCAACTGTGCCCCTGAAGGACCAGGTGTGCAGCCTGGGAGTCATTCTGGACTCACAGCTGTCCATAGAAGCACAGGTCAATTCTGTGTCCAGGGCAGCTGTCTACCAGCTCCATCTGGTACGCAGGCTGAGACCCTATCTGCCCGCAGACTGCCTCACCAGAGTGGTGCATGCTCTGGTTATCTCCGGCTTGGACTACTGCAATGCGCTCTCCGTGGGGCTCCCTTTGAAGGTGACCCAGAAATTACAACTAATCCAGAATGCGGCAGCTAGACTGGTGACTGGGAGCAGCCACTGAGACCAGATAACACCGGTCTTGAAAGACCTACATTGGCTCCCAGTATGTTTCCGAGCACAATTCAAAGTGTTGGTGCTGACCTTTAAAGGCCTAAACGGCCTCAGTCCAGTATACCTGAAGGAGCGTCTCCACCCCCATCGTTCTATCCAGACACTGAGGTTCAGCTCCGAGGGCCTTCTGGTGGTTCCCTCACTGCGAGAAGCCAAGTTACAGGGAATCAGGCAGAGGACCTTCTCAGTGGCGCCTGCCCTGTGGAACGCCCTCCCACCAGATGTCAAAGAGAACAAGATTGGCGGCTGCTCCCAGTCACCAGTCTAGCTGCCGCATTTTGGATTAGTTGTAGTCCGCGGGCAGGTAGGGTCTCAGCCTGTGTACCAGATGCTCTGATAACCTCTAGGTTAGATTAAAGGTAAAGGTAAAGGTACCCCTGCCCGTAGGGGCCAGTCTTGACAGACTCTGGGGTTGTGCGCCCATCTCACTTAAGAGGCCAGGGGCCAGCGCTGTCCGGAGACACTTCCGGGTCACGTGGCCAGCGTGACATCGCTGCTCTGGCCAGAGCCAGAGCCGCACACGGAAACGCCGTTTACCTTCCCGCTGGTAAGCGGTCCCTATTTATCTATTTGCATCCGGAGGTGCTTTCGAACTGCTAGGTTGGCAGGCGCTGGGACCGAGCAGCGGGAGCGCACCCCGCCGCAGGGATTCGAACCGCCGACCTTTCGATCGGCAAGTCCTAGGCGCTGAGGCTTTAACCCGGTAGGTTAGATTACTGCAGCACATTATTCATAGGCCTGCCTCTAAAGACGGTTTGGAAACTTCAGCTGGTGCAGAATTTGGTGGCTCACTGGGGCAAGACAGTTTGAGCATCTTACGCCTATCCTGGCCCAACTGCACAGGCTACCAGTTAGTTTCCAGGCCCAGTGCAAAGTGCTGGTTTTGACTTACAATGCCTTAAACGGCTCAGGCCTGCGATACTTCAAGCACCGCCTCTCCCCATATGAACTGACCTGGACCCTGCAATCATCATCTGAGTTTGTGTGACCCTCCCCTCCACAAAAGCTCCGGAGCATGTCAACTTGAGAATGGACCTTTTCTACAGTGGCTCCCTATTTGTGCAATACTCTCCCCAGGGAAGTTTGGCTAGTGTCTTATCATATACCCTTAGGCATCAGGTGAAAAATGCATTCCTTTTCATCCAGGCTTTGGTCTGATTAACATCCTATACCACAGCTCTCCAGACTGGCCGTGTGTCGGCTGCAATGTGTAGGTGTGTCGCACAAATGCTCCATGTGCTCCTTCCAGGGCTGGAAAAGGGTGTGGTTTTTTTTAATTATTAATTTTTATTGAATTTTACAAGAAAAGAAAAAGAGACAAAGAACAATACATAACACTGTAAACACATTTATATACATGTTTTCCAAAATGCAAACTAAAAAAAAAAATATTGAGAAAAGACAAAAGCAAAAAATACATTTCATAATCAATAATATTATTACCAAATTCATGCTTCAAACATTACAATATATAAATCCTAGTTAAAATATTATAAAAGTCTTCCACTGCATTCACTGCACATCTGTTAGTTATCTTGCTCACCTTTACATCTGTTTTTCAATCAGTTCCCTTCCTTAGGTTCTTTCATAATCCGTCAAATCTTTATGTTCTCTATATTCTTCACAAGGTTAGTCTAAGCACAAACTAGTAAAACTGATTTACTGTGTTGCGAATTGATGCATGTCTAGAAAGTGTGTCACCCAGATGAAAAGTTTGGAAAGCTCTGTCCTGTACACTTTTTTAGGCATTGTGGGAGGAGGGATTGAATTATTGGTTTGTTTTTGTTCTTGCTTTTTATGTATTTTGTGATTTTTTTAAAAAAAATCGCATACAAATTTAAATAATAATAATAATATAAATAATAAAATAATAACAACGACTCCCTCAGGAGGCAGTGATGGCCACTGATTTGGATGATTTTCATAGAGGATTAGACAAATTGATGAAGAGGAAAGCCATCAATGGCTACCATGTTTTCTCTCCCTGTCAGAGACAGTGTGCCTCCGAGTTCCTGGGAATCACAGGTGAGGCAAACGGAGTTGCAGTCGGGTCCTGCTTAATTCTGCTTTAGAGAGTTGGCTGAGGCCCATGATATTAGAGGCAACAGGAGAAATGAGCTTTCCCTGATGCTGCACCTCCGAGGAGGGCAAAGGAGCTGCAGGAGTAGGGCCACGATCCCTGGCTGTGACTGAATATAGACCTGACATCAATCCATCCTGAAGCCATTGCTCTGGGCAGCTTCCTGCATTACGGTTGCTGGGGGGAAATCGGATGTTGAAGCCGGAGTTTCCTGCAGGGAGGAAGTCAGAGAGGAACACAAGATGCTGCCTTCTACTGAGCCAGACCCAGTGGTCCTTCTAGTTCCATAATGCCTGCACTGACCGGCAGCAGCTCCCCAGGATTTCACAGAGAGAGGCATTCCCCCCCCCCCCGTCTGGAGATTGAACTGGGAATGCATTGTGTTGTTTGTTTGTTTGTTTCAGAATTATATCTTTCCTCCAAGGAGCTCAAAGCGACCTACTTATCGTATTGTTCGCTCTATAGGATGCACTTTTTCCCTTCCAAAAATGAAGGGGAAATGTGTGTGTGTCCTATGGAGCAAATGCAGGCTTTCGCTGAAGCCTGGAGAGCGAGAGGGGTCGGTGCGCACTGACCCCTCTCGCTCTCCAGGCTTCAGGCAGCTATCCGCAAGCCTTCTGAGTGTGGTGGGAGTTCCCGCCGGGCTCCCAAGGCTTGCAGATAGCAGCCTGTTCTGGGGGCTGGGGTCGGGGGAAGCTCAGGCTGGCTGGGGCGGATCCCGCTGGCTGTCTTGGCTTCTTTGCTCTGTGGGGCTGGCGGGGGAAAAAATAATTCCCCCCCTTTATTCCCCCCCCCTAAAAACTAGGTGCGCCCTATGGTCCAGTGTGCCCTATGGAGCGAAAAATACGGTAGTTCTTCCGCTCCCCATTTTATCCTCACAAGAACCCTGTGAGGTCGGTTGTGGGACTCCCAGAGGCCTCTGGGTGGCCACTCTGAGAACAAAAGCTGTCCTAGGTGAGCCCCCTTTGGCCTGATCCTGCGTGCGGGCTCCTCGTATTCTTAAGAGCACGTGAGGCTTTGCAGGTACAGGAAACACAGAGACCCAACTTGCTAGGCATAATAGCTTTAGGGACATTTCATGCTATCTCGCCATTCCATCTGAATCAGAAGAGGCAGTTCAGGTACTGAACTGGTTTCCGGAGGCAGGGATGGGGGCCAATAAACCAAACCGGAATCCTGGCAAGGCAGAGGTCATATGAGTCAGTGGTGCTGAGGTTCAGGAATCAGGGTGCTGGCCTATTCAAGGTGAGGTGCCCCCCCAAAAAAGCAGGTAAGTAGTTTGGAAGTGCTTCGCAATTCTAAGCTGTGTCCAGAGACACAGGTGACTTCAGTGGCAAGGAGGGCTTATGGCTACCTGTGGATTGTTCACCAGCTATAGACATTCCTGGACTGAGAGGGTTTGGCCTCTCACTTGTGGGGTGCCTCAGGGTTTCGTCCTCTCCCCCATGCCTTTTAATATCTATATGAAGCCGCTGGGAGAAATCACCAGGAGGTTTGGGCTGGGTGTCCATCAGTATGCAGATGACACCCAGCTCTACCTCTCTTTTAAATCAGAACCAGTGAAGGTGGTGAAGGTCCTGTGTGAGTGCCTGGAGGCAGTTGGAGGATGGATGGCAGCTAACAGATTGAGGTTGAATCCTGACAAGACAGAAGTACTGTTTTGGGGGGACAGGAGACGGGCTGGTGTGGAGGAGTCCCTGGTCCTGGATGGGGCAACTGTGCCCCTGAAGGACCAGGTGCGCAGCCTGGGAGTCATTTTGGACTCACAGCTGTCCATGGAGGCACAGGTCAATTCTGTGTCCAGGTCGGCTGTCTACCAGCTCCATCTGGTACGTAGGCTGAGACCCTATCTGCCTGCGGACTGCCTCGCCAGAGTGGTGCATGCTCTGGTTATCTCCCACTTGGACTACTACAATGCGCTCTCCGTGGGGCTACCTTTGAAGGTGACCTGGAAACTGCAATTAATCCAGAATGCGGCAGCTAGACTGGTGACTGAGGGCGGCCGCCAGGACTACATAACCCTGGTCCTGAGAGATCTGCATTGGCTCCCAGTACATTTCCGAGCACAATTCAGTGTTGGTGCTGACCTTTAAAGCCCTAAACGGCCTCGGCTCAAGATACCTGAAGGAGCATCTCCACCCCCATCGTTCTGCCCAGACACTGAGATCCAGCGCCTAGGGCCTTCTGGCAGTTCCCTCATTGTGAGAAGTGAGGTTACAGGGAACCAGACAGAGGGCCTTCTCGGCAGTGGTGCCCGCCCTGTGGAACACCCTCCCTTCAGATGGGAAGGAAATAAGCAGCTATCCTATCTTTAAAAGACATCTGAAGGCAGCCCTGTTTAGGGAAGTTTTTACTATTTAATGCTGTATTGTTTTTAACACTCGATTGGGAGCTGCCCAGAGTGCGGTTGGGGAAACTCAGCCAGATGGGCGGGGTATAAATAATAATTATTATTATTATTATTATTATTATTATTATTATTATTATTATTATTATATCAGTGACCCATGCACTAATAACCTTTGGGATAGATTACTGCAGTGCACTCTGCATGGGGCTGCCCTTGAAGATGGTCTGGAAATGCAGAATGATCAAGGGGATGGAGTGAGTCCCCTATGAAGAATGATTGCAGCGTTTGGGGCTTAGGGGAAAGGCGGTGAGAGGTGACGTGATATAAGTTCATAGAATTATACATGACATGCAGAAATTGGAAACCGGTCCGCATCGCACACCTGATCTGTCACATGGAGTCTTGCTTTCCCGTAACCTCTCCAACTGAACCAAGAGCCAATGATAGGATTATAGTCTGAAAGGGAGCTTAGATCCCATTTGCCCATCAAGGAGATGCTAACTCCAGACAGAAGAGGAGCTCAGGGGGCCCTTGTAAATGGAATTTAGAAGTCAAGGAGAGGGTGTCCTTTGCCTGGCGACGGCGCCCGCGATAATTCTGCTTTAGAGGGTTGGCTGAGGCCCGTGATATTAGAGGCGACAGGAGAAATGAGCTTTCCTGATGTTGGGTCTGGGAAGGATGCAAAGATTCTGAGCGGGGTGGACTGCTCACAGCAGGGGGTGCCCGCTGCACCTCAGAGGAGGGCAAAGGAGCTGCAGGAGGAGGGCCACCCCCCCCTGGCTGCGACTGAATATAGACCTGACATCAATCCATCCTGAAGCCATCGCTCTGGGCAGCTTCCTGCATTACGGTTGCTGGGGGGAAATCGGATGTTGAAGCCGGAGTTTCCTGCAGGGAGGAAGTCAGAAAGGAACACGAGATGCTGCCTTCTACTGAGCCAGACCTAGTGGTCCTTCTAGTTCCATAAAGCCTGCACTGACTGGCAGCAGCTCCCCAGGATTTCACAGAGAGAGGCATTCCCCCCCCCCCCCCGTCTGGAGATTGAACTGGGAATGCATTGTGTTGTTTGTTTGTTTGTTTGTTTCAAAATTATATCTTTCCTCCAAGGAGCTCAAAGCAACCTATTTAGTTCTTCTGCTCCCCATTTTATCCTCACAAGAACCCTGTGAGGTAGGTTGGGCTGAGGTGAGCAGCTGGCCCAAGGTCGCCCAGTGAGCTTTACGGTTGAGTAGAGATTTGAACCCTGGTCTCTCAGGTCCTAGACCAACACTCTTCACCACAAACCACACCGGCTTAATTCGCAAAGCCTCAACAACAGCACACGAAAGCTCATGCCAAGAACAAACTTAGTTGGTCTCTAAGGTGCTACTTAGGGATGCGGGTGGCACTGTGGGTTAAACTACAGAGCCTAGGGCTTGCCGATCAGAAGGTCGGCGGTTCAGATCCCCGCAACAGGGTGAGCTCCCATTGCTCAGTCCCTGCTCCTGCCCACCTAGCAGTTCGAAAGCACGTCAAAGTGCAAGTAGATAAATAGGTGCCGCTCTGGCGGGAAGGTAAACGGTGTTTCCGTGTGCGGCTCTGGTTCGCCAGAAGCGGCTTAGTCATGCTAGCCACATGACCCGGAAGCTGTACGCTGGCTTCCTCGGCCAATAAAGCGAGATGAGCGCCGCAACCCCAGAGTCGTTCGAGACTGGACCTAATGGTCAGGGGTCCCTTTACCTTTAAGGTGCTACTGGACAATTTTCTTCTTCTTGTTTTTATATACCGTATATACTCGAGTATAAGCCGACTTTTTCAGCACATTATTTATGCTGAAAAAGCCCCCCTCGGCTTATACTCGAGTGAGGGTCCTTTGGGGCTGCTTGTTCTTCCTCCGCCACTGCCTCCACCACCAGGTTTGTGGTGTGGTGAACCGGCTTATACTCGAGTCAATAAGTTTCCCCAGTTTTTTGTCCTAAAATTAGGTGCCTCGGCTTATATTTGGGTCAGCTTATACTCGAGTATAAGTTTAAGAAAGTGATGAGGAATTAAATAACATTTTAATGAGGGTGAAAGAGGAGAGTGCAAAATATGGTCTGTAGCTCAACATCAAAAAAACGAAGATCATGGCCACTGGTCCCATCACCTCCTGGCAAATAGAAGAGGAAGAAATGGAGGCAGTGAGACATTTTACTTTCTTGGGCTCCATGATCACTGCAGATGGTGACAGCAGCCTCGAAATTAAAACACTCCTGCTTCTTGGGAGAAAAGCAATGACAAACCTAGACAGCATCTTAAAAAGCAGAGACGTCACCTTGCCGACAAAGGTCTGTATAGTTAAAGCCATGGTTCTCCCAGAAGTATGGAAGTGAGAGCTGGACCACAAAGAAAGCTGATCGCCGAAGAATTGATGCTTTTGAATTATGGTGCTGGAGGAGACTCTTGAGAGTCCCATGGACTGCAAGAAGACCAAACGCATCCATTCTGAAGGAAATCAGCCCTGAGTGCTCACTGGAAGGACAGATCCTGAAGCTGAGGCTCCAAGACTTTGGCCACCTCATGAGAAGAGAAGACTCCCTGGAAAAGACCCTGATGTTGGGAAAGAAGGAGGGCACAAGGAGAAGGGTCCATTGGGTTATGAAGAGTCGGACACGACTAAACGACTAAACAACAAATACTCGAGTATATACGATATTTCAACAACAGAGACATACCTAGGCTCTCTCCATTGCCCCCTTGGCAAGGAGCTGAATGGGAGCTGCACTCCTAAGTACACCACTGAGCAACTGGGGAGGGGACCCGGCTGCCGTGGCCGGTGCCAGGAAGCAGATTCCTCCGCTGGGGCACCCAGAGAAACTACGCAGAGCAGGGGAAGAGGCGCTCAGGGAGTGGACAGCTGGGTGGGCTCCTACCCACTCCAAGCCAGAGTGAGGAGGCATGAGATTTGTGCCTCCCTGGGCCTGCCTTCTTGGCAGTGGCCAATCTTGCCATTCCATTGGCACTCCGCCACTGAACAACTTAGCCAAACCCTCCAACATCTGGAGTCCCCAACCGATCCTTGGTGGGGCTAGAGAGTCTTCTTCTTTGGCGATCCCTCATAGCTGAGTAAGATTGTCTTCCATAAACACAGTTTTAGCAATGAGTCCATAAGTGACTGTGGAGGCCAATTCTGGATCCACACGTCCTTCCGCAGTGGGGACATTGGTTTCCGGGCAGGGGGTTCCCCCTCCTTCTTGTTGTTATTGTTTAGTCGTTTAGTCGTGTCTGACTCTTCGTGACCCCCTGGACCAGAGCACGCCAGACACTCCTGTCTTCCACTGCCTCCCGCAGTTTGGTCAAACTCATGCTGGTAGCTTCGAGAACACTGTCCCACCATCTCGTCCTCTGTCGTCCCCTTCTCCTTGTGCCCTCCATCTTTCCCAACATCAGGGTCTTTTCCAGGGAGTCTTCTCTTCTCATGAGGTGGCCAAAGTCTTGGAGCCTCAGCTTCAGGATCTGTCCTTCCAGTGAGCACTCAGGGCTGATTTCCTTCAGAATGGAGAGGTTTGATCTTCTTGCAGTCCATGGGACCCTCAAGAGTCTCCTCCAGCACCATAATTCAAAAGCATAAATTCTTCCCTCCTTCTTAGGAAGACTTAAGATATGGGCATGCAAGCAAGAAGAAAGGTTACAACATCTGGGACTTTTCTGTTGGAGAAGAAGTGAGCAAAGTGTGGGGGAGGAACATGATGTGGAGACAGTGGGCCGTCTCTGTCATAATGCTAAAACTCCTGTCTATCCCATGAAGCAGATTGTTGGAAGATTCAGGAGAAGTTTTGGTGCGAAAACGGTGCCATTCATACCACAGAATACGTGGAACATGCAGTGGCGTAGTGTGGGGGGTGCAGGGGGGGCCGGCCGCACCAGGCGCAACATCTGGGGGTTAGGGGCACAAATCCATGGGTTAGGGGGAGCATATCCACGGGTTAGGGGGTGCAAATTACTTGCCTTGCCCCGGGTGCTGACAACCCACACTATACCACTGGGAACATGGCCAGTGGCATAGCAAGGTCAGGTGGTACCCGGTGCGGAAAATTTGAATTTTATTATTTTTCTGCCTGCAAGAATGGTTTTTTTTTTTTTTTTTTTTTTTTTTTGCAGAGCCAAAGTTGTTCAGTTGGCAAAGGCTGGGAACAGAATGTGACTATGGCTCCATCTGCTGGGGGACGATGGTCTCTTCTGATCTCCGGCTAGTTTTTAAAACGAAAGCAGGCGGTGATAAAAAAATAAATAAATGATGCCGTAGCCCGTTTTCCCTTAGGGGGAAGAATGCTGCAAAATCAAAATGGCAGCACCAGCATTTCAAAAATCCAATTTTTTGATCAGCTGCCATTTTGGGGCTTGCAGGACTGCACAGAAAGACCATCTGTGTTTCTGAAGAAGTGTGCATGCACACGAAAGCTCATACCAAGAACTAACTTAGTTGGTCTTTAAGGTGCTACTGGAAGGAATTTTTTTATCATATTTCCAGAGGCACTGAGGAAGAGGGCGGCCAACTCAGCAGCTGTGCCTTGGATTCACTTGACGGATTTGTTTCTGTAGCACAGAAATACATGTCATCATTACTAAAGGCCAAGTTGCAGGGGCCAACGAAAGAGCTGGCAGCCCTAGAATTGCATCAGGATGCAGTGTGAGATGTGCAGCTCTGGAAGGCAATAATAATAATAATAATAATAATAATAATAATAATAATAATAATATATTATTTATACCCCACCCATCTGGCTGGGTTTCCCCAGCCACTCTGGGCGGCTTCCAACAAAGTATTAAAATACAGTGGTCTGTTAAACATTAAAAGCTTCCCTAAACAGGGCTGCCTTCAGATGTCTTCTAAAAGTCTGGTAGTTGTTCTCCTCTTTGACATCTGGTGGGAGGGCGTTCCACAGGGAGGGTGCCACCACCGAGAAGGCCCTCTGCCTAGTTCCCTGTAACTTGGCTTCTCGCAGTGAGGGAACTGCCAGAAGGCCCTCGGAGCTGGACCTCAGTGTCCGGGCAGAATGATGGGGGTGGAGATGAGAAGGGGGAAACAGACCTCTTGCACTTTTAATAGCTGCCATGAAATATACATGTGCTGCAATTCCCTCTTCTACACAACTGTTGAAAGTGCAGGAGGCCTTTGTCCTCTATGGCATCTGGCCAATGTAACCCATGCTTTTATTATCCTTATGACTTAAGAGCAGGAGAACACATTGCAAAACCAATTGAGAGACGGCCTATCAGCCGATACTCTGCAGCAACAACAAAAATGATTCTTCTTCTTACTATTATATTTATTAAATTATTATTATTATTATTATTATTATTATTATTATTATTATTATTAGGCAGATGTTGTATTGTAGACACTCCTGGGCTTTGGGTTGTATTTCGATAGGTGTTCTCTTACACTTCCTCCCTCCCGACTTCCTCTTCCAGATCCAGGCACCCCCCCCCCAAAGAAACAGTCAGAAACACTGACAATTCTCTGGCTAAAATCTTTTATTAGAACAACACACAGGACCCCTTTTGGGCCTGGGAGGGCGGCTGTCTGCAGCTAAGGATTGCAATAAGTTGCCAACAACATGTTACGAAGTCACTAGGAATCTATTCTAAGCATCAGAAACATCATCAAGAAGCAAGATCGATGCTGATGGGAAAACAAGGCCGCAGGTGGCCCAGCCACCCAAGCCCAGGAGGAGATCGGCGTCACCCTGCAACCTGTCTCCTCTGCAGCCGAGAAAAATGGAGAGCGTGACTGCGAGGTTAGCACCCATTCAATAAATTATGTTTAACGTAATGCTGGTACAACATCACCATAACAGAGAAAAATCAGTTCTAAGGGGAAGGAAATCCTAGAAGGGAACAATTACTTATTTACAGACATCTCCTTTGTTGTTTTGCTTTGGGTTTTTTTTTTTTTTTTTTTTGCTGTTAACATTTATTACATTGGATTGTTTTCTTCCCACCATTCCTGATTTATCTCCACTCCTGGTTAAATGAATCAAAGCAGATAATTAAATAACTTACGATGAGAAACAATGGTAGAAGAAAGAAAACAATATCTCAACCCTCTGCAGACAACTATCTCTAGAGAGCGCCACCAATCTGAAAGCAAAAGGAAAGGTCAGACCAGCATGCAGTCCATGAAAGAATATTATGGCACCAACCACATGTATGAACTTGAGGCATCATGGGGTATGTACATGACATTCGCCAAATTTAGCAGCCGGTCCCAAGATGGGAACAGATTCCGATGGAACGGTTTGTTAAGGTTTTCTAAAGTTGCCTCCTCCAAAATGGAATGTGGATGGTTGGTATGACCACAGATATCAGCACCCCTATCATTTATGCCCCCCCCCACTCTCCTGTAGACCCCAAATGCCACAAAACTGCCAGGCTCCAAGACAGAGTGCTGTCCCATTGAAGGATTGGGCTTCCACAAAATCCAGGGTTGCACCATTGAAATACAAGGGCTTCTTCTCTTGTTGGAACAACGTCTCTGATGCTCTGGAGCTGTCCCAGGTCCTGACTTGCCACCTGTTGACAGCTACCAGCCTCCTACCAACCTCCTGACCACATTGCCTGCTCTCAGGCATAATCCAGACTAGTTTCCTTATAAGGTGTTGCTCAGCAACTGCTCAGCAAATCCTTCTGCCCCCGGTGTAAACTGATACATGGAAATACATGCAAATATGCAACTGCCGAGGCCTTATCTGCGCTCGCATTTTACTGGGTCACATGCACTGCGCCCATCTCAAATTGCAGTTAGAGGCAGCTGCTAGGTGGGTCTTTCGGGAGCAGAGGTGGCTGAGTATTTCATTGCAATGTGGTTCCTTCCAGTTCGGCAGAAACGGAATGACAGAGAGCCAGCCTGGGTTGACATTGCGACACAGTTAATCAAACAATGCAAAGAGCAGATAATAATATTATGGTGATACAGAAGAAGTGCGTTCGGATGGGTGGGGGTAATGCTGGTTGGTCTGGTTTCAAACCAGGAAGGTGGCAACCGTGAGAGGTAGCCATGGCAATGAGAATATTTAATTTCCTGAGATTGTGAAAGGAAGGCATTCCTGCTCTCTTCTTTTTTCCCCTCTCCATGTCTGTCGTTGACCACAAAGGAATGCTAGATCTGCCTCGTAGTTGTTGGTTTTTTTAAGGCAAAGTCATCACTGTAGCTAATTTTGAAATGCTGCTATGCAAAACTATGTCCTGACACACACGTGGACATGAGGCGAGATGGATGCTATGCACCGGGATGCAGTCAGAGAAAATGGAAACATGCCACATCAAGCTTGTTTGCAGAATCAAAAAGGACCCCGCAAGCAGCCCCCCACCGAGCAAAAAAGCAGCTGCCCATTTAGAGCGGGCTATCCAAAATTGACAGCTCCGTGTTGACGTGGTCAGAGAATCTCACATTGTTAATACAGCATCAGACTAGCCAAAGAGCTGGTTTCATTAGTTACCTACGTGGTATGGAAGCCACCCATAGATGCCTGCCTCTGATATCTGTAGGAAGCAATCAGTAAGTCCAAGACTACAAAGCCCAGCATCAAGCAGAAGGCAAGAGGGGTGCTATTCAAGGGAGGTCCAGTGGCAGATACCTGCCTCTGCCTTGTTTCAGACCATGCATGAGTTTATTCTTAATTAATATCTGCACCTCTGGCCTCCCAATGGTCTGCACACATATGCAATCCTGTTTGCTTGTTCAAAAGGAAGCCATGCAAGTCCCGCTGTGCTCAACAAGATTTACTTCAAGTTAAGTGCATTTAGGACTGCAGATGTGTCCCCGAGCAACCCTGTGCATGCTTACTCAGAAGGAAATTGCATTAAGCTGTGTTTACCCCCATGCTAGCATGCATGGGGTTGCAGCCACAGTGACCAATGTCACAAACAATTAAATGGGCCTGCGCACCAGGTCAGGGTGTCAAAGGACCAAGCCTCTTTGCCTTGGAAATATAGAGAGATAGAGGAAGGAAGATGACTGTTTGACTGGTGCTGATAATGTGGCATTATTACGGCATGAAAATGAAACACAACGAATTGGCTGGTTTACAAGGGAAACTTGAACATATCTAAGAGACAGCCTTTGAGCCTTGCTGTGAATATGGATCTCTCCCAGTCTGAAATCTCTCCCTGCACCGTGACCAGTCTGGAGTCGCATCTCTGCAAACTGACTTGGCACACAAAACAATCATGTAAGAAGCTGTTTCCAGTCAAAGCCGCAATAATCACTGCAGCATGAAGGATGTCCCACAGGGCCGGCCCTAACAAGAGGCGGCTGCCTCAGGCGGCAAATATTGAAGGGCGTCAAGCAGAAGGAGCTCTGTGTATGTGCGTGTTATGCACTGTCCTGTGCCCTCGGGGTTCAGCGGGGGATGTTGAAATAAGATTCAAAGGTCTGTTGAGGTTTCGTACTTGGAATACGACTAGGAGGACCTCTCACATTTTGCTTCAGTCCGAAACAGCCAGAGGGTATCAGGATAGCAAAGGCCGATGTAAACAAATGAGAAACAGAAGTGCATTATGGGAGCTGCCGTCTCTAGCTTGCAACGGGCCCTTGTTGCACACTAGAGCAAATTGTGGGTGCCTCCTTCTACTTCAGGCATTCAGAGACAGATTGGTGACCCCCCCTCCGTTTACAGAGGTACAGGACAAATGTCTGGATAAGCAGCCAATTAACTTGATCCAGACGTTTGTCACGTTCTGCTGTATACAACCATCCATCCCAATCAGAAAAGAAATGGGATATTGGATATATTTGCTGAATGTGGGTGGCGGGGGCATTTCTGGGTGGCATTTTGGGGGGAGCATTCAGAAATCGGAATGTTGGCATTTGAGTTTTGAAACTCACTGAAAATGGAAATGTTCTGCTCCTACAAAGTGATAATTTACGCAGAACTCAAATACAAAGTTCTGCCAATAGAATTCCAAATTTGAAAATGGTGCTAATTTCATATGCAGATTTAAGTGTTGAGGAATTCTCCGTAGAGTGATCTAAATCGTACACCTCACCCTCACAGGTGTGTTAGACCTGTATCTGAGCTGTACCACTTCAGATGTGGGTACTGGGAGCAGCTCCCATCACATCTGGGCTGGAGAACCAGGCCTCAGTTCCTTAGGGCCCAAAGGATGCCCTGCTAAAGTATCATCCTTCATAACCAACATTATTATTTTCCAGCATTGATTTGTTTATACCTGTGTTCTGTGCTTTGTGGTGAACTGCCTTGAACATCCTCTGGATAAAAAAGGGGGTGCCTGATCTTTGAAAAACAAAAAACTAAACACTGTAATTGGGGGGGGGGGGAATCATGTGACCTTTCCCCTCCAACTCTCTGCTTTGACTGGAAAAAAATTAAGATAAATCCCGTCTCCCCAGGCTTCATTCATCATCCTGCATGGCTTTTGTATGTCAATTAAGTGGTGATACCAAGCTGATGTCTATGAGAAGGTATCATTCAGCAAGGAAGGCCACGAGGACAGAGGAGGCAAAAGTCAACTGGACTCTGCAAACCCTTCAAGGGCCAGCCAATTCTTGCCCGCCCAGGGGCTTGGGGTGGGGGTCTGGCTGATGTTATATGCACAAATCTCCATCCATAGCAAGTGAAGCTCAGTTTTCCTTCTGGCTGGAGAATCCGCAAGTTGGTTCAGCCGCTGCGCCCTTGGGAATCTGATCCACATTTAGGGGAAAGGGGAAATCCCAAACTGAAAGAATAACTGAACCCAAAAGCTGATTCGAGAGAGTCGCATCTCAGGCTCTCTCTGGGAACGCTGTCGTCAGCCGAAAGAGCAAAATTAGCAAAGCAAACACACACTCGTGCACACACACAGAGAGAGAGCACAGATGGGGCTGGAAAGGCGGAGAGGGGTGGCCCTGGCAGGTGCCCAAAGTCTGCTTGGTCCTTTCTCTTCTCTAGATTCCACCCCGCTTTTTGTCTGTTTAAAAAATTTGGTTTCCGCTGGCCTGGAGTTACCAGACGACCAGATATTCTCCTCCGTTCTCCCATGAGGTCAATTCCTGAAGAAAACGAACGCAGGTCTCTCGGTGTGTCCTGAGAAAAAGCCGCCGGGCACCTCCTGACTCCTTACTGCATGGAGCCTCGTGCGTTGTAGAAGTCCGGGACTGGGAGACCGGTGTGCAGTGTCACCTGAAAGCAAAGAGCACTTGCTGCAAATACCCTCCAACATTTCTCCAGTGAAGTTACAGTGGAACCTCGGGTTGTGGACGTAATCTGTGACGGAGGCACGGCCGCAACCCGCAGCGTTCGTAACCTGCAGCGCCACATCTGCACATGTGCGTGACATGATTTGGTCTTCTGTGCATGCGTGAAGCACAATTTAGTGCTTCTGCACATGCACAAGTAGCAAAACCCGGAAGTAACCCTTTCTGGTACTTCCGGGTTTCCCGTGGTCCGTCACCTGAAAACGCGTACTCTGAAGTGTCTGTAACCCGAGGTACCACTGTAGGAACATCTCATTCCACAATGATAAATTTACTATTTACAGTGGTGCCTCGCAAGACGAAAAGAATCCGTTCCGCGAGTCTCTTTGTCTAGCGGTTTTTTCGTCTTGCGAAGCAAGCCCATTAGCGGATTAGCGGATTAGCGCTATTAGCGGCTTAGCGGCTTTTAGCGGCTTAGCGGATAAGCAGCTTAGCTGATAAGCGGCTTAGCGGCTTAGAAAAAGGGGGGGAGGAGAAAAAAGTCGGAAAAACTCGCAAGACATTTTCATCTTGCGAAGCAAGCCCATAGGGAAATTCGTCTTGCGAAGCGCCTCCAAATCGGAAAACCCTTTCGTCTAGCGGGTTTTTCGTCTTGCGAGGCATTCGTCTTGCGGGGCACCACTGTATACCCCACACATCTGACTGGGTTTTCCCAGCCACTCTGGGTCTGGGCAGCTTCCAACATATATAAAAACACAATGAAGCATTAAACATTAAAAAAACAAAACCCTTCCCTATATAGGATTGCCTTCAGACAGCTTGGGGGTTGGATATCTCCATACTCTCCAATGAAAATAGGGACATTCCAGGATCAAATCAGAAACCGGGACGGCGTCTCTAAATCAGGGAGTTCCTGGAAAATAGGGACAGTTGGAGGTTCTGAGTACAGGGTTCAACAAGAGGTGGCAGGGCCGGCCCTACGATGTGGCAAAGTCAGGCAGCCGCCTCAGGCGGCAGATGCTGAGCTGCGGGGATTGTGAGTGTTATGTTGGCATGTTGCATTCAACTGGAGTGGAAGACACTTCCCTTTCCCAGTACTGGAGTAAGATTCAACCACCAGTCCGGTGGGCTTTTGCCTGTGCCTTGGGGAAGGGCACCATCTTGCCCCTTGCCTCGGGCAGCAAAATGTCTTGAGTGGGCCCTGAGGAGTGGGGGTGGCATTTTTAATCCCATCACAGCTGCAGGATTTGATCTTCCCATGCTCACAGAACCATATCTGTGTGTGTGTGTGTGTGTGTGTTTGTGTGTGATGGCCTAGGACTTGGGCTCAGACTCGGAACCAGAGGAGTGTCAGTCCGCACTGGATCCTTTGCCTCAGGCATCATCTGAACCAAGTCTGGGGCCTGATCCTGAAGAGTCTCAGTGTTTTAAATTTGTTGTTAGCCACCCTGAGCCTGTTTTTTGAACCGGGAAGGGCGGGGTATAAATAAAATTTTATTATTATTATTATTATTATTATTATTATTATTATTATTATTATTCCGAGAAAGTCACTAGGACTTGAGGGGTCATTATGGCAGGACCATGACTGTATATTTACATATTACCGTATTTTTCGCTCTATAACACGCACCCGACCATAACACGCACATAGTTTTTAGAGGAGGAAAATCCGTAGGCATGCCACCCGTAGGCATTTCCTCCATAACACGCACAGACATTTCCCCTTACTTTCTAGGAGGAAAAAAGTGAGTGTTATGGTGCAAAAAATACGGTAAATGAATCCCCTGCTTTATTTACATCATAGGCATCAACTCCTAGGGGCCCAGCTCTTTGGGCCCTCCCAATAATTTTTTGGGGGGACTGCCCTTCCCAATGATCAGGGAGTGGAGGAGGCCGAGTATCAGTTGGTGCCTTTGCTTTAGTCATTGTTGTGTATATTCCCTAATTCCACACAAGAGCAGACAATGAGGGCTCGGGCAGAACACTACTCACCCCCACTGCCATGTTTATGAGTAGCAAAATTGGAGTGTTTGGGCAATTCAGAACAGGACATTTGGGGGGGGCGGCTGTTTGAACCTGCCACCTTCTGCCCAGCCCACCCCCTGCCCAGAATGCCCTGCTTGAGGGCACTAGCTTTGAGTACCAAACTGATTCGGAATATTAAACCCAGCAACCTGAGAACCACAGCTTGCTTGCTTTTCGTCAAGGCAAGTTTCTAGTCCTTGGCGTTCCTCCGCCTTTTTCGGACTGCAACTCCCGTCATTGCCAGCCAACGCAACTCTGCGTTTCCCGTTCTGATTCCTGTTCTTCCCACTCTCTGCCCTGCCCCTCTCCAACAACTGACGGGAGCGCCTCATCCTGAGATCCAAGAAACCTCCCGGTCTCTCCTCCCAGAGGCCCAGACTCATTTCCACTCCTCCTTACTTGCACATTTCTGTTCAGACTGACAGCCGGGAAGAAGAGACCTTCCAGGTTCTCAAAGGCCACCGGCCCCTGCTGGTCCTCATTGATGGAGAAGGTCAACGTCCTCCTGGTTAGGTCAAGCAGGATCCCGACCGTAGCCCCTTTGGTGATGCCCCCTTCGGTCCTGCCAAGAAAGAAAGCGCTCCTCATTAGCTCGGGTGAGGGGGGCTAGATGACATTTGTGGGTTTTTTTATATAATATTTATTGGTGTTTCAAAAAGTTACAAGAATAAAAAAAGAAAGAAAAAGAAAAACAGAAAATACAAAATACAGAAAAAAAACAAAAAAACAATTAAGAACAAATCCATCTTTCCATATCTTATCTATCATTTGCTTGTTTCCTTGACCTCCTCGCACCTCCCTTTTTTGTATTCTAGTTCATTAGTTGTTTCAGCAAATCCTTTCCTTCTTTGTTTTTATCTTACTAATTTATCTTAATATATTGTAACTTTACATTCTGACCTGTTAACAATCCATTTTTACTTAATCCTTTATAACATTACTGCTAAAACCACATAGCTTCCTTCCAGCATCCTTCTAACATTCCTTAATTTTACAATGTTTCTGTAGATAGACTTTAAATTTCTTCCAATCTTCTTCCACCGACTCTTCTCCCTGGTCTCGGATTCTGCCAGTCATTTCCGCCAGTTCCATGTAATCCATCACCTTCATCTGCCACTCTTCCAGGGTGGGTAGATCTTGTGTCTTCCAATACTTTGCAATAAGTATTCTTGCTGCTGTTGTAGCATACATAAAAAAATTTCTATCCTTCTTTGGCACCAATTGGCCGACCATGCCCAGGAGAAAGGCCTCTGGTTTCTTCAGGAAGGTATATTTAAATACCTTTTTCATTTCATTATAGATCATCTCCCAGAAAGCCTTAATCTTTGGGCACGTCCACCAAAGGTGAAAGAATGTTCCTTCAGGGGGGCTAGATGACATTTGGGGTCCCTTCCAAGCGTACAAGTCTATGGTTAAGCTCTCTCTCTCTACACACAGTGCTTAAAAAAAAAATAAATGTTGAGAGCCAGTGTGGTGTAGTGGCTAAGAGCAATAGACTCGTAATCTGGTGAACCGGGTTCGCGTCTCCGCTCCTCCACATGCAGCTGCTGGGTGACCTTGGGCCAGTCACACTTCTCTGAAGTCTCTCAGCCCCACTCACCTCACAGTGTGTTTGTTGTGGGGGAGGAAGGGAAAGGAGATTGTTAGCCGCTTTGAGACTCCTTAGGGTAGTGATAAAGTGGGATATCAAGTCCAAACTCTTCTTCTTCTTAAGGGTACTCTGGTACCTCTGGTTGCGAACGGGATCCATTCCGGAGCCCCGTTCGCAACATGAGCAGAAGGCAACCTGCGTCTGCGCATGCGCAGGTCACGATTCACTGCTTCTGCACATGCGCATGACATCATTTTGAGCATCTGCGCATACGTGAGCGGCGAAACCCGGAAGTAACCCTTTCCGGTACTTCCGGGTCCCTGCAGGACGCAACCTGAAAAGACGTGACCTGAACCGAACGTAACAAGAGGTCTGACTGTACTCTCATTTTCACTCAGTAAAACCACCATTTTATAGTTCAAATCAGGAAAAATAAATACAGTAAATGGACAAAAGTACAAAGATTCGCAAAATGTTTAGGGGTATGCGTACCCCTGCGTCGCCCCAGAAAAAAACACTGTGTGTGTGTGTAAATTTTTAATTAAATTTTCTGTTTTACCATTTAAAACACCCATTTTACATCCTTAAGATATCAATAACTTCCCTTCTTCTCTTTCCACAGTTCATTTTACATATCATAAATCCCTGCACATTTTACAAAAAAACTATACCATTCAGTATTGCATTATTGCATCCATCAAAACTTGTTTACACTGTTGAGTTTATCATAATGCTGCCAGCATTTTCAGCTGTGCACAATTATTTCCCGTATACAGTGGTACCTTGGTTTAAGAACCGTCTGGTTTAAGAACGATTCAGTTTACAAACTCTGCAAAACCGGAAATAGTGTCTTGGTTTGAGAACTTTACCTTGGTTTAAGAACGAAAGCCGAATGGTGGAAGGGCACCGGTGGCGGCAGGCCTCATTAGGGAAAGAACGCCTTGGTTTAAGAATAGTTTTGGTATAAGAACAGACTTCCAGAATGGATTAAGTTCATAAACTGAGGTACCACTGTATCCAATAAACATCTCCCAATCTTCTTTAAACATATGTTCTTCTTGTTCTCTTATTCTATATGTTAAGTCTGCGAGTTGTGCATATTCTGTCAACTTAAGTTGCCATTCTTTTTTAGTTGGGACCTCGCTCGTTTTCCATTTTGGGGCTAACGAAACACGGGCTGCAGCAGTAGCATACATAAATAACCTTTTTTGACACCTGGGGATTTCAGTATGAATCATCCCCAGGACTTATCGTAACCCTCTTCTAAAACTATCCAAGTTGGTAGCCATCACACTACGTCTTGTGGCAGAGAGTTCCATAGTCTAACTGCGTGCTTGCAACGTTCCAAGGACGGGGGGAAGAGACAGAGGGAACCAGAGATGCTCTGGGGCCACGTACCTGTTGGTGTGTGAATTGTTATGCATGAACCAGCTCCGGTTGTTGTCCACATACATGGCCCAGGCCTTGTCATCTTTCCCCAGCATGACGTCCTTGAGAACATCCATACGGGCCACACCAAAGGCCGGGTCCGGGTGGTTGTCGTAGCGGTCGATGGACAGCTCCCAGTAGTGGAGCCCCTTGGAGAAGCCCGTTTTGCCCAACACCACCCGGTCGTCATAGCTGTTGCAGGTGACGGTCAGGTTGTCGTTAGAGAAGATGACGTCCGAGTGGGCCGTATTTGGGTCAAACGAAAACCAGGCCACTGCAATGGACACAAGGGAAGAGAAGTTACCTGTGTGAATGGGATGGCAGTCCCTGGGCTGGGGGGGGGGAGGCACAAAATGCATTCCATGCAGGCATGCAGGAGGAAGAGAGTTGCAGGTTGCTCAAAGGCCACGATTCCACATGCTTTCTGGGACAGCGCTGGCCCAAGGCATTTTGCCGCCTGAAGCAGGGGGCAAGAAGTTGCCACCACCCAGTCCCATTCCACGTACAAAAGCTCTGCAGACCATTGCATCTTATTTCAGCATCCTCCACTGCACCCTGAGGGCTCTCTCTGTTAGTTTCTGTTTGCCACTGTGCAGCTGCTTAGAGTCACAAGACTCTGTTTACATTCCAGAGACATTCCGGGCTGTTGGAAGTCTCACGGGAGACGGGAGATGGATGTGATGTTACTGGTTTCCTCTTCCTTTGTTTGTTTCAGTTGCTCTCTGCCTCTCACAGAGAGAGGATGTGGTTTTCTGTCTGCATAGTAAGAAATAAAGCATAGCGGTGTAGCCATAAATCTCATCACTTCCGCATGCCGTTTTGATTCTCTGCATAATGGGGAATGTGCCTGGAGCCTTATCAAAGGCTCAGGTCGTTAATCACGTCGGAGGCAATTCCGGAGGAGCTCGGCCGATCGCAGGTTCCGACACTCTCCACTCAATGCTCATCAGTATTTGCCACCCGAGGCACTTGTCTTACTCTGCCTCATGGTAGGGCCAGCCCTGTTCTGGGGACAAATCCAAAGGGATTTGAATCCCTCCCTATGTAAGTTATGCAAGCTGCGTATAGTAACTCCCCACAGCAGGTAGGGAGATAAATGGTTGAGTTTTTGTTGGAAGGTGACTTGCAGCAGAATGGAAACGATGCTGTGTGCGACAAATAGAGGCAAGAACAGAAAATGGGTGGATGACAGGCTCATGGGGAAGAGCCAGGGGCTGACGCCCCTCCCCTGCACCTGCCGCCTGAAGGCCGGTGTCTCACTCTGTCTAATGTCAGGGCTGCCCTGGGCCTGCAGACTTGGCTCCCTGATTGCCCTTGTCTTTGCCTGCTGGTTTTGTATAGGCTTTTCACTGCAATTGCACATTGTCCGAATGCAGAGGACAGCAGAGGATGCCGCTGGGTTGCTGAGTTTTGCTGCACCAACTGGGAACCCACAGAGCTTTGGGGTTCTGGGCATGTGCCAACTGCATGGCTTGGACTTGGCTACCAGAACTCCTACAGGCAAGACGTCATCTTGAGGACAACACACGTGCCGCAAAGTTTTCAAAACACACTCACAAACACACACAAACTGTTGCAGCCAGTCAGTAGGTTCCATTGGCCCCAAGCATCCAAACTGGGTCCTACCTGCTACCAGTTTTTTAATATCAACTGTTGTCGTTCCGAGCGAAAGGCATGGAGGGGAACAAATGAAAAGCGGGGTCGGCATTGACAGAGGACAAAAGCGCCAACCGCAAGGTTCATTGTAGCTTGGTCTCCTTGGCTGCATACTTTAGTTTGCCCCTCCCGGCCAAAGCTGTCACATCAATTTGGCATTAGCAGAAACCTCGCACAGTTAAACATAATGTGTACCGGAGACCCACACAGCTTTTGCAGACAGGGAAGGGCTCAAGGAAAGGCTACCAAATTCTGCAAGAGGCTGGTTTCCTTTAGCTCCTCCTGCCTCCCCACAACTTGGCTAAGAAACCAAGTAGAATCCCTCACCCAATTAAAGAAAAACCAGGTCTAAATTTCACTTCTTCAAAGGGTTGACTCCAAGCTAGGTTTATTGGACTGCTTCCATAGTGCCATAACTCGATCCATCCCTTATGAGTTTCAGAGGCTCCGACGGACATCTTGAGCCAGGTGTGATGTGATGCTGAGAGTGAGTTCGCTCAGACCAGGGAGATCTGGGTTCAAATCTCTGCTTAACTATGCTGTGTCCAGGCAGGGGGCAGACTGGAGCAGTCATATGCTCTAAGACAGCTTTCCTCCAAAGGCGCCCCCTAGAGGCATTCTAGCAGGCTCTGCGAATTCATTTACCGTATTTTTCGCTCCATAGGACACACCTTTTCCCTCTTAAAAACTAAGGGGAAAAGTCTGTGCAGCCTATGGAGCGAATGCAGGGGGGAGGCAGGCAGGTAACGCCCCCATGAGCCGCACACAAGCTTCCTGCGGCTCTTGCGGGCTTTTCCCCAGGAGGGAGAAGGGACTGACGCAGCCAGTCAGTCCCTTCTCCCTCATCGTAGAAAAGCCCGCAGGAGCCGCACGCTCCTTAAAGGGTGCACGGCTCCTGTGGGCTTTTGCGGGAGGTGAGGGAATTGCCATAGCCGTGCACAGACTCTCCAGCCGGGAGAGGCTGTGCAAGGCTAAAGAATCCAAGGCAGCGAGCGCGATCCATCCCGCTCACTGCCTTGGCTTCCTCTTTAGCCTTGCACAGCCTCTCCAGCCAAGGGATCCCTATGGCTGTCTTGGCTTCTTTGCTCTTTGGGTCAGGGGGGGATAATATTTTTTTTCTTGATCTCCCCCTCCAAAAACTAGGTGCGTCTTGTAGTCTGGTGCATCTTATAGAGTGAAAAATACGGTATATTCTTATGAGCTGATGGCTTTGTCTTCTAGCTAAAAACAGCTGTTTCTCATTTCAGAATCACTTCCTGGGCTGCCTCCCCTCTTCCCCCACCCCTCAAAGATGTTACAAACAAGGTGGGGGGGGACAGACTGGACCAAACATAGTGTTAGTTTAAACATCGGGTGTATAGCTGGAGGTCTCTCCTTGTCACGTACGAATGGGGGGAGTCGAGGGTTAAAAACAAGTGAGCGAAACAAATGCCACCGAAATGTGGAAGGAAGTATATACTTGCCCAATTGGGAGAAAGGTCCTGACTGAGCCTCAAAACCTATAAAGAGACACACTGCATTTCATACGTCGACACGGAGAAAGGGCAACCGGACTCGGGCGGCAGAAGCCACGCAGCTGGGGCATCAGCGGGCGGCAGCCGCCGGAACGGATTTGCCAGATTCACTTGCAAAACCAGAGGCCCACCATCAGAACCAGAGACATGTGCATTTCATGGAGTTTCCCCAACCTGCCTCTCTCCAGGCCAATTGGACTCCCAATTCCCGTCAGCCCCGATCATCCTGGCAGGGGCTGATGGGAGTCGGAGTCAAAGCTCCCGGAGAGGCCCATTCTAGAACCCAGGCCTGGCACCCGTGAAGTGGATCGACAGCAGCGGATTCTAGGCAAGCAACAAGTGGCACTTTGACCATGCACAGCACATAGCCAGTGGAACTCCCTGCCACTGGCTTTTAGACAACCCAGTGGAGAGGTCCATCCATCAGGCCATCACCTGCCTTGCTCCACCTTTTAGTTTCTGCTTCTCAATTTGTATTGTATTATTTTATGTACTGTGGCTTGCCGTTGTCTTATTGATTATAGTTTAGAAATTATTTATTGTAATTGTTGAGTGGATTTCTGTTTAACTTTTATATGCTGATATTATTATTTTGTACTGTTCTAATAATTGTTGAATGTTACTTTTTGATGTAGGTTGCTTATTTTAGTGTTTCGTTTTATTATCACATTTTTTGTATTGCATCAGATTGTTATAAGTTGTACATTTTTTGTTTCTTCAGCTTGTAAACCGCCTTGAGTATTGCAAGATAGAAAGACAGTATACAAATAATAATAATAATAATAATAATAATAATAATAATAATAATAATAATATCATCAACCATTAGCTATGCGACTAGAGCAGGCTTCCTCAAACTCAGCCCTCCAGATGTTTTTTTGGCCTACAACTCCCATGATCCCTAGCTAGCAGGACCAGTGGTCAGGGATCATGGGAATTGTAGTCTCAAAAACATTAAATACAACATTAAATACAATTTGGTATATTGAGCATTCTAGTTTCAATGTCCGCTCCCCCTTCCTTCCTATCTGTCCTACTTTTTCTTCCTATCCTATCTGGGTGGCATTTCAGGGGGTTGGACTAGATGACCCTTGGGGTACCCTCAAACGCTACAATTCTATGATGGTGATGATAAAAATAATAAATTACTTATATTCTGCCTTTCCTACCGAAGGAGGAGACCAGGGCAGCAAACAAGTCAATAACGGAAGTCAATTAAAACTTCTAAAAACAGTTTTAAAACCTGGTAAAAACAGTAAAAGAAACACCCTCATTTCTCCTTGTCCATCACTGTTCTTTTTCGTGTGTGTGTTGGCAAAGACTAGAAAATCACAGGGCCAGTATTAATGGATGAAAAAATAAAAATAAGGGTGCCTAATTGAGCTGGCATAAATTGGAGAATGAATTGGTGGGGGTGGAATTTGAGCATCAATGGAAGAAATGCACATAACCCTGATCATGTGGAACTTAGCAAAAGCCTTTTAAATGAATCTGGACTCAGACCAACTTAGGGGATTGTGACCTTCACATTTTGGGGGGCAATTTCCCATTGTGCAACGTCTCCCAAGAGAAGCAAAAGGTGTCAGTTTTAGGGAAGAGCTCCACCAACCAGCTACGGATAGGTGAATCTGTGAATTTCACACACTGTGTGAATTTCCTCTTTTCCCACTCTTAAGCTCTCCACATTTGCACACCAGTTCGTGAATTTTTTAAAAAGACGTTCTCATGAAAATTCGTCAGCATATCACACACTTGTTTTGTACGCAACGTTGTTCGACGTGCACATTTTTGCAAAGCAATTCCTCCCAGAATGCGTTTTTATCTGTTATCTCCACAAATACCATATTTTTGCTCTATAAGACTCACTTTTTCCCTCCTAAAAAGTAAGGGGAAATGTATGTGCGTCTTATGGCGCAAATGCAGGCTGCGCAGCTATCACAGAAGCCAGAACAGCAAGAGGGATTGCTGCTTTCACTGCGCAGCGATCCCTCTTGCTGTTCTGGCTTCTGAGATTCAGAATATTTTTTTTCTTGTTTTCCTCCTCCAAAAACTAGGTGCGTCTTGTGGTCTGGTGCGTTTTATAGAGCGAAAAATACAGCATGTCAATTTCCCCTTAAGAGATTTGTTTTTGTACAAACTACTTGGCTGGGGAACTGCGCTGCAAAGTTCAGAGAACGGCGAATCTCAAACAATGGAAACGTTTCAGTTTCAGAAAGCACAAATTATGCAGCTTTGCTTTTTAAAAGAGAACCGAATCCAGTTTATCCTCCCTTCCGCACATCCCTACTTCCACCCCACAAATCCGGCCCCCAAGCCACCCGCCCAGCTTGAGACCGATTCACTCCAAAGATACAGACTCCAAGAACGTACAAGGAAGCAAGCAGAACCACCAACTCTTCGTACACGGGACACAAGATCAAAAACGTTTGGGGATGGATTATGTCGAAAGCCAGTCGCACAAAAGCAGTGGGATGGGGTAACCCATAAAAGGACGATGGGGAAAATAGAATGAAACCGGGGTTGTGCGTCCAGCCCCTCGGTGTAGCCCAGCAACTAAAAGACTGTGCCATTCCTCATTCCAAAGTATGGGGTGGACGGAAAGAAAGAAATCTATGTCAGGGCTATTCTCCTTTAGCTTACGCCGGTGTCAGGCAGGTGCCAATGGAGGTTACATCAGCGTAAGCTTGTAGCAATGGGAGAATCCTAAAAAAAAAAAAAAAAATGCAACCCAAACGGAAAAGGTTGGTTCTTGCAAAGGTGGGAGGGTAAGGGTGGGTGGTGGCTGCGGAGAGAAGGGGCGCCGGAGGCCTTGGCGCCATAATTCCAGAATATCCCGCAGGAAAATGCATGTGAAGAGCTGCTATCAGTGGCGTAGCGTGGGGGGTGCAGGGGGGGCCGGCCGCACCGGGCGCAACATCTGGGGGTTAGGGAAATCCACGGGTTAGGGGGCGCAAATCCACGGGTTAGGGGGCGCAAATCCATGGGTTAGGGGGCGCAAATTACTTGCCTTGCCCCGGGTGCTGATAACCCATGCTACGCCACTGGCTGCTATTACACCCCAAGGCTCAGGACAGCTTTCTAGAACCTTCCTTCTCCTTGGTTGCTCTCTTGCTGAAGGCATCACAGTGGAAATCACCTTGCCCCTTACTCGGCTGCTTTGATCTGCGGAAACTGGCACTGCTGCAGATGCCATGTAAGACCTGTTCTGCGCTTGCAAGAACTTGATCTTTTCCTGTGGCCTACACTTCGGAACTCCCTGCCTATTGAGATCAGCTTATCATTATTTTAAACCTTTTGAATGTCTTAAATCATTTTTCTTTGTGTTATGTACTGAGTCGAATAGGATTCAAAATGCAGCAGCCTGATTGGTCCTAGAACAATAGGATTCAGAATGCAGCAGCCTGATTGGTCCTAGAACAATAGGTTCCAGAATGCAGCAGTCTGATTGGTCCACAGGAGCCACCCAATCCAGCTCCAGGTGGAAGTGAATCCGCGACCTGATTGGCCTACAGGAGAATCCCGGAATTAGCCAATCACGAGGGGCCCATTGTGTAAATAATGTATATAAAGCAGACATTCTGGGGGAACTTCCATTCCTCCTTACCACTATGAGCTGAATAAAGAGCATGAAATCCACTCTCGACTCCAAGTATATTTCACTTTGTGACCATTTTAATGTTTTCTTTTTTTGTAAACCACTTTGAAGTGTGTGTGTGTGTGTGTGTTTACAATCCAGCGGTGCATACATTTTAGGAAACAAATAACAAATAAATGTGTGGCACCTGGCCACAGATTCAGTGTTATAGACAGTGGGCACCCATCTCCCACCCAGGAATTATACACCTTCAGGAACCCCAACGCAGCTTGGATGTTTTCCTACGTGGCAGCAGCCAACATTTTGCCTTCCAGATGTTGTTGGACAACAACTCCTCTGGCCACTGGCCAAGCTGGCTGGAGGTGATGGGCGCTTCAGCCCAACATCTGGAGAGACAACATTGGGTCTCCTGTCCTGCACCAAAACCTCTGCACTGGGGGAAGTTTAGCCTGTTAGGGAGACGTTTCCTGGCCCAGTCTTCTTGCTGACATGCTGTGCCACAGTTAGTCGGTGTGGTGTTTATTCCAGATATTGTTGGACTACAACTCCCATCATCCCTGATCATTGGCACACCTGTGATCTAACCTGCTTCTTCTGTTACAGCACCAATCGGGTGCTCAACAGTCTTGTTGGACTACAACTCCCATCAGCCTGAGGCAGAATGGCCCTATGCTCCTGAGGGCGCTGGCCGGGTGTTCATGGGAGTTGTAGTCCAAAATATTTGCAGAGCACCAGGTTGGCAAAGGTTGTGTCATGCCCTCAAGTTGCACTTTTAAAATCCCCAATCTAGTAGTGAAATCCAGTAACTGCTGCCTGCCCTGGGCTCCTCTGGGAGGAACAGCAGGATAGAAATTTAATAAATGGAATACTGTTAAGTAAATAGTTTTTTTTAAAAAAATCCTTCTAAATGCTATTTGAACTTTGCATATTTGTGACTTTTCCCCCCTTCTCAAAGACAATGCTGCTGACTGCAGGTCCACGTAAAGGACGTCAGCAACAATACAGTGGTGGCTCGCAAGACGAAATTAATCCATTCCGCGAGTCTCTTCATCTTGCGGTTTTTTCGTCTTGCGAAGCACGGCTATTAGCGGCTTAGCGGCTATTAACGGCTTAGCGGCTTTAAGAAAAAGGAAACAAACTTGCAAGAACTCGCAAGACGTTTTGTCTTGCCAAGCAAGCCCATAGGGAAATTCGTCTTGCAGAACGACTCACAAAACGGAAAACTCTTTCGTCTTGCGCATTTTTCGTCTTGCGAGGCGTTTGTCTTGCGCGGTACCACTGTATCCCTGCTTGCTGGTGCTGTTCAAACAAAGTCTACAAACTTGTAACACAGAAACAAACACGTCACACATTATGTCTACATCCTCAGAGTTTCCTCCACGGTGGAACGCGGGCCACTGACAACATAGAACAGCAAGTCCCGTCTCACACGGATGCCATGGGCAGGGGAAGAAGGGGAGGAGGGTCCCCCCCAAAAAATTAAAAAGAAAAGCAAAAAAAAAAAAAAAAAGCAAACAGCAACAAAACAAGAGCCAAACCCCCAAAACAAAAAACGGGGGGACGTCCAGAAGCACAGCGCAAGAGGCAACGCCAGGCACGCTCGGCTCACCCACCGGCCGAATTCAGAGATTGTAAAGAAGAGTGCAAGCTCATTTGGTGGGACGAGGATCTGAGCTCAAAGTAGGATCTCCCCGGAAAGCTGTTTTGCAGGTTAAGGGTGGAAGAGAAGGGGCTGGATCTACGCAGCTGCAGCCTTTCCAAAGGCACTGGGAAAGTCAGGGCCTGCTCCTCCGGTTCGGAGTCTAGATGCAAGATCAAGGCAAACTCAAGGTCAGAGCTCCCCAAAGAGGCGATTCGAATAAGGCACCAAAGCCCTTCCTTACCTGTGCAGGTACCAGTGGTGTAGCGTGGGGGGTGCAGGGGGGCCCGGCCGCACCGGGCGCAACATCTGGGGGTTAGGGTTAGGGGGCGCAAATCCACGGGTTAGAGGGCGCAAATCCACGGGTTAGGGGGCGCAAATTACTTGCCTTGCCCCGGGTGCTGACAACCCACGCTACGCCACTGGCAGGTACAAAGGAGTCTCCCAAGGGGAGTGTGGCCCCTGGGGCAGAATGTCAGCTCCCAGCAGCGGCGGAGCATATGCCTCCATTACCCAGGGTGGGGGGCTCACAGGGAGAGGAGAGGAAGGGGAAGCCCCACCCCACCAACAGCATTCTGCTAGCTCATAATAATAATAATAATAATAATTTTTATTTATACCCCGCCCTCCCCAGCCAAGGCCGGGCTCAGGGCGGCTAACAAGCAATAATAAAAACAAATTGAATGAATACAACTTAAAAAACAAGATTAAAATACAGCATTAAAAGTAAAACATTAAAATATTAAAATGCAGCCTCATCATAGGAGAAGAAGGAAAAAGAAAGAGGGGGAGGGAATCAAATTGGCTCCAAGCCAAAGGCCAGGGGGAACAACTCTGTCTTACAGGCACTGTGGAAAGAAATCAGATCCTGCAGGGCCCTGGTCTCATGAGGCAGAGTGTTCCACCAGGCCGGAGCCACCACTGAGAAGGCCCTGGCTCTGGTTGAGGCTAATCTGACTTCCTTAGGGGCCGGGACCTCTAGGGTGTTGCTATTTATGGACCTTAAGGTCCTCCATGGGGCATACTGGGAGAGG
Source organism: Podarcis cretensis (assembly GCF_951804945.1). Lineage (NCBI taxonomy): Eukaryota > Metazoa > Chordata > Lepidosauria > Squamata > Lacertidae > Podarcis > Podarcis cretensis. The sequence continues at coordinate 4,322,868 of NC_137170.1, forward strand.
CGGTCCCGTAGGTACGAGGGTCCTAGGCCGTGAAGAGCTTTAAAGGTCAAAAGCAGCACCTTAAATCTGACCCTGTACTCCACCGGGAGCCAGTGCAGCTGGAAAAGCACTGGGTGAATATGCTCCCATGGCAAAAACCCCTTGAGGAGCCTCGCTGCAGCATTCTGCACCCGCTGGAGTTTCTGGGACAGCTTCAAGGGCAGCTCCGTGTAGAGCGAATTACAGTAGTCAAGCCTGGAGATGACCATCGCATGGATCACTGTGGCCAGGGCAGGGCGAAAAAGGAAAGAGACCAACAATGTCGGATGCAACCCTATATACAAAACTCTGCATACAGATCTACAAAGCTGGATACAAATCTATAGATATACACGTGTGTATGTGTGTGCGTGTGCGCGTGCAAGTGTGTGCACGCACACACACACACTCCTCAGCCGAAATCCTTGAACAAGCAAGTAAGAGCCGTGGAACAGTAAGAAGAGACATTGGCTGTGGACTCTCGTTCCCTGGAGGTCTTTAAGCAGAGGTTGGGTGGCCACTTGTCAAGGATCCTTCAGGTGAGATTCCTGCCTTGCAAGGGATTGGACTAGGGTTGTAGTGTTGGGAGGGGGGAGGGACTCCCAGGGCAATTGCTCTGGGCACATTTTTTGGGAGGGAGCGCTGCTTATGCCACCTTCCTTGAGCCGGCCCTTTGCAAGGCTGGAATATGATCAGATCCCAGCCCCGCAAAGCAGCTCAGGGAGGGTGCCTTGAGAAATAATCTTAATAACAATACATTTTTATTTATACCCCACCCTTCCCAGTTCAGAAAACTGGGCTCAGGGCAGCTAACAACAAATTTAAAACACTTAATTGATGCAACAAAAAAATAGCATAAAATACAGTATAAAACATGAATAACAATAAATTCAGAATTAATCAAAAATCAATTTAGGGGGGAAATCCATCCAATAAATATTAGACGATCACCAGGGCTAGCTGGCTAAATTAGTCCTGTTTGGGCCAGTGAGGAGACCAGGGGAGAATTAGCTGTGGGATCCCAGAGTGGGGAATTTTCATAAAAGGGGAGGGGGAGGGAAGGAAGGGGAATAAAAGATCAGGCTAAGTTCAGAGACAGCCAGAATAGCTCTGTCTTACAGGCCCAGTGGAAGGAGGTTAAATCCTGCAGGGCCCTGGTCTCATGGGACAGAGCATTCCACCAAGTCGGAGCCTTCACTGAGAAGGCCCTGGCCCTGGTGGAGGATAGTCTGACTTCCTTAGGGCCCTCTAAACTATGGTTATTCATGGACCTTAAGGTCCTCTGCGGGGCAGACCAGGAGAGATGGTAGCATAAATACGAGGAAGATGCCATGCACCTTTCGATCCCAGCCCCAGCCTCGAAACCCTTTGCAAAGCATTGCAAGGCCCTGTGCCGCTTTCGGAGGCTGGGGCCATTCCAGCCTCGCAAAGCAGCTTGGGCTGGGGTCACTCCAGTGGCTGTGGTGGCCGGGGCTGGGCTGGTCCACAGCAGGCTACGTTCGCCCTCCACACCCCCCAGTGCGTGCCCCCCCGGCGCCATGGATACATGCTCCACTGCTGGGTTGGACTAGGGGTCCTTTCCAACTCCCCTGTTCTATGATTCCATCTTGCCGAAGTTTCACAAGAGCTCACAGAGAGCAGGGGATCTTGTGAGATTTCGGCAAGATCCTCTGTCGGAAGATGGCACTGCTGCCAGTGCTTTTTGGGCTCTGGCACACAATGCAGGAAGAGAGCCACAGCGCCAGTGGCGAGGCGAGCAGCGCAGGGAGGGGTGGCCCATGCCTGTTCCGTCTCAAGTGGCAAAACCGGGTGCGCCTACCCCACCCCGATTAGGGGCTGAAGGGAGAAATAGGAAAACGGAGGCCAAGGGGGAGTTTGAAGGCTGTGCGTGTCAGAAGAGAGGGAGGCGGAGGAAAGCTTTATGGGACCTGTTTCCCACTCAAGAGAGAGAGAGATAAAAGAAATAGACTCTGGGTCTCAAGGAGTTGCCTCTGCGCTCCAACAAAACACCAGGCGCTCCCACCTGCAGGTGCACCTGCGGACTCATACAAGGTGAAAAAGAAGTCAGGATTAAAAAACTGTGAACGATCTCACTGCCTGGGAGTGGGCTGCCTGAGCCAAGAAGTGGCCCCTCCCCAGGGAGAGGATGTCATCCGCTCTAGGGCTGGTGCCCAGCAGCTCTTCCCCATATTCTGACGTTACTGAATCACACTGACGGATGAATTTGTTGTTGCCCGTTTGCTTTATTCATACGACACTGCGTTAGAGATATTAGAGCGGTCACTGCTGCTGCTGCATTTGTTGCTTTTCAGCGCTGCTGTGATTGTCGCAAGCCGCTTTGAGCCCCACGTACATTGTCGGAAAAGCAGGATGCAACTATTAAATAGAAAACATGGCCAACTGCGCGGCACGTTTTTGGAACGGAGGGGGCAGGGAGGACAGAAATCGCTTTTGACATCTGAATTCCGTTCTTTCCCAGGTGACATTTCTCCCCTTTTTTAAGGGAAGGGGGGTCTCCAGTTTAGCAACCCAAAGAAGGAAGGCCATCTCCTGCAAGAATTCCTAAGATGCGCCTAGGCAAGGAGGACCCCCCTGCTCTTCAGTGGAAAATGCCTCACCCCTGATCCCGGCAGCCATGACTTACCCTCAGAGGTCTGCAGGACTAGCATCTTGCTGTAGTGGCTGACCCCGGTCTTGTTGAAGGCCTTGACCCGAGCACTGTAGGTGCTGTTAAAGTGGAGTCCATCCACAGTGCACATCGTCTCCTTCCCGACATACACCTCCTAAGGACCCAAAGACACAAAGCTGATGTATGTGTGGGAATGTTCAGGGAGGTATACATTGTTTATTAATATCCTTCCTAACTTGCGCTAGCAGGTTCCTTTACTTAGCAGAGTTTACATTCCCCTTCTCACGCACAGCAGATAGCTGGTTGCAGGCTCGTGTGAGTCTCTCACTGTTATACAATTCAGTCTGTCTCAGAATGAATTGTATAGTTCCTGGTAAGTTCCCTTGAATCCCTCTTAAAAGAACGAAGACACGGCAATCTTATTTAAAGCCAATAAAAGAAGTTTACTCACATCAGTTCACAGTTGGATTCCTGAAGGCAGACTTAGTTACAAAATATGTACATGTGGATCTACCCCATATGGGGGAATCATCCAGTGCTTATGCTAGATGAGAAGCTAGCATAGCAGTCCTAGCTAAGAAGGAAGTCAAAGAGAGAGAGAGAGTGCTGCGTGACTTGTCCTTTTTGTTACCTGGACAGGTAAGGTCACAGGTAGTCACATGCAAGGAAGGATGCTCCAGGCCAGTAGGAAACAGGAAGTTTCGACTGGCTGACCAATATCCCCTTGCATGTCCACTCTAGGAAAACAAGGAATGTTGCATTTGACTGCTCCCACAGGGAACGGGCCCTTTCAGGGAAGCTGTGCAACGCAGCAGAGATCTGGTGTGCACGGTGGGAGGCAAGATCATAGCCCAGCCTTTGCCAACCTGACACCCTCCAGATGTTTTGTACCACTACTCCAAAAGTCCACGCTGGTTGGGGCCAGTCAGAGTTGTAGTCCAAAATATCGGTATGCGTCAGGTTGGCAAAGGAAGACTCTGTGTGATGGCCTGGGAATCCGATTCAGAGGCTGAACCGGAGGAATCCCAGCCTGCACAGGAGTCCCCGCCTCCAGGGCCGGCTGAAATGGGGCAGGGCCTTGATTCTGAAGCGCCTGCACCTGTGCCGGATCCTCAGGAGCAGGAACCAGGTGAATCCACTCTGGCTCCGGAGGTGGTTGAGGACTCAGTGCCTACAGGTGAGTCTCCCCCTGGGCCCAGTAACCCTTCAGCCTCTCCTGAACTGCAGAGGCGAAGGGCAGAGAGGCGAAGGGAACTGGTTTCTCCCAGGAGGAGTGCTCGCCTCCAGGCCAGGAGAGGCGGGTCTCCTGGGGGCCGGGACCACCCCTGGCCTCAGAGAAGGTAAAGGCCAGTCAGCCCGGTCCCAGGTTGCGGGAGCAACGTCGTTGATGAGCTGTTTCGGCCAGCATCCAGTCCTGTTTCCCCCAGAGTTCCTGTCCTTGCCCGGCTTCCCTCTGTGGACCCCGCTTCGGCCAAGGAGGACTGTCTGCCGACCCTCAATTCAGGTCCTGGACCTCGCCCCACGGTAACCTCCCCCCTGGACCAGCACACTCTGGCTCAAATCTCGGTTGAGTCAAAGACAATTGCTGAATGTCCAAAAAATTAGGATTGTGGGAAGCTGCCTTGTGCTCACTGCTGTCTACACTGACTTGGCAGCAGCTCTCCAGGGATTCAGGAAGGGAGACTTTTCCAGCCCAACTTGGAGATCTGGGGACTGAAGCAGGGTGCTTCTGCATGCAGAGCAGGTGCTCTGCCACTGAACAATGATCCTACCTTAAATATATAGGGTAATACAGGAATCTGCCTTACACAGCCAGGCCACTGGACCATCCAGGCCAATATTGTCCACACTGGCTGGCAGCAGCTCTCCAGGGTTTCAGCCAGGGGCATCTCAGGGGCATCGGAAATTGAACCTTGGACCTTCTACAAGCAAAGCAGATGTCCAACCACGCAGCTGAGGCTGCTCCCCAGCGAATATATTACATATATATATATTTGTTCTTGTTTTTGTTTTTTGATTGCTGCTCCTAAAAAAAATTGATTGTTGAGTAACTGTCCCTGAAACTCACAGCTCCTCAGAGAAACGAGGAGGCTAGGAAGCAATTGCCTTTTATTTCCAAGATGTTGGAGGCAGCTATTTTAAGCCTGCCCCCCTCCAAAAGGCATCTGTGCTGGCTTAGCTTTCCACCCACCCAAGTCTCACATCACAAATCTATTCTCGATTGCCTACGCACACAAAGCGTCAGTGGTTTCAACCCCTGCATTTCAGGGACTCGGACTAGACCCTTGGGGTCCCTTCCACCTCTGCAGTTCTGTGATTCTAGGGTCCCAAAGCCACTTCTGCCCTTCCGAGGAGGTGGGGTTGTGCGCTTCACGGCCCCCCCACGCGCGCGGTGGGTGGAGGCCAGCCCCCGTGCGATTGGGGGGATCCCCGGCCGCGTCACCCCCTGGCTGGCCAATCAGCCGGTTCAGGGGGCGTGGACTGCCCTATAAAGGTGGGACATGGCCAGGGATCGCCCTCTTTGCCACTCATCAGCTGTTCCGGTTTCCCACCCTCCCGCCCTATAAGGTTTTCATTCCTTGACCTTGCTATGGACCTTGGTTGGTTACCATTGAGGGGCCTGGTATGAATTTCCCCACTTGGCAAATTGGCACCAGCCACTTGGTTTTCGCTTACCTCGTAGCAAATCATCACAACTTTCTGGGTATTGGCAGTTAGGCATTGGTATAGTTCGGTAATTGGAAGAGGAGAGGTAATGCCATCACCTGCCCCACATATTGAAGGGTAGTCCGGTAAAGGATTCCGGGGGGCGTGGCCCTGTCTGAAGCCTGGGGAGGTGAGGACCTAAGGCACGCCCCCAAGTGGTGACCCCGGGGGAGTTCCTAGTTGATGTGCATCAGCAGGACTCCCCCTACTGGTGGTTAACCCCGGACTTTCAGCGGACGGGCTGGAGTCAGATATAGTGGGTTAGGACCAATGCCTAAGCCAATACCGCTCATCACCTGTAACCAATAAAAGTTGTGGCCTTTTTTAGCCCATTAACCTTAATAATTGTGTCATGTGTCATTATTTCCACCTGGGGGGGGGGATCTCGCCACGCAATTCTATTTGAGTTTAATGGTCTTTTAACGAGGTTGAGTGGCCACCTGTTAGTTGAGATCCCTGCATCACACGGGGTTGGACTAGATGACCCCAGGAACCCTTCAAACTCTAAAACCCGGAGCCAGCACTATTCTCCCTCCCACCCACCACCCACAATGTAAAAGCGCCTCTCCATAAAACGTACCCTGAACTGACCACCGTTCCCATCATCCAGCTCCAGGATGTATCCGTCCACTTGCACCGCGGAAAGTGGGGGCTGCTTCCACGACAAGGTGGCGCTGTTGTTCTGGGTGCAGCACTCTTCCAGCTGCAGGATTGGGGGAGCCGGCACTGGGGAGGAAGCTAAACAGAAATTAGTGTAACCCCGACTTCTACCGCCAGACAGGGTGGAAATCGGGGCCTCTGAGTTCTGCAAGAGTTTGTCGGCTTATTACCCATCCTTCACCTCTGGTTGCGAACGGGATCCGTTCCGGAGCCCCGTTCACAACATGAGCAGAACACAACCCGCGTCTGCGCATGCCGCAATTCGCCGCTTCTGTTCAGGGAAGTTTTTAATATTTAACACTGTACTGTTTTTAACACTTGATTGGGAAACTCAGCCAAATGGGCGGGGTATAAATAAACTATTATTATTATTATTATTATTATTATTATTATGCGCATGCGCGCGACGTCATTTTGCGCGTCTGCACATGCGAGTGGCGAAACCCAGAAGTAACTCTTTCATGTACTTCTGGGTCGCCGCGGGACACAACCTGAAAAGATTTAACCTGAAGTAAACCTAACAAGAGGTATGACTGTATTATAATTATAATAATTATAATTTATACTCCAGCCATCTGGCTGGGTTTCCCCAGCCACTCTGGGCAGCTCCCAACAGAATATTAAAAGCACGATAAAACATCAAGCATTAAAAACTTTCCTCAACAGGGCTGCCTTCAGATGTCTTCTAAACGTCATATAGTTGTTTATTTCCTTGGCATCTGCTGGGAGGGCGTTCCACAGGACGGGCACATTGAGGGGCGTCCCACATTGAGGGAACCGCCAGAAGGCCCTCGGAGCTGGACCTCAGTGTTCGGACTGGACGATGGGGATGGGGACGCTCCTTCAGGTATACTGGGTATACTGAGGTCCAGCGCCGACGGCCTTCTGGCGGTTCCCTCGCTGCAAGAAGCCAAGTTACAGGGAACCAGGCAGAGGGCCTTCTCGGTAGTGGCGCCCGCCCTGTGGAACGCCCTTCCAGCAGATGTCAAAGAAATAAACAACTATTTGTTGTTTAGAAGACATCTGAAGGCAGACTTGAAGTTTTTAATGACTGATGTTTTAATGTATTTTTAATCTTTTGTTGGAAGCCGCCCAGAGTGGCTGGGTAAACCCAGCCAGATGGGTGGGGTATAAATTATTATTATTATTATTATTATTATTATTATTATTATTATTACTATTATTATTATCATCATCATCATCATCACTATCATTATCTTTCTTATTATTATTAGTAGTAGTAGTATTGTAAGAGGCTGTCCATGGCTATAATAACCCTTCAAGTAATATAAGTAGTGACGTTTCTGTACCTTGGCATTATATGTTCTGTTTTAATTTTTGTACTGGAATTGTAGATGATAGTCCTGGGGCGAGCTAAAACTTGCCCATTTTTCTTCTATTCTAAATTACTGAGTGTACAGAAATCAGTAAGCTACTTCATCTTCTTGTTCATTAGCCCCACTTTTGGGGGGAAAGCTATATAAATACTGTCATTACTGCAAACTGAGACCAAATTGCCAGTTCAGAACTTCCTTCTCATTAGCCCTGGGAACCGCAGTTCCCCACAAGCCTACAGTTCCCACCCAGGTGGCAGGCACCCTGAGCGTCGCCCTACAACAAAGCCTGTTTCAAGACGGGGGTCTGGATATCCGTTCCCCTTGCGAGGCTTTGAAGTGCCACAATGGCGCAGATGGGCACCTCGCAGCTGGCAGGTTGCCCAGGGGCATCGCCAGCAAACGTCTGCCTGTTGCTGTGTCTCTCTGCTCTGCTGCTCTGCCCCAGAAGGGGCCTGTTGCGATGTGCCAATGCAGCTGAGCTGGCAAGGAGGAGAGGAACGGATGCGAAGGCAGCTGGGCATGTCGCAGGCAAGGAGGGCTGCATTGTGCCCAGTCGTGTGAATGCAGGAAGAACAGATCTTGGAATGAACGGCATACAGAGGAAGGAGGGAGGGAAAGGCTCCCATTTCTGCTTCAGATTTATTTCCCCTGTTTCCTAAAATGGCAATTGTGCAGCCATTACTGCAGGCATGTAAACATGGGGATTTTCCATCCTGAGAAACCTAGATTGTCATACTCTCTCTCTCTCTCTCTCTCTCTCTCTCTCTCTCTCACACACACACACACACACACACACACCACACACATATGAATAATTTTAATTGAATTTTCTGTTTCGCCATATAAAATACTCATTTTACACCCTTAAGATATCAGTGACTTCCTTTCTTCTCTTTCCATGGATCGTTTTACATATCATAAATCCCTGCACATTTTACAAAAACTATACCATTCAATATTCTATTATTGCATCCATCAAAACTTGTTTACACTGTTGAATTTATCTTAACTGTACTGGCTCCCGGTGGAGTACAGGGTCAGGTTTAAGGTGCTGTTTTGACCTTTAAAGCCCTATACGGCCTAGGACTCTCGTACCTACGGTACCGCCTCTCCTGGTATGCCCCACAGAGGACCTTAAGGTCCACAAATGACGACATTTTGGAGGTCCCAGGTCACAAGGTGGTTAGATTGGTCTCAACTAGGGCCAGGGCCTTTTCAGTACTGGCCCCGACTTGGTGGAACGCTCTGTCACGAGAGACCAGGGCCCTGCGGGGCTTGACATCTTTCCGCAGGGCCTGCAAGACAGAGCTGTTCCACCTGGCCCTTGGTTTGGACTTGGTCTGACCCTTACGTTTCCCTCCCCTTATGGTTTTGACTTTTAAAATGAGGCTGCATTTTAAGTTGCATTTTAACCTGTATTTTAAATTGTCCCCCCCCCCCAATTATGCTTTAATTGTAATTTTGCCGGTGTTAGCTGCCCTGAGCCCGGCTCTGACCGGGGAGGGCGGGATCTAAATAAATATTATTATTATTATTATTATTATTATTATTATTATTATTACTATTATTATTACTGCCAGCATTTTTAGCTGCACACAATAATTTCCCATATATTCAATAAACGTTTTCCAATCTTCTCTAAATGTATGTTCTATATGTTAAGTCTACAAGTTGTGCATATTCTCTCAACTTAAGTTGCCATTCTTCTTTGGTTGGGACCTCGTTCGTTTTCCACTTTGGTGCTAACAAAACACAGGCTGCAGTAGCAGTATCATACATAAATAAGCTTTTGACTCTAGTTTTTTTAGGAAAGTACTTTTAAACATTTTTTTTCAATTCCTTAGGGATCGTTTCCCAATGCTCTTTTCCCCTTTTACAGGTCCACTGGACTGTCATTTTCCTAGCCCAGAGGCTATGTCCGCAACTAAGGACATAAGAATGGCGCAATCAGTTGGTGCGCTCCACGTCTGTTGTGCTCCTGTTTTAGTAAGATGGTGTTGTGAATCTCTAGGATTCTATCTAAGAAGAGCCTGTTAAGGTAAAGGTAAAGGGACCCCTGACCATTAGATTCAGTCGTGACCGACTCTGGGGTTGAGGCGCTCATCTCGCTTTATTAGCTGAGGGAGCAGGTGTACAGCTTCCAGGTCATGTGGCCAGCATGACTAAGCCGCTTCTGGTGAACCAGAGCAGTGCACGGAAATGCTGTTTACCTTCCCACCAGAGCAGTACCTATTTATCTACTTGCACTGTGTTGCTTTCGAACTGCTAGGTTGGCAGGAGCTGGGACCAAGCAATGGGAGCTCACCCCATCGCGGGGATTCGAACCGCCGGACCTTCTGATCAGCAAATCCTAGGCTCTGTGGTTTAACCCACAACGCCACCCGCGCCCCTTAAGAAGAGCCTGTTAGATCAGGCCAATTGGAGACTGGAGACTGGGGTGCCAGGTAACATTCCTAAAGAAACAAGTTAACATTACTCGTCTTGGTCCATATGGAAATGTTATCTCCCCAGACTCACTAGCAAAGCTCAGCTTTTAAAACTGGTTTCTAGGGAACAGTGTTTCAAAAAAGACATTTAATTATTATGCAATTGTTAGTCACCCTGAGAACTTTGTTCAAGCATGGGAGATAACATGCCTAAAATAAATTTCTAACTTGCGGCTATTTAAAACCTGCTGTTCTTTCCTCCCCCTCGTATTTTCATGCCTGGCACTCCTTCCAAACAGACAGAGACAGGATTGCTCTGACATTTACCTTTCATTTGCATGAAGTCCAGCTGGTGGATGGTCTGAAGCAAAGGCCCGCTGTCCAGGTTCAGATCAAAGTCTGTCGTCATCCTTGGGGAGAGGGTTCCTTTCCCCCACTGGTCCTCTGTCAGGTGGACTCTCCTTATCAGCGCATCAGAGATCTGGTGGCAACGGAGACGGGTGAATCAGAGTGTGCGAGGCTTGGATAAATATAGGGATGAGGAAGGTCACAAGCCTTGATAGCCAAAATGCAAATTCCATCCTTAGACACAGGATACCCTTTGACTGCCATACACTTGTGGGATGTGAAACACAAGAGCAGTCAAGTACAACATTCCTAGAGTGAACATCTTTACACATGGGGAGGAATGTTTGTCTATCGGTCTTCGGGTCTATCAAGCCCACTACTGTCTCTTTATACCAGCTGTGTTTTCCCCTAAGGACTCAGACAGAGACACTTTGCAGTGACTCTGCCTGAGATCCTTTTAACCAGAGATACCAGGAATTGAATTTAGGGGTCTTCTGCATGTGATGTGCTCAGTCCCTGTACTTCGCTCCGGCCATCCCTGATGGAATGAGAAGGACTGAGTCTTAAAAGGTTAAACAGATCAGCAGGTTTATCTTCTCAAGACGACTTGCAAACCTGCAGCCAATTCCTCCTCTTTCCACAAGCGCCTTGTCCTCCTAGGCCAAGTAGCCTTGAGTTGCTCAGAGGCATAGCTGTCAAGTGTCCCTTATTTGAAGGGACAGTCCCTTATTCCAGCGCCATGTCCTGCTGCTGTCCCTTATTGATGGATGTCCCTTAAATGATGTCCCTTAAATTTCAAAGGAAGCAGCTCCTCTCCCTCCCTCCCTCCCTCCCTGCCGGCCAGGGAGGAGGGAGGCTCCAACTGTGTTGCTTGGCTATGTTGCTCACCCAATAAGAAGTCTAAGAACGACTGGGGGGGTGGAGCTTGCATGCCTTGTGTGTGGCTAGTTAATGCAAGCTGAGGGGTTTTTTGAATGCTGGACGCCATTTTGTGGCACGTGCTGCTGCAAACTTTGCAGTGCAAAGCCAGGCCGGGGAGCCATTTTAAGTTGAGGCTGCATAGGCCTTGTGGTGCATGTGATTCAGATTCTATTCAGTTGAACCTCTGGTTACAAAGTTGGTTGGACAGTGTTCTCGAAGCTACCAGCATGAGTTTGACCAGACTGCAGGAGGAACTGGAGTGCCTGGAACAGGTGAGGCTGCAGGTCCCTGATTTTGGCTGCTGGTCCCTTATTTTCAAATCTGTAAGTTCACAGCTATGCTTAGAGGACTGGTCATGAACACCACCACAATGTACAGTGGACGCTCGGGTTGCAATTGTGATCCGAGTGGGATGCATGTTTGCAACCAGCAGCGTTCACAACCTGCAGTGGCTGCATGCGCGACCCCTGAAACCCAGAAGTAACCCGTTCCGATACTTCCGGTTTTCACCAGTCCGTAACCCAAAAAAACTCAACCTTAAGCGTCTGTAACCCGAGGTATGACTGTATACATGAACTCAAGGAGGTCTGAATTAGGGCTTTTGCAGCAATAAGAGGAAATCTACGCTTCTTTTAGGAGTATGTGAGGAGATTTCACCCATCCCATATCCAAGAATCTCCTGACGAGTCTGCTGATTCTCCAGAGCGGAGGAGCAGTGTTTTGCTTTCTACTTATTCAGCTCCAGCACCAAGTCAGTCAGTCAGTGTGTCGGAGAGAGAGAGAGACTGAGTGTTAGAGATCGTGTGTAGAGATAAGGTTGCTGCTAAGAGCAGCTGCAGACAGTGTAGCATTCATTTATGCTTAGACCTATTTAGCTCTGTATATAGTTTTGTATCATAGTTGTAGTTATAGAATAAAAGAAGATATTCTACGGAGCTGCTCTCCGAGTCGTGTATACACTGCTAGACTCTGCTATACTCTGCTGTGCAACGACTGTATTGTGGAAGTGAATCCGGTGCTCACAACTTTAAGCTGTGAGTCCACAACACTTTGACCTGGTGGTCTCTGGAAGTGCTACCCAGCTCGCCTAGCCCAGTCGGGGGTTGAAGTGCATGAGTCCAGTTGGTGACACTGGCTCAAGGGCGATGCTGACAGTATGAACGGGGGGGGAGGGAATCAAGCCACAACCTGGAGGAATCCGCTGGGATCGTTCTCCTTGATGACCTCCAAGCAGTATTCCATGAGTCCCGTCGTCTGGCGTAGTTTCACTGTGCAGTGGGAGATCTGGTCCCGCACCACCTGCAACGAGACACACAAGACAGCAATGTTTCCAGAGCTAGGAGTTATGCTGTTCTATCTCTGTACCATTGTCCAGCCCAGACACTGAGGTCCAGCGCCGAGGGCCTACTGGGGGGTTCCCTCCCTGTGAGAAGTGAGGTTGCAGGGAACCAGGCAGAGGGCCTTCTCAGTGGTTGCACCTGCCCTGTGGAAGGCCCTCCCGTCAGATGTCAAAGAGAGAAACAACTACCTGACATTTAGAAGACATCGGAAGGCAGCCCTGTTCAGGGAAGTTTTTAATGTGTGACATTTTAATGTATTTTTAATCTTTGTTGGAAGCCGCCCAGAGTGGCTGGGGAGACCCAGCCCGATGGGCGGGGTATAAATAAATTATTATTATTATTATTATTTTATGTATTCAGTGGTCTGTGTTGTCTGGACTAGGGATTCTGAGCCCTCTTGTTCTGATTTGATTAATAATAATAATAATAATAATAATAATAATAATAATAATAATTTATTATTTATATCCCGCCCTCCCCAGCCGAAGCCGGGCTCAGGGCGGCTAACAACAATAAAATAATACAACATTCTAATACAATTACAGAACATTTCAGGATTTGGGCCTCCGCCATTGGCCCTTAAACTCTGACTTGTGATTCGCAGCTTGGAAGTTTAGACAGCCAATCACGTTGAGAGTGGGAGTGGCCCAGGCCTCCAGAAATGTATATAAGCAGTTGCTTTGCCCCTCTTGTCCAGTTCTGTAGTTCGATAAAGGTTCTTGCTGTTATCACTTTGTCTTGCCTCGTGGGAACCCACCTACACTTCAGCTTCTGAACACCAGCTGCTGAAAACAACAGGAGGGGAATGTTGCTCTTGTGCTCAGGTCCTGATCCAGCATATGCTCTTCTTAAGTTCCTATACTGCAATACTGCACGCATCCAGTAGGAGGGGCTCGCACATTGTGTTGCTTCTTTGCGATTACATTTGACATTTGAGTTCATGCAAGTTTCTGCCAAGTTGCAGAAAAGGAGTACATGAAGTCCTTATCACACTGATTCCAAATGGCAGGCCAGATATCGCCTCGCCAATGGTGGACTTGTGGAATCAGCAGCTATTGCCATTCCTGGCTTGGGAAGGTCTTGCCACAGTAATTCCTGGGTCCTCTTTTTCCAGGACACGTCCTCTTTTTCAGGGGTAAAATTTGGGTTTCTTTTATTTGAATGGCCATCATAGTGTCCTCTTTTTTTTGCTCTTCAAGATACGGCAACCCGAGTTATATCAAGACTGGATTACTGCAATGCCCTCTATGCGTGGCTTCCCTTGTGCTTGATCTGGAAGCTGCAGTTGGTGCAGAATGCTGCAGCACAATTGCTGACGGGAACAAGACATACTCAGCATGGAACATCTGTGCTCAGAGATTGGCACTGCTTGCCAATCTGCTACTGGGGCAAATTCAAACTGTTGCTATTATCTGCAAAGCCCTTAGTAACTCAGGGCCACTTTACCTACGAAATCTCCTTACCCAACATGTCCTCCATCAACCACTTCAGTCGATGGAACTGGCAGCACTACATCTGCCACATGTAGTATGTGGGCTGGATGAATCCCAAGCTGGAATTAAGATTGCCGGAAGAAATATCAACAACCTCAGATATGCAGATGACACAACCTTGATGGCAGAAAGTGAGGAGGAATTAAAGAACCTTTTAATGAGGGTGAAAGAGGAGAGCGCAAAATATGGTCTAAAGCTCAACATAAAAAACAAACAAACAAAGATCATGGCCACTGGGAAGAAATGGAGGCAGTGAGAGATTTTACTTTCTTGGGCTCCATGATCACTGCACATGGTGATAGCAGTCATGAAATTAAAAGACGCCTGCTTTTTGGGAGAAAAGTGATGACAAACCTAGACAGCATCTTAAAAAGCAGAGACATCACCTTGCCAACAAAGGCCCGTATAGTTAAAGCTATGGATTTCCCAGTAGTGATGTATGGAAGTGAGAGCTGGACCACAAAGAAGGCTGATCGCAGAAGAATTGATGCTTTTGAATTATGGTGCTGGAGGAGACTCTTGAGAGTCCCATGGACTGCAAGAAGATCAAACCTCTCCATTCTGAAGGAAATCAGCCCTGAGTGCTCACTGGAAGGACAGATCCTGAAGCTGAGACTCCAATACTTTGGCCACCTCATGAGAAGAGAAGACTCCCTGGAAAAGACCCTGATGTTGGGAAAGATGGAGGGCACAAGGAGAAGGGGACGACAGAGTACGAGATGGTGGGACAGTGTTCTCGAAGCTACCAGCATGAGTTTGACTAAACCGCGGGAGGCAGTGGAAGATAGGAGTGCCTGGCGTGCTCTGGTCCAGGGGGTCACGAAGAGTTGGACACGACTAAACGACTAAACGACAACAACACATCTGCCACATAACACCCACCCCGCATTTCTAAGAACTCAATTGTTTAGTATGGCAGCGCCTATACATCGGAACCCCCTGCCTCTTGTACCAAGCAGGGACCTTCACTGTCTTCTTTTTGGTGCCTGCTAAAAATATTCTTGTTCAGGCTAAGCCTACCCAGATGCTTAGAAATGCTAATGTGAATTTTAATCTGTTGTAGTATCTCAACTTTTAGCATGTTGAAAAGGATTGCAAATGTTTCTTGGTTTTATTGCTTTATCTTTTTGTAAGCCGCTTTGTGGGTTGTTTTATTGGTTTATTTTTACAAACAACCAGTTTATAAATCTTATGAAATGAATATAAATAAGATATACAGACACAGTTCTGAGTAGCATTCCCTTTTTAAAAAAACTGAAGTCAATGTGTTCCCAGTAGTTTGCTCCCCTTTGCAAATGTTGATGTCGACTCTCAATGTTCAAATATTTGCCAGTTGCTTGGTGTCTACATTAATGGTATTCAATTTCAATGTTTGCTACCTGGTGGTAGGCAGTTGTCATCCAGTAGTATTCGGGTGCTTAATTTATTACAGGGCATGCAATGGCGTTCAGCATAAGGCAGCTTCCTCTGTTCCTATAAAATCTCCAGCCTCAGGACAAGTAAGCAAAGCATTGAAAGAGCCTTCCCTTTCATCACGTTGGCCTCCGGCAGTGGCGTAGCGTGGGTTGTCAGCACCCGGGGCAAGGCAAGTAATTTGCGCCCCCTAACCCGTGGATTTGCGCCCCCTAACCCTATCCCTAACCCTAACCCCCAGATGTTGTGCCCGGTGCGGCCGGCCCCCCCTGCACCCCCCACGCTACGCCACTGGCCTCCGGTAATGCTCTTTGCGGAGATGAGCCCAGCCCTGGAGAGCGAGATTGCAAATATGGGATTTGCGGGGGAAACCATCTTTTATCTCCTTATCTTCTTTACAGCTTAAGTCGAGGTTCCTGCTCTTCCCAGATAATGAAATCTCTCGCCTCTCCACTCAAAGTTGACACTTTCAGAATATTATTGAAGGAGCCACCATCTGCTCTGCACATAAACTCTGTGTGTATAAATCACAGGGTGATGCATGGTCTGTCTCAGGTATGGCAAGGAAGGAGTTTCAGGGGCTCCGGAAATTCAATAATGGCTCATAATCTTAGCTTCACAGAAGGAGGTTCAACACAGTCCCAGAGGGGCCTTAACTGGCGTCAGGGGACAGTGAGGTTAGGGCTTGACCTGGGCCAGGGGTGACTCCTGACCTATGACCTTTTTATAACCTCTACAGCAAGCCCAGTTGAAGGCCAACATGTCTGTACAATAATACATTACAGACAAAATCTGCAAAGGACTTGATATGCATTGCCTCTGATTCAATGCACTACCAGCTGCCTCTAATTCTCTTGAATAAGGCCCATTCCACACTATATATTTAACGGGGGCTCATACCACTTTAAACAGCGGTTCCTTCCCCCCCCCAGAGAATCCTGGGAACTGTAGTTTGCTATTCCACTCTGAGAGCTGCAATTCTCAGAGTTTCCTGGGGAAAGTGATTGATTATTAAACCACTTTGGGAACTACAGCTCTGTGAGGGCGGAGGTATGGTGAGTGTCTGAATCTACTTGTGCAAATACCGTATTTGCAATACCAGACATCTCTCATCCCTATCAACAAACCTTTGAACCAAAGAATCATAAAGTTGGAAGGCAAGAGCCTGCGATAAAGAATCTCAGCTAAAGCATCCATGACTGATGGCCATCCCAAAATAAAGGTAAAGAAGAAGAAGAAGAGTTTGGATTTGATATCCCGCTTTATCACTACCCGAAGGAGTCTCAAAGTGGCTCACAATCTCCTTTCCCTTCCTCTCCCACAACAAACTCTCTGTGAGGTGAGTGGGGCTGAAAGACTTCAGAGAAGTGTGACTAGCCCAAGGTCACCCAGCAGCTGCATGTGGAGGAGCGGGGAAGCGAACCCGGTTCCCCAGATTACGAGACTACCGCTCTTAACCACTAAACTGCACTGGCTGGTAAAGGACCCCTGACCATTAAGTCCAGTCGCAGACGACTCTGGGGTTGCGACACTCATCTTGCTTTACAGGCCGAGGGAGCCAGTGTTTGTCTGTAGACAGTTTTTCCGGGTCATGTGGCCAGCATAACTAAGCCGCTTCTGGCGCAACGGAACACCGAAACCAGAGCAGTGCACGGAAACGCCATTTACCTTCCCACCACAGTGGTACCTATTTATCTACTTGCACTTTTTGGTGTGCTTTCGAACTGCTAGGTTGGCAGGAGCAGGGACCGAGCAACGGGAGCTCACCCCATTGCGGGGATTCGAACCACCGACCTTCTGATCGGCAAGCCCAAGAGGCTCAGTGGTTTAGACCACAGCGCCACCTGCATCCCTGACGC
The DNA here is from genome assembly GCF_951804945.1 of Podarcis cretensis. NCBI lineage: Eukaryota > Metazoa > Chordata > Lepidosauria > Squamata > Lacertidae > Podarcis > Podarcis cretensis. Next base: position 4,340,018 of record NC_137170.1, read on the forward strand.
CCATCCAACCTCTGGTTAAAAGCTTTCAAGGAAGGAGAGTCCACCACCTCCCAAGGGAGACCTTTCCACTGCTGAGCAGCTCTTACCATCAGAAAGCTATTCCTGATGATTAGTCGGAATCTCCTTTCTTGTAACTTAAATCCATTGGTTTGGGACATACTCTTAAAAGCAGGAGAAAACAAGCTTGCTCCCTCCTCCACATGGCAGCCGTTAAGATATCTGAAGATGGCTCTCATATATCCTCTTAGTCTCCTCTTTTTCAGGCTATATTATTTATAATATAAAAGCTTTAATGTAAAATTTCAAACTGTGTTGTATTTGTATACAGAAATACAGTGGTGCCCCGCAAGACGAATGCCTCGTAAGACGAAAAACGCGCAAGACGAAAGGGTTTTTCGATTTTTGAGTTGCTTCGCAAGACGAATTTCCCTATGGGCTTGCTTCGCAAGACGAAAACGTCTTGCAGGTTACAGTTCAGAGAACAAAAGGATGGAAGGTGCTCCGCCTGGTGGCTTTTGCATAACACTGCAAATTGTGGAAATAAATCATGACGGGGAGTCAAGGTTCTAGTTTATGAATGAATACTTCCTCAATGCATTCCTATGGGAATCCGTGCTTCGCAAGATGAAAAATTCGCTAGACGAAAAAACTCGCGGAACGAATTAATTTCGTCTTGCGAGGCACCACTGTAGAAGTTTAGTGTAATTAGGTATATTTTAATTTAGTTAATTATGTAATAGGTTTGTGTTAGAAAATGAATATGGATGTTGAATTTGATGTTTGTAATTTTTCTTTTTTCAGTTTTGGAAGTAAATAATGACGATGATGATGATGATAGAATAATAAAAAAAGATATTTGAAGATGGCTCTCATATCTCCTCTCAGTCTCCTCTTTTTCAGGCTAAACATACCCAACTCCCTCAAACATTCCTTCTAAGGCTTGGTTCAGACCCTTTATCATCTCGGTTGTTGTTCTTTGCACACATTCCAGTTTGTCAACTTCCTTAAATCATAGTGCCCAGATCTGGACACAGTACTCCAGGTGTGGCCTGACCAAGGCAGAATCGAGCAGGAATATTACGTCCCTTGATCTGGACGCTACAAAGCCTTGGCCCTGCAAAGAGTTAAAAACTGGCCCGGGTATGCTGTGCATTATTTAAAACCCAGCCTCTGAGCCACAGCAAAGACAAATGCTGCACTCTAAATAAATGATGCTCATAAAGCAATGCAAATATATTTTGCATAATTAGTGCCACATTATGCATGGTTATTTATCTTTCTGCATCATTTATGATGCTGGGCGCTGGAGAGCGAATAAGTTGTTCTAGTGAGTCCTCAAGCCCCATTCCAGCATCGCTGGAAGTCACACTCGGCCCTTCTCCAGCCCCAGGGACTCTTCCCATGTCCATAAGGGCTAGAAACTTACTTTTATTTAAAAACAAAAGCGTAAGTTTTGGGTACGGAAAATCCAGTCCTCAGTAAAAATGCAGGGAGTTAAAAACTTGAAAGTCCACATAGGGCTGTCATACGCCCAGATTTTCCTGGACATTGCTGGGATTTCAGAGGTGGAAGTGATGTCTGGAGGGAATTTTCAAAATGCAGTGCTTTGTCCTGGATCTTAGGTAAATCAATTGAAAGATCACGTTGTTTTTAACATTTTTGCATAAAAAGAAGGGGGGTTCAAAATCTTTGGGGGTGTCATCCAAAGGCAGCCCTGTTTAGGGATGTTTTGAATGTTTAATGCTGTATTGTGTTTTTAATATTCGGTTGGGAGCCACCCAGAGTAGCTGGGGAAACCCAGCCAGATTGGCGTGGTATAAATTATTATATTATATTATATTATATTATATTATATTATATTATATTATATTATATTATATTATTGTATTGTATTGTATTGTATTGTATTGTATTGTATTGTATTGTATTGTATTGTATTGTATGGAAGAATACAGCAGGAAGATCCTAGAAATAGGTTTATTTAATTTTTAAAAATTGATGGATTTGTGTTTCACTTTTCTACATTCACTCTGAATTACCGGTAATTTCCATTTATTTCAGTGGGTTTTGTTATGGAAGGCTTAGAGGACACATCAGGAAGTTATATGACATTAAAAGATGGTGGAATTTCAAATCCAAGACCAACGAATGTGAATATGGTATGACCCAAATGAGTTCTGCCTCTGGGCCACAATGAAGTATTCAAATGCTCAACGCAACTTTATAGCTCATAAAACAATCCAGGAGGGAGAGAAGATGGGGAGCCGGGAGGGCCTGGGCACTCATTACTGAAGAGTGATGTTGTGTAAATAACTGCTCAAGGGAACTCAAGTTACATCCAAGTCCTTTAAGAGACCCCAAAGCTCATTATCAGCTTTGCAAACGTCATCTGTTTCTTCTTCCTGAGCTTCTCCTCTCTCAAGAATATCTCTCTCTCTCTCTCTCTCTCTCTCTCTCTCTCTCTCTCACACACACACACACACACACAAACACGCACACCCCACTCTTCTAATCAGAACAAGCTGAATGAACACTGTCATTTCACAATCTTGGAGCCCTCACAGGTTGTATGATTCAGGAAAGGGAGCAGAACCCAGTATCTTGAGAACGGTGATCATTTCTTCATCATCCAAACTCTGTGTTCATCATCTGATGCCGTTCTCTGAGTGCCCTGTCCACATGGGGTGGCAACACGAGAATGACATACCCTCCAACTTTTCTCCGATAGAAATAGGGGCATCCCATTCCATAAGGATACATTTTTCAAATTATCACCCCTTTACAATTTATACCCCACACATGTAACTCACTCTACGTGGGGCTGCCCTTGAAAATGACCCAGAAACTCCAGCGGGTGCAGAATGCTGTGGCGAGACTCCATGGGAGCTTATTCATCCAGTGCTTTTCCAGCTGCACTGGCTCCTGGTGGAGTACAGGATCAGGTTTAAGGTGCTGGTTTTAACCTTTAAAGCCCTATACGGCCTAAGACCCTCGTACCTACGGGACCGCCTCTCCTGGTATGTCCCACAGAGACCTTACGGTCTTCAAATAAGAACATCTTGGAGATCCCAGGTCACAGTGAGGTTAGGCTGGCCTCAACAAGAGCCAGGTTTTTTTCGGTGTGGCTCCGATCTGGTGGAACGCTCTGTCACAAGAGACTGGGGCCCTGCGGGACTTGACATCTTTCCGCAGGGCCTGCAAGACGGAGCTGTTCCACCAGGCCTTTGGCCAAGGCACAGTCTGACCCCCTCCTTTGGCAATCCTCATAGAACTCTGGCCCAATGGTTGCCATTAATTTGACTTTGAATTGATTTTAGAATGTATTTTAATTAATTGACTGTGTGATTTTATGTTGTTGTTGTTGTTGTTTAGTCGTTTAGTCATGTCCGACTCTTTGTGACCCAATGGACCAGAGCACGCCAGGCACTCCTGTCTTCCATTGCCTCCCGCAGTTTGGTCAAACTCATGCTGGTAGCTTCGAGAACACTATCCAACCATCTCGTCCTCTGTCATCCCTTTCTCCTTGTGCCCTCCATCTTTCCCAGCATCAGGGTCTTTTCCAGGGAGTCTTCTCTTCTCATGAGGTGGCCAAAGTATTGGAGCCTCAGCTTCACGATCTGTCCTTCCAGTGAGCACTCAGGCCTGATTTCCTTCAGAATGGAGAGGTTTGATCTTCTTGCAGTCCATGGGACTCTCAAGAGTCTCCTCCAGCACCATAATTCAAAAGCATCAATTCTTCTGCGATCAGCCTTCTTTGTGGTCCAGCTCTCACTTCCATACATCACTACTGGGAAAACCATAGCTTTAACTATATGGTGATTTTATCATGGATTCTTCATGGATCACTGCCTTGTCGTGGTGAAGGGGCTTGAATAACTCAGAGAAGCTATGAACTATGCCATGCAGGGCCACCCAAGATGAACAGGTCATGGTGGAGAGTTTTGACCAAATGTCATCCACCTGGAGCAGGAACTGGCAAGCCACTCCAGTATCCCTGCCAAGAAAACTCATTGGACAAAGACAACAGGTGATTTTTATGTACACTGTGCTATTTTTACTTTGTTATTAGCCACTGTGAGCCTGGCTTTGGCTGGGGAGGGCGGGATATAAAAAAAATATTATTATTATTATTATTATTATTATTATTATTATTTATACTGGGTTGCTCCTGCCACTCTGATTTTTTATTTTTTATTGGAATTTTGTTTACAAGATAACGTAAACCCCACAAATCCACCGTCACTAAATGTGAACATAACACACTGTGAGCATAACATACAACAATACAAACAACCAAATAAAAGACTTCCTTTATCCTGTATCTGGCCTCCTTATTTACTCGTTGTAATGGTTGTTAGATAATGAAGCTTAATTGGTTTACGACCCCAATTAGCTGCAGTTTATAGCGGTCCGGCACGCTCCTCAGCCAAGCTGCGCCGATCTGCGTCTCTCCGGTTTCGCCTTGCAGAGTAAAAACACAGCGGAAAAACTGTTGCTTCAGATCCATGCAAACACATCAAGCACTTGTGTGTCCATTTTATCAGTCTTTTATTACAGCAGAATATTTACATCTCAGCATTCCCCTGGGCTGCTAGCAGCCATGGCCACCGTCTCCTTCAGCTGCGGAGACGGAACAGTGAGGAAACGACTCCTCCCTCCTTTCGGGTCACGCGACAGGAATTGAGGGACGTCACACAGAACTCTTTAACCCTGTGAGTTCTGAAACCATTCACAATGGTTATAAGGGGTTACTTGTGCGTAAGATGCCGTTACTTTCGGCTAGATTGCCTGGCTAACCATGCCTTGGCTGACAGCCCTCCACTCCGTGGCCGGTCAGTCGCTTGCAGAATCAGTCAGTGGGCGTTTCTTGAACCTCTTCCAGCATAGAAGCTGTTTGACGCCCAATCTCCGCCTACTCTCCCTGCGCGGAACTCTTCTGCGCAAGGAAGGACTGGGCAGAGGTGTGCCTGCGCTCTCTCCACTAGTTTCAGGCGAAGAGTCTTGGAGACCCCTCTCCGAATCCTCCATCTCCCTCCCTTCTCTGCTGGTGTTGCGCTGAATTCCTTCCCCTCTGCTGGTCCCCTCTCCTGCATCGCTCGGGAGCCTTGCCTCCACCTCTCGCTCCGATGTCAGTTCCCTGACACTCGTTATAATCTGTTTCCTCTATGAATAATTATTAATATTTTTCTAATTATAACTTAAATATCCATAAAGTCTCCTGCAGACATTAATTGAAACAAGTCCAGGTATGTATTTTAGGGCACTGTTTTGCGAAGTATTCTCTGCATTTTCCCCATGCTTTTTGAAACTCTTGTCTAGTGTGATCTCTAATTGCCTCTGTTATTCTAGCCAGTTCAACTTATTCTAACAGTTTGTCTTGCCATTCCTTTTTTGTTGGCACAGTTTCTTTTTTCCAGTTTTTAGCAGTTAGGATCCTTGCTGCTCCTGTGGCATAGAGGAATATGTTCTGATCTTCTCTGGCTATACCTGTGTCCGGAAACAGGTATAGCATGAGAAGATCAGAAAATATCCCAGCCACCCTGGGCAGCTTCCAACATACATAAAACATAATAAAAGATTAAACTTTTTTTTTAAATTTCCCTATACAGGATTGCCTTCAGATGGCTCGGGGGTCAGATAACTCTATACCTTCCAACATTTCCCAATGAAAATAGGGACATCCTAAGGAAAAGTGGGACATTCCAGGATCAATCAGAACCTGGGACGGCTTGGGGGGGTGTCTCTGTATTTGGTGTGCCCCCTCTCAGCTCCTTGCTGGTTAAGATGGTGTTGCTCTGGCAACATCCTGTTTGACCAGAGCCGGCCCAAGACATTTTGGCGCCTGAGGCGAACCACAAAATGGCGTCCCTTGCCTCCCCGCCAAGGAAGAAGGGGCGAGTGAAGATCTACATTGGGAACAAGGCAGGGAATAACAATCTACATTGGGATCTGCTGTCCTTGTGGATCCTGCTGCCTGAGGTGGTCTTCTCACCTTGCCTCATGGGTGGGCCGGTCCTGCGTTTGACTGACAATTGCTGTCTGGGTTATTTTGGCATCCAAGCTGAATCCAGAGGGTATTGGGATGGATTCTCTAAATCAGGGACATCCCTAGAATATAGAGACACTTGGAGGGTCTGGAACAGGGCCTTCTCTGTAGTGGCTCCCCATTTGTGGAATGCTCTGGGCGGCTCACAATAAAATATTAAAAACACGATAAGACATCAAACATTAAAAACTTCCCTAAACTTCTTAATCTCTGGGTTTGAGCCCTACATTGGGACCATGGTGGGGGGTTGGCCCAGTCGTTGGAGTCCCTTCCGACTGCAATTCTATGGTTCAGTTTGCATCAACCACCCCACCCCAACCGCTGAAAAACGTGTTGCAGCCCCTGCTGCATTCTACTGTAAGGAGCGACAAGGTTTTGCCTTGAAGAGACATCTCAGTTCTGCTCTGAAAATGCCAGCGGTGTTCAAAGACACACAGAGAGAGGTGTAAGGGAAGGATGAGGAGGGAGCAGCCAAAAGCTCTGAGCTGGCCGCCTCTGTGCATGCAGGGAAACCTACTGGAATCCTCTGGTGAATAGGCAGAAATGTGCTTGAGTTTACTGGGCTGGAAAACATCTCAGCACTGCTGCCTTTGACTATTCCCAGGGGGAGAGACTTTTGGCTCCGGCCGACCCAGTTAGGACCAACCTTCTTCCTACATTCAGCCTGTGTTGCAGTGGTGCATTGAAAATGCCCGGGAGATGGACTCTCTCGTTCCTCCGCTAGTCCATTTCCTTTCAATCAATTCTCTTGTGCAACCGCAAACCCCCTCCTGGGAGAGGAGCTATAACCTTTCCTTGGAGGGGAGTGTGCACAGCACAAACGCAGCTGACCTCCATCTCCAAGGTCAATTCTCCCTGGGCTTATCTGTTGCTGCTGGTCCTCCGCATGCCACACACACTGCCATCCCTCCCTCCATCTCCGGGTGTTTCTATGGCAACTGTTGCCACGGCAGTTTCCAGGCCCCCTCCCTCCCATGGTGGCTGCACCCTCATCCCTAAATCATCCTAGCCCTCTAATCATTCCTGCGTGCGCTGGAGGGGGGTGGGGGCTTCAGGGAGTCTGGGTGACGCTGTGAGAAGCCATGCTCAGCTATCCCTGAATTGTGTGTGCAGGTCCGTATAGTTCAAGCTATGGTTTTAAGTGAGAGCTGGACCATCAAGAAGGCTGATTGCCAAAGAATGGATGCTTTTGAATTCTGGTGCTGGAGGAGACTCTTGAGAGTCCCATGGACTGCAAGAAGATCAAACTGATCCATTCTGAAGGAAATCAGCCCTGAGTGCTCACTGGAAGGACAGATCCTGAAGCTGAGGCTCCAATATTTTGGCCACCTCATGAGAAGAGAAGACTCCCTGGAAAAGACCCTGATGTTGGGAAAGATGAAGGGCACAAGGAGAAGGGGACGACAGAGGATGAGATGGTGGGACAGTGTTCTCGAAGCTACCAACATGATTTTGACCAAAGTGCGGGAGGCACTGGAAGGCAAGAGTGCCTGGCGTGCTCTGGTCCATGGGGTCATGAAGAGTCGGACACGACTAAACGACTAAACAGCAACAGCAAAGCAAGTGTGCTGGCTTGAGGCGATGGCAGTTGAAATCTAAAATAACTGGAGGGCACCAGTTCTGACAAATGTAGAGAGACAGCTACCTATATGGATCTATATTTTAGGGACACAGGTGGTGCTGTGGTTCTGGGGCTTGCCGATCGGAAGGTCGGCGGTTCGAATCCCCGCAATTGAGTGAGCTCCCATTGCTCTGTCCCAGCTCCTGCCAATCTAGCAGTTCGAAAGCACGCCAGTGCAAGTAGATAAATAGGTGCTGCTCTGGCGGGAAGGTAAATGGTTTTCTGGGCGCTCTGGTTTCTGTCACGGTGTCCCGTTGCACCAGAAGCGGTTTAGTCTTGCTGGCCACATGACGTGGAAAGTTGTCTATGGACAAACGCCATCTCCCTTGGCCTTAAAAGTGAGATGAGCACTGCAACCCCATAGTCGCCTTTGACTGGACTTAACTGTCCAGGGGTCCTTTACCTTTTACCTTTATGGATCTCGTCTCACCAACCTCAGTCTGCCCTTAGCCAGCCCCCACCTTCTTATCTTCCTGCTCTGCTGGGCCATGATGATGGCCCACTGAGTCCAGCATTCTCTTCTCACAGTGGGCAACCCTTAGCCCCAATGGGAAACCCCCAAGTAGGACCCCAGCACAAGGGTACTCTCCCCTCCTGCGACTGTCTCCCATCTGTGTCCATCACCCATGTCAACCTTGCTGGCCGTTCTTGTCCAAGGGCCGTACGGTGCTCCCAGATCCTACATCATCACCACCCTCACCCCGGACCAACCTTCAGCTTGTGCTCATGTTCCTTGTTGACCCGCGTCAACAGCTGAGCTTTCCTCCGGTTGAGGGCATCAATGAGGGCATCACACTGGGCGACGAGGCAGGCTTCAAACTCCACGCTGTTCTCCTGTGGGGCAAAACACGTGTCAGATGGTCCCAGTGACGGGGACAGTTGAAACAGCTCCCATTACATGGTCTTGTCCTCATGCAAGTCTACCCCGACTTGGTGCCCTCCAGATGTTGCAGAGTAGCATTCACATCAGTCCCAGGGGGTATGGCTGATGAGAGATGCGGCCCCAAACATCTGGAGGGCACCTGGTTGGGGAAGGCTCTCCTGAGTAGCATAAAGATTCCCCAAGGTCCGCTGGAGGTGGCGGATATTGACTAAGAAACGTACACATTTCGTGTACATATGATGTCCACATTCTCCAGGAGGCCTGGTGAATGTTCACAATGGCTGGTCGTTATGCACATTTACCGCTCAACTAAGGACTCACCCACACTTTTGCTTGTCTGTTGCCTAGAAAGCATGGACCTGAGCCGTTTCTACCTTGCCATGCTCCTTTCCTAGGAAAAACCCAGTCTTTAGCTCTAAATCGGAGCAAACAGCAATCTCTGCAAAAACCAGATTGCTGTTTGCTCCAACTGAGCGCTAAAGAGCAGTTTTGCCTGGAGGTGGGGGAAGCAGTGGGATAAGAGTAAGTGTGGATCAGGGCGAGATTAAGACCTTTAGAGACCATAAGCACTTAAAGGATTTGGGTGCCCTGTATATATATCTAGTTCAAAAAATAAACCATAATAAACCATAAAATAAATTTACACTTTTTGAAATGAAACAAAGCCTACAGTAAAATGGAAAAGAGTGTTTATTTTTGTCTACTTCCACTTTATTTATATCTGGAAAAAATTCTCCTGCTTTTTCTAATTGTAGTCTTTGACCAGATCCTCAAAACTAATCTTATGTAAAACATCTGCTTCTACACTTAGTTGAGATAAGGCATGCAGCCTGCCTTGTTGAATAGTTGTTCTGCTGGAATTTTAAATATACTTTAGCTGAGGAAATGAATGCTCAGCTGAGCCATTTGTGACCATGAATGTTAAAAAATCCAGCAATGGAAAATTTCTGCGGTGCCCCCCCCTTTCCCTTGATGCCCTAAGCGTGTGCTTATTTTGCTTAATCCTGCCCTGATGTGGCTCAGCCCTTACATTACCCCTCCTCCACACAAAAACAGGTAACACACTTGAGCTACCCAGGCAAAATCAGGCCCTTACAATCGAACAGCATCTCTGTGCTGCCTTGAGAAAGCAGAGCTCCTGCAAAACCTCCTCGACCTTTCCAACCCATTCCTGGAGATCAAACCCCTTGACTGAAACAGTTGTGCGTCTCCATCCACAGCAGGACTGCTCTGTTAGGCGAGACAGGATTAGTCCCAGGAGAGATTACTAACATCAAGGCATACAAAGTGGGGCGAGGCAGCGGTAGGGGGTGGGGGTTTAATTTGGCAACAGCTCAGCCTGGCTATGATGGATGACTCTCCACAGCTTAATGGGGAAAGGCGGGGAAGAGCAGCCTTCCTGGAAACCAAAGCCAGCCATCCACAGCGCAGGAGCCACACTTTAAATCAATGCGGCATGGAAGCCCAATTCCTCCGGAGGTTTGCATTAACCCACCAGGCACATTTGCAGAGATGTTATCAGGCTTGGCTGGGGGGCAAGGAGGCTGCACGGAGAATAATTGCCTCGGCTGTGCCATATCTTTAGAAGATGCTGCTGCAGCAGCAGTGGTACCCAACACCTCTCCATCTTGCCAAATACTACTGTGGGGGGAATTTAAACTGTCCGATGGTAATATTATTTTGAACTATATTCCAGCTGCCTGGGGTTGGACAAAGGGTCAGTGCAAACGGACTCTCCGTGCCGTTACTTCTGAGAAAAGACCGATATTATTCTGTCGGAAAGATAATGTGCCATGGCTCCCTTCGATCAATGGATGAAAGAGATGACGACTCTAGCAACATACGAACGGATTGCTTTGAAACACAGATTGGGTGTGGATAAATATTTGGAATCAGTTTGTAAAATCATAATGTTGTGTTAAGAATTTCTTGGATTAATTGTATACTAATGTGCAGGGGTTATTTTGGAGCAGGAACTTGTGGGCACCAAGGTCACTTACTTTTTTTAAATTAAATATATATTTTTTTGGTCTGGGCAGGCTGGAATGGATGTAAAACCCAATGCCCGAGCCAAAAATCCACTTATATCTGCAATCAATAAAGTTGTGGACATTTCTAATTGAGATCATTGTCTGCTTGGATTTATGAATCACATCTTACATTTAGCCACTGCCTGGGGGTGGGGGTGGGGTGGCACTGCGACTGGGCCAGCAAAAACAAACAAAAAGTGCTGCTTATGTGCAGTGGTACCTCGGGTTAAGTACTTAATTCGTTCCGGACGTCCGTTCTTAACATGAAACTGTTCTTAACCTGAAGCACCACTTTAGCTAATGGGGCCTCCTGCTGCTGCTGTGCCGCCAGAGCATGATTTCTGTTCTCATCCTGAAGCAAAGTTCTTAACCCGAGGTACTATTTCTGGGTTAGTGGAGTCTGTAACCTGAAGCGTATGTAACCTGAAGCGTATGTAACCTGAGGTACCACTGTACTTATATATGCTGTTGTATTGAATAGTTTTGATAACTTTTCCTCTTTCTTTCCTTTCACATTTCCTTTCTTTCATATCATATTTTCACTGAATTTTTAAAATAAAATATAAATATTTTAAAAACCACGTAAGTGACATGGTCCAACAGAGCAGGCTTTGCCAACCTTGTGCCCGCCAGCTGTTTTAGGCCACAGCTCCCATCAGCCCCGGGGTTCAAAGGACTTCCGATGCACAGGAAAAACACATGACTTTCTCCCCCCAAATGAATTATGGGAACTGTAGTTTCCTCCTCACAGAGCTGCAATACCCAGGACCTTTAACAAACTACCAGTTGCTGGTAAAGGAATGGATTTCTGTGCAGTCAGTCTGAAACTTCTCCAAGGGAGAATTTCTAAAATGTATTAACTTGAGCACTTGAATCAATGTATAAACAGAAACCCAGCTGTATAAACAAGTGCTCAAAGCCCTCTCCTTTATCAGTCCATGACGGCAATGGATGGCCTTGCCAGTTCCAAGTGGAGCAGGGATGGCACATCTGGGTCTTATCTTACATCCTGACCACAAAGACGCACAGACCTTGTCAGGTCTGACAAGAGACCCGGGAACGGCGCCAGGAGTGCTCTTAGAGTTGGTGACCTCCTGTCCCAAGATAAGAGTATAGGAAAAGGAACAACCTTTTATGGTCAAGAATGCCGGAACAGGAATATCTGTTTATGGTCATGGATGTCAACTTACGTGTATAAGCTGACGTGGCTGGATTCCTGGGGAAGGGGGGAGAGGGTGCCTGGAGGATATATATACTGCATGAAATTTCTCACTTCTTTGGACTTGCTATGGACTGACCACGCAAATGCCTTCTGGTATCCGGAGAGCAGAATAAACTCTTTCTCTGACCCAAACCTCGGTGTCATTTGACTTCCTTTCTCCCGTCCGGGAGCAACGCAGACCCCACCAATCAGTAGAGTCTAATAAGGCTACAAAATGCACAGAAAAAGAACACGACTTTCTCCCCCCAAATGAATCCTGGGAACTGTAGTTTCCTTCTCACAGAGCTGCAATTCCCAGGACCTTTAACAAACTACCAGTTGCTGGGAACTATGGGACAGAAGAATATTGCTCTTGTGTTTGAATCCTGCTTGTGCGTTTCCCACAAGCATCTGGGTGGCCACTCTGAGAACAGGACGCCGGACTCAATAGGCCATTGGCCTGATTCAACACGTTCATCTCATGCTCTTAACCATTCCTAGGATACTTTGGGGGAAGTTATGTGCTTGACATGCACGCCGGATGCTTTAAACTATGGATGATTTAAATTATGGTGTGGATCTGCCCCCAGTCATCATGGTCGGGGCTGATGGGAGTTCTAATCCAAAACAGCTGGAGGTATTTGTTGTGTTTAGAATAGATTTATGAAAGATTTAGAAAACTTAGTGATTAAAATATTTGTGTGAGGTAGTATGGGGAAAATACAGAATAACAGATACAATCTTGCTTAAAATGTATATAGGAAGTGCAGTGTAAGCGATGGAAGTCAATCAATGAAATTTTATTATTCATTTCATATTGAGATATTTATAGAATAAATTTGGAAGAAATTCCTCCAACTTTTCTTCCTCTTTTTTTCTCTTTATTTTTTCTTCTTTTTTCTTTTCTTCTTTTTATCTTTTGTTCTTTTGTTCTTTTTTATATATGTGTGCTTATCTGAAATATATATGTATGTATATATGTATTTGCAATATTTTGCTTATGTTTTGTAATAATTATGTTAAATAAATTAAATAAACAAACAAAAATGGCTGGAGGGCATCTGGTTAGGGGGCAGCTTGGCTGGGCAGTGAGCCTTGTTAACTAGTGGCCAGGGTTCCAATTTGGGCTTCCGGTTTCAGGTCCCCAAATGCTGCGTCCAGCTCCCATTTCCACCCGGCGGATTTGAGAGCATACCTGGATTTGCTGCACCATGTTCCGTAGTTGCACCAAGAATTCTTTGGCCTCCTTTGCTCTGTCTGAGAGTCCGTTCAGCGCCTGAGACAGCTGGCTCTGTGGACGGGGGGGAAGGAGGAAAAATCTGGGTTAGAAGAAAGGACCCCATTTCCCAGGAAAAGTGCAGGCTGGTTTTAGCTGCTCCAGATGTGAGACTGATATTTACTCAATTTGATTTATTGAACAACATTTAGAGTTTGTAAATGCAGCATAAAAACAAGCAGCCTCATTAAAACAAAACTACCACCCAAAACCGGCAGCGTAAAAGCATATAAAACCAAACAGAAATTCAGGGGATTTGGGTACATAAATCAGGGTCAGGGTCTTATGAGTCTGTGGAAGCCTCTGTACATGCTCAGAGAACTCACGTTCTTGCACCTGCACCAGGGCTGGGCCTCAACATTCTAGGTAGGTTATGGAGCCAAATATTCCAAGCAGCTCAGTGTTAAGTTGTGGGTGAACGTATCAGACGACACAGCGATTCTTCAGACAGCTCTTGTTTATTCACAGGCCAGAACACAACTGAACTGAAGGGTTCAGCCAGCCTGCTTATATAGAGCTCCACTACAACGCAACAGTAACCACTTTCTGTAACTATCCAATCACTGAACGTCACTTTCAATTCCTTATTTGCATATGCGGAGAATGAAAACTATCTACAGTATCCCCCTGCTGGCCCAGGGTGAGAACTTCAGTACATAACACCCAGAATTGCAACAGCTCAGGTTCAGCCAATGATTAGCAGGAGGCGAATTTCACAGAAAGTGGCAAATAATTTAGATCCTACAACCCATTACAGTCCACTGCACTCCTTCCCAGTGGGGTTCTTGATCATATATCCGCTCAGAATGCTCGTCACCAGGATAGCAGGATTGTAAAGCCAGAACAAAATTAAGTGGTTGGGGGTTTTCACAATTTCCCCACTTACAGAAAGAAAAAAGAAAAATGCAATATTACAGAAGAGACACTCTGCTCAAAGTTGTCCCCCCCCCTTATGTGGATTTACTGCAACCTGTGGCTAGAAAAATGGACTCTGCACGTACTCAGATACACTACATGGTGAGGGCGTATTGCAAAAGGCAGATTTCTTTCTGTGCAGAGGAAGTGCCTGTAGAAGAAAACATAGAGGCTGAGATGTTTCTATCTTCAAAGAAACCACTAGCAGAAGTGACATAGTATAGTAGTCTTCAACCCAGGAAAGGGACATCTAGCTAGATTTGACATGGGCCTCAACACCTCCCCTGAAAAAGAAACCCAACCCCAAATGTGCCCCCTCACATGCAGACATGATGGATTTAACCATTGCAAATTGTTGTTTTTTAGTCGTGTCCGACTCTTCGTGACCCCCTGGACCAGAGCACGCCAGGCACTCCTGTCTTCCACTGCCTCCCGCAGTTTAGTCAAACTCATGCTGGTAGCTTCGAGAACACTGACCCACCATCTCGTCCTCTGTCGTCCCCTTCTCCTTGTGCCCTCCATCTTTCCCAACATCAGGGTCTTTTCCAGGGAGTCTTCTCTTCTCATGAGGTGGCCAAAGTAATGGAGCCTCAGCTTCACGATCTGTCCTTCCAGTGAGCACTCAGGGCTGATTTCCTTCAGAATGGATCGGTTGCATCTTCTTGCAGTCCATGGGACTCTCCAGAGTCTCCTCCAGCAACAGAATTCAAAAGCATCAATTCTTTGGCGATCAACCTTATTTATGGTCCAGCTCTCCCTTCCATACATCACTACTGGGAAAACCATAGCTTTAACTATACGGACCTTTGTTGGCAAGGTGATGTCTCTGCTTTTTAAGATGCTGTCAACCATTGCAAATAGATAGCGGTATTTCTAAAAGGGAAAGGGAATCAGGAGTCATCAATTACTCCTTATCTTTTCCTAGCTCTGTGGACCAGCGCTTCTTCCTTCTCTGATTCTTAAAGGGACAGCATCCTTCTTGACAGTCAATATTCTTCTTGACAGCTCCTGTTAGTCATGTGATTCAGGGCAAAGGTGCATTTTTGGCCCCAGGGACAGATGCAATCGCAGCCAGAGGTCCCTGGTTTTTAAAAGGGTCCCTGCTAAACCACCACTCCTGACCCAGCCCCTTTCCAGGGCAGGCCATTTGTGGAGTCTCCTGGGAAGCAGAAGGCAAAGTCACTGGAGGAAGAATTTCCTTCCAGATCTTTTGCATGCTCTCAGTGGAAAAAGCTCCATCAGGCGGCAGTTTGATTGCTGAAGCGGCAGGCGAGGAAACAGTAAATGGAGCCCGGGCTGACAATTACTCATCACCTCCTTGCAATCAATTGCTTCCACATTATGTAAATTGGGTGCCCTGAATTCACTGCACGGCTGGTTCCCGAGGTGCATCAATGCAGACACGGAGGCTTTTTCAGTGACAAGGAACCACTGGAAGATTTATGCCAGGAATTCAGAGGCAAATATATGGTAGCACAAAAGGAAGGGAAAGGGGAAAGCTTGGTGGTGAAACGCCTGCTTTGTACGCAAAAGGTTCCTGGAACATTGGAACATAAGAACCTGCCTTATTCCATAGAATCAGAAAGAGGGGGAAAAGGTAAAGGGACCCCTGACCATTAGGTCCAGTCACGGACGACTCTGGGGTTGCAGCGCTCATCTCGCTTTATTGGCCGAGGGAGCCGGTGTACAGCATGACTGGCCAGCATGACTAAGCCGCTTCTGGCGAACCAGAGCAACGCACGGAAATGCCATTTACCTTCCCGCCGGAGCGGTACCTATTTATCTACTTGCACTGGTGTGCTTTCGAACTGCTAGGTTGGCAGGAGTAGGGAGTTCACCTCACTGCGGGGATTCGAACCGCTGACCTTCTGATCGGCAAGTCCTAGGCTCTGTGGTTCAACAGAATTAAAAGCTTCCCTAAACAGGGCTGCCTTCAGATATCTTCTAAAAGTCTGGTAGTTGTTGTTCTCTTTGATATCTGGTGGGAGGGCGTTCCACAGGGCGGGTGCCACCACCGAGAAGGCCCTCTGCCTGGTTCCCTGTAGCGTTGCTTCTCGCAATGAGGGAACTGCCAGAAGGCCCTCGGCGCTGGACCTCAGTGTCCGGGCTGGACGATGGGGGGTGGAGATGCTCCTTCAGGTAGGGCTTGGAGAGAACCTGCCAGTCCGTGTAGACAATACTGAGCTATCGGGACCAATGCTCTGACTCTGCACAAAGCAGCTTTCTATTTACCGTATTTTTTGCTCTATAAGACGCACCAGACCACAAGACGCACCTAGTTTTTGGAGGAGGAAAACAAGAAAAAAAATATTCTGAATCCCAGAAGCCAGAACAGCAAGAGGGATCGCGAAAGCAGTGATCCCTCTTGCTGTTCTGGCTTCTGGGATAGCTGCGCAGCCTGCATTCGCTCCATAAGATGCACACACATTTCCCCCTACCTTTTAGGAGGGAAAAAGTGAGTCTTATAGAGCAAAAAATACGGTATGTGCAATGTCTCTCTCTCTCTCTCTCTCTCTCTCTCTCTCTCTCTCTCTCTCTCTTTCTCCATAACACACACACACATTTCTCCTTACTTTTTAGGAGGGAAAAAGGGAGTCTTATAGAGCAAAAAATATGGTTAATCGTACGTTCTTATGTCCTCATAGAGTTTTCTGCACACCCCGTCTCTTTTCCGCTTGCATTAACAGATTTTGGAGAAGGAACAAAGATCACCAGCGTGCAGTGACCGGAAATTTGTCTAGGTTAAAGCGCTTTTCTCCTCTCCCACGACTTCAATCTTGGAAAAGGAGCTGGTGTCCTAGGATAGATGAGGGATGAGAAGGGGGAAGGGCACCCAGGCTTAACGAAGTAGAAAACGACCTTACAGTTGTCTCTCTAAAGGGTGGGGGAACCTAATGCAATCCTTTGTCAATTCTTTTCTGGGTAATTTATAGCAGCAAGATCATTAAGATGGAGAGCTAATCAATGGAGGGTTCTCTAATTAAAATGACGCCACTCAACAGTCCTGCTCCCACTCAATTCCCCCCCCCCCCAAGTAACATGGAAAAACACAGGGTGGGGGCACTGCCAAGAAGCTTCAGGGTAAAGATTTTCCAAGGAATACAAAACTAGACACAATCAAGAAATACACAAATGAGATACAGGTGACACTCCTCTGCCATTTAGATTTCAGAAAGAGAGAGGGAATTCTCAGCAAATGTAAAGTCCTATTTAGCTAATGATGTTCTAGGCTGCATCAGCAGAGGTCTAGCGTCCAGATCAAAGGAAGTAATCGTCCTGTTCTATTCTGCCTTGGTCAGGCCACACCTGGAATACTATTTCCAATTCTGTGTACCACAATTTAAGGAGGGTGTTGACAAGCTGGAAGGTGTGCAGAGGAGGGCAGCCAAGATGAGCAAGGGTCTGGAAACCAAGTTATGAGGAACGGCTAAGGGAGTTTGGCTTAGCGTGGAGAAGAGGAGACTAAGAGGAGAAAGGATAGGCATCTTCAAATATCTGAAGGGGAGATGGAGCAAGCTTGTTTTCTGCTCCACCGAAAAGCACAGGATGCAAACCAATGGATTCAAATGATGAGAAAGGAGATTTCAGCTAAACATTACGAAGAGCTTTCTGACAACAAGAACTGTTCAAAGGGGAAAAGACTCCTTCAGAAGATGGTGGACTCTCCTTCATTCAATTATTATTGTTGTTGTTGTTATTAATTTTATTATTTATACCCCGTCAGGGTGGCAGGTGGCACTGTGGTCTAAACCACAGAGCCTAAGGCTTGCCGATCAGCAGGTCGGCAGTTCGAATCCCAGCGACGGGGTGAGCTCCCGTTGCTCCGTCCCTGCTCCTGCCCACCTAGCAGTCCGAAAGCACACCAGTGCAAGTAGATAAATAGGTACCACTCCAGCAGGAAGGTAAACGGTGTTCTCATGTACTGCTCTGGTTCTCCAGAGCTGGCCACATGACCTGGAAGCTGTCTGTGGACAAATGCCGGCTCCCTTGGCCTATAGAGCGAGATGAGCGTGCAACCCCAGAGTCGTCCACAACTGGACTTAACTGTCATGGGTCCTTTACCTTTACCTTTACACCCCGCCTATCTGGCTGGTTTTCCCCAGCCACTCTGGGTGGCTCACAGCATATATCAGAACATACTAAAACGTGAAACATAAAAAACTTCCTGAAACAAGGTAGAGGCTGGATGGCCATCCATCAGGGATTCTTTAGTTGTGATTCCTGCATTGCAGGGACTAGATCATAAAATCATAGAATTGTAGAGTTGGAGGGGACCCAGAGGGTCAACTAGATGTCATTGGAGTCCCTTCCAACTGTACGATTCTATGATTCTATGACTCTTATTTATGCTCAAAATTTAGGATGCAAAGCTATGCCCTCTTCCTCGTGACTGAGCGACTCTCCAGGCATACCGTTTATCGTCCATTCATGATTATTTGCGCTGACGGTTATATCCGGGTGGTTATAGGTGATCCTGCTTTAAATAACATTTATGCCTGCAGAAGTTTCAGGATGGGCATACAGGTTCATTTCCAAATAATCTACAAAAACCCATAAATCCCCACTGAAATCCTATAGCTCTAGACAGTCCCTACAGATGGCGGCGATGGAATAGCTTTGGAAGATCATCACAGACCAACCAAGAAAGCAGTACGATGTGTGGATGGTCCAGTATAAATCCACCTGTGATGGCCTGGGATTCGGACTCGGAGGCTGAACCTGAGGGATCCCAGTCTGCACAGGATTCCCCGCCTCCAGAACCAGCTGAGCCGGGGCTGGGACATGAGCCTGAAGGGTCCTCACCTGTGCTGGATCCTCAGGTGCAGGCTCCAGCTGAGTCTGCTCTGGCTCCTGAGATGATGGAGGACCCATTGCCTGCAGGTGCTCCACTCTCAGCCCCTTCAGAGGAAGCTGAGGTTGCCTCTGGGTCCGGTAACCCGCCAGCCTCTCCTGAGCTGCAGAGGCTCAGGGCATAGAGGCGGAGGGAACTAAATTCCCGCAGGAGGAGTGCTTGCCTCCAGGCCAGGAGAGGCGAGTCACCAGAGGGTCGGGGCCACCCTATGCCTTGGGGCAGATAAAAGCCAGACAGCCCAGTCCCAAGTTGCAGGAGCAACATTGTTGGTTGCTAGTTCCTGTTTGGACCCTGTCCTGCTTATCTGCCTGAGCTCCTGACCCACCCTGGCTCCCTGCTTGCATGCCTGTCCCTGACTTCACCCGCCTCCCTGCCCTGCACCCAGATTCAGCTACTACGGACTGCCTCCACATTGTACCTTTGATCAGGGACCGGACTAGGACCTCGCCTCTCGGGTAACCCACGGGACCAGCACACCACCACTAATCCACTATTATTGTGTCAAGGACATGCTACAAAAGACACACTGGAAGGATCCTCAAGCCCAGGGGTCAGCAAACTTTTTCAGCAGGGGGCCGGTCCACTGTCCCTCAGACCTTGTGGGGGGCCAGACTATATTTTGGGGGCAGAAATGAACGAATTCCTATGCCCCACAAATAACCCAGAGATGCATTTTAAATAAAAGCACGCATTCTACTCATGTAAAAACAGGCTGATTCCCGGACTGTCTGCAGGCCGGATTTAGAAGGCGATTGGGCTGGATCCAGCCCCTGGGCCTTAGTTTGCCTACCCATGCTCTAGCCTATAAGCTCCAGGCTGCAATTTACCAGAAAGAGCATTGTTGTGCTTGGTTTTTCTCATGCCCGATGCCCAATGTGGATTTCTGCCCTGATGGACCACTCTGCCACTCTCCAGGATCTGAGCTGACAGATCCCAGCCTGCTGAGCTTCTCCCCGGGGTCCACATCTCCATTCCCTACACCTTCTCCCCTTCCAACCACCCTCTCCAAGATTGCTCCATGGGCTTCGTAACCATACTGAGCTAGATGGACCGGTGCTCTAACTCAGTATGAGACAGCCACTCGTGTTCCTAACACGTAAACAAGAGTGTCAAGGTTCACCTGGCAACTGGCAAACCAGCTGCATTTTTCAAGGAGTTCCTTATCATGCTCATTTTGGGGCTAAATCCAAGTCATGTGTTGCTTCCAGAAAAGACCGTACAGGTGAGGCCACACACACCTGGGCAAGGATCCAACACTCGAACCTGTGGACATCCAACAACGCTGGATGTTGGAAGATTTGGGACAGATAAAAGGATAAAGACGCCTGCTCCTTGGGAGAAAGGTGATGGCAAACCTAGACAGCATCTTAAAAAGCAGAGACATCACCTTGCCAACAAAGGTCCGTATAGTTAAAGCCATGGTTTTCCCAGTAGTGATGTATGGAAGTGAGAGCTGGACCATAAAGAAGGCTGATCGCCAAAGAATGGATGCTTTTGAATTATGGTGCTGGAGGAGACTCTTGAGAGTCCCATGGACTGCAAGAAGATCAAACGCATCCATTCTTAAGGAAATCAGGCCTGAGTGCTCACTGGAAGGACAGATCGTAAAGCTGAGGCTCCAAGACTTTGGCCACCTCATGAGAAGAGAAGACTCCCTGGAAAAGACCCTGATTTTGGGAAAGATGGAGGGCACAAGGAGAAGGGGACGACAGAGGGCGAGATGGTGGGACAGTGTTCTCGAAGCTACAAACACGAGTCTGACCAAACTGCGGGAGACAGTGGAAGACAGAAGTGCCTGGGGTGCTCTGGTCCAGGGGGTCACGAAGAGTCGGACATGACTAAACAACAACAACAAAAGGATGTACTCATTCACACAGTTAAACTATGAAGGCAAACCATGAGAGACCATGAGAGGGGAGAATACTGGGGTCTTGCTAGCAGGTTTCCCACAGGCATTTTTGACCACTGTAAGAACAGAAGAAGGGACGTGGGTGGCGCTGTGGGTTAAACCACAGAGCCTAGGACTTGCCGATCAGAAGGTCGGCGGTTCGAATCCCCGTGACGGGGTGAGCTCCCGTTGCTCAGTCCCTGCTCCTGTCGACCTAGCAGTTCAAAAGCATGTCAAAGTGCAAGTAGATAAATAGGTACCGTTCCAGCGGGAAGGTAAACGGCATTTCCGTGTGCTGCTCTGGTTCACCAGAAGCGGCTTAGTCATGCTGGCCACATGACCCGGAAGCTGTACACCAGCTCCCTCGGCCAATAAAGCAGGATGAGCACCGCAACCCCAGAGTCGGTCACGACTGGACCTAATGGTCAGGGGTCCCTTTACCTTTACCTAAGAACAGAATGGCAACTTAAATTGGTGGACTATGCGCAGCTTGCAGACCTAACATATAGAATAAGAGAGCAAGAAGAACATACGTTTAAAGAAGACTGGAAAATGTTTATTGAATATATGGAGGAAAAGTACGTTTATTTGAAAATGTGGGCAGCATTAAGGTAAATTCAGCAGTGTATATAAGTTTTGATGGATGTAATAATGGAATACTGAATGGCCAACTCCCAAGAGACTGTGATCTACTCACAGAGTTAAAAAGTGGCAGTGATCCACCCCCCTTTTTTGGGGTGCGGGGCAAAGAGGTTGAGCTTTTTTTAGGGGAGCCAGAGTTGTTGAGCTTCTTCACGGGGGAGCCAGTGATCTGCTGGTGATATACCACAGACGTCCAGTGATCTACCAGTAGTTCACAGTCTACCTGTTGTACATGCCTGGTCTAGTTTATATAAAATATGCAGGGATTTGTGTTTTGTAAAATGAACCATGGAAAGAGAAGAAGGGAAGTCACTGGTATCTTAAGGATGTAAAAATGAGTATTTTAAATGGTAAATCAAAAAATTTAATAAAAATTGTGGGGGGGGGGGAGAACAGGATGTTGGACTAGATGGGCCAAGGGGTGATATGATAGCCATGTTCAAATATATAAAAGGATGTCACATAGAGGAGGGAGAAAGGTTGTTTTCTGCTGCTCCAGAGAAGCGGACACGGAGCAATGGATCCAAACTACAAGAAAGAAGATTCCACCTAAACATTAGGAAGAACTTCCTGACAGTAAGAGCTGTTTGACAGTGGAATTTGCTGCCAAGGAGTGTGGTGGAGTCTCCTTCTTTGGAGGTCTTTAAGCAGAGGCTTGACAACCATATGTCAGGAGTGCTCTGATGGTGTTTCCTGCTTGGCAGGGGGTTGGACTCGATGGCCCTTGTGGTCTCTTCCAACTCTAGGATTCTATGATTCATGTTACATTCTTATGTTTGACACCAGCAAACCTCTCGAATCCGCAGCCAGGAAACTCCCCGGCGGAATTAAATAAGTAATGGGAAGGTTGAAGGCCAGGATGCATCCACAATGTACGGGGGGGGGGGGAGAGAAGAGTACATTATTTCCTGGAGATTGCACACCAGGCATGACGTCAACCTCTGTAACATTTGCAATCCCTTCCCCATTCATCCCAAGAGGCTTTCGCTCAATGGCTCAGCCTGCTGGAGGATTATGAGCGGCTCTTTCAGACAGCTGCTCCAGAGAAGGCAAGGGCTGGGTGGGCTTACGGCTTGCTGGGATGCATGATTTGTGGAAATTGCACAGGGGATCTGCCTAAGCCGCCCCACCCTCCTCCTTTTGGCCTTTTGCAACCCATTAAGGGATTCCAGCACTGGGGGGGGGGGGCTCTCTTGGGCTGTCAGCTTCTGCAAAAGAAGGCTTGTGCTCAGATGACCTTGGAGAAAGAAGGACTGTGTGTGTGTGTGTGTGTGTGTGTGTGTGTGTGTGTGTGTGTCTTTCGGTTCTGGAGGAGGCCGCCCAGATTGTAATTAGCAGGCCATCTTTTGTGCTTGGAAAGCCAAAGTGTTGCTTCGGGGAGAAATGAGATTACTGGAGCAGAGCGAAGGAAGGCACCTCTGGGGAGGGAGTGAAGGGAGAGGGGGGAGCCGAGAGAGGAGGAAGGGAAAGAAGAGGCAGAGAGAGAGAGAGAGAGAGAGAGAGAGAGAGAGAGAGGAGACAGAGAAGGATTAGCCAAATACAGAAGCAGCTAAAGGACCCTGACTCTGGATTCGAATGGGAAGCAGAGGGTGGATGACGATGAACAGGGCATTTTAATTTGTTCCACAGAGGAGGGTATTGATTTCTCCTCTATATGAGCGATGCTCTTTCCACACTTGAAAGAGAATAAAAACGCACAGTCTCAATTCTTGTGTTTTGGGATGTGATGGTACATCTCCTACCTGTTCATTTCTGCCTTTGGTTTTTACTGCGTTTATATCCCATCGTTTTTCTCCAGGGAGCTCAAGGCGGCTTATATGGTTCTTCCCCACCCCGCCCCCCACCCCGCCCCCCAGTTTATCCCCACAACCCTGTGAGGTAAGTTGGGTCATCCAATGAGATTCATGGCCAAGTGGGGATTTGAACCCTGCTTTATCCCGGGTCCTAGGCTGACTCTCTAACCACTACACCACACTGCCTTGTTGTCATGAACTGGCAGGACGACGGGGAGAAGGAGGAAGCGGTGGAATAGGATCCTGGCGAAGGGTGTGGCCGGGACTGGGACATGCCCAGGCAAGCTGGGGCTGGGGAAGAAGAAGTTGGTATAGGAGGTACCATATTTTTTGCTCTGTAGGATGCACCGGACCATAGGAGGGGGAGAACAGGGGGGGGGATTCTCCCCCTCTCTGTTCAGCGCCCCTTCAGCGAAGCGGCAGGAGAAACGGAGCCCCTTCCATTTCTCCTCCCGCTTCGCTGAAGGGGCGCCTCGCAGAGAGGGGAAACTGTGCAGCGCCTCTCCAGCAAAGCCTGGAGAGCAAGAGGGATCGGTGTGCACTGACCCCTCTCACTCTCCAAGCTTCAGGCGGCTATCCACAAGCCTTTGGAGAGCAGCGAGAACTCCTGCTGCACTCCAAAGGCTTGCGAATAGCTGCCTGAAGCCCCCAGAGCACAGCGGGGGTTTCCGCTGCACTCCGGGGGCTTCAGGTGGCTTCAGCAAAAGCAAAGCCAAGCCTCCGGAGTGAGGGGGGAGCTCTCCCTCTGCGCTTCGGAGGCTTCGCGTTGCTATCACTTAAGCCAAGGAGCCTGTATTCGCTCCATAAGACGCACACTCATTTCCCCTTAATTTTTGAAGGGGAAAAAGTGTGTCTTATAGAGCAAAAAATATGGTACTCACAGGCTGTCAGGGACCGAGGAGGAATGTGTTGGTTTCTGTTTATGCCACTGTGCAGTGCTTGGAGTCACAAGACTCTGTTTTGCATTCCAGAGATTCCATTCTGTTGGAAGTCTCACGGAAGACGGATGTGACGTTACTGGTTTCCTTTTCCTTTGTTTTTCCAGTTGCTCTCTGCTTTCACAGAGAGAGCATGTATGTTTCTTTTCTGTCTGCGTAGTTAGAAATAAAACGCTCTTTGCAATGTAGCTCATATTTCTCAACTCCTTCCCTGCTGCTGGATACTCTGCGTTACTCTGGAGCCTTATCAGAGGCTCAGGTCGTTAATCATCGTCGGAGGAGGAGGAGTAGCTCGGTCGTAGCGGAGATTCCAACATTTTTTGTTATGGGCCCAAAGGAACGGAATGCAATGGTGGGAGCCCTGTCCCCTTCTCCTGAACTTTCCCAAAGGCAGGAGGACAGTATTGATTTAGAACAGTGGTTTGCAGAGGGGCATGGTCTAGAAAGGAGAAGCTGGGAAATACTGGGTGAGAAAAACAGTTAGAAGAGGAAACATCAAGAGGGAAATAGCTGGTAGATTCAGTATCTTTGAACAGCATTCCTGACCCCCTTTTGCCTAAGACTAGACGGACTATGAGGGGAGGTAGGTAGCCGTGTTGGTCTGCCGTAGTCGAAACAAAATTTAAAAATTCCTTCCGGTGCATGCACATGAAAGCTCATACCAATAAGAAACTTAGTTGGTCTCTAAGGTGTTACTGGAAGGAATTTTGTTATTTTGTTTCGTCTGAGGGGAGGGCGTTCCACAGGGCGGGTGCCTCTACTGGGAAGGCCCTCTGCCTGGTTCCCTGTAACTTTGCTTCTCACATTGAAGGAACCGCCAGAAGGCCCTCGGCGCTGGACCTCAGTGTCTGGGCAGAACGATGGGGGTGGAGACGCTCCTTCAGGTCTACTGGGCCGAGGCCATTTAGGGCTTTAAAGGTCAGCACCAGCACTGGGGAAAGTTGCAGGATGAAAGAAAGATCTCTCAGACCCATGCCTAGGGATGAGCAGATGAAATTGTGGGACAAAGGGAAGTTGTGAAGGAGCCCTTCATGTTGGGAGATACAGGAAAGATACAAGGAAGTATTTCTTCCCACAGCACATTGTTGAACTATGGAAATTCCTGCCACAGGAGGCAGGGATGGGCACCAATATGGATGGCTTTACAAGAGGATTAGACAAATTCATGGAGGAGAGAACTATTGAGGGTTACTATCTAGGATGGCTTTGCAGTGTTTCTGAATACCAGTTGCTGGAATGCACAGAAAGGCAAGAGGGCTCCTGGGCTCAGATCCTGCTTCAGAGATACACAGGATTGAACCCTGAAGCTTCTACCTGTGAAGCATATGTATGTGCATATTTTGGGAAGAATCTTCCCAAGTTTTGTCTCTGGGAATGATTTCTCACAAGGCGCAAACTCCCAGTGTTGATGTGATGGCCTGGGAATCCGATTCAGAGGCTGAACCGGAGGAATCCCAGCCTGCACAGGAGTCCCCGCCTCCAGAGCCGGCTGAACTGGGGCAGGGCCTTGATTCTGAAGCGCCTGCACCTGTGCCGGATCCTCAGGAGCAGGCACCAGGTGATCCCACTCTAGCTCCAGAGGTGGTTGAGGACTCAGTGCCTACAGGTGAGTCTCCCCCTGGGCCCAGTAACCCTTCAGCCTCTCCTGAACTGCAGAGGCGAAGGGCAGAGAGGCGAAGGGAACTGGTTTCTCCCAGGAGGAGTGCTCGCCTTAAGGCCAGGAGAGGCGGGTCTCCTGGGGGCCGGGACCGCCCCTGGCCTCAGAGAAGATAAAGGCCAGTCAGCCCGGTCCCAGGTTGCGGGAGCAACGTCGTTGAAGAGCTGTTTCGGCCAGCATCCAGTCCTGTTCCCCCAGAGTTCCTGTCCTTGCCCGGCTTCCCTCTGTGGACCCCGCTTCACCCGAGGAGGACTGTCTGCTGACCCTCAACTCAGATCCTGGACCTCGCCCCACGGTAACCTTCCCCCCCTGGACCAGCACAGTTGAACAATGCAATTTCCCATGGGTGACAAATGGCTGGTGGTTTTTCTTCAGCAGTTTGAAACACTTTTTTGATGTAGCGCATGGTTCTGTTTACATCCTTCCCTTCCAGACGCACAATGGGGACTTCTCACAAGGAAAGACTTCATGCATGTCCTTGTAAATCTGAGAAATTAATGCCTTGTTTCATCTGTCAGTAATTTGTTTGGCAGATGTCTCAGTGAGGGCGGCTGCTAGATTTGGTGACTTTTGGATTTCCCTACAGTTTTTGGTCGTCCATCTCAAGATCAGCATTGCTTTAAATAGATTCTAGGGTCACTGGAATCTCTATAATAAGGGTGGTGAACCCATGATATTGGGACTCCAACTGCCATCATCCCCAGGTAACATGACCAATAGTCAGGGCTTTTGACAAAGTCCCCCCATAATATTATTGTGGAGAAGCTGGTGAAATGTTGACTGCATAAGGTTACTCTGGAGTCTTGTGTCCAGGTTTGGGTACCACAATTTAAGAAGGATGTTGAGAAACTGGAAGGTGTGCAGAGGAGGGCAATCAAGATGATCAAGGGTCTAGAAGCCAAGTCTTATGGGGAACGGTTGAAGGAGGTGGTTATGTTTAGCCTGAAGAAGAAGAAGAAGAGTTTGGATTTGATAGCCCACTTTATCACTACCTGAAGGAGTCTCAAAGCGGCTAACGTTTTCCTTTCCCTTCCTCCCCCACAACAAACACTCTGTGAGGTGAGTGGGGCTGAAAGACTTCAGAGAAGTGTGACTGGCCCAAGGTCACCCAGCAGCTGCAGGTGGAGGAGCGGAGACACGAACCCGGTTCCCCAGATTACGAGTCCACCGCTCTTAACCACTACACCACACTGGAAAAGAGGACACTGAGGAGAGATACAATAGCCTTCTTCAAATATCTAAAGGGCTGCCACATGGAAGATGGAGCAATCTTGTTTTCACCTGCTCTGGAGGAAAGGACTTGGACCAATAGCTTCAAGTAGCAAGAAAGGAGATTTGGCTCAACATCAGGAAAAACTTTCTGACAGTAAGAGGTTGGGGACTTTTCTTCATTGGAGGTTTCAAACAAGCGTTTGGATGGTCTTTGTGGAATGTGAAACACAAGAGCAGTCAAGTACAACATTCCTAGAGTGAACATGTTTACACATGGGGAGGAATGTTTGTCCAGCCAGCAGGTCAACTTCCTGCTTCCTTCTGGGCTGGGACACACTTCCTCTGCATGTGACTAGAGGTGGGCATGGCTCACCTGTGCAGGGCAGGGCAGCCACCTCTTTCTCTTTAACTACATGCATTGAAAGAAGCTACATCTGCTTAGCCAACAATGCTCTCTTGGGCCCCAGCCAAGAGAGGACAAGGGGACTGTCTCCTTATGAGATAGTTTCCAGGTGTATGTTACTTTTCTAAGCTAAGTCTGCCTTCTGGGATCTGATTGTGAACAGAATGATGTGTGAGTAAACTCTTTTATACTTTTATAGAAGACTGTGCCGTGTCTTATCTTTTATGAGGGAATAAGGGGGAAATAGGGACGCAGGTGGCGCTGTAGGAACGCAGGTGGTGCTGTGGGTTAAAGCCTCAGCGCCTAGGACTTGCCGATCGAAAGGTCGGCGGTTCGAATCCCTGCGGCGGGGTGCGCTCCCGCTGCTCGGTCCCAGCGCCTGCCAACCTAGCAGTTCGAAAGCACCTCCGGGTGCAAGTAGATAAATAGGGACCGCTTACCAGCGGGAAGGTAAACGGCGTTTCCGTGTGCGGCTCTGGCTCGCCAGATGCAGCTTTGTCACGCTGGCCACGTGACCCGGAAGTGTCTCCGGACAGCGCTGGCCCCTGGCCTCTTAAGTGAGATGGGCGCACAACCCCAGAGTCTGTCAAGACTGGCCCGTACAGGCAGGGGTACCTTTACCTTTACCTTTAAGGGGGAAATACCAGAACAGTTTTTCTAGAGGCTTTAGCGAGCCTGAGCAAATGCATCCGCTGTGAGTTTAAAAGGGGGAATGTTACTCTGCTATAGGGTGGAATTGAAAAAGAGAATGAATTTACATTTAATTGGTTAAGAAGGGTTGCTGAATAATGGTTTAAAATCAAGGATGCAAAAAGGGAAAGGTATGGGGAAGTCCGGGAAAAGAGGGTTATGGAAATAAGGTTAAGAAAATATGAGTTTTTGTGTTTATTTTTATGTTGTTTTTGTTTATGTTAAAAAATTTGGAAATTAATAAAAAATTTATTCAAAAAAAAAAAAAAGGAATGTTACTCTGCTAAAGTGTGAACTTGTTTACACAAGTTGGAAAGGCTATAATCGGATAATATATCCTTTCCTGGATCTCCGAACATTCCCACAGTCATTTGTCATGGATGCTTTAATTGCATTGCAAGGGGTTGGGCTAGATAACCCTGGGACACCTTCAAACTCTGTGATTCTGTGATGACAGCTGGAGTCTCAACATCATCCTGAGTGGGGAGGGGGCAGAGGTCCCTCATCCCTGCTCTAGAAAGCAAGAAGAGCCCCACTGGGTGTCAGACCAAAGGAGGTGGCGCTTCCAAGACAATAATTTAACACACACACACACAAACATCTTTCCCACTTCTTTCTCCAGGGAGCTCAAAGTGGCACACATTTATCATCCTCCCTGTTTTCTCCCCACAACATGGGGGATGTATTTGGTATACTGCCCTTCCGTAGATCTCAGGGCAGTTCATAACATCCAATAAATAAAATAAGAATAGCAACAACAACAACAACAACCCTGTGAGGTAGGTCAGGCTGAGAGGCAGTGTCTGGCCCCCAAGGTCATACCCAGGGAGCGTCATGCCTGGGTGGGAGTTTGAGCCCTGGTCTTCTAGGTCCTGTGCTTTTTTTTTCTAAAAAAAAAATGTTTAGGGGTACTGTCATTTTCCTACTCATATTGAAATACTCCCCCTCAATGAGGCCCAAAAAGAAAGCAATGTCTAGGTCCTAGAATCATAGAATCATAGAGTTGGAAGAGACCACAAGGGCCATCGAGTCCAACCCCCTGCCAAGCAGGAAACACCATCAGAGCACTCCTGACATATGGTTGTCAAGCCTCTGCTTAAAGACCTCCAAAGAAGGAGACTCCACCACACTCCTTGGCAGCAAATTCCACTGTCAAACAGCTCTTACTGTCAGGAAGTTCTTCCTAATGTTTAGGTGGAATCTTCTTTCTTGTAGTTTGGAGCCATTGCTCCGTGTCCGCTTCTCTGGAGCAGCAGAAAACAACCTTTCTCCCTCCTCTATGTGACATCCTTTTCTATATTTGAACATGGCTATCATATCACCCCTTAACCTCCTCTACTCCAGGCTAAACATGCCCAGCTCCCTTAGCCATTCCTCATAAGGCATCGTTTCCAGGCCTTTGACCATTTTGGTTGCCCTCCTCTGGACACGTTCCAGTTTCTCAGTGTCCTTCTTGAACTGTGGTGCCCAGAACTGGACACAGTACTCCAGGTGAGGTCTGACCAGAGCAGAATACAGTGGCACTATTACTTCCCTTGATCTAGATGCTATACTCCTATTGATGCAGCCTAGTCTGACACTAACCTCCTGCACCACCACCAGGGCCCCGTAGTTGTCTCCCTCATGCCATTAAGTCATTTTCTTCAACCGCTAGACTGGACAGTGAACCTGAGCCATTCCATTTCTCCAGGGAGTGTTTTGCATAATACAGTTCCTTTCATGAAACGACTGAAGTTTAGGTCAACTATTTGGCCAGCGACTAGCATTAGCCAACCATGCGGTGGGCTGGCCGTGGCCTCTGAGCTCTGCTTGATTGCATAACTCTTCACTGGGAGGCAGACTGGGAGGGGCAAGGTGGTAGCAAGGTTGGGTGCACCGGATTGCCCCGCTGCTGTGTTTGCACCACGCTGAGCTCACCACCACGTCGCCCACCCCCATTACCGCTTGGTTTAACTTGCACTGTGGGGCTTGCCCTGCCCTCCCCCACCACTTGGGACATCATAGAATGCGCAGAGCAGGTGGGCCATGGACGTGCCATGGACGTGCCACCTTCTTGATAGTGGAAACGTGTGCCATCATAGATGCAGCATTCCAGCATTGGCACCAATTGCTCTAGCTGCCTTCATTGCCACACGTCACAAGATGACAACCGTGACCCATCAATTGCTTGTGGAATGAAAGGTAAAGGGACCCCTGACCATTAGGTCCAGTCGTGGTCGACTCTGGGGTTGCGGCGCTCATCTCGGTTTATTGGCCAAGGGAGCCGGCGTACAGCTTCCGGGTCATGTGGCCAGCATGACTAAGCCACTTCTGGCGAACCAGAGCAGCGCACGGAAACGCCGTTTACCTTCCCGCCGGAGCGGTACCTATTTATCTACTTGCACTTTGACATGCTTTCGAACTGCTAGGTTGGCAGGAGCAGGGACCGAGCAACGGGAGCTCACCCCATTGCAGGGATTTGAACCGCCAACCTACTGATCAGCAAGTCCTAGGCTTTATGGTTTAACCCACAGCGCCAACCACGTCCCTGTCCCTGGAATGACTGTAGCCAGGGGTTAATTGCTACAAATTACCTCCTCTAACATCACTCCCCCCCCCCCAGGCCCCAAATCTCTAGTGATTTAAGAGAGGAAGGCAAAAAAATCCCATGAAACACAACCTGTATCGAAGTGTGGAAATAAGAATTTGAGAAGAATTGGGATTCACCGGTGTTGGAGGCCTCATTGTCATGGAGGTGTTAAACTTATATCTGGACTTTGCCACTGCAGACTGCAAAGCTGGGTATCCAAAGGCACCTGAAAGATTGCAGAAGCCAAGATCCGCAGCCCCCTCGCCTGTTACTGAAGTCGCCCATCACCGACAGCTTTGCCACCTCACCTTTCTGTTCTTGCAAGGATGCTTCACAGACCTGATCTCATCTCTGACCGCAGGCAAAAATCACCTTCCCCGGCAAGGGAGAGGGGAGCAAGGTTTCTTTCAGGCTGCGTCCCATGTTGAGTAAATATTTTGACAGCTTGGCTGAGGAGGCCGCCGGGAGAAGAAGCTCATGCGTGGCGAGCCGTGTTGCACCCAGCGCCCTTTTGCCCTGAGGCGGCCTGGGTGACACCGGAGAGCTGGCAGAGCAGTTTGCGTCTTGTCAGGCAGGCTCTCTTCCGCCTCCTGAGCTCAGGAGTGGGAGGAAGAGGAAAGCGAGGGAGGGAGCAGGAGAGGGCAGAAATGCAGCGGCGAAGAAAGCTGCAATTGTGAAGGAAGGTCCTTCTTCATTCCCCCACCCCCCCACAACCACCTGTGAAGTCAATGAGATGCTCCAGAAAATTCCATGGCTGCTAAGAATAATGGAATTGTAGAGTCCAGCCTGTTGTCTTTGTCCATGGAGTTTTCTTGGCAGGGATACTGGAGTGGCTTGCCGGTTCCTGCTCCAGGTGGTTCACGTTTGGTCAAAACCCTCCACTATGACCTGTCCATCTTGGGTGGCCCTGCATGGCATAGCTCATAGCTTCTCTGAGTTATTCAAGCCCCTTCACCACGGCAAGGCAGTGATCCATGAAGGATCAATGACCAACCTAGATAGCATCTTAAAAAGCAGAGGCTGATTGCTGAAGAATTGATGCTTTTGAATTATGGTGTTCTTGAGAGTCCCATGGACTGCAAGAAGATCAAACCTCTCCATTGTGAAGGAAATCAGCCCTGAGTGCTCACTGGAAGGACAGATCGTGAAGCTGAGGCTCCAAGACTTTGGCCACCTCATGAGAAGAGAAGACTCCCTGGAAAAGACCCTGATGTTGGGAAAGATGGAGGGCACAAGGAGAAGGGGACGACAGAGGACAAGATGGTTGGACAGTGTTCTTGAAGCTACCAGCATGAGTTTGACCAAACTGCGGGAGGCAGTGGAAGACAGGAGTGCCTGGTGTGCTCTGGTCCATGGGGTCATGACTAAATGACTAAACAACAACAACAA
The DNA here is from genome assembly GCF_951804945.1 of Podarcis cretensis. Classification (NCBI taxonomy): domain Eukaryota; kingdom Metazoa; phylum Chordata; class Lepidosauria; order Squamata; family Lacertidae; genus Podarcis; species Podarcis cretensis. Next base: position 4,372,023 of record NC_137170.1, read on the forward strand.
CCCCTGCAATGCAGGTATCACAGCTAAGGAACCTCTGTTTAAAAACCTCCAGTGAAGGAGAGGTCACCACCGTCCAAAGAAGTCCATTCCACTGTCGAATGGCTCTTGCCGTCAGAAAGTTCTTCCACATGTTTAAAATCATCTCCTTTCTTGACATTTGAATCCATTGGCTGGGGTCCTACCCTCCAGAGCAGGAGAAAACAATATTGCTCCATCTTCTAGTGTGATAGCCCTTCAGATATTTGAAGATGGCTCTCAAATCTCAGTCTTCTCTTCTCCAGGCTAAACATCCCCAACTCCCTCAACCATTCCTTGAGTCAGGGTTGCATGAAGCTGCTTTAGATTCATTTCTCCACATTTCTGCAACAATTTGCAATTTAAAAAAGAATCCTATAAAAGTTCATCAGTATTTCAATGGAGATTTCCCCCTGATAAACACATCTTTGTGTGAAGTTTTGACTAATATGCATATTTTTGCATGCAATTTCCTCTAAAAGAATGCATCCAACCTCTTGTTTTCACCCTATTTCTGTGACTGTAATTTGTTTTAACTGCTTTTATTTCCCAATTTTAAATTGTTGTCACCCTGTTGGTGACTTTTCCTGCCATATATACATTTTCGTATGTATTGCCTGGTTGTAGAACTGCATTGCAAAATTCAGAGAAGCGTGAATTTTGAAGAGGAGACTGGATTTCAGTTTGGGTATCGTTTTGAAAAGTGCACATTGGATTGTTTCTCATTAAAATGCAAACAGTATCCATTTCCCCCTCCATCCTTGCCAGGAGGAGGAACACAAGCACAGGAAGTCCACAGAGCCAAAGGCATGCCTAAGGAACCAGCCTCACACCTGATTGGCGGCTGTGGGGTGCTGCCACTCCCATTCCCCCCTCTGAATTGTGGGAGTGCATGTTTGTCGTCTCTTTTTTAAAAAAAAAAAATTGTTGTTGTTTCTATCCCAGTTGTTGTTTTTTCAAATCCAGGACTTCTATTATTATTTTTTAATTTTTATTGGAAATTTTATTTACAACATAACATAACCCCCCCACCCCCCAGTACAGAAATACAATAAACATAACATACAACAATACAACCAAATGAAAGACTTCCTTTATCCTGTATCTGCCCTCCTTATTTACTGCTTATAAGCTGTTTCCTTTATGAATGATTATTAAGATTTTTTCTAATTATAACTTAATAATAATAATAATAATAATAATAATAATAATAATAATAATTTATTATTTATACCCCGCCCATCTGGCTGGGCCTCCCCAGCCACTCTGGGCGGCTTCCATAGAAAGCAAAAATACAATAAAATATCACACGTTAAAAACTTCCCTGAACAGGGCTGCCTTAAGATGTCTTCTGAATGTCAGGTAGTTCTTTTTCTCTTTGACATCTGCTGGAAGGGCGTTCCACAGGGCGGGCGCCACTACCGAGAAGGCCCTCTGCCTGGTTCCCTGTAGCTTTACTTCTCGCAATGAGGGAACCGCCAGAAGGCCCTCGGCGCTAGACCTCAGCGTCCGGGCTTAAATATCTATAAAGTCTCCTGCAGACATTAATCGAAACAAGTCCAGGTATGTATTTTAGGGCACTGTTTTGTGAAGTGTTCTCTGCATTTCCCCCATGCTTTTTGAAGCTCTTGTCTAGTGTGATCTCTAAATCCAGGACTTCTAATGCAGTTAAAGAGGGAGAAGAACTTCTACTCCTTTTCTCTAAACTGAAAAGTCCCCCAAAAATGCTGCAACCTTTTCCCAGAGTGGAGTTTCTCCATCTCCATCTTGCTAGCCGTTTTCCAACTCTACAAGATCCTTTGGGAGGTGAGGCAACCAGAAAAAGAAGTGAAATAATTTCCTGGAGTGTGGTTCCTGGTTCCTTTGCAACAAGCAAACATGCAAAGCTTAGGCGCCAACATTCTCTTTCACACTTCCTCGACTGCTGAGCAATCCCCCTGGCAATCTTTGCTTGATGCCCTGCATGGTCTACTTTCTTGTGCGCTGAGAGCTGCCAAACTGAAGGTGCTGCAATAGTGGCTTGAGCAGATTCTCTTGGCTTAAAACCAGCCACACTCACAGTCCCAATGTGCACAGACCATGAACCTTCTAGGACAGGGGTAGGCAACCTAAGGCCTGGGGGCCGGATCTGGCCCAATTGCCTTCTCAATCCGGCCCACGGACAGTCCAGGAATCAGTGTATTTTTACATGAGTATCATAGAATCATAGAATCATGGAAGAGACCACAAGGGCCATCGAGTCCAACCCCCTGCCAAGCAGGAAACACCATCAGAGCACTCCTGACATATGGTTGTCAAGCCTCTGCTTAAAGACCTCCAAAGAAGGAGACTCCACCACACTCCTTGGCAGCAAGTTCCACTGTCAAACAGCTCTTACTGTCAGGAAGTTCTTCCTAATGTTTAGGTGGAATCTTCTTTCTTGTAGCTTGGAACCATTGCTCCGTGTCCGCTTCTCTGGAGCAGCAGAAAACAACCTTTCTCCCTCCTCTATGTGACATCCTTTTCTATATTTGAACATGGCTATCATATCACCCCTTAACCTCCTCTTCTCCAGGCTAAACATGCCCAGCTCCCTTAGCCGTTCCTCATAAGGCATCGTTTCCAGGCCTTTGACCATTTTGGTTGCCCTCCTCTGGACACGTTCCAGTTTGTCAGTGTCCTTCTTGAACTGTGGTGCCCAGAACTGGACACAGTACTCCAGGTGAGGTCTGACCAGAGCAGAATACAGTGGCACTATTACTTCCCTTGATCTAGATGCTATACTCCTATTGATGCAGCCCAAAATTGCATTGGCTTTTTTAGCTACCACGTCACACTGTTGGCTCATGTCAACTTTGTGGTCAACCAAGACTCCTAGATCCTTTTCACATGTACTGCTCTCAAGCCAGGTGTCACCCATCTTGTATTTGTGCCTCTCATTTTTTTTGCCCAAGTGCAATACTTTACATTTCTCCCTGTTAAAGTTCATCTTGTTTGTTTTGGCCCAGTTCTCTAATCTGTCAAGGTCATTTTGAAGTGTGATCCTGTCCTCTGGGGTGTTAGCCACCCCTCCCAGTTTGGTGTCATCTGCAAATTTGATCAGGATGTGCCCTTTTATTTAAAATGCATCTCTGGGTTAATTTGTGGGGCCTGCCTGGTGTTTTTACATGAGTGGAATGTGTGCTTTTATTTAAAATGCATCTCTGGGTTATTTGTGGGGCATAGGAATTCGTTCATTATTTTTTTTTCCAAAATATAGTCCGGTCCCCCACAAGGTCTGAGGGACAGTGGACAGGCCCCCTGCTGAAAAAGTTTGCTGACCCCTGTTCTAGGGGGCTCTTCGTTCAGCCCCTGTCCCACCCTATCTAAAATATAGAGACAAGGATACTAACCTACCTTCTAAGGCTATTATTGTCAGGATTAAATATGGCAGTGAAGTGGCCAGCAAGGACCCACTGCAATGGTCACATTTCTCCTCTATTTGAAGATCTAAACTGGTTACCAGTGTTCATGATCTCTTACACTGGGTCAGACCATTGGTGCAAATAGCTCAGCAATTTCTACAGGACCCTATCTGAAATTTAGATTTGTTTCTAAAGGAGTCAATAATACCGGCCTCCCAATTGGATGGAAAGGCCCTCAGCGCTGGACCTCAGTATCTGAGCAGAACGATGGGGGTGGAGACGCTCCTTCAGGTATACTGGACCAAGGCCGTTTAGAGCTTTAAAGGTCAGCCCCAACATTTTGAATTGTGCTCAGAAACGTACATTCCCTAATGAGGCCTTCCATCACCAGTACCCCTTCCACCATTCGGCTTCCGTTCGTAGACCAAGGTAAAATTCGCTAACCGGAACACTACTTCCGGTTTTGCAGAGTTCGTAAACAGGGAGTTCATAAACAGGGCTGTTCTTAAACCGAGTTACCACTGTATCTTACAAAAGTTCACTCTGGTGAAACAAGATTTGGAATACTTTATGGGCCCTACTTTTAATTATGGAAATCTGGCAGACTTGACAAGAAGGAATATGACCATTGTTGGGTTGGACCTCTCCCGAGAACTGCTTTTCAATATTAAAGATTATCAAGAAGATCGGCAGATGGGACATGAAAAAGAGTTAAGAGCCTCGGATTTAAGATCTCCAGGTTGATGGACTGTTGTAAGCTGATGGAACTATTTGGTAGGGGCTGAGACCGGGGAGGGGAGACGGTGAAAGAAAATTGGGAATTTAAAGTGTATATATTGAGATTTTTTTAAAAAATTGCTTTTAATGAGAGATGGAGAAATCATGGAATGGAATTTTTATGACCCATGGGGAAATGTCTTAAGAGAATAAGTTTAAATATATCAGTTTTAATGAGAAATAAGATTAAATAAAGTAAAAGTAGATGGCTAATTGGTGAAAGAGAGAATGGAAAATTACAGCATATTAAGATAAATTATTAGGATAAAAACAAAGATGAAGGATTTGCTGAAATACCTATTTGAACTAGAAAACAAAGAGGGGAGGTGTGAGGAGGTCAAGGAAATAAGTCCTAGAAAGAAAATCATGTAAAGGTTTAACTTGTTCTTTTTTTCTTTTTTGATTGTATGTATTTTCTAACTGGGACGCAGGTGGCGCTGTGGGTTAAAGCCTCAGCGCCTAGGGCTTGCCGATCAAAAGGTCGGCGGTTCGAATCCCTGTGGCGGGGTGCGCTCCTGCTGCTCGGTCCCAGCGCCTGCCAACCTAGCAGTTCGAAAGCACCTCCGGGTGCAAGTAGATAAATAGGGACCGCTTACTAGCGGGAAGGTAAACAGCGTTTCCGTGTGCGGCTCTGGCTCTGGCCAGAGCAGCGATGTCATGCTGGCCACGTGACCCGGAAGTGTCTCCGGACAGCGCTGGCCCCTGGCCTCTTAAGTGAGATGGGCGCACAACCCCAGAGTCTGTCAAGACTGGCCCGTACGGGCAGGGGTACCTTTACCTTTACCTTTATTTTCTAACTATTTTTTTCCTTTTTAGCTGTTTTTGCCTTTTTTTGCTTTTTATTTTCTTTTCATTTTTTTCTTGGAAATGTCTTGTTTCTTGTATTGTGTTTTTTTTCTCTTTTTCTTTTTGTACTGTTTTAAAACCTGAATAAATTATATATATATATATATATATATATATATATATATATATATGTTCACTTTTCTGAGCCCCCTCCATTAAAGTCTTGGGTACAAGATGGGTGGGTTCCTTGCTCAGAAATATGACCTTCACTGCTCCCAGTCATCAAAGGACCCCATCCTCTATGAGGGCAAAGTCAGTTGCGACCAAGCTCTGGGTGAAATATATGAAGTGGCAGTGGCAGCTTGGCCCCATGGTACCTTTTGACTGTGGGATGTAACATCACTGAAGCAGTCAAATACAACATTTCCTGTTTTCCCAGAGTGGACACACAGGGGAACATTGCTCCAGCCAGGAGGACTTCCTGTCACAGCTTGTCTGGAGCATCCTCCCCCTGTATGTGACCAGGTAGGTGGGCGTGACCCTAAAAGGTAAAGGTAAAGGTACCCCTCCCCGTACGGGCCAGTCTTGACAGACTCTGGGTTGTGCGCCCATCTCACTTAAGAGGCCAGGGGCCAGCGCTGTCCGGAGACACTTCCGGGTCACGTGGCCAGCGTGACATCGCTGCTCTGGCCAGAGCCAGAGCCAGAGCCGCACACGGAAACGCCGTTTACCTTCCCGCTGGTAAGCGGTCCCTATTTATCTACTTGCACCCGGAGGTGCTTTCGAACTGCTAGGTTGGCAGGCGCTGGGACCGAGCAGCGGGAGCGCACCCCGCCGCAGGGATTCGAACCGCCGACCTTTCGATCGGCAAGTCCTAGGCGCTGAGGCTTTAACCCACAGCGCCACCTGCGTCCCTTGGGCGTGACCCTAGCAGACCCTATAAAGGGGCTGGTCACGGAGTCATCTTCCTCTTATGCTGCCCTCTTTTGATCCCTTCTCTCCATTTTGCTGTCTGCTGTCTGCTGGCTCTCAGCCAGCAACACAAGGGCTCATCCCTCACAGAAGATGAACCCACACTTTTCTCTGTAACCGTAACTGCAAGATAAAGCCTGCCTTCAGGACCATACTGTGAACTGAATGTATGCAAACCTTAACATTACTTTTAAAGGAAGACTGCTGTGTCACTATTGTTTTTAAGAGGGAACCAAAGGGGATTTACCAGGAACAATCCAATCTGGATTGCTTAACTCAAAGGATTCTCACGAATCCATCCACTAACTTACTGCAGTGTACAAGGAAATGTGCTACATGACTCACTAGTGTGAGGAAGGATAATATTTAATCAATATATCCTCTCCTATTATCCTCAACATTCCCACATGGACAACTTTTGCTTGGTTACGAAAAGCAGGTGAAGTCCCAGGCCCTGTGTCTTGCTCCAAAGAGCTCTCCAGAAAGTTTTGTTTGATGCCATCCACGGCCAGTCCAAGGCATTTTGCCACCTGAGGCGGAAGAAAAGTTGACCACCCCCTAATTCCACATATAGAAGTCAATCTTACTTCCACACTGGTGACATGGTAGCATTCCCCACCATGCCTGAGGCAGCAGGTCAGATTTCTAAGTGGGGCAGGAGTGGCCATGTGGAAACAGCAGAGACTGGTACCCAGGAGGAACAGCCAGAAACTGCTGCTGCTACTCCTGAGTCAATGCTGCCTGAGGCAGTTGCCTTACTCGATCTAATAGCAGGGCCAACCCCAATCCCTTGCCTGCTATTGTCTAATAGCAGTTACTTGGCCATTCACCTGTCAATATTTATGAATTACAGTCTCGAAAACGAGGCAATTCAGTATGTCTCGGAAGATCATTAGAATTCATTGCAATGATGAATTAAAACGTATTTCAGAAGGCTGATTTTAAATGCATTCCTCTTAACAGAACTGGGCCAGGCAAGTTGACTTTGGTGCAGTGATGCCACTTTGCTGAATTGGGATCATTGGGCGAGGGCTGAGGGGACCTGGGTTCAGAGGTCCTGAAACTCATGGGATGGGCCAGCCACTGTTCCCTAGCCCATGGGGATGAAAACACTGTGAACCCATGCACTAAATCATCATCATCATCATCATAGCATTCTCACATGCGAGAGAAAGAGGATGGATAATTAATAAATAAAATATCCTCGCCTACTCATCTAAATCCATCTAACAGATAAGCTGTAATGCCATTCAACAAAGATGATCAAGGGTCTGGAAACCAAGCCTTATGAGGAACACTTGAGGGAGTTGGGGGTTCTTAGCCTGGAGAAGACGAGACTGAGAGGAGATGTAATGGGCATCTTCAAATATCTTAAGGGCTGTCACATGGAAGAAGGAGCAAGCTTGTTGTCCCCTGCTCCGGAGCGTAGGACTCGAACCCATGGATTTAAGTGACATGGATTCCAACTAAACATGAGAAAGAACCTTCTGGAATGCACTCCTTTAGAAGGTGGTGGGTGCGCCTTCCTTGGAGGTTTTAAAGCAGAGTTTGTCTGGCCATCTGTCATGGATGATTTGGTTGAGATTCCAGCATTGCAAGGGGTTGGGCTAGATGACCCTCAAGGCCCCTTACAATTCTACAATTCTATGATGGGGGGGGTGGTGACAGAAATGAGAGAGTAAGGAAGGTTGGAAAAGAAGAGAGAATGTGGGAGAAAGAGAGAAAAGAAGGAGAGAGAGAGAGAGAGAGAGAGAGAGAGAGAGAGAGAGAGAGAGGGATGTGAGTGGCTGAAAGAGAGAAATGGGGTGCTCTGTCCAGTTCTGCCCATCACTGGCTCTGACTCCAATACTTCCCCTCTGTCTATGGCCAACCCTGGTCTGCACCCCCCGACCAATAATTACCTGATGGGAGTTGTAGTCCAAAACACCTAGGGTGCACCAGGTTGCAGAAGGCAAGGCTGGTGCCTTGGCTGTTGGGCACCCTTGTTTCCAAATGCTCCCACCACAACAAATGGCATTTTGTGTATTCCTGGTTCATGCGCTTGAGGAGAAATGTCCCATTGCCACCTCTCACACGGCACCTTGAGCAGCGCTAAATTCATTACAGTGGTACCTCGGGTTACAGGCGCTTCAGGTTACAGACACTTCAGGTTACAGACTCCACTAACCCAGAAATAGTACCTCGGGTTAAGAACTTTGCTTCAGAATGAGAACAGAAATTGTGCGGCGGCAGCAGCAGCAGGAGGCCCCATTAGCTAAAGTGGTACCTCAGGTTAAGAACAGTTTCAGGTTAAGAACGGACCTCCGGAACGAATTAAGTTCCTAACCCAAAGTACCCCTGTATTGACTATGAGACCTGAAGCTAAAAGGTTTGGCTGCTCTTAAGTCATAGCATACCACATACATTGTTTCAGCAATCCATGCAAAAACCCAGAGGAGAGCGAGGCAGTGTGATTATCCCCACATTTGTGACCCTGAGGGCACTTTGCATTTCATGGATGAGCAGAGAGGAAACAGGGTCTCCTTGCTCACGATGCAACACTTAGCCGTAATTTTGCACACCCTGTTGGTTCTGGCTACACCAGGCAGAATCGTAGCTGGAGTTTCAACTGACAGTGATGGGTGTACATGCACTTCATCTCCAACAGAGGCAGATGCTTCTGGTTTGCGCATTGGAACATGGACTTCACAGTCCGGGTGCGACATTTGCAAAAAGCAAAAGCAAAAATATCACCACCGCCAAACCCTCTCCAGGGATAAATGTGTCACTAGGTGGCTTCTTCCTACACACCATACTGAACATGCCACATCCTGGCTCCCTGCCCAGACAGCTCAGTGAGGGTGATCGGGTGTGTGTGTGAGAGGGGAATCAATTATGCCAATGTGCATCCATGCGCTGATGCCTGGCTTACGTGTTCCATCAGGGTACGTGGGGGAGGAGGGGATATCCAGCCACATCAGAGTCGCTTCTCTGCCCTAGTTACCTCAGAGGCAGGGTCACTATCCTGCAGCCAGATCCCCTGTGACAGCTAGACATGGGTAGCAGGTGGGTGGGTGGAGTGGGGTGTAGAATGGGTGGATTTGGTGGGAGACTAAAACCGTACCCCTCATCTCATTCTTCCCACCCACCACTGGAATGGCTGCTCCATATTTATTCAACCAGTCTTTGCCAACCTGGTGTCTTCCAGATGTTGTCAAACTATAACTCCCATTGCATTCGTGCCGGCTGGGGCCAATGAGAGTTGCAATCCGACAACATCAGGAGGGCACTAGGTTGGCAAAGGCTGCATCAAGCAACATCAAGTGTCATCTGAAATAATTTGCAGAGAGGCTGGTCAGCATTCAGGAGAGAAATCTAATCCTCCAGAAAGCAGCCTCCGAAATCTCCTCTGATGCTCTTGAGATCTGTCACTGGCTTAAAGCCCCTCTCTCCACAGACCCTTCATTTGAACCCAATAATTCATTTTCTTCCCAATGCCAATGGCCAGCTCTGTCGTCAATGAAGGATCAGGGCTGAAAATATCACCTCTGACAGGCATAGGCAAAGCGTTCCCCCCTCTTAACAAAATAAACACGACACATTCCTGCGCATATGGCAACACAGAAATGCAGCTGAGAGACCCAAAACAGCTGCACTGAGCCAGGATTGATCCCAGCACCCTGCCCAGCACCCCTGGCTCTAGATATCTGGTCCTGCCCTTTTGCAGCCTTCCTTAAAAAATGAGAGGTGCGTTTGCAAGAATAGCTTGTGGAGGTTCCTGTGGGGAACGTCGCCTAGATATGGGCAAAGGCAATGGAAGCCTGGGCAGTCCCAGGGGTGATATAAGGAAAGTCGAGGGCTGCAGCATAACAAAGTCTATTCCATCCCTGCTCCTAACCACCCCCTACACCCACTCATCTGTCAATGTTAAATTTATCCACCCCCGATGCTCCCACCCCCCCCCCACCCCCAGGACTGTGTTGCTTTGCACTGCAGGCAGCTTGGTGCAAACACTTGAACAGCAGCCAAGAAAATGGGGGGGGGGGTGGCAAGAGCCTAGGGAAAAAAGGCAATGGAGCCCCAGCAGTTCTGCGCTTCGAAATCAGGGTGAGAGACACCCCAAGAAGCAGCCGGATTGGCTGACAGACAGGAGGGGCAGCAGCTGGGGGGGTCTGGAAAGGGACTCCTGGAAGCCCACCGAGGAGCAAAGACTGGGAAGAAGGTTGTTTACATGGAGCTGAGACTGAATCATTAAAGGCGAGGGAGGGAGATGGGGGGTGGGATTGATTAGTCAGGTAGGGAGGAAGCTGGCTGATGAGAGGAAAGGGGTGGGAGGGAGGGAGGGAAGGAAGGAAGGAAGGATGAGAGTGTTCGCTCGTCCATACTGTCATTTAATATGGATGTACATCTATTGATTCTCAGTTACCCGTATGACGTTCTCTTCCAAATCACTGCCTCCACAAACGTTCCTTCTCCCTCAGTCTGGATTTTCACATACCAGGCATGCTCTAAAAATGAGAGAGTATGAGAAAATCCGTAGGGAGCAAGAGGAAAGTGTGCGGAGGCTGTGATTTAGAGGAGAGTGTCCTATGGGCAAATTAAAATTAATGGAGGGACAGGAAGCTTGCTATTCACATTGGGGGACGGTGTGGATGAACCCTAAGGAGGGACCCTGCAGAGAAAGACGAAGTGGGGCAATGAAGGGAGTCAAGAGATGGAAAGGGAAGAAGGGAACTCTTCAAAACTGACTGCCCAACTAGTGCCCACCAGCTGCTTGGGACTACAACTCCCATCAGCCCCAGTGAGCCATGGTGAGCCATGGACTCTGGAGTTGTAGTCAGGTAACATCTGGTGGGGGGCACCAAGTTGAGGAAGGCGGAGAGAGAGAAGGGGGGGGGGAAGGAGAGAGAGAGTTGGAGACTGAAGACCTTTAAACAGAACCATGTGAAGAGGTAGATAAGTGAGAGAGATGGAGAGAGAAGAGAAGAGAAATGAAATGGATGGATGGATAGGAGAGATGGAAAGAAGCCCCCCACATAGAATGGACCGGGAGCTGCCTTCAGGTTACTGCATGCCAGCCCTGTAGTATAGTGGTTAGAGTGTTGAACTAGGGCCTGGAAGGTCAGGGTTCAAATCCCCCCTTGAATCTCCATGGGTGACCTTGGGCCAATCAGCCTACCCTACCTGGCACGGAATTGTTGTGGGTTGAAGTGGGGAGTGGGGAGAACCATGAGCTCCTTGGAGAAAAAGGTAATATATAAATGCAATAAGCAAACAAATAAAAGGTCTTCCCACCTCCCGCCCGCCCACAGACACACTCCCGGGGGCTGACCTTGTGGAGCTTCCACATGGCACCCAGGGCCTTGACCTCGTGGCTGGAGTGCTTGCCCTCCTCCAGGCACTGGTAGCAGACGGGCACCTTGCACTGGACACAGTACATGCTGTGGTTCTCCAGTTCGTGGTCGGTGCAGGTGGAGATCTTGCGCGGGCTGAGCCTCCGGCTGACCCGGCCCTGGGCAGGGGGCAACAGGCGGTGCTTGGCTAGCGGCCCCCGCGGCGGGTGGCAGCGCAGGCGGCAGGGGTCGCAGTAGAAGACGTCGCACTGCTCGCACATGACGGTGGCCTCCTTGGGCGCCTTCTCGCACAGCTGGCAGCGCAGGGCGGCCGCCTTGCTCTGCTGGTAGCGGTCGATGACGCCCTCCAGGACGCGGTTCTTGGGGAAGCCGCGCAGGCCCCGCTCGTCCAGGATCAGGCTGCGGTGGCACTGCGGGCACGTCAGGCAGGAGTTGCGCGGCACTGGCGCCAGAGAAGCGGCCGAGGCCGGCGGCAAGTGCGCGGCGGGCGGCACGGTCGGCGGGAAGACGCGCACGCCGTTGGGAGACTTCTGGCACGGCGTGGTGGGCGCGCTGGCGAAGCCGCCGTACGAGCCGTAGCCGCTGTCCGCCTCGCTGTACAGGCTCATCTTGTCCAGGTCCAGGTAGTCATAATCGGAGGCCGAGCCGCCGGAGCCCGAGGCGCGACGGCTCTGCGGCGAGTCCGCCTCGGGCGTCTGCACCAGGATGTTGCGGGCGCACGCCTGGCACAGGTTGTGCGAGCAGGGCAGGATCAGCGGCTCCCGGTAGAAGGAGCCGCACACCGGGCACTTGAGCTCCTCTTCCATCTCGTCCATGGAGCACAGCAGCCGCCGCTGCCCCTCGACGGCCACAGCAACAGCAACGAGCGAGCGAGCAAGCGGGAGGAGGCGCTTTCAGCACCACGGACGGCGGACAGCGCCTGCTGCTGCTGCTGCGCCGACAGCCAGCCTTGCTCTGCCTGCGCGCCGCCAGCCTCTGCGAGCGCCTGGCTGCCGCAGCCGCCCCTCCACTCCTCGCCCCCCCCCCCCACGCTCGCCATTGGCCAGTTCCATCCCAGTGCCCGGCCTCCATTGGCCCAGGGAAGCCGCCCCCGGAGAGAGGAGCTCCTCCTCCTGCCCCCCTGCCCTCGCCGAGGAGGGGGCGGCCGCAGCAGAGGAGAGGCGCCGCTCCTGCTGCGGAAAAGGAAGCGCACGTCCTCTCGGGAGCGTTGGATGCGGCTTAGGCGCCCACCCGCACTCCCACGACACCCTAGGGTGCTTCGCCCAGGACCCAGGAGGACGCCGTCGCCCAGTACAAGGGGATCACGGCTTGGCTGGCGGAACCGCAGCCCAGTTGGGACTGGGAGACCTGTAAATGGGATTGCGGGGGGGGGGCTGAACGTGGCGGGTTGGATCCCCGTTTAGCGCAGCATCTTAGCCAGACTGATGCGTCTGGGAAGCTTGTAAATCAGGCGGGAAGGCGATTGCCCCTCTCCCTGTTTAATCTCTTCTCCGCCACCCAGTCCCGCGCCACTCGCAGTTAATATCTGAAGACAATTTGCCTCTGAACACAGAGGGCAGGGATGGGGCCCCCGAAGTACTTCAGATGCTATTGGACTGCAGCACCCTCTGACCATTGATCGTGCTGGCTTAGAATGATGGCAGCTGGAGTCCAATAACACCTGGAAAACACCTGTTTTAGGGCCATCCATGCATCACCTCCTCTTGTGGTAGCAAAAGTCCACAATTTAATCCTGGACTGGGAGAAGACTTCCCTGGCGTCTCTTAGGAGTCATTTTTGTCTATGTGGTCTGTGATGGGTCTGTGTGGTATCCAACACAGCTGTTCCACTAGCGCAGTGGATTTCTGCTTGAGCCACAGAATCCCCCCCCCCCACTCTCCTCCTCTATTCACCTCCCAGAGATAACAATCCCCAGAGTTCCCTGGGAAGAGAGATTAATTGTTAAACTTCCTTCCGGCAAATCCTGCAGCCAAGCTGGTGCCCGCCAATCCATACCCACTTGTGGGACATCTTCAGGAATAGAAAAAGCCAAGGTATAAACCCTTTTATACCTGGGACGTGGGTGGCACTGTGGGTTAAACCACAGAGCCTAGAACTTGCCAATCAGAAGGTCGGCAGTTCAAATCCCCGTGACAGGGTGAGCTCCCGTTGCTCGGTCCCTGCTCCTGCCAACCTAGCAGTTCGAAAGCACGTCAAAGTGCAAGTAGATAAATAGGTACCGCTCTGGCAGGAAGGTAAATGGCGTTTCCGTGTGCTGCTCTGGTTCGCCAGAAGCGGCTTAATCATGCTGGCTGCATGACCCGGAAGGTAAACGGCGGCTCCCTCGGCCAATAAAGCGAGATGAGCTCCGCAACCCCAGAGTTGGTCATGACTGAACCTGATGGTCAGGGGTCCCTTTACCTTATAGTTAAACTATGGAGCTCACTCCCACAGCAGGCAGCGATGACCGCCAACATAAATGGTTTTAAAAAGGATTGGACAAATTCATGGAGTAGAGGGTTATCGATAGCTACTGGCCAGGATGGCTCTGCTCTGCCTGAATTGTTGGATGCAGCAATTCTTCTGAATACCAGTTGCTGGAGATCACAGAAGCTTTTGTGCTCATATCCTGCTTGTGGGTTTCACACGGGCATCTGGTTGGCCACTGTGAGAACAGGATGCTGGACTAGAGATACGCCATTGGCCTGTCCCAGCAGGGCTCCTTTACGAGGTCGGGAGCGTTTTCTTGCTGGAATCCATTGCAAGGCCCTTATGCAGGCATTCCTGGGGACTCTTGACAGCTGCTTCCAGGTGCACTGTGCTGGTCCCGGGGGATAACCGTGAGGTGAGGTCCGAGTCCGGTCTGAGGTCGATGGTGCGGTATGGAGGCTGTCCGTCAAAGCTGTAGCTGGGTCCAAGGCGGGGAGTCGGGTGGGGTCAGGAACTCTGGCAGAAGAGCAGGACAGGGTTCAGGCAGGAACAGGCTACCAACAACGTTGCTCCCGCAACCTGGGACTGGGGCTGGCTGGCTTTTATCTGCCCCGAGGCATAGGGCGGCCCCAGTCCACAGGTGACTCGCCTCTCCTGGCCTGGAGGTGAGCACTCCTCCTGCGGGAACTTAGTTCCTTCCGCCTCTCTGCCCTGAGCCTCTGCAGCTCAGGAGAGGCTGGAGGGTTACTGGACCCAGAGGCAACCTCAGCCTCCTCTGACGGGGCTGAGAGTGGAGCACCTGCAGGCAACGGGTCCTCCATCACCTCAGGAGCCAGAGCAGACTCAGCTGATGCCTGCACCTGAGGATCCAGCACAGGTGAGGACCCTTCAGGCTCAGCCCTCAGCCCAGACTCAGCTGGTTCTGGAGGCAGGGACTCCTGTGCAGGCTGGGATTCCTCAGGTTCAGCCTCTGAGTCCGAATCCTAGGCCATCACACCCTCATTTGTTATCCACATTGCCTTCTGTAGCTGCAACCCCTCTACACACACACACACACACACACACACACACACCAAACTAAGCCTGGCTTCCCTTTGGCCAAGTAAAAACCTCCTCTTCTCAATGTCTGCGCCTCTGTGGGCAACCCTGGGTCATTTATCATTGTATCAGGGTGGAGGGTCTGCTTAGCCTGCAAATGAGCAGCAAACCTCCCCATAGGGAAACCAGGAAGTGTGTATCTGAAGAAGTGTGCATGCACACGAAAGCTCATACCAAGAACTAACTTAGTTGGTCTTTAAGGTGCTACTGGAAGGAATTTTTTTATTTTGTTTTGACAGGAAGTGTGGGGCTGCTTTCCCCCTCCCCCTCCCCTTCGTCATGTACCATCATCTCATCCTGTGGCTTTCTACCTGACACGATGTTTCAGCCCTCTTTAACTCGACGAGACAATGCTTTGGGTCATACAAGATGCTGCTGCTCCCTCCATTGTCATGTTCAATATTGCCCCGAGGAGTGTTGCTGTTTCCATAAGCAAAAGAGCTGTAATCATTGCTTCCCTGCTCGCTAAACTCTTTGGAGAGACACAGCGGTGGTTAGGAGTGTGGGAAAAGGTTATGAAACCAGATATAGATTTCCTGATTCGTTTGCGCATGCATTCGGCAGTTAAATAACGAGGAACAGAAAGGCAGTCTTCAAAGTTTGTTTGTTTTTTACATTGAATATGCCCAGGTTTTTCCTTTCTTGAGAGTCGATGGAAGGTAGCCATCTCCAGCAAAAAGTTTTGGGTGTTCTAAAAGGGGGCAGCAGAGTGGGAGGTGGGTCTGAGATGACCTATAGTGCTCTGGTGCAG
Source organism: Podarcis cretensis (assembly GCF_951804945.1). Lineage (NCBI taxonomy): Eukaryota > Metazoa > Chordata > Lepidosauria > Squamata > Lacertidae > Podarcis > Podarcis cretensis. The sequence continues at coordinate 4,387,547 of NC_137170.1, forward strand.
TTCCTCCCCACCCCAAAAAAAAATTTATTATTGTTTTCAAGTATTTATACAAGAAGCATCAGTACTCAGCAATCCACACACACAGAGAGATGCACTAAATATCTATTTGGTTACATCTAACTTGGAAGTCATTCCAGTTTTTAGGCAAAGGCATCATTCCACAAGTTTCCATGCGTCCTCCGAGGCCTATAACCATGTTCTGCTAGTGTTGCAGGTGTAATAAAACTACGCCAGGTTCCTTGAAAGTATTGGTTTCCATGGGTTGTCGGTTTGTCCATTTATAGTCTTATAAAAGCTGGGTACCTGCCCCTCTCTCTGCTGAGCGGTGGCAAGAGCCCAAGCGGTGCCAGTAACATGGCTTTAGGAATATGGCTTACGGAGAGGCCGGACTGAGATTTGGATATGCTTCAAGGTCCAGACTATGGGAAGTCCCGGAATATTAATAATTGTAATTTGGATGATAATTTGTTCTTTTTTATTTCAGTTTTTTATTTTAATTGGATTATGATTTGACATGTTAATTGGATGTTTTTATTGGAAAATTAATAAAAATGATTTAATGAAAGAATATGGCTTATGGAAGAATGGGGGAAACTGTGGAGAGTAAATTTGAATTTTACTGGTTGTATACTATTAAAAGAAAATTATATGGAAATGATATATAGATGGTACATTACATCTGAAAATGTAGCCAAAATGTACAGAACAGGCTCCAATAAGTGTTGGAAATGTAAAGAAAGGGAAGGTACTTTTTTCACATGTGGCGGAGCTGCAAATTGATTAAAAATTATTGAAATATGATTTATAATGAAATTAAGAAAATGTTTAAGTTCACCTTTAGTAAAAAAAAAAACCCAGAAGCTTTTTTATTAGGCATTTCATGTCAAGAATTGCCAACAGAAAAGAAGAAATTCTTCATGGACACTACGAATGCGGCTAGGATGCTACTAGCCCAAAGATGGAAAAGTGATGAAATACCAACTAAAGAAGAATGGCTACAAAAACTGATGGAATACGCTGATGTGGCGGAACTAACAGAAAGATTCAGAGACAAAGATAATAGAGAATTTAAAAAAAGATTGGGAACCATTCATGCTGTACTTACAGAAACAGTGTAAAGAAATAGATTCACTAGCAGGGCTTGAGTAAACATGTACAATTAACAAAAATAAGTATAAAAACTATAAAGATGATGTCAAGGTGATAAAAGATAACAATAATTAATATAGAGAGTCTCTATGAAGGTACAGGAAAGCAAGCAGAGGAAACCAATATTGGGGGAAACCAAAAGAGGAGGTTGAGGGAAGTCGGGGGGGAGGGGAAATTGGGGTAATGCATATCTTTATTTTGATGAATTGATATGATGTAATATGACAAACCTAGACAGCATCTTAAAAAGCAGAGACATCACCTTGCCAACAAAGGCCCGTATAGTTCAAGCTATGGTTTTCCCAGTAGTGATGTATGGAAGTGAGAGCTGGACCATCAAGAAGGCTGATCGCCGAAGAATGGATACTTTTGAATTATGGTGCTGGAGGAGACTCTTGAGAGTCCCATGGACTGCAAGAAGATCAAACCTCTCCATTCTGAAGGAAATCAGCCCTGAGTGCTCACTTAAAGGACAGATTCTGAAGCTGAGGCTCCAAGACTTTGGCCGCCTTATGAGACGAGAAGACTCCCTGGAAAAGACCCTCATGTTGGGAAAGATGGAGGGCACAAGGAGAAGGGAACGACAGTGGACGAGATGGTGGGACAGTCTTCTCGAAGCTACCAGCATGAGTTTGACCAAACTGCGGGAGGCAGTGGATGACAGGAGTGCCTGATGTGCTCTGGTCCAGGGGGTCACGAAGAGTCTGACACAACTAAACGACTAAACAACAACAACAATATGATAAAAATGTAAAATTTAATAAAAACTTTATTTAAAAAAAGAAGAATATGTCTTATTCACCTGTTTACGCCTTCCGTCTGCATGGAGTCCAGATCTTACTGCATAGGCATTTCAAGAGACCACAGTGCAGGCTGCCTGCAGCCAGTCTCTCCCAAGAACCAACTTGTGTAACAATATTAGACGCCTGAGTTGTGAGGTCCTGATCTCAAACATGCCTGCATTTAGAGTCTTCCAACTCTTTGCAATAGTAAGCCATCAGGCGAGTAACTAGATCCTTGTGGGAAAGTTGTTGAGCAGTACAACAGAAGGGCTATTTTAAGAACCAAAGGGATATCTTGTTTTGTGATAAGACCTGCTAGCTCCTCTCCCATTTCAGCAAGGCTTGCCCAAGAAAGATGCTGTTGGACTCCAACCAATGGCTTCAAGTTAGATTCTAAGCATCAGGGTGGCCTTTCTGGTGGCAAGAGCTGTTTGATGGTGGAACGGACTCCATCAGAAAGTGGTGGGCTTTCCTTCATTGGAGGTTTTAAAGCAGATGTTGAATGCTCATCTGCCAGGCATGATTTAGTTGAGATTCTTGCATCGCAGGGGGTTGGACTACATGACCCCAGGGGTCCCTTCCAACTCCACATTTCTGTGATTCCATGATTCAGCCCATAGCTGTCAACCGTCCCTTATTTGGCGGGAAAGTCCCTTATCCCAGCGCCATGTCCCGCTGCTGTCCCTTACTGATGATGTCCCTTAAATTTCCCGGGTTTCAAAGGATTCAGCTCCTCTCCCTCCCTCCCTGCCGGCCAGGGAGGAGGGAGGCTCCAACTGTGTTGCTTGGCTGTGTTCCTCACCCAATAAGGAGTCTAAGAACGACTGGGGGTGGAGCTTGCATGCCTTGTGCTGATCAAATCAGCCGCGTTGCCTGGGGACTCGCCTCTGCTCAGCGCTTCCCAGCGGAGAGGTGGCGGTGGTTTTCCTTGCTGCATCCCCTTTGCCGGGTTGCTGCGCTGTGGGAACCACCGCTTGAGGCTTCGTTTGGCTGCTGGCTGGGCTTTCTGCCTTTGGCTTCGAGGGGCTCGGAAGTTGAACATACCTGTGCCCTGAAAATCCCTTATTTTGACTGCTGATCCCTTATTTTTGAGGCTGCTGGTCCCTTATTTTCAAATCTGTAAGTTGACAGCTATGATTCAGCCACACAAATGACTGGCATTGTGTGTGTGCTCGGTTCTTCACTGGAGAACCAGCTGCCAGGGGCAAAACTAGGCTTTATTTCACCTGGGTCAAATATGTACACACACACAGGCTGGGAGCCTCAATCGTGCCCCTCTGGAAGCTTCGCCCCGAGCAAAAGAAACCTGGCTAGCTCCCACCCTATCCTGTAGCTACAGCTCTGCCAACAGCCAGGACAAAGCTGCATTTCCTAAGTGTGTGGGCTGGTCCTGAGGTTGATAACTGGCCATTCAAAAGAACAGGGGATCTGCTGAAGCACTGCAGATTTCGTAACGGGCACTGTCTCCTGTCTCATTTCTCCCTGTCTTCCTTGCCAGGATCCAAGACTCAGCTACTTTGAGTGAGTCATCCCTCCTTCCCCAATCCTGCAACGAGAGCCTCATGCCAAAACTCCTTCATCAGCCAAACATCCCCCATCAAGCTGGAGCCAATTCATCATAAACTCACAAAAAACAAAGGCCCATCAGCTCTGAGATTCTGCGTCCACCCGAATGACACAGCTCTAAAGCAAGGCACAGTGGAGATGGCCGATTCTTCCCGGACACCTGCTCTGGTCAAGCCACGCCCCTCACTGGCTCTCCTACATCACAGGATTATAGAATTGTAAAGTTGGCAGGGACACCAAGGGTCATCTGGTCCAACCCCATGCCAAGGGTGAACCTTGGTAATATGGCACCATTGCAAGGCCTAAATTCAAGGCACTCCTGCCCGTTGCACCTCCTCAAAGCTGGGTAAGGGAGATGCTGGGCTTTGGAAAGGAGGCACTGTGGGGTGTAATCCACTGGGAGCAGTCAAATACAACATTCCTTGTTTTCCTAGAATGGACATGCAGGGGAATGTTTGGTCCAGCCAGTCAAAATGTCCTGTTCTTCCTGGGCTTGAGCATCCTTCCTTTTGCATGTGATAGAAGGTGGGCGTGACCTAACCTGTCCAGGTAACAAAAGGACGAGTCACATAGCATTCTCTCCCCCCCCCCCATTTTCTTCTTCTTTGGACCAGCTTCTTAGCTAGGAGTGTTCTGCTAGCTATCTAGCAGAAGCACTGGGACTATTCCCCATATGAGGTAGATCCACGTTTATATATATATATATATATATTTATATATATATATATATATATTATATATTTGTAACTAAGTCTGCCTTCAGGAATCCAACTGTGAACTGATGTAAGTAAACTTCTTTTATTGACTTTAAATAAGATTGTTGTTTCTTTATTATTTTCAGGGGGATTTAAGGAAACTTACTAGGAGTATACAATTCAATCTGAGACAGACTGAATTGTATAATAGTGAGAGGCTTACACAAGCCTGCAACCAGCTATCTGCTGTGCATGTAAGAGAAGGGAATGTAACTCTGCTAAGTAAAGGGACTTGCTAGCGCAAGTTAGGAAGGATATTAATAAACAATATATCCTCTCCTGACACCCTCAACATTCCCACAGGGCTCTGGCAGTGTCCTAGAGCCCTCCAGGAAGCTGGGCAAGCGCTAACTAGGCTTGGGGGAGGAAGAGGGAGGGCTCTAGGACCCTGTCAGAGCCCTCACACCTCCTTCCCAAAGCCCAGCACCTACTAGTGTGAAAGTATCCCCTTGGTCCTTGCACCCTGTGGATGCACTGCCCTAAATCCGTCTCTGTCCATGCAAAGCAGGAATCACAGTTAACAAATCCTGGGAGTTAACAAAAAATGGGAGGGGTAGCTAACACCCCAGAGGACAGGATCACACTTCAAAACGACCTTGACAGATTAGAGAACTGGGCCAAAACAAACAAGATGAATTTTAACAGGGAGAAATGTAAAGTATTGCACTTGGGCAAAAAAAAAAAATGAGAGGCACAAATACAAGATGGGTGACACCTGGCTTGAGAGCAGTACGTGTGAAAAGGATCTAGGAGTCTTGGTTGACCACAAACTTGACATGAGCCAACAGTGTGACGCGGCAGCTAAAAAAGCCAATGCAATTCTGGGCTGCATCAATAGGAGTATAGCATCTAGATCAAGGGAAGTAATAGTGCCACTGTATTCTGCTCTGGTCAGACCTCACCTGGAGTACTGTGTCCAGTTCTGGGCACCACAGTTCAAGAAGGACACTGACAAACTGGAACGTGTCCAGAGGAAGGCAACCAAAAGGGTCAAAGGCCTGGAAACGATGCCTTATGAGGAACGGCTAAGGGAGCTGGGCATGTTTAGCCTGGAGAAGAGGAGGTTAAGGGGTGATATGATAGCCATGTTCAAATATAGAAAAGGATGTCACATAGAGGAGGGAGAAAGGTTGTTTTCTGCTGCTCCAGAGAAGCGGACACGGAGCAATGGCTCCAAACTACAAGAAAGAAGATTCCACCTAAACATTAGGAAGAACTTCCTGACAGTAAGAGCTGTTTGACAGTGGAATTTGCTGCCAAGGAGTGTGGTGGAGTCTCCTTCTTTGGAGGTCTTTAAGCAGAGGCTTGACAACCATATGTCAGGAGTGCTCTGATGGTGTTTCCTGCTTGGCAGGGGGTTGGACTCGATGGCCCTTGTGGTCTCTTCCAACTCTATGATTCTATGATTCCATGATTCTATGAAATCCCTGACTGATAGCCACCCAGCCTCTGTTTATAAACCTCCAATGAAGGAGAGCCCACTGCCTTCCGAGGTCATCTGTTCCACAGTCTAACAGCACTTGCCATCAGAAACTTCTTCCTGATGTATAGCTGGAATCTACTTTCTTGCCCTTTGAATCCATAGGAGTCATGCGCTCCTTGAGAGTCTTTGCGCAGGTGGCGCTGTGGTCTCAACCACTAAGCCTCTTGGGCTTGCCAATTGGAGGGTCAGTGCTTCGAATCCCTACAATGGAGTGAGGTCCCGTTGCTCTGTCCCAGCTCCTGCCAACCCAGCAGCTCAAAAGCACACCAGTGCAAGTAGATAAATAGGTACCGCTGTGGCGGGAAGGTAAACAGCATTTCCATGTGCCCTGGTTTCCATTGCGGTGTCCCGTTGCACCAGAAGCAGTTTACTCCTGCTGGCCACATGACCCGGAAAGCTGTCTGTGGACAAACGCTGGCTCCCTTGGCCTGAAAGCGAGATGAGCGCCGCAACCCCAGAGTCACCTTGACTGGACCTAACTGGACCTTTATATTTGGAAGGGGCATCCTTGAACTCAGATTATAATGCGTAAAATACCACAAAATATACAAAACCCACCAAGAAGGGTCAAATTGAGAAACAAGGACACACAGCTTATAAAATTATTTTTTACAAACATCTCTGAACTCAAAACAAAATAAAAAAATTTCTTCCAGTAGCACCTTAAAGACCAACTAAGTTAGTTCTTGGTATGAGCTTTCGTGTGCATGCACACTTCAGATACACTGAAACAGAAGTCACCAGACCCTTCTATATAGTGAGAAGGTGGGGAGGGGTACTACTCAGAAGGGTGGTGGGATTGGGTGATTGGCAGATAGCTATGATGAGTCTTCCAAAGGTTGCTGAAGACCAGAGAAGGGCAGGGCTGTGGCTCAGTGACATGACACCTGCTCTGCATGCAGAAGGTCCCAGGGTGAATCTGCAATGGCATCTCCATGCAGGGCTGGGAATATCCCCTGCCTGAAGCCATGGACAGCTGCTGCGAGTCAGTGTAAACAATACTGACCTAGATGGACTCACAGTCTGGTTGGGTGTAAGGTGGCTTGCTCTGTTATACTGAATTAGAAAATTTGGTCTTCTCTTCCTTCCAACCCAGTTGTCTTGGTTTTTTCCCCCCTTCCCTCTCCCCAGCTCACACAGAGTTGCAGGGAAAAGGTCAAGAGCCACACAACTGGCAATTAATTTTTGAAGCGCTGTTACTTTCTTGGAAGTGTTCAAACACACACACACACACACACACACACACACACACACACACACATACATATATATATATATATATATATATATATATATATATGGGAAAAATGACATCTAATTTGAATCAAGTGGTAATTAAAAATTCTGCCCTCCTGGTATACTAATTATCTCCCTCCTCTGGACCACTTCAGTCCTCGTGCACCTGAATGTCTCCTGCTGACTTTTTAACGTTAGAAAACTGCCTCACTAAGGCAGAGCTGTATGGAAGTGAGAGCTGGACCATAAAGGAGGCTGATTGCCAAAGAATAGATGCTTTTGAATTCTGGTGCTGGAGGAGATTCTGGAGAGTCCCACGGACTGCAAGAAGATCAAACCTCTCCATTCTGAAGGAAATCAGCCCTGAGTGCTCACTGGAAGGACAGATCCTGAAGCTGAGACTCCAAGACTTTGGCCACCTCATGAGAAGAGAAGACTCCCTGGAAAAGACCCTGAAGTTGGGAAAGATGGAGGGCACAAGGAGAAGGGGGCGACAGAGGACGAGATGGCTGGACAGTGTTCTCGAAGCTACCAGCATGAGTTTGACCAAACTGCGGGAGGCAGTGGAAGACAGGAGTGCCTGGCGTGCTCTGGTCCAGGGGGTCACAAAGAGTCGGACACGACTAAACGACTAAACAACAACAACAAGGCAGAGCTGTGGGTAGCAGCCTTTGGGGAGCTGGGTGCCATAGGCAGCAGTCATCAGTGGGGCTGTGGAGGAAAGAGAAGGAAGTGGTGCTTTTAGGGGGTGGCCCTGGGAGTCCAAGCCCCATATCCTGAACCACCTGCCCCTCTGCTCCTTTTTTAATTTTTGTGAAGAACAGGGGTTCTCTAACTATTATTTGCATTGCAGGGGGGGCTGAATTAAATGACTCTTTGAGTCCCTCCCAACTTTACGATTGGTCATACTGGCTGGGGCTGATGGAAGTCCAACAACATCTCGACTTTTGCACCAATGTTAGCAGGGTGTGGTTTGCTTTTCCTTTTGCTTGGATGAAACCTTCTAAAATAAAAAATAAAAATGAAGTGCTGCTAATCACTGGATTCCTCCAGACAACCTGGATCGGCTTGTACAAAGCTTACATTATGTTACACTACGCCAGGTCTTTGTTGAGCATCCGTTTCTAATTTGTTATACCACAAGAAGCATTCAATAATAAATAATAATAAATTTTATTTTTATCCCGCCCTCCCCAGCCGAAGCCGGGCTCAGAGCGGCTAACAACAGTAAAACCATAAAACACTCTAAAATCATTTCATTATAAAATTAATGCCAATCAAATTAATGGCAACCATTGGGCTAGAAGTTCTGTGAGGATTGCCAAAGGAGTAAGTCAAAGGCCTGGTGGAACAGCTCTGCCTTGTAGGCCCTGCGGAAAGATGTCAAGTCCCGCAGGGCCCTAGTCTCCTGTGACAGAGCGTTCCACCAGATCGGAGCCGCAGCCGAGAAAGTCCTGGCTCTAGTTGAGGCCAGCCTAACCTCCCTGTGGCCCAGGATCTCCAAGATGTTTTTATTTGAGGACCGTAAGTTCCTCTGTGGGACATAGCAGGAGAGGCGGTCCCGTAGGTACGAGGGTCCTAGGGCGCATAGGACTTTAAAGGTTAAAACCGGCACCTTAAACCTGATCCTGTACTCCACCAGGAGCCAGTGTAGCTCATATAGCACCGGGTGAATGTGATCTCGCAGCGAGGACCCCGTAAGGAGTCTCGCCGCAGAATTCTGCACCCGCTGGAGTTTCAGCTTTATTTCCTTGCATTGTGGCTATACACCTTCCCAGTAATCATTCGTTTATTCCACACTTTTCAGTACATTTCTCCATCACTTTCCTTACAGCAAAACATTCAGTTATTTTCAAGTGGATTTACTGCAAAAGGATGGCAGAGGGCTTTAATTCAATTTAATTGTGCAAACCTACATTTCTGATATTCACTTGGGTTCTGCAAAACACTGACTACCTGAGTGAGGGTGACCCATACCTAATATACGGGTGAAGGAGTTGCTATTCCCAAAGGGGGGAGGACTTCACAGGGAAGGAGGGACTTAGAAATGCTAGACCCTGCTGCAAATATATTCATTTCCAAACTACCTGCCCACCTGTCCATTGTAATTCGCCGCAATACAAAGTGGAAATATAGCTGCATTCAGAATGACCCCAGAGAACCTGCCATGGTTCTGAAGTGATCAGACTTGCCAACTGCTAAAAAGTAAATCCCCCTTCTGTTTGGCTAGGCAGCTCAAGAAGAGTTCACCCTTCGTCCCAGATGGCCAGATAAGCTTAATTCCTTGCTCCAATCTGTTCTGAAGAGCTGGGGTCTCCTAAATGGTGCTTCCAAAATGGGAAATTGAAATCTGCTGGAATCTCACCCTGGTAGCTATTTGCACTATGACAGGAATGGGGAACCCCTTTCAGTTTGCCACCCCCACACCCCCACATTTCCTTGTGGAAAACCTTCCAGAAGCTGCATATCAGTTGTGGGTGGGAATGCTAAGAAACCAAAAAAATCAGTGCAGTTTTGAAGGTTGAGTCTGCCATATTGATTCAAAATGGCATCCAGCTGTATCTAAACATAGATGAAAACTCGTTGCCTTGATCTCAGGGATCATCCTGTGAAATTTGGTTACGATATTTTAAGAGATGTCGAAATGCATGGTGAATGAACCAGTTTCTAAAATTTTGTTGTTGTTTAGTCATGTCCGCCTCTTTGTGACCCCATGGACCAGAGCACGCCAGGCACTCCTGTCTTCCACTGCCTATGCAAACCTTTGTTGGCAAGGTGATGTCTCTGTTTTTTAAGATGCTGTCTAGGTTTGTCATTGCTTTCCTCCAAAGAAGCAGGCGTCTTTTAATTTTGTGGCTGCTGTCACCATCTGCAGTGATCATGGAGCCCAAGAAAGTAAAATCTCTCACTGCCTCCATTTCTTCCCCTTCTATTTGCCAGGAGGTGATGGGCCCAGTGGCCATGATCTTGTTTTTTTTGATGTTGAGCTTCAGACCATATTTTGCACTCTCCTCTTTCACCCTCATTAAAAGGTTCTTTAATTCCGCCTCACTTTCTGCCATCAAGTTTGTGTCATCTGCATATCTGAGGTTGTTGATATTTCTTCCGGCAATCTTAATTCCGGCTAGGGATTCATCCAGCCCAGCCTTTCGCATGATGATTCATTGATCATTAAGTGGTTTTGTGCATCTAAACAAATAAATCCCTTGACCATGCCCATCCTTTCTGCACATTCCTGGAGGGGAATTAGCCAACAGCAAGTAGCCCACTTGAATTTGGATGCAAGGTTTATAGACAGAGGTGTTGTCCACGCTCTCTGGGACCATAGAAGGTCTGGTGGGGCTCGGTCCCAACATGGAAAACTGAAAGACAAGGCCCGCTGTCTTTCAAACATATTCTCAAGCTAGGAGATTCTACAATCTCCCTCTCTAGGTAAGATGTTTTTAAACGAGGAACAGGGGATTTCAGGAGCTGTGAAGAATGCCTAATTGTAATCACACCAATTTCAAGGCAGGGAGGCAGAGCAGCTGGGAAGCCCTCACTCAGAGATAAAACTCCTCTGCTAATTAAATGCCGCACCTTTGAATGCCGTTAGAGAGCCATGATTGCAGATTTCAAGTTGGGCACAGTCGACGTCAGAGGAAGCTTGCCAGGGTTCGCCATTTAAAGTAGCACACTTTTTTTTTATTTTTAGCTAATTTGGTTGCCATGGCAGCAGGGAAATTTCAGCACTAGGATGCAAGATGAAACTTAACTTTTTTTCCCTTTCTCTTTTGCCTCCTACTCAATGTATCCTAAAACCCCCCACTGTGGAACAGATTGCACAGAATTAGACTGAAGACAGGCTGTACATTCCCCGCCCACAGAATAACATGCTGACCCACTTTGTCCTTCCACCATTTTACAGAGCCCGCTTTCTCCGGGCTTTCTGGTCCAACCCAAAAAAGCTAGGATGGAACCAGCAAGAGGTGAAAGATCCACTTCAACGTGTCCCTGAGGCTTTGGCGATGCCTTCAGAGTAGTGGCAAGTAAGAAAACCCATTGGCCTAAGCTGGTGGTCACCCAGCTTTTTGGCCTTCTGGGACTCTCCAGATTCTAGGGTCCCTGTTGTGGATGTCATCCTCTCTGGTCTCTTCATAGAATAATGGAATTGGAAGGGACCCCAAGGGTCATCTAGTCCAACCCCCTGAAATGCAGGAATCTCAACTGAAGCATCCATGTCTGATGGCCACCCAACCTCTGCTTAAAAACCTCCAAGGAAGCAGAGTCCACAATCTTCCGAGGGAGACCATCCCACTGTCCAACAACTCTCCACCCCCATCGTTCAGCCCGGACACTGAGGTCCAGCTCCAAGGGCCTTCTGGCGGTTCCCTCCCTGTGAGAAGCAAAACAACAGGGAACCAGGCAGAAGGCCTTCTTGGTGGTGGTGCCCACCCTGTGGAACGCCCTCCCATCAGATGTCAAAGAGATAAACAACTACCTGACATTTAGAAGACATCTGAAGGCAGTACTATTCAGGGAAGTTTTTAGTGTGTGACATTTTAATGTATTTTTAATCTTTGTTGGAAGCTGCCCAGAGTGGCTGGGGAAACCCAGCCAGATGGGCGGGGGACAAATAAATTATTATTATTATTATTATTATTATTATTATTATTATTATTACTGTCCGATAGTTCTTCCTAATGTTTAGTAGGAAACTCATTTCTTGTCATTTGAATCCATTGGTTTCTCCATCTTCTTTGTAGTTGTCCAGGTGTTGTGGGAGGCATTGGCACAGCCCAAGGGGGGGTAGGGGGAGCAGCTGCCCCCCTAGATCAAGTAAAACAATAAAAATACTTAACTGACCAATCACATCTGTTCTGCCCCCCAAAAAAAGTCCTGCCCCCTCAACAAAAACCATGGCTACGCCCATAATGGAAGGTACATGTAGGAGATACTTATAGGAAGGCCACCTATTTGTGAGGTCTTTGGTTAATCGGCTGGAGGGTCTTCTGAAAGTTTTTTGCTGGCACTGTCTCTAATTAGCAGCGTAATCCTCTCCTCCTTAGAGTTAAGTCGCATTGAATTCAGTGGTACTTACCGCGGTGGATTGCAGCCTGAAGATTTCTAATGGAATAGTGATTGAACATTCATTTCACATTTAAAAATTGTGCTTTTTGCATTGGGAAGAGTGGGTTAAAAATATTTTAAAGAAAGAAAGGGATGTCGGGTCCAGAGCAGATTACCATCGTCCTAGAACTGTGCATAGCTGACAGCCAACAGCATATTTCATCAACCATCACCTCAATAGCTAAAGGACTATGGATGACCTTAAACCAGGGTTTTCCAAATTTGGGTCTTCAGCTGTTTTTGGACTACAATTCCCATCATCCCTGACCACTGATCCTGCTAGCTAGGGATGATGGGGAGTTTGGGTAACCCTGCCTTAGGTGACTGCTGACTACTAGGGCTTGCCGATCAGAAGGTCGGTGGTTCGAATCCCCGCGAAGGGGTGAGCTCCCGTTGCTCGGTCCCAGCTCCTGCCAACCTAGCAGTTCGAAAGCACATCAAAGTGCAAGTAGATAAATAGGTACCGCTCCGGCGGGAAGGTAGATGGCGTTTCCATGCGCTGCTCTGGTTCACCAGAAGCGGCTTAGTCATGCTGGCCACATGACCTGGAAGCTGTCTGTGGACAAACGCCAGCTCCCTTGGCCTATAGAGTGAGATGAGCGCACAACCCCAGAATCATCCGCAACAGGACCTAACGGTCGGGGTACCTTTACCTTTAGTAGGTATAAAAAATACAACCCTTCCGTGGAAAGGGCCGTAGGTCAGTGGTAGAGCATTCAGAAGGTGCCATGTCCAGTCCCCAACATCTCCAGCTGTGGCTGGGAATAAGCCCTGCCTAAAACCCTGTTGAGCAACTGCCAGCCAGTGTAGACAACACTGAGCTGGATGGACCAACTATTCTGCCAAGGGCAGGGTTCTTTCCAGATCTGGAGTCAATAAGCACACCAGTGGATGAAGAGTAAGTAATGCTTTATTTGCATAAGTTTAACAGATAGCATAAGGGACGCGGGTGGCGCTGTGGGTTAAACCACAGAGTCTAGGACTTGCTGATCAGAAGGTCGGTGGTTCGAACCCCCGCGACAGGGTGAGCTCCCGTTGCTCGGTCCCTGCTCCTGCCAACCTAGCAGTTCAAAAGCACGTCAAAGTGCAAGTAGATAAATAGGTACCGCTCTGGCGGGACCGTAAACGGCGTTTCCATGTGCTGCTCTGGTTCGCCAGAAGCAGCTTAGTCATGTTGGCCACATGACCCAGAAGCTGTACACTGGCTCCCTTGGCCAATAAAGCGAGATGAGCACCGCAACCCCAGAGTCATCCCTGACTGGACCTCATGGTCAGGGGTCCCTCTACCTTTAACGGCATATTTCATCAATCAGCACCTCAATAGCTAAAGAACTATGGATAACCTTAAACCGGGGTTTCCCAAAATTGGGTCTCCAGCTGTTTTTGGACTACAATTCCCATCATCCCTAACCTCTGCTCCTGCTAGCTAGGGATGATGGGGAGTTTGGGTAACCCTGCCTTAGGTGATTGCTGACTACTAGTAGATATATAAAACACAACCCTTCTGTGGAAAGGGCCGTAGGTCAGTGGTAGAGCATTCAGAAGGTGCCATGTCCAGTCCCCAACATCTCCAGCTGGGGCTGGGAATGAGCCCTGCCTAAAACCCTGGTGAGCAACTGCCAGCCAGTGTAGACAACACTGAGCTGGATGGACCAACTATTCTGCCAAGGGCAGGGTTCTTTCCAGATCTGGAGTCAATAAGCACACCAGTGGATGAAGAATAAGTACATAATGCTTTATTTGCGTAAGATTAACAGACAGCAGCAGGCATACAAAACATACAGGCACACAGAGCTGTTCCACCAGGCTTTTGGCCAAGGCACAGTCTGACCCCCTCCTTTGGTAATCCTCACAGAACTCTAGCCCAATGGTTGCCATTAATTTGATTTTGAATTGATTTTAGAATGAATTGATTTTAGAATGCTGTGTTACTTTTATTGTTGTTAGCCACTCTGAGCCCGGCTTCAGCTGGGGAGGGCGGGATATAAATAAATAAATTATTATTATTATTATCATTAAAACACAAATTATAGCATACCTGACAGAAGTCACACACAATCTCCCCTTCAGCTGCCCGGAGCCCCAGGTAGAGCAGCGAGAGAGAGACCCTGGCCGACAGTCTCACAGCACCTGGTACCTTGACCTGTGAAAAAGCTTTCTGGACCCCTTCAACTGACAGCTTTTATAGCCAACTTTGATTGACTTGATTGATTGCACCTGGTTATCAGGCATCCCTCATGATCAGCCTGGGACACTGGGTGTGACTCAACAGGAATGCGGAGCAGCTGAGAATCTCCAACCCAATTCACTGCCACTGGGTATCCTCCCCACTAGCCAATCAGCGCTTAGAACACAGGAGACCCAGGAAACTCCTGACACAGGTGTGTGGAGAACAAGTTATACCTGCATGAATCAGCAAACTTTAAACCAAGGATGTAAAGGGAAAGAGACATGTCATCAAACTCATGGGTAGGCAAAGTAAGGCCCGGGGGCCGGATCCAGGCCAATCACCTTCTAAATCCGGCCCACGGACAGTTCAGGAATCAGCATGTTTTTATATGAGTAGAATGTGCCCTTTTATTTAAAATGCATCTCTGGGTTATTTGTGGGGCATAGGAATTCATTCATTCCCCCCCCCAAAAAAAAAATAGTCTGGCCCCCACAAGGTCTGAGGGACAGTGGACCGGCCCACAGCTGAAAAGGTTTGCTGACCCCTGATCTAACTCCTCAAAATTACAATGGTCTTCTGTGTTTCCCCTACACCAGCAGTTTGAATTAGTGTACGGCAGCTTCTTACGATCATTTTTAAGGTATCCAGCAAAGGAGAAAGGTTGGTTTTGTGTTTTCACAGCGGCTGGCAAGGAGGAGTCTATGCAAAGTGGGCGTGGGGCATGCTGTAGGTTTAGAGGGGGGTCAGTCTGGATAATGCCCTGAGTCCCTCCCAGTTCATGAGGTCCTGTACCCAGTGAGGTTTAAAATCAAGGGAGGATTCTGCGGATGAATTTAAGTGTCCCCATCAGCATCCCAAAAGAATGAGTTGGGTTGTAAGAGCTACGGCTAAGGGATGGTACCCTTATAAAATCATTTATCCTAGAGACACCACGGTCTCCACTGACCTTCATTCCTAGGAAACCACAGCAGGGTAATTGCCCAGAACCTGGAGTTTCTCACCGCTCTGAGATTGGGGTGGCATGTAATGGGTATATTACCGTATTTACTTTGGGTGGTGGGGGATGGGGAGAAGATGCAGCTGCTTTTAAAGACCAGTTCAGTCAGCCAGAGTCCTGACCTCTTCCTCCCTGTGGTACCTGCACATTTGTGTGACAGAGATCACATGAGGAGGAGCGTCCATCGCCAGAGCCCTCTCATCACCGAGAAGCTGTTGCTGACCCCTTCGAAGGAGCCAAAGCCCCCAATGCATTCTCTGGGCTTGAGCAGGAGCACCCGAAGGCAACACCCCCCTTGTACAAACACACACAGCTCTGTTCACGCCTGCCTTGTGGAGCGTCAGTTGATTTAGATAAGGTTTTTTTGGTGGCCGGGAGAGAGGCTGACACCGTGACCAGAATCTGTAGAGGTTGCCATGGCAGCAGAGGCGCCACAAAAGGCTTCAGAGACCGCCTTGGAACAGCCTATAAAACATGCCCGTTTCCAAGGCAAAGTCTTGCAGGAGAAAGAGAGGGCCTCATGTGTCTTCCCCCCCCCCACCCCACCCCCTGGCTTCATCCTGCGTCCTCAGGATGGCTTGTTATCCCAGCAGGACATTTATGGGCCACGAAAGACAAGGGCTCCAGACAGCAGATCTCAACATCTTTTATGGGAGGAAGGCTGTCCCTACCCTCAATAAACATCTAAGGGGCATTCAGATGTGAGGGGTTTGGCACTAGTTTTTTTGGTAATAACACCTGTACTCCTGTCCCATTTTCTAATGTTCCTTTCACACTGCAGTACAGTGGTTCCTCGGGCTACAGACGCTTCAGGTTACAGACTCTGCTAACTCAGAAATAGTACAGTGGTGCCTCGCAAGACGAAATTAATTCGTTCCGCGAGTTGCTTCGTCTTGCGATTTTTTCGTCTTGTGGAGCGCGGATTCCCCGAGTATTAACGGTTTTACGAAAAAGGAAGCAAACCCGCAAGACGTTTTCGTCTTGCGAAGCAAGCCCATAGGGAAATTCGTCTTGCGAAGCACCTCAAAAAATGGAAAACCCTTTCGTCTAGCAAGTTTTTCGTCTTGCGAGGCATTCGTCTTGCGGGGCACCACTGTACCTCGGGTTAAGAACTTTGCTTCAGGATGAGAACAGAAATCATGTTCCGCGGTGCGGTGGTAGCAGGAGGCCCCATTAGCTAAAGTGGTGCTTCAGGTTAAGAACAGTTTCAGGTTAAGAATGGACCTCTAGAATGAATTAAGTTCTTAACCCGAGGTACCACTGTACCTAGAATCTTAGAACTGTAGGCACCTTTTATCATATGCAGTGGACATGTAAGCATCTTAAAAAACAGAGACATCACCTTGCCAACAAAGGTCCAGATAGTTAAAGCTATGGTTTTCCCAGTCGTGATGTTTGGAAGTGAGAGCTGGACCATAAAGAAGGCTGATCGCCAAAGAATAGATGCATTTGAATTATGGTACTGGAGAAGACTCTTGAGTGTCCCATGGACTGCAAGAAGATCAAACCTATCCGTTCTTAAGGAAATCAGCCCTGAGTGCTCACTGAAAGGACAGATCCTGAAGCTGAGGCTCCAGTACTTTGGCCACCTCATGAGAAGAGAAGACTCCCTGGAAAAGACCCTGATGTTGGGAAAGATGGAGGGCACAAGGAGAAGGGGACGGCAAAGGACAAGATGGTTGGACAGTGTTCTCGAAGCTACTAACTGCGGCAGGCAGTGGAAGACAGGAGTGCCTGGTGTGCTCTGGTCCATGGCGTCACGAAGAGTCAGACACGACTAAACAACTAAACAACAACAACAGTGGACGTGTAAGGTAATAAAAGGGACACGGGTGGCGCTGTGGTCTAGGCCAACCCCTTGCATTTCAGGAATCTCAGTTAAGGCATCAATGACCGGTGGCCACCCAGGCTCTGCTTAAAAACCTTCAAGGAAGGACAGTCCACAACCTCCTGAGTGAGATTTAAAATACAATAAGTTTAAAAGAAAATGAGGATTTGTGGTTTTAAAATGTTAGATTTCTGTTAGAGCTTCCACAAAAACAGCTTCCATGTCTTGACTTGGGTCAGACTCCACATTGCAAGCCCCTCAGGGGACCTGCCTATCGGTCCATGTGGGAAGCCAGTGCGCAAGTTCTCTTGCGACATCATCAGCAGCAGACAGCAAGGTCCTTTGGTGCAACTGAGTTGCCGTCACGTCCCCAGGAAGTGCAAAGGAACTCCTCATTTTTGCTGGTGGAATGAATAGAGGCAATAAAAAGGGGAGTTGGCAAGGGGTCTCTAAAATAAAGTGTTCTCTTGCTGGAAAACCCGAAAACTGATCATTTGCACAGGGTGGGATGCTTTTGTGCACATGTCAGACGAAAGCAGTAGGCATGGGAAATTTCAATACCCTCCAAGGGTGGGGAAAGGGTTTTCTTTTTAAAAAATCTGCCAAACTTCTGAATATCAGTTGCTGGAAGCCAGCGGAGGGGAGAGGGCCATGGCTTAAGGTCCTGTGTCCACACTTCCCTTTGGGGTATCTGATTGCCCATAGTAAGAACTGTTGGGAAATTCCCTTCCACATTTAGTTACAGACATGGAACTGTTGCGTGTCACATGTCTGTTTACGTTCCAGCACAGTCTGCTGGGAACTTCCATTTTGTGTATAGCTTTTGCTTTTGATTCTCTCTCAAGGAGAAGAAAGGGAGACGACATGTTTCTCTAATAAATTCTTAATAAATCTTTAGCTGTTGGTATGTTTCCGGAATCAAGATCGCCGGAAGAAATATCAACAACCTCAGATATGCAGATGACACAACCTTGATGGCAGAAAGTGAGGAGGAATTAAAGAACCTTTTAATGAGGGTGAAAGAGGAGAGAGCAAAATATGGTCTGAAGCTCAACATCAAAAAAACGAAGATCATGGCCACTGGGCCCATCACCTCCTGGCAAATAGAAGGGGAAGAAATGGAGGCAGTGAGAGATTTTACTTTCTTGGGCTCCATGATCACTGCAGATGGTGACAGCAGCCACGAAATTAGAAGACGCCTGCTCCTTGGGAGAAAAGCAATGACAAACCTAGACAGCATCTTAAAAAGCAGAGACGTCACCTTGCCAACAAAGGCCCATATAGTTCAAGCTCTGGTTTTCCCAGTCGTGATGTATGGAAGTGAGAGCTGGACCAAAAAGAAAGCTGATCGCCGAAGAATGGATGCTTCTGAATTATGGTGCTGGAGGAGACTCTTGAGAGTCCCATGGACTGCAAGAAGATCCACCCTCTCCATTCTGAAGGAAATCAGCCCTGAGTGCTCACTGGAAGGACAGATCCTGAAGCTGAGGCTCCAAGACTTTGGCCACCTCATGAGAAGAGAAGACTCCCTGGAAAAGACCCTGATGTTGGGAAAGATGGAGGGCACAAGGAGAAGGGGACGACAGAGGACGAGATGGTTGGACAGTGTTCTCAAAGCTACCAGCATCAGTTTGACCAAACTGCGGGAGGCAGTGGAAGACAGAAGTGCCTGGTGTGCTCTGGTCTAGGGGGTCACGAAGAGGCGGACACGACTAAACAACTAAACAACAACAACAACAACAACAACAACAACAACAACAACATGTTTCCACAAGCCTCGGCGTTTATTCTGTTTGTGCAGCACACTCTGCTGATATAGCATGCTCAGACTTTAGAAGTCTGAGTCGCTGATTTACGTTGCACCAGAGATTGGGGGTTTGTCACTGGAAGGGCATGATCCAGCTGGGGGCTAGCCAGCTGGCATCTCAATCCCCGAAGGATGCCAACAAGAATAGGATGCTGGACTAGATGGGCCACTGGCCTGATCCAGCAGATGCTCTTCTTATGGTCTTATGTTCTTACAGGGAAGCGGGTGGCACTGTGGTCTAAAACACTGAGCCTCTTGGGCTTGCCGATCGGAAGGTCGGCAGTTCAAATCCCCGTGATGGAGTGAGCTCCCATTGCTCTGTCCTAGCTCCTGCCAACCTAGCAGTTTGAAAGCATGCCAGTGCAAGTAGATAAATAGGTACCACTGTGGTGGGAAGGTAAACAGCATTTCCATGCACTCTGGTTTCCGTCATGGTGTCCCATTGCGCCAGAAGCGGTTTAGTCCTGCTGGCCACATTGACCTGGAAAGCTGTCTGTGGACAAACACTGGCTCCCGCTGCCTGTAAGTGAGATGAGTGCTGCAACACCATAGTCGCCCTCGACTGGACTTAACTGTTATGGGGCCCTTTACCTTTACCATGTTCTTATGTCAATACAGGAAACAGGAAATAAAGTACGGTAAATACCGTTTCTGATTCCTGTGCATAAAACTAGACAAAGTTTTCAGTTTGCGGTGGAGTTGCTTTGCTCCAGATTAATAAACAAAAGCTAGACAGATGCTCTTGCCTCCCCACACCGCATCCATTGGAAGTCTCCTAAGATTAGAAAAAGTATTTTGAAAAATATGAGGCTTAAATCTCCCGTTTAGCCTTAACACAGTGCATGATGAATGATCAATGTTTTAACTTCCAACATCCATTTACCAGCGTAATCGGAATGAATGAAAAATATTAAAATACCTGACCTAGTTTTTTTACAAAACCAGTTTTACATTTCCAACATGGATTTGGAAGGTTTAATGGGATGGAGAGGGATTTCTAGGTCAGGAAGGCAAATCCATGTGTAGCAGCCGCCTTCAGCTTTATGCACAAAACGCAGGAATCCCGAAAAATGTGTGCTTCCTGAATCCGCACGTACAGTCTATACTTGATGCTCCCTTAAGAAAATGTTTGCATTCTCATGTTCCCAGTTAGGGACCTGTTCAGGATGACATTTTCTAGAGCCATAGAAACTCTGGTTCAAACACTCACTGGTCTACATGTGCAGCAGAATAAGGTGGTAGAGTCAGTAGAATGGACTGTACCACACTCGGGTGGAAGACCATGTTTTTCTATAATAATAATAATAATAATAATAATAATTAATAATTTATTATTTATACCCCGCCCATCTGGCTGAGTTTCCCCAGCCACTCTGGGCAGCTCCCAATCAAGTATTAAAAACAATACAGCGTTAAATATTAAAAACTTCCCTGAACAGGGCTGCCTTCAGGTGTCTTTTAAAAATAGGATAGCTACTTTTTACCTTCACATCTGAAGGGAGGGTGTTCCACAGGGTGGGTGCCACTACCGAGAAGGCCCTCTGCCTGGTTTCCTGTAACCTCACTTCTCGCAATGAGGAAACTGCCAGAAGGCCCTCGGCTCTGGATCTCGTGTCCAGGCAGAACGATGGGGGTGGAGACGCTCCTTCAGGTATACAGGGCCAAGGCCGTTTAGGGCTTTAAAGGTCAGCACCAACATTTTGAATTGTGCTCGGAAACGTACTGAGAGCCAATGCAGATCTCTCAGAATTAGTGTTATATGGTCCCGGCGGCCACTCCCAGTCACCATTCTAGCTTCCGCATTCTGGATTAATTGCAGTTTCTGGGTCACCTTCAAAGGTAGCCCCACGTAGAGCACATTGCAGTAGTCCAAGCGGGAGATAACTAGAGCATGCACCACTCTGGAGAGACAGTCCGGGGGCAGGGAGGGTCTCATCCTGCGTACCAGGTGGAGCTGGTAGACTCCCTTATGTAACAAAGCCAAACCCTTTTGCAGGTACAATATTTAGCAGAGCTGGCAGAGTGGGCTGCACCACTCAGAGTGGGAGGGGTGGGCGCCATTTTGGAACGCTCCCCCTTGTACAAACTAGTATCCTGGCTCCCACTCAAGGCATGCACACAGAGGCACTCAGCCTGGAGTAAGAAAGAAGTCGTATCCGTGTCCAACTGGTAAAGTAAATTGGATAGAGTAAATTGGAGACAGGCAGACAGTAGGTAGCTTTTATTTATTTTATTTGCATATGGGTGCGAGTGGTGCTGTGGTCCAAACCACTGAGCCTCTTGTGCTTGCTGATCAGAAGGTCAGCGGTTTGAATCTCTGCGACAGAATGAGCTCCCGTTGCTCTCATAGAATCATAGAATCATACAGTTGGAAGAGACCACAAGGGCCATCGAGTCCAACCCCCTGCCAAGCAGGAAACACCATCAGAGCACTCCTGACATATGGTTGTCAAGCCTCTGCTTAAAGACCTCCAAAGAAGGAGACTCCACCACACTCCTTGGCAGAAAATTCCACTGTCAAACAGCTCTTACTGTCAGGAAGTTCTTCCTAATGTTTAGGTGGAATCTTCTTTCTTGTAGTTTGGAACCATTGCTCCGTGTCCGCTTCTCTGGAGCAGCAGAAAACAACCTTTCTCCCTCCTCTATGTGACATCCTTTTCTATATTTGAACATGGCTATCATATCACCCCTTAACCTCCTCTTCTCCAGGCTAAACATGCCCAGCTCCCTTAGCCGTTCCTCATAAGGCATCGTTTCCAGGCCTTTGACCATTTTGGTTGCCCTCCTCTGGACACGTTTCAGTTTGTCAGTGTCCTTCTTGAACTCTCTCTCAGCTCCTGCCAACCTAGCCGTTTGAAAGCACACCAGTGCAAGTAGATAAATAGGTACTGCTGCAGCGGGAAGGTAAACAGCATTTCTGTGTACTCTGGTTTCTGTCACAGTGTCCCGCTGCGCCAGAAGCAGTTTAGTCCTGCTGGCCACATGGCCCAGAAAGCTGTCTGTGGACAAACACCAGCTCCCTTAGCCTGAAAGCAACTTGAGTGTCGCAACCCCATAGTTGCCTTTAACTGGACTTAACCATCCAGTGGTCCTTTACCATTCCTTCTTCACAGAGGTTTGAACTAGATGACCATTGGGGTCCCTCGGGTTAAGAACTTAATTTATTCTGGAGGTCTGTTCTTAACATGAAACTGTTCTTAACCTGAAGCACCACTTTAGCTAATGGGGGCCTCCCGCTGCCACCGTGCGATTTCTGTTCTCATCCTGAAGCAAAGTTCTTAACCTGAGGTACTATTTCTGGGTTAGCGGAGTCTGTAACCTGAAGCGTCTGTAACCTGAAGCGTCTGTAACCCGAGGTACCACTGTATTCCATATATGCAGCGAACCACATAAAAGTCATCAATACAATTGCATCAGTTTAAAAAACAGAAATAATAAATGGTTACATGTGTTTGGCCACAATTGCCAACACCTGCAGAACGACAGTATTTCCTGCAGAGATCTAACCTGTTCCTGGCTTGGGCTACACACACACACACACACACACACACACACACACACACTGTTTCTGCTTTTGTTGCTTTGTGAGAATCAGAGGAGGGCTATCAATGACTGCTAGCTGTGACAGCTCTGCGCTGCCTCCGCGGTCGAAGGCAGCGTTGCTTCTGAATACCAATTGCTGGAAAGCACAGGAGGAAGGAGGGTTCCTGTGCTCAGTTCCTGCTTGCTGGTTTCCCAAAGAGTCCTCTGGTTGGCCACTGTGAGAAAAGGATGCATGTCTAGATGTGTAGCCTTATTGGAGTTCACCGATTGGGTCTGCGTTGCTCCCGGACAGGAGGAAGGAAGTCAAATGACACCAAGGTTAGTTCAAAGAAAGAGTTTATTCTGCTCTCCGGATAGCAGAAGGCACTTGCGTGGTGAGTCCACAGCAAGTCCAAAGAAATGAGAAATTTCATGCAGTATATATATCCTCCAGGCACCCTCTCTGTCCTTCCCCAGAAATCCAGCCACGTCAGCCTATACACACAGGTTGACATCACAGATGTTCCTGCTCCGGCACTCTTAACCATAAAGGGGTATTCCTTCCTGTACTTCTGACCATAAAAGGATCTTCCTGTTCCTACTCTTATCTTGGAGGAAGAGGTCACCATCTCCGAGAACACACTCTGGCTCTGTTCCCGGACTTATGTCTGTGCGTCAGGGTTGTGGTAAGATAAGACCTAGAATGAATGAATTTATTAATACGGTCACAGACCAGCATCACACACACAATATCACAGATCATAAAAATATCAGAAATACAAGGGACAATATGAATATAACAAGGCTCTAAATATAAAAATTAAAATTAATTGTTAGCGTGTCCCCAGTAATTAACATTTAGGGGTAGATAAGACCTAGAGTGTCATCCCTGTTCCACTTTAGAGTGGACAAGGCCATCCTTATCGTCACAGACTGATAAAGGAGAGAGCCTTGTTTATGCAGCTGTGTTCTTGTTATGCATTTGCTCAACAGCTCAAGTTCAAGCATTTTGGAAATGCTAAGAAGAAAAGTGGGGGGTTGAGTCAGTTTTAAACTGACTGCACAGAAACCCATTCCTCCAGATGGACTGTTGGTCTGGTCCAGCTGCAAGCTCTTCCTAGGTTCTTAATTATCAAATTAATTATGCATGGAATACATATTAATTAATATCTCTTGGCGGCAGCAAGAATATTATTGGCACAAAAATGGAAGCAAGAAGAATTACCGACGGAGGAAGACTGGCGGATGAAATTGATGGACTATGCAGAACTGGATAAATTAACAGGAAGGATTTGAAACCTGCAGGACCAGAGATTCTTAGAAGACTGGAATAAATTTACGAACTACAGTATTTGAAAAGTAATTGTAATGATCAGATTACACTAGTAGGATTGCAAGAAGTTTTGTAAGGATGATTATTTGAAACATTGCAAGAAAGGCTATGAGGAGAATTATTAGTTAATGATAATTAAGAGTAATAGAGAAATTAAGAAATGCAAAATAAGTGGTAAAGAACGGAAAATCAGCAGAGGTGTTGGCGGAAGTCTAAAATATTGTATAAGATAAGAAGTTATGTTATATGATTGTTGGAAACGATATGCTAAAAAAACTAATAAAAATGTATATAAAATAATAATTAATACCTATTGGATTGTTCTGGGATCTGAAGAAACTTGATGCCAGCAGCCACCAAGACCAGTGGAAGACCGGCCAAATTAGTGCCCTCTCATTTTAGTGAGTTGTGTGCCAACTTCATCTCCCAAAGAATGCCTTTTCTGTCATTTCTTACACACGCACACACTCTTCTCCAGATTTAAAATGATGCACTCCATGTAGGTGGGAGATGACTTGCTAGAATCCGTATTGAGAGCGTGTGGGAGAGCAGTTGCGAAGTCATTTGCAGCCGGAATTGAAAGGAAGGGAGATCTGTAAGCCTCAATTCCCCTCCCTCTCCCTGCCTGCCCGCCTGCTCTCTCTCCAACGAATAACAGAGCAGGGGTGGAACACCTCAGGCCAAAACCAGCTCTCCAGGCCTCTCTCTCTCGCCCCCAGAGCTCTTTCCCAAGCCACGCCCCTCTCCTCAAGCCACGCCCCTTCATGGGCTCTACTTCACACCCGGAGTGTTTTTGCCTGGCTTGACTATGTCATCATGGTGGCATGAACACCCTTAAATCTTCACATTATGGAATTAAACATATTAATTCATCACTTAACATAAATAAAATCCTAAGCCAATTAGGTATCTGCAAGCTGTTTTCAGTTAATTTAACTTAACATATTTAACTAAATAATCATTAAATTTAATCCACTTTTCCTGATACTCCTCCTTCTGGTCACGGACTCTTCCGGTTAGGTCAGCTAGCTCCGAAAAATCCATCATCTTCATCTGCCATTCTTCTATCGTTGGTAATTCTTGGGTTTTCCACTTTTTAGCTAACAAAATGCGAGCAGCAGTTGTGGCATACAAAAATAATTTAACATCTTTTGGACTGGAGCTCCTGTCAGATGTGGGTTAATGGAAGCTGCAATCCAAAAACACCTGGATGCCACCAGGGTGGTAAAGGCTGGAATATGTCATTCATGGAATCATAGAATTGTAGAGTCGGAAGGGACCCCGAGGGTCATCTAGTCCAACCCCAGCAATGCAGGAATCTCAGCTCAAGCATCCGTAACAGACGACCATCCAACATCTGCTTAAAAACCTCCAAAGAAGGAGAGTCCACAACCTCTCAGGGGAGATGTTGCAAACCAATCAGAGCATCTCTCTATTAACAAAGTTTGGTTTTATAGCAGTCATGGTTCCCCCTCCCAAGCATCCTTTGAGCTGCTTGGGAAGGATGCAGCAAATTTCCTATTGTTGATTCACAGCCCTGCAGCACCGACTGACAGTTCTGGTCTTCCCTGGAGAGAGAGAGAGAATGACAGCTACTAGTCTAAAGATGCCTCCAGACTGTCACTATTCTGTGGAAGGGGTTGCAGAGCAGACCAGAAATTTAGCTTTGCGTGATTAAAGCAGATCAATGTCCTCTGTCACCCTGGAGCAGAGAATCCACTTCTTTTTAAAGGGCTTTTTGCATTTAGGATAGTGACAGGAACGGCACTGAAAAGCATGGGATGAACAGAAGCATAACGGGAAGCCACGTGGACCTTCCACAAGTGAATCAGGATGAATCCTCAATAGAAACTTGGGAATCTACCTTATACCGAATCAGACCATTGATCAATCTAGCTAAATATTGTCTACACTGATTAGCAGTGGTTTTCCAGGGTTCCACTGGTGACTGGGGCTGGCCGCCGAGATCACATAACACCGGTCTTGAAAGACCTACATTGGCTCCCAGTACGTTTATGAGCACAATTCAAAGTGTTGGTGTTGACCTTTGAAGCCCTAAACGGCCTCGGTCCAGGTTACCTGAAGGAGCGTCTCCACCCCGATCGTTCAGCCCAGATGCTGAGGTCCAGTGCCGAGGGCCTTCTGGCGGTTCCCTCACTATGAGAAGCAATGTTACAGGGAACCAGGCAGAGGGCCTTCTCGGTAGTGGCACCCACCCTGTGGAACACCCTCCCATCAGATGTCAAAAAGATAAACAACTATCTGACATTTAGAAGCCATCTGAAGGCAGCCCTGTTTAGGGAAGTTTTTAATGCATGACATTTTGATGTATTTTTAATCTTTGTTGGAAGCCGCCCAGAGTGGCTGGGAAAACCCAGCCAGATGGGCAGGATACAAATAATAAATTGTTGTTGTTATTATATCTGGGAGTGCCTGGGATTGAACCTGCAAAGCAGATACTCTACCTCTGAGCCATAGCCTTTCGCCTAAAAATAAACCAAGATATTGTCATCTATAACATTTGCAATTTCTATGAGTTTTGTGCCTTCTTTAGATAGGCCATGTGTATTCCCCATTCTTGTCCCCAATACTATGATAAAGATGTTGAACCGCATTCAAGCAAAACAAAGTCACAAGGAGCATGACTTGTTCCTTCAACCTGGAATGACACTGAGCTATGTGGGAGTTGATAAAACTTTATACGCATTAGCCAAGGCCATAGCAACAGTAAAACATTACAGTATACGCAGAAAAGGAAGTCTGATATTAAAGCACAATTTAAAGTCCTGAATCAGCAGTCCGTTAGTGGCCCTTATTCTGATTGCCCCTGCTATGAACCTAGCAACCTTTGCTTTTATCTGCTCATTTTGATCTGATAGAAGAAAGGACATTGTGGAAGTGGTTGAGCGCCCTGGGATGGCTAGTATGGGTGGGGTGATGATCTCGTTCCTCAGGTCTTTGTAGAGAGCGCAAGACAGGAGGGCGTGTGCTGCTGTTTTGGTGCTACCATCTCCACAAGGGCAAAGACGTTTCTCAGGCGGGATCTTTTGGAATTGAACAGCTCTTAGCATCAGAAAGTTCTTCCTAGTGTTTAATTGGAATGAACTCCCGCGGAAGGTGGTGGACTCTCCTTCCCTGGAGGTTTTTGGGGTTTTTTAAAGGTTTTTTTTATTAACAATTTCAACATATCAAAATATCAAAACACACCATATTCATTATTTCCCCCCTTTCCCCCCCACCTCCCCATCAAACCCTCCTTCCCTCCCCCTGAGACTTCCATCAGCTCCTCTCTTATTTTTCAGCACATATTGTTCCCTGCATACTGAGGGCTCCCTGCCCCCTTCTGCTTACACGCAAGTAGGAGTTGGGATGGGGCTGCTCCTCAATGTGTTTTATTTATTTATTTATTTATTTATTTATTTATTGTGTCCCCAGATTCATTGGGGGGAAAAATCTGGTAACCTTACTGTACATGCACAGAAGTCCTTAAAAGGGAGCCCTTAAATAAATAAATAAATAAATAAATAAAGCAGAAGAATGGGAGACTTCAAACACATCCGTGCCACTTTGGGAATAAAATCAGGGAGGAAGAATCGCATAAGCAGCCTTGACGCCAACTTTACTCTAGAGCCTGAACCTTGACAGCAACTTCAGATGCTTCTGAGAACAGCCTTGCCCACCATCTGTCCGGTAGATCTTGTGACCGCTGCCAAGCACAGGATACTGGGGTCAGTGAACGAACCGTTTGTTCCATTCAGCCACACTTGGCGTGTTTTAGGAGTTTAGCAAACTGAAGCATCCCTTTGATTGCATTTTAAGGAAGGGAGCAGGAGCAAGTGAAACCTTCATCCTTTTGCAGGTCTGGCACAGCTCAGAGGTGATGCTTATGTGGGGGAGACAGGATCCAGCCTTCTTCCTACCTTCCAGGAGATAAGTAAAAAGGCAATTCATCGATAAGCAAAAAATGCAAGTGGTGGCAGTAGCATCTCTCTGAAACAAGCCAGCAGACAGATGGCCGTGGGCCCTGAAACATCTTGCTGGAACAGACCAAATGTGGGATTGGGGACAAGAAAAGAAAACATCTCCATTATTAATTTTTTTGTCATTGCAGAGGAGCCCTCCTCCCTCAGGCTGGGAACAAAGCAGACAAGCAGGTGGTTGTGTGAATGAGATGATCTGTGAAATGGAGGAGTGAGGCACCTGGACTCAGAATTCGGCTCACCTAAAGGATACCTTAGGTGATCCGTTTATTGAGCATTCGTCCCAGTTTGCTTACACGGAAGTTAGACTATGTCCGGTCTTTAGTGACCATTTGTTCTGGTTTGTGTTCAGGCAGCTTATATGACAATGGGTAGCCCTCCTGACTTGGGTGGGAATGTTGAGGTTGGCAGGAAAGGATATATTGTTTATTAATATCCTTCCCAACTTGTGCTAGCAAGTTTCTTCACTTTGTGCATTCCCCTTCTTGCGCAGCAGAAAGCTGGTTGCAAACTCGTGTGAGTTTCTTAAGACAATACGCAATTCCATCTGGCTCGTCCAGATTTAAATGTGTTCTAATATTTTCCTGGTAAGACCCTTTTGAATGCCTCCTAAAAGAATAAAAACACCACAGTCTTATTCATGAGCAATAAAAAGAAAGTTTATTCACAATCAGGCAGAGCAGAGTGTGATCCCTGAAGGCAGGCTTAAGGCTTAAAGTTACAAGTATATACAAACAGGTTTCCCCCTTTTGTGGGTTGACCTAATGACTGCAGTTAGCAGTCTGGGAAGTTTGCAGGATGAAAGGAAGATGGGAAAGAGGGAGAGTGGCAGCAGGCCTTGGCCTTTGACCAGGTCTGGAAAGATCACGCCCACCCACTAGTCACATGCAAGGAAGGAAGGATGCTCCAGGCCAGGAGGAACAGGAAGTTTCGACTGGCTGGACCAAACATCCCCCTGCATGTCCACTCTAGGAAAACAAGGAATGTTGTACTTGACTGCTTCCAGTGGATTACATCCCACACCTTGTTTTTAATGTTGTTTTTATTGGGGGTTCCTCTCATCCTCTCAAAGGGACGCAGGTGGCGCTGTGGGTTAAAGCCTCAGCGCCTAGGACTTGCCGATCGAAAGGTCGGCGGTTCGAATCCCTGCGGCGGGGTGCGCTCCCGCTGCTCGGTCCCAGCGCCTGCCAACCTAGCAGTTCGAAAGCACCTCCGGGTGCAAGTAGGGACCGCTTACCAGCGGGAAGGTAAACGGCGTTTCCGTGTGCGGCTCTGGCTCGCCAGAGCAGCGATGTCACGCTGGCCACGTGACCCGGAAGTGTCTCCGGACAGCGCTGGCCCCTGGCCTCTTAAGTGAGATGGGCGCACAACCCCAGAGTCTGTCAAGACTGGCCCGTATGGGCAGGGGTACCTTTACCTTTTTACCTTTACTCATCCTCTCATCACTTTTAGAAGACATCTGAAGGCAGCCCTGTTTAGGGAAGCTTTTAATTTTTGATGCATTACGGTATTTTAATATTTTGTTGGAAGCCGCCCAGAGTGGCTGGGGAAGCCCAGGCAGACAGGCAGGGTATAAATATTATATTATTAGTATTAGTATTTTTCATGAGGCTTTTAGAGCACCAGCTGCAAACTGCTCAGAGATCTTGTTATGTACTCATCTGATGTTAAACCACAGCATGCACAGGCTGGTAGGCACACCAGGAGAGCAACCAGGAACCTGGCCATGGGAGGGGAGGAATAGAGGAACAAAGTGTAAGTAGCCTTAATGACTTATCACCTCCCCAGGGTTGTGCCTCCCTGTACCCCTGATGGCTGAAATTGGGGTGGCATCACCCACGTCCCTCCCTCCCTCCCTCAAACGCATGATGCAAACAAGCTCTCGATATAATACCTATTGTGCATCTGATTGTTGCACATTCCATGTTCACCGTGTAATTGGCATTAAATGGCACTAAGATGACGTTCTGACTGGAGGTACGGCGCATTCAGAGTCTTCTAAGTAAATGGAAGGGGGCAACCCTGAGAAACTATTTTCTTTCTGCTCTTTCTTTGCTGGTTATATAACAGGCTCAAAATACGCACTGAAGACATCCGAGCGACAAGCTCCTCTGCTTTTCCTAAACTGTAGAGATATAAATATCCACCCTGTGCTGTGAGCAAGATGTTGCTAGAACAGAAGATGCGAGCATAAGCCCATCCTCGCTACTTCCTCTTCCCTTTATGGTCACCTGCCAACTTTAGGGAAGGGCGGTGAATTTTCAGCGCCCCTTTCCTCTGGTTCCGCTGTTTCCCAATGCAGCTTCCAGCTCCTTCATGCCCAGCTAGTCCTGCATTCTGGTTCCAAATCGAGGAGGAGGACATGAAGACTCTCCTCCAGCAAAACCTCTCATTCAGGGGTTATAGGAATGGGGCAGGAATTTGATTCAGTTCACCATCAGCATTCATCCGCGGTTCCATTTGCTCTGCCGTTTGCCTCCGGAAAATCCCATGGTTTAGCAATGAATCGGAACAAACGACAATTGGGTTTTTCACAGGTTGCTGTTTGTTCCAATTTAGCACTAAAGAGCAGGATTTCCGGGGGGGGTAGGAACAGTGGGGTAAAAGCAAAACCGGTCAGACCCATGATTTCTAGGCAGAAGTGTGGACGAACCCTTAAAGCAGGCTTCCTCAAACTTGGCCCTCCAGATGTTTTTGGCCTACAACTCCCATGATCCCTAGCTAGCAGGACCAGTGGTCAGGGATGATGGGGATTGTAGTCTCAAAACATCCGGAGGGCCGAGTTTGAGGAAACCTGCCTTAAAGGCAACTCTCTCACACTTTCTGAAATAATATAATAGCAGCTGTGTTTTGGGAATTGGCACTTACATATCTTACTGTGGTGGGATAATGAGCTGCTTGTGCGTTGAAACTCGATCCCTCAGAGCTCACTCAGTGTAGTGAAACCCTGCCTTGAGAGGAGCCCTTGAGCATGGCTCCCTCAGTCGCTGGTAGAATCTGACAGTGGGCGTTTGCGGAAGCGTTTCCAACATAAAAGCTGTTTCACAGACATGCGCCTCCTGGATTCCCTGCGTGACAGTTTCCGGCGGGGGGTGGGAGTTCTTAAGGGCTGTTCTGATACCTCCTCGCTGTTCCCACTGGAAGTATCCCAGAGCCTCCCCTCCGACTCCCTTTCCTTTGGAGCTCTCGCACTCCCCCTACTGGTTCCCTCTTCTGCTGAAGAAGAGGCTCTCCTATTCTCCTGAAGCCTTCTCACCACCTGTCCTTCCGATGGCAGTTCCCTGACATCCACCTCCCCCCCAGGGCCCCCTTCACCCCCTCCCGCCTCCTTTCTTACTGGCGGCGAGGACGGAAATCCCTGGAAGGAACTCCCCTCATCCTCCGAGGATTCAAACACTTCTAACCACGGCCTACCGCCTCTTTCCCCCTCTTCCTCTTCTTCGTCGGAATCTGTTTCCACCTCCACTTCCGACTCTGGGAACCCTTCAAATTCCCCTTCCTCATCTGTAGTCCCGAAGTGTTCCCTCCTAAACCTTGCCACTGGTTGTGGTTTACTTGGGAAACGCCGATGAAACGTTTCTATTAAAATCTCGTCTTTGACTTCCTCTGCCGGTACCCATGCGTTTTCTGACTCTTCCTCCCCCTCCCATTCAACCAAGTATTCCACCTGATTCCCCTTCCACCTGGAATCAATGATCCCTGCCACATCCATGTTGCGTTCTCTCTCTTCTATGACGGGTGTCCGGGTGACCTCCCTCTCATGTTCCCCCCACTCACACCCCTCTCTGTATGGCGACAGTAAGGACCTGTGAAATACTGGATGCAATTTCATGTGACTGGGCAATCGGAGTTTGAATGCTACTGGGTTCACCTGCTGTATGACCTCAAAGGGTCCCAACCGTTTGGGTCTCAATTTCTTACACCCTCCCTTGAACGGCAGTCCTTGGGTGGATAGCCACACCCGGTTACCCACCCTTATGGTTTCGCCTTCCCTCCTATTTCTGTCAGCTTGCTTCTTATATTCTTCTTTGGCTTTCTCTAAGTTGAGTTGGAGCTGACGGTGGATCGCTTCCATCTCTTCAACAAAATTTTCCGCTGCAGGTACACTCCACCTTCCCCCGCCCTCCCCTGGAAACGCCCGAGGATGACACCCATAATTGGCTAGAAAGGGACTCATCCCTGTGGACACGTTCTCCGCGTTGTTGTAGGCAAATTCTGCCAGAGGTAACCAGTCCACCCAATCCGTTTCTCTGTCCTTTACATAACACCTAAGATATTGTTGCAAAACCCCGTTTGCCCTTTCTGCTTGCCCATTTGTTTCTGGGTGTCTGGCGGTGGAAAAACTTACCTCCACATGCAACATGCTCATTAGTTTCCTCCAGAACCTAGAAGTAAATTGTTTTCCTCTGTCGCTCAAAACCCTCAAGGGGACGCCATGCAACCTAAAAATGTGCTCCACAAACAACCTTGCGGTTTCTTCCGCTGTCACTGCATGTGAACAAGCTATAAAGTGGCACATCTTAGTTAGTAGATCTACCACCACCATGACCGCGGTTTTCCCTTTGGATCTCGGTAGATCGGTCATGAAGTCTATGGATACCATCTCCCATGGCCTTTCTGGGGTGGGTAAGGGTTCTAATAACCCCGCTGGCGCCAACCTCTCTCCCTTTGCTCTTTGGCACCTGTCGCATCCCCTGACATACTCCCGCACGTCCTCCCGCACCTTGGGCCACCAAAACTCCCTGGTAACCAACCACATGGTTTTGTGCTGCCCGAAGTGCCCCGCCGTGGGGCTGTCATGCAACTGCTTAAGCACCCGCCCTCTTAGTTCCCCACCTGGTATGTAGAGCGCCCCTTTGTAATATAGTTTTCCGTTCTTTTCCTCAAACCCCCCTGCGTTCTCACCTGTCTCCCTGAGTTCCCTAAGTTTCTCTTGGGCATATTCATCGTTTTCAATACCCTCTACCAGTTCTCTTTGCCCCACCAATGCCGCCCCACAAACCCAGTGGTCCTCTGAGATGATATGTCTTTCTTCCGCCCCTCCTTCCCCCTCCAAGTACTCAGGTTTTCTGGAGAGAGCGTCCGCCCTGACATTCTCACCCCCTGGCACGTAGCGAATCTCAAAATTGAACTTGGAGAACTCTTGCGCCCATCTTACTTGTCTCTGGTTCAACACTCGGGCTGTCCTCCAGTATTCTAGATTTTTGTGGTCTGTCCGCACTTGAACCTTGTGTTGCGCTCCAATCAACAGGTGTCTCCATCTCTTGAACGCTTCGTGGACAGCGAGTAATTCTCTGTCGTACACTGTATAATTCCTCTCAGACTTGTTCAATTTCCTCGAGAAGAAGGCACACGGCCTCCATTCCGACGTATTCGCTCCTGGCTGCAGAAGCACGGCCCCCACCGCTCTGTCAGACGCGTCGGTTTCCACCCTCATCGGCTGCTGCAGATCCACGTGCAAGAGTTGTTCTTCTGAAGCAAACGCCCTCTTTAAACTTTCGAAAGCTCGCTGCGCTTCTTCCGTCCAGACAAATTTCTTCTTACTGCTGAGACAATCCGTGATGGGGGCTGTTAAATGGGCGAAGTTCTTGATGAACTTCCGATAGAAGTTTCCGAACCCCAAAAACCTCTGCACATCTTTCTTAGTTTTCGGTGGCCTCCATTCCAGCACCGCTTGCACCTTGCTAGGATCCATGGCCAGCCCCTTGTCCGACAACCGGTACCCAAGGAATTCCACCTCCCTGGTGTGGAACTGACACTTCTCCAGTTTCACCCACAGCTGGTTTTCTTGCAGTTTGCTCAGTACTTCTCGCACATCTCGCACATGCTGCTCTTCATCCTCCGAGTACACCAGTACATCGTCCAAGAACGCAGCGCAGTTCTTGT
This sequence comes from Podarcis cretensis, assembly GCF_951804945.1. NCBI lineage: Eukaryota > Metazoa > Chordata > Lepidosauria > Squamata > Lacertidae > Podarcis > Podarcis cretensis. The sequence continues at coordinate 4,421,150 of NC_137170.1, forward strand.
ACAGCAATGGTCCTAGTACGTGATTCATGAATGATTGAAATACTGCGGAACCCGCCTGGAGGCCGAAGGGCATAACGCAGTACTCAAATGCCCCCAAGGGGGTGAACATAGTGGTTTTCCACTCATCTCCCTTTCTCATACGTATCAGGTTATACGCCCCCCTCAGGTCCAGCTTGGTAAAAATCTTCCCTTTTCTCACCCGGGTCAGAATGTCATCGATTCTGGGCATAGGGAAGCTCACGGGTTCGGACACTGCGTTCAGGGCCCTGAAATCCACAATTAATCTCGGTTTGTCCGAGTTTTTTTTGTCTACAAAGAACACTGGACTACCCCCCACCGCTCGTGACTCCCTGATGAACCCACGCTTGAGGTTTTTGTCAATAAACTCCCTTAGCTCCTGCATTTCTCTGTCAGACATTGCATACACCTTGCCCACTGGCAATTGCGCCCCTGGAAGTAAGTTGATTTGGCAGTCAAAGGGTCTGTGCGGGGGTAGTTTATCTGCTTCCCTTTCGCTGAAGACGTCGGCAAAATCTGCATATTGTCGTGGTACCCTACCTTGTTCCATTGCTTCTATCTTTGCTAACGTGGCCTGAGTCCCTACTTGGCCCCCTCTTTCTGTGCAGTGTCCCATACAATGTGCTGACCCAAAGGAAACCACTCTCTGGTGCCATCCCACAAGCGGATCATGCAGCGCTAGCCAGCTCATCCCCAAAATGATGGGCGCTCCTCCCAACGTGGCTATATTAAACGCTATCCGTTCTGTGTGTCTTGCCACCCTCATTGTCATGGGGACAGTTTGCTGGTCTACTTCTCCCCCCAACAGCGCCCTCCCATCAATCGTGGTCACCTGCAGGGGATTTTTTAAAGGAATGGTTTGTATCTGATGGGCGGCTGCAAACTCCTTACTCATAAAGTTGCAGGAGCTGCCTGAGTCTAGTAACGCCTTCACTTTTAGTGGGTGTCCGTTTGCCAGCTCCAGCAATACCTCTATTACAAGAGCTGGTCTTGGGGGTTCTGGCGTGGGCACATTTACTGTTCCTTGGCCTGGCTGCTGTGCCCCGTCGGTGGCAGCCAGGCGTTGGCTTTTACTTGCTCCTTAGCTCCTTCTCCCTCCTCCCCAACAGCTCCCGCCATTCCTTGCCATTCCTTTCTTTGCGGACAAACTCTGGCAAAATGACCTGGCTGTTGGCAGAGAAAACATTTCTTGGCGCCTTTTCCCTCCTTCTTCCGCCCTTCACTGGGGTTTGAAATTGCGCGCGCGCGCGCTGTTCCGATTTCCATCGGCTCTGCTGGCAGAGAAGGCTGCTCTGGCATCTCTGGAATGCGGAAATCCCTCCAACGCTCCCCTTTCCCTTCCCGCTTCTCCAAGGCTCTGGCCTCCTGGCGTGAGCCTATGGCCAGCGCTGATTTAGTCAGAAGGTCCATAGACTCCGCCCTGGGCCCCCGGGAAAGTTCGTCTTTCACTGCCGAAGATAGTCCTTCTTCGAACAGCATTTGTATCGGTTCCGCTGACAAATCCCATCCTAATTTATGGATCAACATGGTGAACTCAGTCCAGTACTCACGGACAGATCGGTTCCCTTGTTTACACGCCATTAACTGCCTGCGCGCCACTCCCTGCTCAATCTCGCTGGAAAACATCAGATCCATGGCGCGAAAAAACTTCCTTGTGTCCCTTAGGGCTTCATTATTGGCTGCCATTAGTGGACTCACCCAATCTCTGGCCGGGCCTTCGAGATGCCCAATCACAAAAGCAACCCTCGAATCCTCATCAGGAAAATCATCAAACTGCAGATTGAGGGCATATTGCATCTCAGTCCTGAAGGCTTGATAATTCCTGGGATCACCCCCAAACTTCTGCACCAGTCCTGGCACTTTCCTCGAGAGCTGGGCGGCTTTCCCCTTTTCTGCATCATGAGCCCTCCTCTCCTCCAACCTCGCCGTTTGCAGAGCTAACTGTACCTCCAACATCCTGTACCTTTCTTCCAGGCTAGGACCGGCTGCAGCTGCTCCCCCATCTCCGGCTCCGGCTGGGTTGCTCATGATGCCTCTCTTTGCACAAGCTGCTTTCAGGGACTGTCAGATTGCTGTGGTGGGATAATGAGCTGCTTGTGCGTTGAAACTCGATCCCTCAGAGCTCACTCAGTGTAGTGAAACCCTGCCTTGAGAGGAGCCCTTGAGCATGGCTCCCTCAGTCGCTGGTAGAATCTGACAGTGGGCGTTTGCGGAAGCGTTTCCAACATAAAAGCTGTTTCACAGACATGCGCCTCCTGGATTCCCTGCGTGACAGTTTCCGGCGGGGGGTGGGAGTTCTTAAGGGCTGTTCTGATACCTCCTCGCTGTTCCCACTGGAAGTATCCCAGAGCCTCCCCTCCGACTCCCTTTCCTTTGGAGCTCTCGCACTCCCCCTACTGGTTCCCTCTTCTGCTGAAGAAGAGGCTCTCCTATTCTCCTGAAGCCTTCTCACCACCTGTCCTTCCGATGGCAGTTCCCTGACACTTACACTTACATGACCGCCGAAGAATTGATGCTTTTGAATTCTGGTGCTGGAGGAGACTCTTGAGAGTCCCATGGACTGCAAGAAGACCAAACCTCTCCATTCTGAAGGAAATCAGCCCTGAGTGCTCACTGGAAGGACAGATCGTGAAGCTGAGGCTCCAAGACTTTGGCCACCTCATGAGAAGAGAAGACTCCCTGGAAAAGACCCTGATGTTGGGAAAGATGGAGGGCACAAGGAGAAGGGGACGACAGAGGACGAGATGGTGGGACAGTGTTCGCGAAGCTACCGGCATGAGTTTGACCAAACTGCGGGAGGCAGTGGAAGACAGGAGTGCCTGGCGTGCTCTGGTCCAGGGGGTCACGAAGAGTCGGACACAACTAAACGACTAAACAACAACAACAACAACTTACATATCTAGATTTTGTGATGTGGTTCTCCAACCAATATTGAGATCTGAATTTAAAATTGGAAAAATGAGAGAGACCCAGAATTGACAGAGCTTTCCATCCCCTCCAAAGATACAGAGACAGCTTGCATTTGGCTCTTGTGGTAAAAAGCAGCTGACTGACCTCTCCTCTCCCTCAACTTCCGCCTTCTGACCATCTAAACTACAGAGGGTGCCTCCAGTCCATCACTACTTTGTGCGGAGGATTCAGTCGCACAGCAGAAATTCAGCTTCGCAGCGTTGAAGGGCTCAGGTGCAACAAATCCGCTCGGAAAACAAACAAACAAAATGTTTATGGTTAGGAAAGTTACAGGAAAATGGATTGAAAAGCAGGGGATGGACTTCCGGTCGGCGCCAGCGCTTAATGGCGGTCCGAGCCTCGAGCTCCGAGGCAGGACTGCTCCGTTAGTTCGGGTCTCACCGCTACGGCAAGCGGGAGACCCCTAAAATCACAGGCGCGGAGCCTGTGAACAAAGGAGATTCGGTGGGCACCCTTTGCGCCCCCCGGTACTGTGAGGGAGCCTTTTTAAAGGCTTCTGAGCGGCATCGGGGTAAGCGCGGTGCTGAGAGTCGTCACCCAGCTAACGGAGTGAAGCCGCGTCGCCATGAGCGGAGAGCGCCGATTCCTTCCTGCAATTGGAATTTGACTACAACACCCGTGAGTAAGATTGAAAAAGTAACGGGACATTAAAAAGAAAAAAAAATTTGGCTGAAAACGGGAAAGGCAAAAATTAAGGAAGTCTGCCTCCCCGGAACTGCAGAAGAGATAAAGCAACGAAAATCAAGCTGCACTTAAAGGGAATCTTTCTAATTTTTTTAAGCTGTCAAACTGACATCGGACTTAAAACCTCCCCCCAGATTGGCAGGAGAAGGGGGGAAGGGATTGGAACGTTGTTAACCTGCTGGAAAATTAATGGAAAATTAAGACCTTCCATTGCCAAATCCCCCGGGGTCGGGCTGCCCAAACAAGACACCGGGACGTGGACTGTCAAACTTTGAGAAGTGGGGACTTGTTTGTAACAAAGTTACCGGACCTTAGACGTACTTTGTTGCATTTTGGCCACATAGAAAATAGAGACATTACAATTTGGATATTGGAAACTTCTGGCTACTGTTATACTTCCTTGCCTCTTTGTTTTCTTCTATCTTTGCCATTTGGATACAATTGAATGCTCCCTCTAGAGGGTTCTATGTGAAACTGTTGCACTTGGAAAAGTAACAGTGGGATTTTCCACTTGGGAATCAACTCTGTGAAAACGACCTTGAGGATATGAGTGCCCCTACAGAAGAGATAGTAACAAGGCAGAAAGCAAAACAATCTCACAAGAAAAGGGCCTCTATATCAGGAACTGCAGCTGTGCAGGAAAAAACACCAGCTTCTATGGATCCTATGACTCAGGCACTACTTAAAATAAACCAATCCCTGGAAGCATTGACAAAGCTATCGACAGAGAATTCTAAAAAATTAACAGAGTTGACAACAAGGTTGGATGTGAATACAGCTAGTGTTACATCGAACACAGATTCTATAAATAGATTAATTCAGGAAAGTTCAGAAACACGAAAGATTGCAGAAAGTGCAAAAATAACGGCTGAAGAGACAAGGGAAAAATTTGGGCCTATTATTAAAAAAGTGAATGAGCATGATGCAGCCCTCTCCTTACTGGAACTTCAACGTAAAGAGAAGAATTTAAAATTTAGATTGGTGCCTGAAGGGGAAGGGGACAACCTTGTGAAATTTCTTACAGAGAACATCATAACTTTTTGGCAGGAGGAATGGGAGGAAGATGAGGAACTTGAGATAATATCAGCCTTTCGACTGGGTAGAAGGCAGGATAAAAAACCAAGGGACTGTCTAATTACACTGAGATCAAAAGAAGAAAGAGATAGAATATTGAATTTGCATTATCAAAAGGCATTGGTGATCCAAAATTGTCAGATACAGATTTTCAAGGACATTCCTAAATACATTTTAGAGGTGAGAACATATTACAAAAGCTTAGTAGACCTGCTGAAGAAAAACACTATACCATTCAGATGGGAGTTTCCACAAGGATTGTCCTTTAACTTCAAAGGAAGGAAGATTAAAATAAAAACAATTCAGGACAAAGAACAATTTCTGGAGAAGTACCTGGAGGATCTGCAGAAAGGAACCGTGGAGGAGAGGGAACCACCTGATATAGCAAATTTGTCATTTGGACTTTCACTACCACCATCGGAGGAAGAGCAGAAGCTTGGAGCAGTTGGAGGAACAGCTACCTAAATACAAAATGTCTCTGCAACTCCTTAGTTGGAACTGTAACGGTCTGAACCTTCCTCGGAAAAGACGACAGGTTTTTCACATTTTGAAGAAAGAACAATTAGATATAATATGTTTGCAAGAAACCCATATTGCCAGGATACATAGGAAATTACTGATAAATAAGAGACTTGGTCAAGAATTTATCTCATCAGACAAAGTAAAGAAAAGAGGTGTGGTGATCTATGCAAAGGAAAAGTTGGCTCCAAAATTGATATTTAAAGATGAACAAGGAAGATACCTGGCAATTGAAATACAAATTCAAGGAGAAAAGATATTAATTGTGGGAGTTTATGCCCCAAATGAAGGGAAGGCCGAATTCTTTAGGAAGTTGCATGAGACATTAGTTGACTTTTTAGACTATAAAATCCTAATGATGGGAGACATGAATGGAGTTGTCTCAACAAACATGGATAAAGCACAGAGACAAGTGATTTCAAAAGAAGGGAGACTACCAAAGATCTTTTTCGAAATGACTGAAACAATGGACTTGATTGATATTTGGAGAATAAAGAATCCTCTAGAGAGAGAGGGAACCTTCTTCTCTGAAGCAAAAATGACATGGACAAGAATAGACCAAATCTGGATTTCTAGTAGTCTGGCGCCAAGAACAAAAAAAGTAGAAATATGTCCAAAAACGTGCTCCGACCATAATGCGGTGAAGATGGAGATGAAACTAACAACAACTGGATCCTTTAGATGGAGAATGAATGACACCCTATTTAAGGATGAAGAGATCCACAAGAAGGCCCTTAAAACATTAAAAGATTACTTTGAGATCAACAGGAAAACAGATGTGGAAAAAAGAATAATTTGGGACGCAAGTAAAGCCGTGATGCGAGGTTTCCTAATTCAACAAAATTCTATTAAGAGGAAGCAACAAAATGAGAAGAAGGAAAAAATTTTAGAAAAAATAAAAGAAGGAGAGAAGAAGTTGAGGTCTAAACCTAAATCCCATGAGATTTTGAGAGAAATAAAGTTCTATCAGATGCAGTACATGGAGCTTATGAACCAACAAATAGAATGGAAGATAAGGCAAATGAGACAAAGAACTTTTGAATCAGCGGATAAATGTGGGAAACTTCTGTCATGGCAATTGAAAAAAAGGCAGAAAATGAACACTGTAACAAGTTTAGAAATGGATGGAAAAATTATCCATAAACCCAATGAGATCAACAATTGTTTTCAAAGCTTTTTTAAGAAATTGTATGCACAAGGGCCAATCAACGAGCAAGAAATAGAAGAATTCATCAGAAAATACGGTTTACCAAAAATCTCGGAACAAAGTAAAAGGATCTTAAATGAGGAAATAACAGAACAAGAAATAGAGGGTGCCATTCAAAATATGAAATTGGGAAAATCACCAGGACCAGATGGCCTGACGGCCAAATACTACAAAATGTTGAAAGAATGGCTGACACAACCATTGAAGGAAGTTTGCAATGAAATTTTGAAGGGGAAAAAGGCACCTGAATCGTGGAAAGAGGCTTTCATCTCACTTATACCGAAAACAGAGACTGAGAAGAACCAGGTTAAAAACTACCGCCCTATATCTTTACTCAATGTGGATTACAAAATTTTTGCAGACATTTTGGCAAAAAGATTGAAAAGAGTTTTAGCAGAAGAGATTCATAAGGACCAAACAGGCTTTCTCCCAGGTAGACATATGTCAGACAATGTGAGAAACATTATAGATATTTTGGAGCTGCTGGATGTTGACATTAATAGGAAAGCAGTTTTGATTTTTGTGGATGCGGAGAAAGCCTTTGACAACATTTGTTGGACTTTTATGAAAAAGAATCTCCAAGGGATGGGGGTAGGCCAAGGTTTTGAAAACGGTATAGGTGCAATATATTCTCAACAAAAGGCCAAATTAATTGTAAATAATGTGGTAACAGAAGAAATACCTATAGAAAAAGGTACACGACAGGGTTGCCCAATATCCCCTTTGCTTTTTATATCAGTCCTGGAGGTATTGCTAAACATGATTAGAAAGGACCAGTTGGTTAAAGGAGTTCAGGTCGGAGTTAGACATTATAAATTAAGAGCATTTGCAGATGATCTAGTATTGACTTTGCAACAGCCAGATACTAGTACTAAAAGAGTATTAGAATTAATTGATATATTTGGTCGAGTAGCAGGTTTTAAATTGAATAGACAAAAAACGAAAGTGTTGGAAAAAAATTTAACAATGGAAGAAAGAGAGAGTTTTCAGAATGAAACAGGCTTGGAGATAACAAAAAGGGTAAAATACCTGGGGGTAAACTTAACATCCAAGAATGTGAACTTATTCAAGGACAATTATGAAAAATGTTGGTCAGAAGTTAAAAAAGATCTGGAAATATGGTCAAGGCTGAAACTTTCCTTGCTAGGCCGAATCGCTACTATTAAGATGAATGTATTGCCTAGAATGTTGTTTTTATTCCAGACGTTGCAGATTGTGGACAAGATGGAATGCTTCAAGAAGTGGCAGAAAGATATATCAAAATTTGTCTGGCAGGGCAAAAAGCCCAGAATTAAATTTAAGATTTTAACTGACGCAAAGGATAGAGGGGGGTTTGCCCTGCCGGACTTAAGACTTTATTATGAATCAGCAGCTTTCTGCTGGTTGAAACACTGGCTACTTCTTGAGAATACTGACATTTTGGATCTGGAAGGGTACGATAATAGTTTTGGTTGGCATGCATACTTATGGTACGACAAGGTAAAGGTGTATAAAAGCTTTAAAAACCATATTGTAAGGAAAGCATTGTATAACGTTTGGATTAGATACAAAGATTTGTTGGAAAGTAAAACCCCTAGGTGGGTGTCACCAATGGAAGCTAGGGAAGTAAAAAAGCTTAATATGGATTCTAAATGGCCAAAATATCATGAGATTTTAGAATACGATGGTGAAAGGGTGAAACTTCAGAGTTATGAGAAACTAAAGCCTAAGGTCCGAGATTGGTTGCACTACCATCAAATAAATGAGACGTTTAAACAGGACAGGAAAATAGGATTTCAGAAAGAGAAGTCAAAATTAGAAACAGAATTGTTGGAACCCAATACTAAGAACTTATCAAAAATGTATAACTTGCTGCTAAAATGGAATACACAGGATGAAACGGTGAAATCAGCTATGATTAAATGGGCACAAGATATCGGACATGATATTATGTTTGCTGACTGGGAACAGTTATGGACCACCGGTATTAAATTTACTGCATGTAATGCATTAAGAGAAAATATTATGAAAATGATCTACCGGTGGTACATGACCCCAGTCAAGCTTGCAAAAATATATCATTTGCCTAATAATAAGTGTTGGAAATGTAATGAGACTGAAGGCACTTTCTACCACCTTTGGTGGACCTGCCCAAAGGTTAAAGCTTTCTGGGAAATGATCTATAATGAAATTAAGAAGGTCCTTAAGTGGACTTTTCCTAAGAAACCAGAGGCTTTCCTCTTGGGCATGGTGGGCCAAGCGGTGTCAAGGAAGGATAGGACTTTCTTTATGTATGCCACTACAGCAGCAAGAATTCTACTGGCAAAGTATTGGAAGACGCAAGAACTACCTACTCTGGAAGAATGGCAAACAAAGGTGATTGACTTTATGGGACTGGCCGAGATGACGGGCAGAATCCGGGACCAGGGGAAAGAGACAATGGAAGAGGACTGGAAGAACTTCAAAATATATCTTAAAAATAATTGCAAAATTGAGGAATGTTAGGATGTCAGGGGGTAAGAAGTAAAGAATTGCAGCAGTAAACAAAAAAACTTAAGAAACTTTTACGAAAGGGAACTAAGACAATGGACTTAAGGATTGCTAAAGAATTATTAAACAAGGATGCAGGGATGGGGAGGTATGGGGAAGTCAAAGAAAGAAGGGTAAGAACCGATGAGTATGATGTGATACTGTTTTATATTGTTCTTTATTATATGTGTGGAAATTAATAAAAATTATTATAAAAAAAAAAAAGAAAAGAAAAGCAGGGGATGAACAAATCACTAATAGGAAGATGTATTCATGCAAGCAAATTGGGATCAAATCAGGATGAATGTCTTGAACTGCTGAAGTCCCATCTGTTTTAATCTGTTTTTAGTTTGTCGCTGATTTTCTCTTTGGAATGTTTTTAAAGAGTCCTTTTATTTTGTTCTTTTTGTAAACTGTTATGTACTGAAGTTCGCAGCCTGGGCCAGCAGGGGGATACTGTAGATAGTTATGCAAATAAGGAATCGAAAGTGACGTTCAGTGATTGGATAGTTTTAGAAAATTGTTACAGTTACGTTGTACTGGAGCTCTATATAAGCAGGCTGACTGAACCTTTCAGTTCAGTTCTGTTCTGGCCTCTGAATAAACAAGAGCTGTCTGAAGAATCGCTGTGTCGTCTGATATGTTCGCCCACAACTTAACATAAACCACATGGAGCTTTTTTAAAACAACAACAACAACAACACACCTGTCAAATCGTGTAGACATTTTATGAACTAAACAAGCAAAGGTCCACTCAGTGTACTCTGGTTCCAAAAGCTCTCCGTGTAACCCTTTTGCACAGAGCGTTGTTTTTCTCTATGTACAGAAAAGAGAGTTTTTACAGACATGCTGAGTGCTGTGAAGAAATAGGCTAAATTATATACCAGCAGCACAGCTGAAGGACACCTCTTATGGTTCTCCTGATGAGTCAAATTACAGTGGCGCTCCAAACAGCTGGGCTACAACAGTCCTACATCCATTGCGTACCTGAGGATGCTGAGGGTGAGGTGAGAGACACTGCGGACTCAACCCTGCCAGGACTATGGCTTGGAAAAATGAGAAACCGAGAGAAACCAAAACTGACAGATTTGCTCATCCTTCCTTGTGCTTGGTAGCCAAGCCTGATCCTCCAGCTTTCATGCATTTCTGCTAGATTTGAGAAAAGGGACGCGGGTGGCTCTGTGGTCTAAACCACTGAGCCTCTTGGACTTGCTGCTCAAAAGGTTGGTGGTTCGAATCCCCGTGACGGGGTGAGCTCCCGTTGCTCTGTCCCAGCTCCTGCCAACTTAGCAATTCGAAAGCACACCAGTGCAAGTAGATAAATATGTACTGTTGTGGCGGGAAGGTAAACGGCATTTCCGTGAGCTCTGGTTTCCATCAAGGTGTCCCGTTGTGCCAGAAGCGGTTTAGTCTTGCTGGCCAAATGACCCGGAAAGCTGTCTGTGGACAAACGCCGGCTCCCTCGGCCTGAAAGCAAGATGAGCGCCACAACCCCATAGTTACCTTTGACTGGACTTAACTGTCCAGGGGTCCTTTATCTTTACCTTTTTTAGATTTGAGAACATAAGAAGAGTCTGATGGATCAAGCCAATGGCCCATCTAATCCAACCTCCTGTTCTCACAGTGGCTGACCAGATCCCTGTGGGAAGCCCACAAACAGGATTCGAGCACATGAGACTTCTTCCCACCTGTGGTTTCCAGCAAACAGTATTCAGAAGTCTCGCTGGAGGCCTTTTGCTGTTGGCCTTTTGACTCCCTTCCCCCTTTCTCCCGCTAGCTGACTTCCTCTCCTGCCTCAGAATCCATTTCACCTGTAATTTATTTCCATTCATATTCATTTCCTCTGTAATTCATACCTGAATGGAAAACGCATGCAGGGGAGACTGAAATTATGACATCCTGACAGGCTGGATAATAATGCTACTTTCACATAACTTGATGGCTTCCCCTCTCCTGCAAGTCAAAAAGCAATAGTCAAAAATCCCATAGGCATCTGGTTGAGGTCTTGGATTAAATGGGCCTTTGGTCTGATCCAGCACAGCTCTTGAAAGGGACAGTTCTAGTTACAGGTAGGTAGCCGTGTTAGTCTGCCGTAGTTGAAACAAAATAAAAAAAATTCCTTCCAGTAGCACCTTAGAGACCAGCTAAGTTTATTATTGGTATGAGCTTTCGTGTGCATAAGAAGTGTAAAGGTAAAGGGATCCCTGACCATCAGGTCCAGTCAGTGGCGTAGCGTGGGTTGTCAGCACCCGGGGCAAGGCAAGTAATTTGCGCCCCCTAACCCGTGGATAACCCGTGGATTTGCGCCCCCTAACCCGTTGATTTGCCCCCCTAACCCGTGGATTTGCGCCCCCTAACCCGTGGATTTGCGCCCCCTAACCCGTGGATTTGCGCCCCCTAACCCGTGGATTTGCGCCCCCTAACCCGTGGATTTGCGCACCCTAACCCATGGATTTGCGCCCCCTAACCCGTGGATTTGCGCCCCCTAACCCGTGGATTTGCGCACCCTAACCCTAACCCCCAGATGTTGCGCCCGGTGCGGCCGGCCCCCCCTGCACCCCCCACGCTACGCCACTGGGTCCAGTCATGGCCGACTCTGGGGTTGTGGCGCTCATCTCGCTTTATTGGCCGAAGGAGCCGGCGTACAGCTTCCGGGTCATGTGGCCAGCATGACTAAGCCACTTCTGGCGAACCAGAGCAGTGCACGGAAGCCCCGTTTACCTTCCCGCTGGAGTGGTACCTATTTATCTACTTGCACTTTGATGTGCTTTCGAACTGCTAGGTTGGCAGGAGCAGGGACCGAGCAACGGGAACTCACCCCGTCATGGGGATTCAAACCACGGACCTTCTGATCGGAACCGCCGACCTTCTGATCGGCAAGTCCTAGGCTCTGTGGTTTAACCCACAGCACCACCCGCGTCCCTTAAGAAGTGTGCATGCACACAAAAACTCATACCAATAAGAAAACTTAGTTAGTCTCTAAGGTGCTACTGGAAGGAATTTTTTTTATTTTGTTTTGAAGGGGACAGCGTTTGGGCTAAAAACTGGAAGTGAATTAGTAGATGGGACTAATGCAGGCTTCCTCAATCTTGGCCCTCCAGATGTTTTGAGACTACAATTCCCATCATCCCTGACCACTGGTCCTGCTAGCTAGGGATCATAGGAGTTGTAGGCCAAAAACATCTTACGGGCCAAGGTTGAGGATCCCTGGGCTAGTGGGTTACCATTGAATCCTAGAATTGTTGGAAGGGACCCAGGGGTCATCTAGACCAACCCCCAACCCCCTGCAATGCAAGAATCTCTACTATAGCATCCTCCTTTCGCCCATTATTTGAGCACCGGTGCTCCCAACTTAATGATAAGATCATAATCAGCAGCTAAGAGCTATTAGAATAATTCAGATTCCCTGTTACTTAGCAACGGGAGGCCTTATTTAATTATAAAATGCAAAATAACTAACCCACAGCAGCGCTGGCAGCAGTCATGAGTTGCAGCTAAACACCTGACATGGTTTGTCTTTAAAAAAAGCAAAGTTCAGGCCAACCAATATGGCAGGGAGAGCTGAAAAATTGCCTGGCTTTTGCTTTGCACCCTTTCTTGCAAATGGATTTGGGGACGAAGGCTGCTTCCACTCCAGCTGTTTCAGCCCTCTACCCATCACACCATCACCTGTAACCTGGCTGTGTGCCAGGGGTCAACTAGTCCAACTCTTTCCCCCAACCTGGGCTCGAACACACGGCCTTGAGATTAAGAGCCTCATGCTCTACCTACTGAGCTATCCCAGGTCTCCATCACAGGGCGGGTAATTAACAATAAAATCACATGGGTTGCTCCGCCCACTTTTGCCTATGCCCCGCCCACCACGGTCATGTGGCCTTTAGAAGATTGCCCAGTGGTACCTCGGGTTAAGTACTTAATTCGTTCTAGAGGTCTGTTCTTAACCTGAAGCACCGCTTTAGCTAATGGGGCCTCCCGCTGCTGCCGCACCACGGGAGCACGATTTCTGTTCTCATCCTGAAGCAAAGTTCTTAACCTGAGGTACTATTTCTGGGTTAGGTGAGTCTGTAACCTAAAACGTCTGTAACCTGAAGCATATGTAACCCGAGTTACCACTGTAGTCTGGTTGAGCCATCCTGCTTGCTTTCCTCAGAAATGCTCTGGGATGAACAGCCATAAGCAGCAGCGCTTAGTTTATTTCTTGGTTGCTATTTTGTTAATGTTGTTCTATCGATTATTAGATTATTACTATTATTGTTATTATTATAATTTATTAAATTTCTATACTGCTCTTCATCTGAGGCTCAACATAAAAACACAAATATACATACCACAGATTACACTTTTCTTCTAGCATATTGTTTTATTTTGGCATAAATATGAGGGGTGTCAAACACCTAAAGAACTTTTAGTTACCTAAATGTTGAAAGACAGACGATTAACACACTGTAGTACTTTGTGAATCCTATAATATGGCTTTTGGTATAATGGTGGCATTTTCAAAGTTGTTTTGTTAATAGTGTTCCATCGATTGCAATTGTTTTGCTGGTGATTTGTAATCGATTTACTGAAGATTTGTGAATCATTTCATTTGATTTATGTTGTATTTGTCTATCGCTCTTAACCTCTACACCACACTGGCTCTCACTGGCTTAGGGCCTCATCAAACCTAAATCCGGCTCTGCCCCAACCTACCCATGGCTTTAGCAAGGTGTGCTGGTCCCGAGGGTTAACCGTGCGGTGAGGTCCGAATCCAGTCCGAGGTTGAGGGTGCGGTATGAAGGCTGTCCATCAAAGCTGAAGCTGGGTCCAAGGCAGGGAGTTGGGTGGGGTCAGAAACTCTGGCAGAAGAGCAGGACAGGGTACAGGCAGGAACTGACAACCAACAATGTTGCTCCCGCAACTTGGGACTGGGGCTGGCTGGCTTTTATCTGCCCTGAGGCATAGTGCGGCCCCGATCCTCAGGTGACTCGCCTCTCCTGGCCTGGAGTCCCTCCACCTCTCTGCCCTGAGCCTCTGCAGCTCAGGAGAGGCTGGAGGGTTACCGGACCCAGAGGCAACCTCAGCTTCCTCTGACGGGGCTGAGAGTGGAGCACATGCAGGCAATGGGTCCTCCATCACCTCAGGAGCCAGAGCAGACTCAGCTGGTGCCTGCACCTGAGGATCCAGCACAGGTGAGGACCATTCAGGCTCATGCCCCAGCCCCAGCTCAGCTGGTTCTGGAGGCGGGGAATCCTGTGCAGGCTGGGACCCCTCAGGTTCAGCCTCCGAGTCCGAATCCCAGGCCATCACACCAGGCCATCACTGTGTGTAGGTTGGGACCCTTCCATTCTTGGCAAAGGTGGAGATGCCACCAGCAAGCATCATTGAGGCTGGTGGTCCCTGCACCAGGGACCCTGAGGCAGCAAATGACTCTGCTGGCACGGTTCTGTCTCTCCTTTCCACCCTGGTGCTTTTCTGACTGCCATGCCAGGAGAGCCCAGGATAATCCTGAGCACTTTTTGTGGGGGTAAGGCCCGGCGTAGGAGCAGCTGGATTGTGGGGCCGGTCCATCAAGCCTCCAGAAATAATTAGAAGTTGCCACAAGGAGTTTTCTGATTCCGAACAGCTTTGTGTTTCTCCGGCACCAACCGTCCTCCGTGCGGGTGACTCACATGCTGTGGGCAGGCAGGAATGACTGTACTGCTCGACTGGCATGGCTTCCAGCAGAGAGCCGGGCAGCCTGCCAGCGTTGCCCCCAGAAGCAGAGATGGTGGGATGGTGATACAGCCCAATGACAAGGCGGAGGGGACTCAGACGATCAGGATTCAGAAAGCGTGTGCAGTTCTAGGAAGGGGGTATGGCCCAAGGGTTTGGCTCCTGCAGATTTGAAGGAGGGTCCCGTCCCATGGGAGTCACACCCACAGCCACACACACACCCACACACACACACACCCACACACACACACACACACACTGCTCCCAAAGATCTAATTGAGCTCCCATTGCTCGGTCCCTGCTCCTGCCAACCTAGCAGTTCGTAAGCATGTCAAAGTGCAAGTAGATAAATAGGTACCGCTCCAGCGGGAAGGTAAACGGCGTTTCCGTGCGCTGCTCTGGTTCGCCAGAAGCGGCTTAGTCATGCTGGCCACAAGACCCGGAAGCTGTACCCCGGCTCCCTCGGCCAATAAAGCAATATGAGTGCCGCAACCCCAGAGTTGTCCGCGACTGGACCTAATGGTCAGGGGTCGCCCGCAGAGGCTGATAGACCCTGATAGATTCCGTCAAGCCTTGCGGGACCTTTCTCCCCCTGGCGACTCATTGACTGAGCTTGTTGAGGGCTGGAATACCCATCTCTTGGCAGCCATCAATGAGACCTCAGACGGCTAGAGCGAGTATGGCGGGGTGTACGTGACGGAGCCTCAAGAACATCTTATAGGGTTTTTATGAAAACCTACAAGATGGCAGTGAAGGCCCCTAAGAAGTCCTACTTCTCGGCCTCCATTGCATCCGCTAGCTCTCGCCCGGTGCAATTATTTACTATAATTCGGTCTTTAACGTCCCTCGAAGGACAGCCAAATTTAAATAACAATTTGACACACAGCTGTGAGGCATTTGCGAGCTTTTTTGCAGAGAAGGTCCTGTTGCTCCACCATGACCTCCCTGCCAATTTGGATACAATAAAGGAACTGAAGGCCCCTTGACTGTCCTCAGGTCCAGTATTGGACCACTTTGACCGGATATCCCCAGCCGATGTGGACAGACTCCTCCAAGCTGGAAAGCCCACCACTTGTCCTCTCGGCCCATGCCCGTCCTGGCTGATTAGTGCGTGTCCAGACGAGGTGCGGGCCCCCCTGGGGGATATCATCAATCTGTCCCTTGGCACCGGGACATTCCCAGGGGAACTGAAGGAGGCAGTGGTGCGCCCGCTCTTAAAGAAAACATCATTAGATCCCTTAGATCTATCCAATTACCGCCCGGTTTCGAATCTTCCATTCCTGGGTAAGGTGATTGAGAGAGCGGTTGCTGAACAGCTTGGTAGGTTTCTGGATGAAACATCGGCTCTGGATCCATTCCAGTCCGGCTTCTGTGCTGGTCATGGGACCGAGACGGCTCTGGTTGCCCTAACAGATGATCTCCGCAGGCAGCTGGATCGAGGCGGGTCGGGGCTGCTGATCCTTCTAGACCTGTCAGCAGCCTTCGACATGGTCGATCACGAACTCCTGGACCACTGCCTTGCCAATGTGGGGATCCAGGGCACAGTCCTTCAATGGCTGCGCTCATTTCTCTCTGGTCGGGGACAGAGGGTGGCGCTTGGGGGGGAATTGTCATCCCGCCACTCCTTGGTGTGTGGTGTGCCCCAGGGTGCAATTCTCTCCCCGATGCTTTTTAACATCTTTATTCTCTCCCCGATGCTTTTTAACATCTTTATTCTCTCCCCGATGCTTTTTAACATCTTTATTCTCTCCCCGATGCTTTTTAACATCTTTATGCGCCCCCTCGCCCAGCTTGTCCAGAGTTCTGGGCTGGGCTGCCATCAGTATGCTGATGACACCCAACTCTATCTGTTGATGGATGGCCACCCTGACTCGGCCCCAGACACACTGATCAGATGCTTGGAAGCTGTGGCTGGATGGTTACGTGGGAGTCGGTTGAAGTTAAATCCTTCGAAGACAGAGGTCCTCTGGCTGGGATGGGACGATATGGGATTGAGGGGGCAACTCCCATCTCTTGCGGGGGCGCAATTAGTGCCAGCACCATCCGTTAAGAGTTTGGGTGCAATCTTCGATACCTCCCTCTCCATGGAGACGCAGATTGCAGCTATTACAAAGGCGGCATTCTTTCATCTCCGCCAAGCTAAGCAGTTGGCTCCTTACCTCTCTCGCCCTGACCTAGCCACTGTGATCCACACGATGGTCACCTCCAGACTCCAGTGGGTGCAGAATGCCGCAGCGAGACTCCTTACGGGGTCTTCGCTGCAAGATCACATTCATCCGGTGCTATACCATTCATCCAGTGCTATACCACTGGTGGAGTACAGGATCAGGTTTAAGGTGCTGGTTTTAACCTTCAAAGCCCTATACGGCCTAGGACCCTCGTACCTACGGGACCGCCTCTCCTGGTATGCCCCACAGAGGAACTTACGGTCTTCAAATAAAAACATCTTGAAGGTCCCAGGCCACAGAGAGGTTAGGCTGGCCTCAACTAGAGCCAGGGCTTTTTCGGGTGCGGCTCCAACCTGGTGGACGCTCTGTCACAAGAGACTAGGGCCCTGCGGGACTTGACATCTTTCTGCAGGGCCTGCAAGACAGAGCTGTTCCACCAGGCCTTTGGTCAGGGCGCAGCCTGACTCCCTCCTTTGGCAATCTTTACAAAACTTTAGTTTATGGTTGCCATCAATTTTGATTTTAATTAATTTTTATAATATTTTTATAATGTTGCACTACTTTAGTGTTGTTAGCCGCCCTGAGCCCGGCTTCGGCTGGGGAGGGCGGGATAAAAATAAAATTTATTATTATTATTATTATTATTATTATTATTATTATTATTACCCTTTAACTTTAGGGTGGTGGCCATAACACTGCCTCCTCCCGTGGCAGTGAGTTCCATGGTTTATGTGCGGCATGAAGAAGTACTCTCTGCATAGAATTGCCCCTCACCTCTGAACTTGGCGAATAAAAGGAATTATGATGAAGGCACCAAACGAAAGGGACTGAATTGGTTCAGGAGAGAGCCTTTTTATCCTCATCAAGAGATGCTTTCTCCTGCCGATTCCATGGCGATAAGGATCTCTCTCACACACACATGCCCAGCTCCCTCCGGATCCATAAAAGGATTTGCGGGTGAAAGAACATTTCGCATCGGCCCACACACTGATCCCAGCGCTCACAGATAAACGGCGTGTGGGTGAGCCTCACAAAGCATCTCGCAGCATCATGTCGATGAAGTGTGCCAGAGAACACTGCCTACCCCCCAACACACACACACACACAAATTCAATCCAGGGCACAGCTATTATTACAAATGTTCTGGCTTAATTATTCCTCGCGGCATTAGTCCTCCTCTGCTGCCTTTTTCCTGCCACCCCCCACTGGGCCCTGAACAAAGCGAGAGGGAGCAGGGCAGGGGCTGCCATGGCAAAGCTTAGGAGTTGAACAGCGCCAGGCTCTTGTCCCTGGTATCCTCTCCAGTTTAACAAGAGGAGGAGGAGGAGGAGGAGGAAGGGCCAGTGGCGTAGCGTGGGGGGTGCAGGGGGGGGCCGGCCGCACCGGGCGCAACATCTGGGGGCGCGCACTCGCCGCCTCCTGAGTTGCCAAAGAAAGAGCCTCGGGCGCAGGCTATAGCAGAGCCCCATGTCTCGCAGAACCGACGAGCTGTGCGCGCGTCCGTGCTGAAGGCGTCCGGCAGGCAGCGGCTCTCAGCGCTCGCCGTGGTCCCCGCGCGTCAGGGCCGCGGAGGGCGTGCCAGGCAGCCCCTCCTCACAGCCCCACCGGCGCCGCTGCTGCTGCAGCGGCTGGGCCATGTTGCATTTTCCTCGCCTCTCTACCCTCCTCCTCCTCCGGGCAAGCGGCGTCGTTTGGGCGGCAGCGCCAGCGGCAACTCGCCTCAGATCTCCTGACAAGGACCCGCCGCCGCCGCCGCTGTGGCTACCTTACCGTAAATACCCTAGTCCAGGCAGCAGCAAGAAGAAGCTGGCAGCGGCGGCAGGTTAGGGGTTAGGGGCACAAATTACTTGCCTTGCCCCGGGTGCTGACAACCCACGCTACGCCGCTGGGAAGGGCTATAGATGGCTGCTAGTTGCCAAAGCCTCCCTCTCCTGGCTTGTGTGGACGCGGCTTCAGGCAAGATCTCCCCAAAATCTCATGAGCTCTGCAAGATCTCACAACATTTTGGGAAACCTGAAGGCAGAACCTGAACACAAGAGCCCCCTCCATAAGTTGTGACTCCCAGAAACTAGTCTTAAGAGTCATTTACTGCCTAAGACAGTGAAGTGAGGTTGTAGCCATTGTGGCCAGCAGCCATTAATAGGCTGATCTTCCATGAAGGTGTCTGATCGTCTTTTAAAGCCATCCAAGTCGGTGGCCATCTCTGGGCCTCATGGGAACAAATTCATCAACAAGGATATGTGGAATGTTGAGGTGTGTTTTAATTAAGGTTACCAGATTTTTTTCAAAGAATCCGGGGACACTTTTTTTTTGAAAAGAGAAAAAAAGTTGTTGCTATTATTATTATTAAATTAAGAAGTACAGTGGTACCTCGGGTTACATACGCTTCAGGTTACATACGCTTCAGGTTACAGACTCCGCTAACCCAGAAATATTACCACGGGTTAAGTACTTTGCTTCAGGATGAGAACAGAAATCGTGCTCCGACGGTGTGGCGGCAGCTGGAGGCCCCATTAGCTAAAGTGGTGCTTCAGGTTAAGAACAGTTTCAGGTTAAGTACGGACCTTCGGAACGAATTAAGTACTTAACCCGAGGTACCACTGTAATCTGTGGTCTCCTGAGAGCCAGTGCGGTGTAGTGGTTAAGAGCAGTAGACTCGTACTGTCCGGGGACAAATTTGTATATCCGGGGACTGTCCCCAGGAAATGGGACGTCTGGTAAACATAGTTTTAATCTCTTTTTGGTTTAGTGCTGATATTATTATTTTTTTAAAAAAGTACCTCTTTTTATCTTCCTTTCATATTGACAGATTTCATATTTCTTTTATATTTGCCAATTAGAGGTTATATTTGCACTCAAATGGTATTTAAATTTTGTCAAATAAAGTTGTTAAATAAATAAATAGCCCATATCAGCCAAAAGAAGGGGACTCACTTTGAAACTCACCTACAGGTGGTACTTAACACCACAGAAACTGGCGCTGATACGCACAAGAACTTCACCAAAATGTTGGAGAGGCTGCACCTCCACAGGCACATACCTCCACATGTGGTGGGAATGTCCTAAAACCCAACGCTTTGGGATAGCAGTCCTACAAGATTTATGCAAAATAACTAAACAGGTATTAAAACTCACCCCAGAATTGGCTCTGCTGAACATCTTCCAAGATCGTAATGACCCTTCACATTATAGAGCAGGGGTCAGCAACCTTTTTCAGCCGTGGGACGCTCCACCGTCCCTCAAACCATGTAGTGGGCCGGACTATATGGAGGGGGGGAATGAACGAATTTCTAAGCCCCACAAATAATCCAGAGATGCATTTTAAATCAAAGCACACATTCTACTCATGTAAAAACAACAGGCAGGCCCCACAAATAACCCAGAGATGCATTTTAAATAAAAGGACACATTATACTCATGTAAAAACACACTGATTCCTGGACCGTCCACGGGCCAGATTGAGAAGGCGACTGGGCCGCATCCGGCCCCCGGGCCTTAAGTTGCCTACCCCTGTTATAGAGAGCTTATAACCCAACTACTCTCAGCAGCCAGAAACCTCATAACCCTATTGGGAGTAAATAAAAGTAAAGGTACCTTTGACCGTTAGGTCCAGTCGTGGACGACTCTGGGGTTGCGTGCTCATCTCGCTCTATAGGCCAAGAGAGCCGGCGTCTGTCTGCAGGCAGCTTCTGGGTCATGTGGCCAGCATGACTAAGCCGCGTCTGGTGAACCAGAGCAGTGCACGGAAACGCTGTTTACCTTCCCGCCGGAGCGGCACCTATTTATCTACTTGCACTTTGACGTGCTTTCGAACTGCTAGGTTGGCAGGAGCAGGGACCAAGGAACGGGAGCTCACCCCATCGCAGGGATTCGAACCGCCGACCTTCTGATCGGCAAGCCCTAGGCTCTGTGGTTTAGACTACAGCGCCACCTACATCCCGTCAGGAGTAAATATTGTATGGGAAACGACCTTGCTAGAAAAGCTAACCAATAAACTGAAACTGACACGGGAACAAAGAGGACGCCTTCACCCCAGTATGACTCCCCTTTATCACATACAAAACCCAAAAAGACCACAACAAGAATCCACTGACAGCATATGAGTCAATCTGGCTTACCTGACCCAACAAGCCCTGCCTCCCTCAAAAATGCAAACAAACCTCACCGCAGACAACCACAGAGAACCAACTGCACCCTGCCTCACAACCAAGGAAATGTAATAAATGAATAGAACCTACCCAGTTGATGCTGACACAAAACCCCACATGTACACTATATCTGTGGCAGTCAGCCTGTTTAGAGAAATTTTTAATGTTTGATGTTTTATCGTGTTTTGAAGATTCTGTTGGGAGCAGGCCAGAGTGGCTGGGGAAACCCAGACAGATGGGCAGGGCATTGATGATGATGATGATGATGATGATGATGATGATAGAATATAAGCCTCACCACACCACCCCTCCTCTCCTCCCTCTTCTTCCCCAACCTTATACAGTGGAACCTCGATTGTCAAATGTAATTCATTCTGGAAGACTGTTCGACTTCTGAAATGTTTGACAACTGAGGCGCAATGGGTGGTTGCAATTTCAATGGAGAAAATAGAAAAACGCACCTCAGAAGCCGTTCGAAATCCGAGGCACGTTCGAAAATGGAAGTATTCGCTTCCAGGTTTTTCGGCGTTCGGCTTCCGAATCATTCAGCTTCTGAGATGCTCGAAAACCGATTTTCCGCTGTATCGTACTCAACACTAATGTTTCACAACAAAGAAAGACTGTATATCCCCTCCCCCCCAAAAAAATAGAGACAAGGCATGTACTTTTATAAACCAAGAAAATCTTTAATAAAAATGAATCCAAAACAAACAAACAAACAAACAAATAGTCTGCACTGACTGGCAGCAGCCCTCCCGAATTTCAGGCGGTATCTCTCCTAACCCCATCTGGAGACTCTGGGGATTGAACCTGGAACCTTCTGCATGCAAAGCAGGTGTCCAGTCACCAAGCTACAGTCCTTCTCTCTTAAGAGAATAAAAAGGTAAAGGGACCCCTGACCATTAGGTCCAGTCGTGACTGACTCTGGCATTACGGCGCTCATCTCGCTTTATTGGCCGAGGGAGCCGGCGTACAGCTTCCGGGTCATGCAGCCAGCATGACTAAGCCACTTCTGGCAAACCAGAGCAGCGCACGGAAAAGCCATTTACCTTCCCACCAGAGCGGTACCTATTTATCTACTTGCACCTTGACGTGCTTCGAACTGCTAGGTGGGCAGGAGCAGGGACCGAGCAACGGGAGCTCACTCCGTCGTGGGGATTCGAACCACCGACCTTCTGATCGGCAAGTCCTAGGCTCTGTGGTTTAACCCACAGCGCCACCCGCGTCCCCTCTAAGAGAATACATTATCATTAAATCACCAGAGTCAGCCCATATATATTGGAGGTTTCAGGCCTCCTGGAGTCCCCAAACCTTTCATTTCAGAATACAATTTCTCAGTTTTATTCTGTAAAGAAGGCAATCAGGCACAAACTTTGAACGTTCTTCGCTTTCCTGCCATCTTCTGGGTGAAAGTGAAACTGCAGTATGGATGCAAAACATAATCCTGGACACAGGGGCTCCTTCTCATAATCCCCAGTCCTGGAGAGTCATGTTAAGTATAATTGTTTAATTCACATTGAAATGGAGAATGCTTTAATGTGTATTACTGAAGGATTTAACACAGATTTTCCATGGGGCTATAGCAAGCTCTCTGAGTGCCTAGATGGGTTGATAATTAACTGTTATTGCTCTCTGCTGGCTCTGACAAGGTGTTTAACTTTAGATCACATGGGAGGCTATTGAATTGCAAATCGCTATTTTGAAGGGATTTGCCTTTTGTTATGTTTTTGTTCCCAGGCTCTGTGATATATATTTAAAATGCTGAGTCTGTGCTGGACACGCACAAGATATTGTACAACTGTTCGGCTGTACTATTTACTGTTTTTTGTTCTGCTTTGAAGAAAGATCTGCAAGTAAAGCTTTGAATCAAACATGGGTCCAGACAATGTTTTATTCCAAAAAGGGTCAATTTTTATGCACCCAGTTGCTTCAAGCTGTGCAATATTAATATCTGCAATAAATGACCAGGGCTCTCAAATTCTAGGGTGCTGTAGCATAACAGTCCCTTGGTCAAGGAAGATCAAGGAACACGAAGTTTCTGGTGGGTCTTCTCAGCAACTGGCAGGAAGTCCAACACTAGGTGGTACCAGAGCCAGCGGCAGGCACAGCAAATTCCTGTTTTGTCCCCATCCTCTTCCCTGCTGAGTTCTACAAGGACAACACTGAGACTAAGGAGGAGGAAGGGAACAGGAAGTGCCACCCGCTGCATTAAGAAGGCTGGCAGGTGGAGGTGGAGGTGAAGGCAGAGCCAGGATTGGTGGGGCAGTGGCTATGGCACCTCCCTGTCTGAAAGGTGAATTGGCGCCAACTTTGCTGGATAATAGAACTGTATAGTGGAAAGGGACCCTGAGGGTCATCTAGTCCAACCCCCTGCAATGAAAGTATCTCAGCTAAAGCATCCATGACAAATGGCCATCTGACCTCTGCTTAAAAACCTCCAAGGAAGGAGAGTTCACCACTTCTCATGGGAGCCTGTCCCACTGCCTAACAGCTCTTGCTGTCAGAAAGGTCTTCCTAAAGTTTAGTTGGAATCTGCCATTTGAATCCACTGGTTTGGGTCCTGCCCCCTGGAGCAGCAGAAAACAAGCTTGCTTCTTCGATACGATACAATAATCTTTATTGTCATTGTCCCATACAGAACGTCATTGAAAAAATCTACATCAGACCTTCAAAAACCAACAAGCCTGCTAGCCCAGCTAGCCCAGCCTGGTTAAGCACCTAAAAACTCTGATACCCCATAATTAAATACAATATACTCCCACAGAGACTACCTTAAAGGTAAAGGTACCCCTGCCCATACGGGCCAGTCTTGACAGACTCTGGGGTTGTGCGCCCATCTCACTTAAGAGGCCAGGGGCCAGCGCTGTCCGGAGACACTTCCGGGTCACGTGGCCAGCGTGACAAAGCTGCATCTGGCGAGCCAGAGCCGCACACGGAAACGCCGTTTACCTTCCCGCTGGTAAGCGGTCCCTATTTATCTACTTGCACCCGGAGGTGCTTTCGAACTGCTAGGTTGGCAGGCGCTGGGACCGAGCAGCGGGAGCGCACCCCGCCGCAGGGATTTGAACCGCCGACCTTTCGATCGGCAAGTCCTAGGCGCTGAGGCTTTAACCCACAGCGCCACCTGCCTTACACTGCGTTTAAAACCAAAATCGCATTTGGATAGAAACTGTTTCTCAGGCGGCTAGTCCTAGTCTTTATAACCCTGTACAGTGGTACCTCGGGTTAAGTACTTAATTCGTTCCGGAGGTCTGTTCTTAACCCGAAACTGTTCTTAACCTGAAGCACCACTTTAGCTAATGGGGCCTCCTGCTGCCGCCGCGCTGTCAGAGCACAATTTCTGTGCTTATCCTGAAGCAAAGTTCTTAACCTGAAGCAATATTTCTGGGTTAGTGGAGTCTGTAACCTGAAGCGTATGTAACCTGAAGCATATGTAACCCGAGGTACCACTGTACCTTCTTCCAGAAGGCAGAAGCTAAAAGTGATCATTTCCGGGGTGCGCGCTATCCTGCGCTATCTTGTGATACCTGGAAGCGTGGATTTGATCCAAGGTGGGAAGAGTGCACCCAATTATTCTCTCCGCAGTCTTTACAACCCTGGACAGCACTGTTTTTCCCCTGACCGTGCAGCTCCCAAACCACACACACAGACCATAAGTTAATACACTCTCCACAGTACACTGGTAAAATGCCATCAACAGGTCCTTTGAGAGATTATTTTTACGGGTGTGGCAGATATCCCCATCCCTATTTGGGGGGGAATTAGGGGAAGAATGAGCTCAGGGGTGGGCGGCTGTTCTCAGCCTGTCCTGGTTCCATGCTGCCACCTTCTGGCAAACGAGGCAGGGTTCAACGTGGAAGTTAGAAACCTGTGTGGCAAGTGGGCCTCTAATTTCAGCTCCAAACAGGCTGGGGCTGGTCGATCCCTCGGTGCAGGAGTTCCAGGCTGCCGTGAACCATATGGATTGGCTGACACCCAGTTCACCACTGACATCAGCGAGGGCGGAGGGCAATTGGTTAGAGCGTGGTCTGATAATGCCAAGGTTGCAGGTTCAATCTCCATACGGGACAGCTGCATATTCCTGCACTGCTGGGGGTTGGACTAGATGACCCTCAGGGTCCCTTCGAACTCTGCAACGGTACGATTCTATGAATAAGTTGACTCCTGTAAGAAGTCTAACTGGAGCCACCATGTCGTGCTGCTGTGGACATTGCCCACATTCACATCAGGAGTTCAGCCTACACTCGAATAGGACCCTGGCAGAGACACATGCCCGACTGGCATGTTCTCTCCCTCCTGGTCGATCGTTCAGGAGCTCCAAAAGCTTTCTTCAGCCTTTACTAAGGTCTCAAATATAAAATAAATGTTCATATATTTACAAGGCGAACACATACATAACTATATAAATCATGTGTCTGAAATAGTAAAGGTAAGGGGACCCCTGACCATTAGGTCCAGTCGTGGCCGACTCTGGGATTGCAGTGCTCATCTCGCTTTATTGGCTGGGGGAGCCGACATACAGCTTCCAGGTCATGTAGCCAGCATGACTAAGCCGCTTCTGGCGAACCAGAGCAGCGCACGAAAACACCGTTTACCTTCCCGCCAGAGCAGTACCTATTTATCTGCTTGCACTTTGATGTGCTTTCAAACTGCTAGGTTGGCAGGAGCAGGGACCGAGGAACGGGAGCTCACCCTGTCACAGGGATTCGAACCGCCCACCTTCTGATCGGCAAGCCCTAGGCTCTGTGGTTTAACCCACAGCGCCACCCACGTCCCTGTCTGAAATAGTACAGGAGAGCAATCCTGAAGCCATTTTGACTCTCCCAGTGACATCAAATATTCCTCTGCAGTAAGGAAGGAAAATGGGGAAAGCCTTCCCATTGTCTTTTTGCTGACAATTCCTGTCTTAAGGGCACAGTTGTGTATGAATAGGGTGTGGCTGTGACCTGGATTCAGGAACTAAAGTATTGACCATCATAAAAGAATGGCCAGGCTGCCCAGGTAAAGCAATCAGTGACCATTATCAGGTATCCTGGCAAACAGGATTTCTGCTATAGACCACCTCCTTCTGTGATGTATATATGATGCTTTGGAGGGTGGTCTTGGGCTATACAGTGGTACCTCGGGTTACATACGCTTCAGGTTACATACGCTTCAGGTTACAGACCTTGCTAACCCAGAAATAGTACCTCGGGTTAAGAACTTTGCATCAGGATGAGAATAGAAATCGTGCAGCGTTGGCGCGGTGGCAGCAGGAGGCCCCATTAGCTAAAGTGGTGCTTCAAGGTTAAGAACAGTTTCAGGTTAAGAACAGACCTCCAGGACGAATTAAGTTCTTAACCCGAGGTACTAAGGACTTGTGCACCATTGTTCTGGGTTCCTCCTGACTGTGGTGAGTGGGGACCCTGTTGCAACAGTTAATAAAGATCAGGCTTACTAGCCACTTTGCTTCTAAATATACTGTACTCTGATTGGCCTCTGTTATTTTCTCTACCGATAGGGAACCCACTTAAGGACTCTATAAGGGTTCTTGGATACCCCATAAGAGAAAAGAAGGTTTTTTTATATAACAGCTGTTTAAAATGGTATCAGAGCGGAACAGTGGCGTAGCGTGGGGGGTGCAGGGGGGGCCGGCCGCACCAGGCGCAACATCTGGGGGTTAGGGGGTGCAAATTACTTGCCTTGCCCCGGGTGCTGACAACCCACACTACGCCACTGGAGCGGAATATGGCCTCTCTCACATAGTCAGAAGAGGGTCATCTAAGCTTCTCGCTGGTCCCATTCACCCCACACATTTCAAGCACTATGATACCAATTTTAAACTGCCATGGCTTCCCCCAAAGAATTCTGGGAGTTGTAGTTTGTTAAGGGGGCTGAGAGTTGTTAGCATTGCTGCGTATGTGATATTATACTGGGAAGTGCCTGAGGCCAGGAGGCCAATTGCCTGCTCTCCAGACAAGGATCTCGTCTCCCCCATTGCTGGACTCCTGTCATTAACATTTACTTGTTTCTGCTACTTGTTTGTATAAATTTTGAGGGGTTTTTTTCTTTTTTTCTTTTTCCTTCGTCTTTTCTTTCTTTTCTTTTTCGCCTTTTTAACTTTTTTCTTACTCTTATGTCGTGATTTTTTTTCCTTCTGCATTGAATTTTTCTATACTTACCTCCGTTGTAAATGATTGTTTACGTTGGTATTTTAAACCAATAAAGATTTATCATGGAAAACAAAAAGAAATATTTACTTCTTTTTGTGTATATATGTGTGTGTGTGTGTGTGTGTAGTTATGAGTGTGGGGTGAAGGGGGGGGGAGCAAGGCTCCAAATCCTTAGATTCTGTAAAGGGTTAGAATTTTCGTAAAATCATAAATTCCTGAATTTAGTTTGGAAACACACCTCAAGCAGAGGAGTGTAACAATATAAATATACATTTCTTTCAGGGAAATCTTAACATTTGGGACATGCAGCTCAGCCACTTCAAAATATACTTTGCCCAGAATTTTTTTCCCCTGGTGCTGATATGGGGACGTGGAAATAAATAAACAACACTGCAGAGAGAGGGAGGTGGTGCCGTTACACACCTTTGCAGTTGTAAATCATCCTGATTAAAAGTGCTCCATGACAAACACAGGTCCTCACTTCTCCCACCTAAGAGGCAGATTTCATTCCCATTTTAAGGTTGCCCCAGCCCTGAGTGCTCACTGGAAGGACAGATCCTGAAGCTGAGACTCCAATACTTTGGCCACCTCATGAGAAGAGAAGACTCCCTGGAAAAGACCCTGATGTTGGGAAAGATGGAGGGCACAAGGAGAAGGGGATGACAGAGGACGAGATGGTGGGACAGTGTTCTCGAAGCTACCAGCATGAGTTTGATCAAACTGCGGGAGGCAGTGGAAGACAGGAGGGCCTGGCGTGCTCTGGTCCAGGGGGTCACGAAGAGTCGGACACAACTAAACGACTAAACAACAACAAATGTTCACTGCCAAGTGGCCAGATTGCGACTCCTTCATCCGCTACTACCTCTGATATCCTGGAGATGGCAGTCAAGGATCAGGGGCTCCTGTTTTTGTCAGAGGAAAGAATTCTCTTGGAAATGTATGCGAAGTATGTACCGTATTTTTTGCTCTATAAGACTCACTTTTCCCCTCCTAAAAAGTAAGGGGAAATGTGTCTGCGTCTTATGGAGCGAATGCAGGCTGCGCAGCTATCCCAGAAGCTAGAACAGCAAGAGGGATTGCTGCTTTCACTGCGCAGCGATCCCTCTTGCTGTCCTGGCTTCTGAGATTCAGAATATTTTTTTTCTTGTTTTCCTCCTCCAAAAACTAGGTGTGTCTTATGGTCTGGTGCGTCTTATAGAGCGAAAAATACAGTATATTACCCTCATTACTAATTTGAAGCATCCAAATTTGAAGTATCCTTGTTATTGATTTGAAGCAGTTGCATACATTCGTGATGCCCTGTGGAACAAATCTGCAACAGAAACCGAAATTAGTATAGGAAAAATCTTCCCAGCTCAGGGAAATGATCCCAGCGAGCGAAGGGAAGCAGCTATGGTCACATCTCCACAATACATTCACAGCAGTGCCAAATCACTTTAAACAGTCAGAATCCTATTCCATTATCATCATCATACTTTTTGTACCCCGCCCATCTTACTGGGTTTCCCCAGCCACTCTGGGTAGCTTCCAATATACAGTGGTACCTCAGTTTAAGAACAGTTCCGGTTTAAGAACGATTTAGTTTACAAACTCCGCAACACCGGAAATAGCGTACCGGTTTGAGAACTTTACCTCAGTCTAAGAACGGAATCCGAATGGTGGAAGGAAGGCCTCATGAGGGAAAGCGCACCTCGGTTTAAGAACGGTTTCAGTTTAAGAACGAACTTCCGGAACGGATTAAGTTTGTAAACCGAGGTACCGCTGTGTATAAAAACAGAACAAAACATTAAACATTAAAAAAACTGTACAAGACTGCCTTCAGATGGCTCAAGGGCCATATTACTCCATACCCCCAAACATTTCTCTGATAAAAATAGTGACGTCCTAAGGAAAAGCGGGACATTCCGGGATCAAAACGGAAACCAGGGTGGCTTCTGTAAATCTGCAATTTTCCCAGGAAAATAGGGACACTGGGAGGGTCTGTTGAGGCTTCCCAAGCTGTTGCCTGTGATGTCACAAAAGCACTTGGCAGCAGAGCGGTTATAAACAAGGGCAGGGATGCCAACCTGAATAAAATATGGGGGGGGGGGAGAGAGCAGGTAAGCCCTGCCCCACATAATCGATCACAAGACGCAGTGCATGCACCATCAACTGGGGGGGGGCTCAATTATTTCATTGGGGAGCTGAAGACCCCTTAGGCCAAAGCAGAACACAGCTGGCCACAGCTGTGACCTTCATCATTCCTGGGGTTTTCTTCCACTTGGAGGCGGAGAACTGGCGAATGCAAGGTGGCAATCGTCAGGTGGCGGGATGCTATGGAGTGATACCATGCCAAGTTTGCGTCCTTGAAGCCTGCTGATATATCCCAGGTCGGAAGCTGGCTGGTGTTTAGCAATGAGGGTGGCCTCCTTCCACCTGCCTTGCTCCACCCTCTGCTTCTCAATGTGTATTGTATTGTTTTATGTACTGCGGCTTGCCGTTGTTTTACTGATTATAGTTTAGATATTATTGTAACTGTTGAGTGGATTTCTGTTTAACTTTTATATGTTGATATTATTATTTTATACTATTCTAAAGATTGTTGATGGGACGTGGGTGGTGCTGTGGGTAAAACCTCAGTGCCTAGGACTTGCCGATCGTATGGTCGGCGGTTCGAATCCCCGCGGTGGGGTGAGCTCCCGTCTTTCGGTCCCAGCTCCTGCCCACCTAGCAGTTCGAAAGCACCTTTAAGTACAAGTAGATAAATAGGTACCGCTTTATAGCGGGAAGGTAGACGGCGTTTCCGTGTGCTGCGCTGGTGCTGGCTCGCCAGAGCAGCTTCGTCACGCTGGCCACGTGACCCGGAAGTGTCTCCGGACAGCGCTGGCTCCCGGCCTCTTAAGTAAGATGAGCGCACAACCCTAGAGTCGGACAGGACTGGCCCGTACGGGCAGGGGCACCTTTACCTTTTAATGATTGTTGAATGTTACTTTTTTGATGGAGGTTGCCTACTTTAAAGTTATGTTTTATTATCACATTTTTGTATTGCGTTAGATTGTTATACAAAGTACATTTTTTGTTTCTTCAGCTTGTAAACCGCCTTGAGTATTGTAAGATAGAAAGGCGGTATACAAATTAAAAATGATGATGATGATGATGATGATGGACCTAGCGGAAGCTGGCAGATGCATTCGGAAACCTCAGGGCCGAAGCAGGCCGATGTTTGTGGATGGAAGCTGGTTGAAGTTCAGCTTCGGAAGCTGGTCCAAAGAAGCCGGGGGCTATTTGTGGGTTGAAGCACAAAGGAATGCAGAGGGAGTGATAAGCAAATGTGTCTACCGCATGGGTAAACAAACTAAGGCCCTGGGGGCCGGATCCGGCCCAATCGCCTTCTAAATCCGGCCCATGGACGGTCCTGGAATCAGCGTGTTTTTACAGGAGTAGAATGTGTGCTTTTATTTAAAATGCATCTCTGGGTTATTTGTGGGACATAGGAATTCATTTATATATTTTTTTCAAAATTTAGTCTGGCCCCCACCACAAGGTCTGAGGGGCAGTGGACCAGCGCCCTGCTGAAAAAGTTTGCTGACCCCTGGTCTACTGTATTCATATTCACAGATGTTGGCCGGTGTTATGTTTGCGTGAGCGACTGGCATGTTTCGACACGATCCAGGTATGTATGTGCTCAGATGTGACGTTTGGAAGGAAACTGATCCATGAAAGGTGAATTGGTGTGTGAACGTGATGTTGGATATTCATAAATAGATTAAACCTGTGGGAACTGGCTGGATGAAGTCAGCGGATGAAGTCACCAGGCTGAAGTGTCTGGGTGATGTTGCCAGATAGATGCCATTCCACTCACGACCCCTGCATTTTGCTTCCAGGGATGTTCAGAGCTGCTGCGATTCTCTCAAGACGGCAGAGGCACCAGTGGCAGCGGCAGAGGCGCAGGTGGTAGAGGCTCAGAGGGCAGAGGCAGCAGCGGCAGTGGCAGAGGCGCAGGAGGTAGAGGCTCAGACGGCAAAGGCTGCAGCAGCAGCGGCAGATGCGCAGGTAGTAGAGGCTCAGATGGCAAAGGCTGCAGCGGCAGTGGCAGAGGCACAGGTGGTAGAGGTTCAGACGGCAGAGGCAGCAGCGGCAGTGGCAGAGGCACAGGTAGCAGAGGCTCAGACAGCAGAAGAGGCAGAGGTGCAGGTGGTAGAGGCTCAGACGGCAGAAGAGGCAGCGGCAGAGGCGCAGGTGGTAGAGGCTCAGATGGTAGAGGCTCAGACAGCAGAGGCGGTAGCGGCAGCGGCAGAGGTGCAGGTGGTAGAGGCTCAGTCGGCAGAGGTGCAGGTAGTAGAGGCTCAGTCGGCAGTGGCAGCGGCAGAGGCGCAGGTGGTAGAGGCTCAGACGTCAGTCCAACTCTGTTACAAAGATGTCTGCAAATGTGACATGAAGGCTGGATTTCAACCCTGCTGTGTGGAAATCCCATGCAGATGACCTCAGTGCCTGGAGAAGACAGTCAGTTCGTGCATCCGCAGCAGTGACCAGAGGAGGAATGACTGCTGGGAGGAGAGCAGAGAGAAGAAATGCCATGATGCATCTGCAGCAGCCCAACAGGACGCCTTCCTCTGCTCCAGCTGCAACAAAACTTGTCTCTCCTGTATCATTCTCCATAGCCACAGCAGTTGCTGTAACCAGGCCCTCCCAGTGCCTATTTTCCAGGGACAGTCCCAGATTTACAGGAGCCGTCCCGGTTTCTGGTTTGATCCCAGAATGTCCCACATTTCCTTAGGATGTCTATTTTCACAGGAGAAATATTGGAGGGTGTGGAGTTATGGAAACCCCCCACCCAAGCCAAGGAGATAAGTAACTACACCTTTAGAAGACATCCGAAGGCAGCCCTATATAGGATAAGTTTTTTTAAAATGTTTCACGTTTTATTATGTTTTTATATATGTTGGAAGCTCAGGTGGGCACGGTATGAACAATAAAATATTGTGGAATACGCCACCCCTGTTTTCATTGGAGAAACGTTGGATGGTATGTGTAACACTCCAGTGGTTTGACTTCGCCCGAAAAAGCGCACTCCTCCACTGACAGATTCCCGCATGTACATGTGTGCATTTTGTTATGTACTGAAGTTCTCACCCTGGGCCAGCAGGGGAATACTGTAGATAGTTTTCACTCAGGTCCCCATATAGAATCATAGAATCATAGAGTTGGAAGAGACCACAAG
Source organism: Podarcis cretensis (assembly GCF_951804945.1). Lineage (NCBI taxonomy): Eukaryota > Metazoa > Chordata > Lepidosauria > Squamata > Lacertidae > Podarcis > Podarcis cretensis. The sequence continues at coordinate 4,453,492 of NC_137170.1, forward strand.
GGCCATCGAGTCCAACCCCCTGCCAAGCAGGAAACAACATCAGAGCACTCCTGACATATGGTTGTAAAGCCTCTGCTTAAAGACCTCCAAAGAAGGAGACTCCACCACACTCCTTGGCAGCAAATTCCACTGTCAAACAGCTCTTACTGTCAGGAAGTTCTTCCTAATGTTTAGGTGGAATCTTCTTTCTTGTAGCTTGGAACCATTGCTCTGTGTCCGCTTCTCTGGAGCAGCAGAAAACAACCTTTCTCCCTCCTCTATGTGACATCCTTTTATATATTGGAACATGGCTATCATATCACCCCTTAACCTCCTCTTCTCCAGGCTAAACATGCCCAGCTCCCTTAGCCGTTCCTCATAAGGCATCGTTTCCAGGCCTTTGACCATTTTGGTTGCCTTCCTCTGGACACGTTCCAGTTTGTCCGTGTCCTTCTTGAACTGTGGTGCCCAGAACTGGACACAGTACTCCAGGTGAGGTCTGACCAGAGCAGAATACAGTGGCACTATTACTTCCCTTGATCTAGATGTTATACTCCTATTGATGCAGCCCAGAATTGCATTGGCTTTTTTAGCTGCCGCGTCACACTGTTGTGTATATGCAAATAAGGGATTGAAACTGACATTCTGTGATTGGATAGTTACAGAAAGTGGTTACTGTTGCATTGTAGCGGAGCTCTCTATATAAGCAGGCTGGCCGAACCCTTCAGTTCAGTTCTGTTCTGTGAATAAACGAGAGCTGTTTGAAGAATCGCTGCGTCGTCTGATATGCTCGCCCACAACTTAACATGGGTCATGAATACACGTGTCCACCTCACGGGCAGGCTGGAGCCACGTTCAGCTGAGACGCCTGCGTTTGCAAGGGGTTGGACTGGATGACCCTTGGTGGTGGTGGTGTGGGTGTTTTGCGTGTGTCTATAACACTCTTTCTGGCGTGGGCGCCCTCATCCCCTCACAGCCTTTCCCGTCCCCTCAGCCGCCTCTTCGCGCGCAGGCCGCATCCCTCTCTCCCCCTCGACGCAGCGACGGTTGCCGCCGACTGGGGGGGGGGAGCCGATTGGGCGGCGGGGCGGCTCCTCCGGCCCTGATTGGCGCGCGCCTCTTTCCTTCCTAACCCTCCTACGGCCCGCCTCCCCCGCGCGCGCGCGCGGCCGGCGCTACTCCTGCTGCTGCTGCTTCTTTTTTTCCGAGCGGCCTTTCGCCTGGTGAGGCGCCGTCCCGCCTCCTCCCGGCCGAGGAGCCGGCATGGAGCAGAATCCCGCCTCGAGCCCCCGCGCGGGAAGCCGGCCGGGCGGCTCGCACAAGCGCTCGGCGGCGTCGGACGAGGAGCCGCTGCTCGACTCTGAGGCGGCGGCGGCCGAGGACGAAGACGGGCCTCCGCCGCCTCCTCCTCTGCCTCTGCCTCGGGCGCGGGAATCCCCTCAGCCGCCGCCCGCCGAGCCGCTGTCGTCGTCGTCTGAGGAGGCGGCGGTGGCGGCGGCGGCCGGAGCGGCTCCCGAGGGGCCTCCTCCGCGTCACCGCCGCCCGCTGCCCCACCACCACCACCACTCCCCGGGACACAGGCGGCGGCGGCGGCGCGGCGGCAACCGCCTCCTGCTGCTCGGGCCCCTCATGGACGGCGGCGGCGGCGGCGGCTCGGGCGGGCTGCTGTACCCGCCCCTGGGCGAGGACGGCGACGACGACGACGACGAGGAGGGCGACGACGAGGAGGACGACGAGGCTCTGGACGAGGAGGACGGGCCGGGCCGCGGCGGAGCGGGGCCTCTGGGCAGCAGCGAGAGCGCCGGCAGCAGCGGGCTGTCCTTGTCGGGCGGCGGCGGCGCCCCGGAGCCTCGCAAGCGAGCTCGGGGCTCGGGGGGTCCGGCCAGCCGCGCCGCCTCCGCCACGTCTTCGGTGGGCGGCGGCGGCTCCTGCCGGGGCTACGAGGTGGTCCGCGAGCTGGGGCCCGAGGAGGTGCGCTGGTTCTACCGCGAGGAGCGCAAGAGCTGGAAGCCCTTCATCGGCTACGACTCGCTGCGCATCGAGCTGGCCTACCGGGCCTGGGGGCTCCTCGAGAGGAAGGCCGCGCCCGCCGATCAAGCCCAGGGGGTCGCCGCCGCCGGCAGCAGCAGCAGCAGCAGCCCCGAGGCCTTCCAGCCCGGCTCGCCCGGCATCCCTCCCTCGGAGCCCGTGTGCGTCCGCGGAGGCCTCTACGAGGTGGATGTGGCCAACGCCGAGTCCTACCCGGTCTATTGGAACCGTAAGTCGCCGTCGATGCCTCCCCTCCCTCCCCATAGCAGCCAAATCCCGGGGGGGGGCGAGGCTCATTCGGCCCCCACAGTGAAATATATTGGGGCCCCCCATCCCCACATCGTGGGCCTTGCCATTCAGACGGGCTGTGCGTGTGGCGTGTCATGCGATGGATTAGGTGGGGTGGGGCTTGCCTTCTTTCATTAGCCAGGGGATGCCTGTTGTTGTTCTTGTTTAGTCGTTTAGTCGTGTCCGACTCTTCGTGACCCCATGGACCAGAGCACACCAGGCACTCCTGTCCTCCACTGCCCCCCGCAGCTTGGTCAGACTCATGCTGGTAACCTCGAAAACACTGTCCCACCATCTCGTCCTCTGTCGCCCCCTTCTCCTTGTGCCCTCCATCTTTACCAACATCAGGGTCTTTTCCAGGGAGTCTTCTCTTCTCATGAGGTGGCCAAAGTCTTGGACCCTCAGCTTCAGGATCTGCCCTTCCAGTGAGCACTCAGGGCTGATTTCCTTCAGAATGGAGAGGTTTGATCTTCTTGCAGTCCATGGGACTCTCAAGAGTCTCCTCCAGCACCATAATTCAAAAGCATCCATTCTTCGGCGATCAGCCTTCTTGATGGTCCAGCTCTCACTTCCATACATCACTATTGGGAAAACCATAGCTTTAACTATACGGACCTTTGTTGACAAGGTGATGTCTCTACTTCTCAAGATGCTGTCTAGGCCTGTCATTGCCCTTCTCCCAAGAAGTGAAGTCCCGTTAAACCCGGTGGGGTCTGGCTTCAGAGGCAGCCTGCCCAGAGGATCGGGCTGGAACCCTAGTGCTACCGGCTCCTTCCATGCACGTTGACGTTGGAAGCTGGTTCCACCAGTTCAGGGATGCATAATTCTCAAGGCTCTTGATTTATTTTTTAAAGGAGACTCACAATGTCCTTCCTGGAGGCTTGCAACATAAAAAATTAGGCACGCCAAAGGGTGGATGCTCAGGGACTCCTGGATCCTTGGCCAGCTGTCACCTTCCTTTTGCTCTGCTTTCATGACCATTTTATCAGAGACCCACAGTCCTGAAGTGTTGCTTAACCCTTCCACTTTTCTCCTTTTCCCTCCTAAGCAAGCAATGTTCCAAACCAGGTGTGGGGAACCTTTAGTCCTCCAGATGTTGCTGAAGTGCAGCTCCTGGAAGCATGGCAAATAACCTGGTTGGAAGAAGGTTCTAGTTCTGCAGCATTTGGAGGGCCAAAGGTCCTGCACCGGTTTTAAGCATTTATTAACAACCTGCCTTAATACTGCATTTTCTTTTTGTTCAGCACCCTTGCCGTAAGGTTGCATTGTGCTTGCCATCTCCTTAATTTTCCTCCTTAAGAATTCCTTTATCTGCTTCTCACGTGGCTTATGCTTATACAGACACACACACACACACACACACACACACAAGTTATACATGTCGCAGGGAGGTCCTGTGCCTGCTCTTTTTTAAGTCAGCTACTTCCTTCTTACTCAGTTGGTACCTGTTCTTATGTGCCCAGATCGCTTTTCTAGGCAGGAAGCTAAATCATAAGATCTGTACTTAACCTCTTACTCCCTTTTCCAAACTACACTCCTGCTGCTCTATAGAACTATGATTTCTATTCCTGTACACAAATTTCCCCTATCATGTGGCACCTCCCTCATCTCTGCCCATTGCAATCCTAAAGAGATGGCTTGCATTTCCTTCAAGCTCCAGCCCTTTTGCACTCCTTCTTGTGAACCAGCGGTTCTCAACCTGTGGGTCCCCAGATGTTGTTGGACTACAACTCCCATCATCCCTGAGCTCTGGCCTTGCTAGCTAGGGTTGATGGGAGTTGTAGTTCAACAACATCTGGGGACCCACAGGTTGAGAAAGGCTGCCTGAGTGTGAACAAAAGACAGGTATGGCAGTTTGACTGGCTGTCATTCACTGATCCCAAGGCCTGCATGTACTCTGTCCCTAAAAATGTTGTTAGAATGCTATGCCAACATAAGATAAACTCTGCAGTAAGAAACTGATTTGTATTTTCATTCTTTTTACTTTGCATAGTCTTGTTTGCAATGTGTATTCTTTTGCATAATTGTCTCTCTTCCTGGTGCCACAAGTAGTGGCATGAAGTTTTAGAGCAAAGTCTCTCTTAACTTGCGAGATTACCCTGGGGAGGCATTGCCCATACACTTTGCAGCTATAAGGGCAAAGGGTTGCCCTTTGCTTTTCTGGGAAAACAGATGTGTGATCTGTATTGCATTCTGAGACTTCTGTGGAAACACAGTCTGGATTACTCCCTTTGTCTGTTCTGCTCTACTTTCAACTGCAGCTTCTTTTCTTTCCTTTCTCTGGAAGTATGTATTATTTTAGGCAGATTTAATTAAGAATGTGGTTTTCAGAACAACAAAGAAATGAAAATTACAAGTTCTTAAGAAGCAATACATTGAAAATGAAGCTTAATAACAATATAAGTGGGAAAGGGAAGGGAAAGGAACGTCTTTATCACACCCTAGTCCAGCACCATCTTGCTGTCCAGAACCTCCTGCAGGGCAGCATCAGTTTTCTTACTACTTTTATGGACCAGGAGTTACCAGAACTTCTTGTTTATGTTGAAAGGTTAATTGTGAGTTTGCATGTCTCTTGTCCTTCATTAAGCTGCTAGTGCTTTGTGAGCCAAACCTAGTAATATAGGCCCTTGCACATCTTTGGTAGGAATTAATTAAGAAATTTGCTTTATCCTGCGGACATGAATACGCACTCTTGAGTTAGGGTTAAAGGCAGCTGAGACTGAATCACTTAGTTTTGTCTCTGCCTGATGGTGGAGCAGGCATGCACAATCCTGTTAGCCTGCGGTATCCTTAAGGTCTATGAATGTCAGTACCATCAATCATTATGTCAAGAGGAGGGGTGGATGATGGCTCATGCAGACTTCACTGGGCAGGGAATGAATGAGACAGCACCTTTCTTTGCTTGTCTTTGCACAATCCAGGCAGAGTGAAGAGGGATCTCTTTATTTTCCCCACTTTGCAGACTGAATATATTCTTGTGTTCTTACCAAAGTCATCTATACTGGGTTTTCTCCTTAGGCAAATGCTTTGTTTTGCCTGAAATTATCCATAGGCAGCCATGTTTGTTTGTTCATGTACCTGCTCCATTTGTGTATAAAGTGGGGGTGGGTGTTTGTTGTTTACATCGTAATGGATATGTCAGTGAGGGCAGCTGAATTCTCTTCTGTCTTAGCTCCCCACAGTGCATTGCGTTAGCCTCTTTTCTCCCAACCCACCATGACTTTGCTGAGAGAAAAGTGCCTTGAGTTAAATGCTGTAAAGTGGTAAGGCAATGGGAGGATTTAGGTGTTCTCTCCCCCCCACACACATCTTTTGAAATAAAAATCAAGCCTCTGTCCCACTTGGAGAATGGGGCAGATGTGACACACTTAGTTTGCTGCTGAGATTTCTGTTTGCAACGGTAATGCTACCATAAAGATCACACAAGTTGTGTCTTGGCTAGCCCAGGCATTATTAAATTAGGCTAGCATGTGTTTTCATTCTCATTTTTAATAACTTAATTCTTTGATTACTGGGTTAAAAAAAGTTGTTTTAGGGTTCTTAAGTTTTGCTTGTGAGTTCTAAATGCACTCTTTGTTTCTTGGCCTAAACCTTGCTAGTCTTGCACTGCTAAGTGTCTATAGAATTTAACTGATAATTTTAAAAGCTTGGTCTCTGCACCCAAGGGACAAAAAGAGACCCAGACACCTTAACTGAAAGTAACTCCATGATTTCCAGTTGCCTCTTGGATTCTTCCACTGAAAACCAGAGCTTGGTGGTTTATAACACTCGTTTGTACATCTTGTTGGATTGAACCGTTTATTCACAAACAATTATCTAGATCTTCATCTACTGTCTTTATCCTAAATTGCCTTCCGGTAGAAGACCAGAACTGTTGTGTGCAATTGTGGCCACCATATAGTTCCACCACCAGCTTGGTTATTACACTGTAGATTGGTCTTCCTTTCTTGACAGGTTTTTTTGATGTCTTCCTTCTTTGTGGTCAGCAAGAGTACATAAGAAATATATATATATAGTGCATAATTTTGCACTGGGGTCAGATGATTTCTAACCCTAATTTCAGCAGAGAAAAGTTTGAACCTGTCATCAGAGACTGCCCACATCTCAGAAGCCAGATAAGGGTCCCTCTGAGCTTCCACTGGTCAAAGACTGGGATTTTATTTACTACTCAACTCTGTATTTGCATCCTTATTGTTAATGTCACATATGAAGAAAGGGCCCTTATGCACTATCTCCATATGCTCAGCTGTCCTTGTTTAAAATCCCCTTTCATAAACAGAATAAATGAGGAAATAAATGAGCAGTTGTATGAACATTTGCACAGATTCTGGATGCAGAATGTGGTTTCCCTGGTGCTGAGTGTTTGAGGCAGAGCACATTCAGCCCTGACAGTGCTCTTGTTTTTGCAGCCATTTATCTGCTGGAATGAGAGTGGAGAAAATGGACCTTATTGAGTAATTTGCCAGTGGGTAGTTGACTTTCTTGGCATGGATACAGGAAGATCAATTGCTTTAATTTTTCCTGCTGTAAAGTGTAGGAACAGCAAGAAAACAAAAGCTTGGGAAAGGCAGAGAAACAGTAAACATAAACAAAGTAGAGAGTGAAAATGGTGGCCTGCTGTGTTGCTTTTCATTTTGGAAGTAATTTCTCCTTCTCATTAAATCTGGGTGGCAGATGTTTAAAAAAGTAGCATATGCTGTTCACAGAGGGATTTCCAAGCTCTGGCGAGAGAGGTTCCTGGGTGCCGGCATCAAAAGCAGCATTGTGCTCAGAGCGGAAGTAAGCATTTGATCTTGAGAAGATTAAGGGTGTTGACAGAAAGCATCCCAGTAATTTAAAGTAGTAGTGACCTCCTTACCTTGGGTAGCTCTTTGTGTTTACTGAACTAAAATGACAGCTGGTGTAGTAATAAGTAAGGTCTTTTTCCTCTGTAGGAGTCTCTATAGTTAGTCCCTAGTATCACAGCATAATTGTACTTCGGTAAACCCTGCCCTGCCCTGCCCTGCCCTGCCCTGTTGCGGAATCTTCCTTCTTTCATGGGTCTTTCCTCTCAGATAAGCAACTTGAGACTGCTTTTAGCAGGTGACTGCTCAGTGTTACTCATCTGCCGCTTGTCTTACCTGTTCTGCTTCCCAATGACTCTACCTTAGGGTGCCCTCCACCATTCTGCAAGCTTCAACAAAGCTCCAAGAGCTGGTCTTTACAGAGTGTGAGTCTGAGGATTAGCATTAAGAAAATCCCCCATGCAAGCTCCATTGAAACGAAAGGATGATGCGCTACAGTGGCATTTTGTGACAAGAGGACATAGGACTTCATATAACAATTCCCTGTCTGCAGCGATTAGGCCCAGCAATGACCCAGTGCTACCAAGTGATAGCAGTGGGGCCAGCTCAGGATCAAGTTGATCCCAGGCAAGTTGGCCCCCTCCCTGCCCCCCCCCAATGTCCTGGTTTGGAGCATTCTGTTGGCTACTACTGGTGTAAATCCCACCAGTACTACTTGCACCTGGCTGAGCGTTCAGGGGGCAGAACAAGGAGTTCTGCACTGGCAGAGCAACACTGATATTGGTCCATGGACAGAGGCCAGGATGGCAAAGGTACAGCTCCACCTGATCAAACCCCGAGCGAAATGCAAAAGGGGGGGGGTGGATTCCATCCCAAGTCTTTAAGCCAGGCATAGGCAAACTCCAGCCCTCCAGATGTTTGGGACTACAATTCCCATCATCCCTAGCTAACAAGACCAGTGGTCTGGGATGATAGTTGTCCCAAACATCTGGAGGGCCGGAGTTTGCCTCTGTCTGCTTTAAGCAACATCCAATATAAAACTGAAACACAAAATACTGAAAAATTCAGTGCTAATTTTTTTAAATAGTGAACTATACAGATTGTACCAGTGGCAGAAAGGGAACGTGGCCTCATCATAATAGAAAGTTGCCAAAAGTTACTTTTCTGTTGTAAAGCTAATGCAAAGTTACAATTTTTAAAGACAGACATTTCCTTTTACATGTGTTTTGTGGGTGGGTAAAGCTGCTGTGTCTGATGTCTTTAACAGATTTGTACACAGAAGACACATGTGTGAGATATGCTTGTGTATAACACAAAATGGTTAAAGAAGGTTGACTTAGGGTTTTCAAAGACATTCGGAAAGTGTAGTTGACACTTTAAAGTACTTTAAAATACTGAAACCTAGACTATTTGAAACCTACTTTGCCACTTAGCTGTGTATTTACTTTCTCAAGGCAACAGGGCCCATAATGTTATTGATTCAAGTGGAGCAAATACCTTGGAACTGCAGGGCTGCCAGCCACTGTAAGAATGGGATCATTTAGCCCCCTGCAAGGCAACTGCAGTCACATTCTGACAAATGTGATAGATTTTGCCCAAACATCTTTTTCTCTTGCATTAACTGCTCTGCTGTATCTTAAAATATACTGTGTTTGTCACCTTTACAGAATCTGAGAAGATCCCTGTGATGCGTGGGCAGTGGTTTGTTGATGGCACATGGCAGCCACTAGAAGAAGAAGAAAGCAATTTGATAGAACAAGAACATCTCAGCTGTTTCAAGGGGCAGCAGTTGCAAGAAAACTTTGACATGGAAGTATCAAAACCTTTGGATGGAAAAGAGGGTAAGGGATGGCTGGATCAATGGTCCTGCCTCATGTTTCCTTTTATGATAGTCATAACCTTTTGTGTACATGTTTGATGGTGCATTTTGCATGATTAGCCATTACTTGCTTCAGTCTCTTAATATCGTTAGGAGCCTAGGAAACTGCCTTACTCCAAGTTGAACAATTGATCCATCTAGTTCAGTATTACCTACTCTGACCGGCAGCAGCTGTCCTGAATTTCAGATTTTCCTGCCCTACCTGACTAAGTCTGGGATTGCACCTGAGTGATGTTTCTTCCCCAAAGCACGTCTCAAAAACAGCATGTTTTATTATGCATTATTTTGTGTTACCATAAATACACCCACCCACCAAGAGAGAACTTCCTCGTTTTCAAACCATTTTCTTGCTTCAAGTTGAAGTCCTCCCAGACGCTTGGTTTTTTTTGCCCCTGGAAACTTTTTAACCATTTGAATATTACTATTTTTAAATCCAGCCTATCAACCAGGAGAGACCAAAAGATACATATTTCTTAATTTTGGGTCAGTCCAGGCTTGGTAGAATCATTTTCACTTGTATTCTTTCAGTTGTTTTGTGGTCAAACAAAATACTGTTTAAAATGGCCAGACATCCCTTGACATCCCTTCCATTAGGTTTGGAATAATCACTTCACAGGTGTAGAGTGATTAGTAGAATCAGCAGGCCATACCAGTCAGTTTACTGGTCAAAAATCAGTTTGACCACAAGTATTCCATGAAGCCAAGAATGCTACTGTCCAGGTGACAGCTTACTTTCTATGACCACCTGCTGTAACAGCAGGTATCACCAAACAATTCTTTTTGTGGATAATTTGCTATAATTTTCTTAGAGTTAGTATCATTTTTCACAAAACAGTTAACTAATTTGTTTTTCAAATTGGTATAAGTATCAACAATGCATTTTTCTAGAAAAATAGGTGCACTGCTATACAGTGGTACCTCGAGTTACAAACGCTTCAGGTTACAAACTCTGCTAACCTGGAAGAGTTACCTTGAGTTGAGAACTTTGCCCCAGGATGAGAACGGAAATCGTGTGCCTGCAGCGCAGCGGCAGCAAGAGGCCCCATTAGCGAAAGCACGCCTCTAGTTAAAAACAGTTTCAGGTTAAGAACGGATCTCCGGAATGAATTACGTTCGTCACTAGAGGTACCACTGTACTCACCACGAACTTGTAAGTGCCACACTTTTTAACAACAACAACAACAACAACAAAAAGGTGCAGGTAATGCATACCCTTGGGTACTCCCTGGAAAAAAACACTGAGTATCAAACTTGTTGACAGTTAATGTTTCCTTTTTGTTCTCATAAAGTCATTGCTTTAAAAATACTTGACTTTTTTGATAATATTTGACTGGTCAGTTTGACATTGCTGCAATTGAGTTGTTTATCTTGTGCAATAAGACCCAATTGCTTTGGGCAAGACAAACAGCAGAGCTCTCCCCAAGTTTGAGTGCCCTGGACAGGTTAGGCTGTATGCATTGCATCACCCTGCTTATTTTAAAAGCCTTTCAAATTATCAGCACAACTATTTATCATTATTTAAGGCCTAAGTCTGTTGCTTTGCCAAGTTGTGGCCTTAGTGATGGGCTGCTGCTAGAAGAAAAGCGGGTGCTGACTGTTTGGTTCCTCCTCTAGGACTGATGCCCAGCAGCAAAGTATGGTTTGTTTGTACTTGCCATTTAATTTACAATAAAAAAAATATTTTGCAGATTTAAGTCTTGGTAAAATAGTTTGACCCTGACTTTTCAAGATTTGCACTAGAAAACAAAGAGTTAAAAGTAGGTGTTTGGGCAGATAGTACAGAATATAATATTATTTTTATAGTTTTTATGTGTTTTTTCTCCATCTGTTAAGTAATTTCATTTTTTGGGTTGCAGCTTGAGCCCAGCTTCATTGAACTCTGTTTTGGGTAGTAGGTTTATACTGATATGTCTTCCAGATAGAAAATTTGAACATGCCTCGCTGTTAAGACTGAGGCTGGATGAGCATTAATTCTGATACATCTAGAGTGGGGTGGTATTATGACAGAAAGTTACAACAATATAAAAATGCAATATTGAAATCAGTTAAACCCATTTTCAGTAGAAGAATAGGGTGGGTCTTAAAAAACGCATCTCAGAGGTACATCTTCAGAGTACTGTGGAAGCTGTACAGTGATGGTGCTAGACACCTCTTTGAAAAGGATCTTGACTGCCCTGCCTCCAAGCTAATTTCTCTGCATTGGTTGTAATGTTTACTTGGGGCCTATGTGCAAGATTATATTCAGTATATGGGTGTCAGTTATGTCTGGTGGCTGGGGATGATTACTCCCACCTCTACAGTTAGAACTGAGTTAGACTATTGTCAAGTGGCTATATCTGAAGCAACAGTAGTGGCTGTCAGGACTACATGGATGGGGCCACATTGCTCCCCAGACTTCTGAGCACATGTGTCGCTGCCACTTACTGATAGTGGGAGCTTAGTGTGGATGCCATGGCAGAAGCCAGTCCAATGTTCCGACTGCTGATTCTGCACTGTTTGTGCCCTCCATAACTCTTTAATAGTTGGAAGAAAGTCTCATTAAGCATTTACTGGTAGATTTTACTGGCAGCTCAACCATAAATGAGATGAAAGGAAATTTATACATTCTAATAATAATTTGTGAGACTAGGAGGAATGCAAGTTTTAAATATTTTTCTTCAATTCTGTTGTGTTTGATTTTTAACTAATTTGTTTGGCTTACGTTCTTCTGGAGTATGTAGGTTATAATAAACTTATTGAGAAGTAAGTATTATTAGGACTGCAGTCTTAAAAGTGAACTTAAGGCAGAGATTTTAGCAACTTCAGAAGAAGAATATTAGAGCCAAGAAGAATATTAGTTTTGTAGTGTCAAGAAGAATATTAGTTTTGTAGTGTCACAGTGTTCCACATTCCAAGGTACTCTTGTCTCTTGGCCTTCTTGGAAGTTGCAAAATTCTAACACTTTCCCAAGAATTCAGTCTTCCCATTAGAAATCTGATAGTTGCAACAAATTGGGACTGATACTCTGTGGGGCTGTGCACAGAGCAGCTGGGTCGTGCCAAATGGAGCTCTTTTAAAATAGATACTATCCTTCCAATCAATAGTTTGCTGAGGAAATGGAAGCAGGGAGGATCTAACTTCAATTCCCAAAAAGGTAATTTATGCAGTTTGGGAAATGATCCCTCTGCATAGCACCACTTCTTGTTTTTATTCATCATTCATCATTTTATTTGTATGCCGCCTTGCCATAGTTAAAACAATGCTCCAGGCAGCCTGCAACATGACAAGGTTTACATAATTACCAATATAACAAAAGTTATAAACAATAAATAAAACACATCAAAAAGTACACAACCAAATGGAAGACAATTTCCACATAAATAATAAAATCTAAAACTAAGAATACAGCATTAATACCAATCACAATTTAAAATGACATAGATAAAAAAATAAAAGCAATTTAAAAACAAAAAGAAAACAAAACCAGAGCCCTATCTGCCCAGCAGCAGCAGCAGTCCTTTATGGAGCCTGTCAGGCCCCACCCCAAGCCAGGTGGAGAGAAGGAGGGCAGGGTCCTTCAGGCTCCCAGCAGGTCAGTTCTGTTGTTGTTGTTTGTTGAATTTATAGACTGCCCTATACCCGGAGGTCTCAGGGTGGTTCACAGAATAAAATCAAAATATAAAACTACAAAATACATAATCAAAATAAAAAAACAACCCAATAACCTCCCCCCCAAAAAACTACATTTTAAAAGGGTATCGGACGTCAGTCAAATCAACCAAAGGCCTGTTTAAAAAGGAATGTTTTTGCCTGGCACCTAAAGGTGTATAATGGTGCCAGGCAAACTTCCCTGGGGAGAGCATTCCACAGATGAGGAGCCACTGCAGAGAAGGCCCTGTTCTCATGTTGCCACCCTCTGGACCGCTAAACGAGGAGGCACACTAACAAAGGCCTGGGAAGATGATGATGATCTTAGGGTCTGGGTAGGTTCAAATGGAAAGAGGCGGTCCTTCAGGTATTGGGCTCCTGAGCCATTTAAGACTTTATAGGTCAATACCACCACTTTGAATTGGACCTGGAAACTAATTGGTAGCCAGTGGAGTCGGACCAGGATCAGTGTAATATGCTCAAACCGTCTTGCTCCGGTGAGCAACCTGGCCGCTGAATTCTGCACCAGCTGAAATTTCTGAACTGACTTCAGAGGCAGCCCTACATGGAACGCATTGCAGCAATCTAACTTTGAGGTTACCAGAGCATAGACAACAGTAGTTAGGCTATCCCTATACAAATAGGGGCGTAGCTGGGCCACCATCCAAAGCTGATGGAAGGTGCTCTGGGCCACTGAGGCCACCTGAGCCTCAAGCAACAGGAAAGGATGCAGGAGTACCCCCAAGTTGCAAACCTGCTCCTTCAGAGGAAGTGTAACACCATCAAGAGCAGACCCAGCCATCTGGTGCCTCAGTCTTATCTGGATTGAGTTTCAGTTTGTTGGCTCTCATCCAGTCCATTACCAAGGCAAGACACCGGTCCAGCACTTCCATTGCCTCACCTGCAGATGTCAAGGAGAAATAGAGCATACTTGTTGGATTGGAGAGAAGGACTGCTAATGGAAGACGTGTTAACATGCCCATTTCCCACCCTGCTGAGTCCACACAAGAAATACACTTCCTCTCAACCAGTGCCCCATGCAAATATTGAATGTAGAGACTTGCACTTATTACCCAAAACCCAAGAAAATGCCATTATTTTGTTAAAGTTGTCTATATTGGAATCATTTATAGTTTATATTGTTACCTGAACATACTACAGTGGTGCCTCGCAAGACGAAATTAATCCGTTCCGTGAGGCTCTTCGTATAGCGGTTTTTTCGTCTTGCGAAGCAAGCCCATTGATGGCTTAGCGGATTAGCGCTATTAGCGGTTTAGCGGCTTTTAGCGATCAGCTGATAAGCGGCTTATCAGCGGATCAGCTGATAAGCGGCTTAGCGGCTTAGGAAAGGGGGGGGAAGGGGGAAAAACCGCAGGAACTCGCAAGACATTTTCGTCTTGCGAAGCAAGCCCATAGGGAAATTCGTTTTGCGAAGCGCCTCCAAAACGGAAAACCCTTTCGTCTAGCGGGTTTTCCGTCTTGCGAGGCATTCGTCTTGCGGGGCACCACTGTAAATGATAGTCAAGAGGCTGACCAAATTGCCTTGCCATTTATCACAAACGTCTAAGGATAGGCCATAGACAGTTGCAATTTTTGTTTAACATTCATTTAAATAAAGCACAAACAGTAATTCTAAATGGCAAAAGCTGGTTGTTAAATAAAGTTACAGGGCACTAAATGAAGTGTTGTGAAGCAGGGTTGTGAAGTAAGGAGTCCGCGTGGTGTTGCAGTTGGACTAATTCAGGAAAGACCCAGGTTCATAGTCCCTCCTCACCATAAAGCGTACTGGCTGGCCCTGCACCTGTGACAGTCTCTCAGCCTAGCCTACTTCATAGCTGCTTGTGAGGCTGAAAGCGGGGCTGGGCTGTGTATGCAGCCCTGCACTCCTTGATTAGAGTAGGATGAAAATGTACGAACTAGATAAACAGAAACTAAAATAAGGAGATAGCACTCGTGCCTTTCCTGTCAGATGATCCTGTTCTACAGTTCAAGGAAACCCATCACTGGCACAAGGTCATTCGTAGTTCTATGGAACATTTTGCAATATTTGTCCAAGGTCAGTTGACTGCTGTCCTAACCTTAAGAGTTACGCACTTTGAGCTATTTCTGGAGTTATTTCATTCATTATAAAGAAACAGGGACACATATGACACTCGGCTTTTGCTGAAGCGTTTGAAGGACTCCCCCTCCCCCGCCCCCCGCAGCCTTAAGTAGCTTTGCTATATGTAAATAGGGGAGATGGTGTCTCTGGCTAAGTGCTGTTACCTGTGTACACAAGTGGCTTTTATGTCTCTGGCAACTAGTATAATGGCATTTGGGTCTAAAGCAGTGGTTCCTAAGTGATTTTTTTTCCAATGGACCACTTGAAAATGGCTGCAGGATTTTTAATTGTATTTTTTACAGAAACTGGACCGCCTGAATGAAGCTTGCAGACCACAATTTGGGAACCCCTGATCTAAAGAATGCTTAGATAGAATTCTGTTGTAAATCAAAGAGGATATTGCTCAGTTAATGTGGTCAGCTCACTTCTGTGGTAGATATTACAGGAATTGCGCTTTGTTCCTCCTAGATGCTCATGGGCAGGTGAATTGTGATTGGAGCGCAGATGCCTAGTGGGAAACATGATAGCTAGGTCCTCAGACTTGGCCTCAGAGTGAAAGAGCAGAAACCAGCTCTGTTTACGTCAGTGTTTGCAGCAGGGGAAGCATGGAATGACTTTTCATTCATGAGCTTCCGTTTCTTGACTCTGCTGTGACCAGGAGCAGCCCAACATACTTTGAAATAATTTGCACATTAAGCACATTAATAATAAATTATTAAGCACACAGAATCAGCATTCGTCAAGTGCAAGTTGTTTATGTGCAATTTTTTATCATAGGTAAATAAACAATTATGAAATAAACATCTCTTTCTGATTTCTTCCCCAGTCTGGGGACTGTCTCATACTGTAGAACAGAGTTTAAGGGTAATCAAGAAGAAACTAGGTGGCTGCTTCTATTTTAAAATTGTGAATAAAGGCAGATTAATACATTCATGTGAATCTACAGATTGTTTTGAAATGGCAATATCAGAAGGCACTGGTCTTCTTGCCTAACTATTTGTAGTGGCATTTGTAATACAGCTCTGTCCGCTGTGCAATGGTTTTACGACTGTGTCATGAAAACGCATTGATTCCCCATCCAGCTCAAAGCCTGTTATATGGGCAGCATTGTTAACAGAAGAGTCCTCTCAGTAGATCTTGGGGCAGGTCAGGAAAGCAGGTGGTCTATATTGTGTCTACAGTCCAAGTTGTTGAGCCTCAAATCTTTGAATTATGCCTAGAAAGCCAGTGAAGAAACCTTGAGCTCTGGTGTAAAGTGTTCCCATGAACCTACTCTCTTTTAGGTAGGATTGCCATACATCCAGAATTTCCCACACCCGTCTGGGATTTCAAGGGTAAGATCACTTCCCGGGCGGATTATTATTATTATTATTATTTTTTAAAAAAAGTCCATGGTTTCGTTTTTTGTTTTTGGCGAGCTAAGGTTACTGGCCGAGCAACGGTGCTGTCACAGAAGGAAGGGGCAGCCACGGCGTTGTTACTTCTGGTGGCCGTGTGTGTATGTCTGTCCTCCTCCTCCTCTCTCAGCGGCCTCCAGGCCAGAGCCCCTGCAGGTCACCAATGCGCCTGGCCTGCGCCGCTTCTCCAAAGGCCGACCTGGCCTTCCAGGAGGAGTGCCTGGCCTGTGCCATGAAAATAGAGCAAGAGGCCGAAGACAGCAAAGGTAAGAGAGGGATTGGAAGGAGGGGGTGAGGAAGGGGTCAGCGGCAGGCAGGGGCGAGTGACAGATGTGAGTGGTGCCCCAAATATGGGGGGTTTCTGGGCTTTTGGTCTTCGGAATATGGCAACCCTACTTTAGGAGTGGGGCCCCCATCACAGTAATCCAGAGATGCCTGCATTCCTGAGCAGCATAATCATCCCCAAGAAAGAGACTGGGGAGCAGCAGCTTACCTGTTGTGTGATTTGTGGCGGTTCCCTCATTGCGAGAAGTGAGGTTACAGGGAACCAGACAGAGGGCCTTCTCGGTAGTGGCGCCCACCCTGTGTAACACCCTCCCTTGAGATGTGAAGGAAATAAGCAGCTATCCTATCTTTAAAAGACATCTGAAGGCAGCCCTGTTCAGGGAAGTTTGTAATATTTAACGCTGTACTGTTTTTAACACTTGATTGGGAGCCGCCCAGAGTGGCTGGGGAAACTCAGCCAGATGGGCGGGGTATAAATAATAAATTATTATATTATTATTATTGTACTAAAAATTACTTCATTGTATTTGCAGCAGGGCTTAATGGCCTTCAGGGGTTCCATTGGGAGTAACCTAATAATAGTACAGTGGTACCTTTGGTTACATACGCTTCAGGTTACAGACTCCGCTAAGCCAGAAATATTACCTTGGGTTAAGAACTTTGCTTCAGGTTGAGAACAGAAATCGTGCTCTGGCAACGCGGCAGCAGCAGGAGGCCCCATTAGCTAAAGTGGTGTTTAAGGTTAAGAACAGTTTCAGGTTAAGAACGGACCTCCGGAACGAATTAAATACTTAACCCGATGTACCACTGTACAGGTTTGGGCAACATGCTTCGGTTCAACAGAACACATACCTTGAGCTGGCAAGTTATAACTGCTACATCAAGGCTTCCTAAAGTTCTGGTAGTCTAGGACCAATTTGATATGAGGGAAACTCTTCTGTAGCCCCAGAAATGCTCTATGAATCAGAATCAAGTTTGGCTGGCGGGGATTGTTCTTGGGGTAGGGTGGAGGAAGTGCATTCCTCACTTTCTCCTGCTGATTTTTCTTTGCAGCTAAACATAACCTCCTCCCATGTGCTTATTAACTCCTTAAATGCATTTTGAGGATCATGCATATTCGGTACTGTAGTGCAGGCTTTTCCTGAGTTAACAGTGAAGACACTTTTGCTCATAAGCCTGATAAAGTTAGAGTTTGCAGGAGGAAAAATTACCCCCCCCCCGAGGATCCCACTACTGTGTTACTGTATCTGTTTCTAATCTAGGCATGCCTTCTTGTTGGAAGAAAAGAAGGCCAGAACATAAATTCATGCAGAGACTCATTGAATAGCTTTTTCTGAGCTTTGGGAGTTGTGGTACATCTCTGCAGAAATAACTTCTCCTTCCCCAACCCCCCATCAAACATGGTTAGAAAAGGCAGCTGGCCTCACATCAGCCATTCTGTATATTGCTTCAAGCACACTGGCAATTCTTGTGGCACACAGTTTTGGCATTAGGGAGCTATTGAGTCAGACTGAGCAGTATGTCATGAGGGGGGTCATCCTGCTGTGTACAGAAGAAGTTGTGCCTTCCTCTTGAGGCTTTCTTCGCTGGACTGGTTCTGTCAGTTAGTTGCAACCTGCATCTGCCTTACTCGTCCTCATCTTCAAAGGCAGCAGAACCAAGAAGCCGAGACGGAAACGAAATGTATCAAAGTCCTTCTGAGTACCATACCACTCTGTCTGGTCTCTCCCCCACCAAAAAAAGAATTAAAAATCTGGTCTTGTGTTAAGTTTAAACAGAGACTCCCAAATAATGGCTTCATTTTAAAAATGTACGGTGGTGTTCTGTGTTTCAACTCTGGTTCAGTTTGACTCCCTGTTTGAACCCCGACTGACCTTCATGGTGCTTATTGTTCTCCTGTTTCTTAGGTGGGGCACAACAGCTTCCTCTTGATCCCTAACTTCCCACTTGTGAGATACCACAGCATTCATTCACCTTGTGATGTCCCTTCCCACACTGAACAGCACTGGCATCTACCTGTGAGGGTAAGGTAAGTCCATCAAATCACAGCACAGTAATTTCAAGGGGTATCACTTCTTTCAATATCCTCATTGAATAGCCTGGAAGCTATAAAATGAGTATTGAAAACATCACAGTGGACTTGCAGTTACCCCCACAAGGAAACTCCAGTGCTGTTCAGGATTGGAAGGCTTGTTTATAGACAGTGCATGCTGGGATGCATCTCTCGTTCTTTCGTAAAGTCTGAACAGTAGGCAGCTTCTGCTAATCTAGCCACCAGGGGCCTTTCCTCCTGTTCTAGAGGGGGCACTTAGTGATCACTCTGAGGCTAGCTCACATTTTGAGTCCATTCTTTTGAGTTGTACAGTATTACGGTCCCCCAAAATATTGTGTGCACATGTATCTGCGAACTCAAAAGGTGCTGTATGGGTCTGTCTATCTTGCTGTTGCATGCCTGTCATTCTTCTATGCTTTGAATTGAGTTTTATTTGCACCTATAAGCATTTCATTAAAAAGTTGAGAAGATAAAACAATGAATAACTAAATTCCCCAGAAAGGCAGTATTCTTTTGTTTTGCTAAAATTTGTTGCAGTGTTTTTCCTATACATATTGTCTATGTTTGTTGCATTTATTTAGCTAGTGATGTGCAAAATCCAATGATGCCCCTTTTTTAAATTTCACTTTGAAGCTCGGTGTTTCGGTGTTTTTTGCTTTTAGTTATCTACCACCTCCCTCCCTTCTCCCTCCATTCTCTGTTCAAATGGAGAGGATATAAGGAGAATACAGAGGCTGCAGGGCTTAAACGCAAGTGGTCTGAAGGTACAGTAATTGCAGATTTGTATTCTTGTCCTCTCCTTGCCTAGGAAGCTTTCTGTTGTAGTTCATGTCTTTCAGTGTAGTGTTTTAGATAACCACTTGCTTCCCCCTCTGCATGATGCTGCTACCCTCTTCCAAAAGGAGGAAGAAACTGTGGATCTTAGTGAGTGGATCAGTGCTTTGTTTGTTACAGAGAAAATTAGAGGCTGACACTGCTGTCTCTAACAGTGTGTACTAACAATTCATTAGGAATTTTAAATCACTTTTAAAGCATTGTTTGCTTCAAAAAAAAAATTGATCCCTGCCCCAAAGCATGCATTTCAACTTTCAGAAGCTTGTTAAATTATCCACAGATCCTGTCCAGTTGTCTGACCACCTATTGATTACAGCCCCAACTTCAAATAACTGTTCACCTCAAGCTCATTGAGTGGGCTTTGACAAATCTCTGAGTCTCAACCTAATTTCAAGCACTCATCTATATGCACAGTGTTAGAGAAATTTATTAATATGTTTACATCCTGCCTTGCTGCCCGACAGCAGGTGCCTCCTAGATGGCTGGCAACAAGAAAAAAATGAAAGCACGTTAAAAATAAGACTTTTCTTTTCAAAAGGTGGTTGTGACTGAGAGGGACTCTAGCGGGAGGGGACTGAGTGCTGGCTTGAGCATTTTTCTTTGACAGTAAGCTAGAGAAGTCAATTCATTGTTCTTCTTTGCTCACTTGCATTTTTGCCTGTATTGCCATGAGTCAAAACAATGCTCCCATTCTCCCTGCAATAGAAACTTGATGGAAGGAATAGAATAGCCAAGAGTGATTATTCTCCAACTCTAAGGGGGAAAACGCCTCCTAGCAGCTGTATTTTTCTGCCTTGTTGGTACCCATAACAGATCCAATAAAATAACTTTTGGGGAATCATCATTACTGCTTGTACTTGTTTTAATAATGTGCAGTCTTGCATTTGGCAACTACTGCTTATCATCTTGTCCTTTGAACCTTTTTACTTAAAAAAAAAAGTCATGACTAGAACTGTTTGCAAGTTCACTTTTCTAAGAAGGTTCTTCTGCCTCACTGATGGATTATGCAGAAGCATAATGACGCTCATTATACAGTGGTGCCTCGCAAGACGAAATTAATCCATTCCGCGAGTCTCTTCGTCTAGCGGTTTTTTCGTCTTGCGAAGCAAGCCCATTGACGGATTAGCGCTATTAGCGGCTTTTAGCGGCTTTTAGCAGCTTATCGACTTAGCGGATAAGCAGATAAGCGGCTTAGAAAGGGGGGGGGGGAGGAAAAAAAACCCGCAGGAACTCGCAAGACATTTTCGTCTTGCGAAGCAAGCCCATAGGAAATTCGTTTTGCGAAGCACCTTCAAAACGGAAAACCCTTTCCTCTAGCGGGTTTTGCGTCTTGTGAGGCATTCGTCTTGCGGGGCACCACTGTAGTTGTTTTGCCCTCAGGAAAAGACACAGTTTTGTGCTTTTCTGATCACAGTGCAATCACAAGTCTTCATAGTGTTCTCAGCATTGCAACAGACAAGTAAAAGCCAAATCTTTCTTATGGTACATAAACATTTAGAAATGGTAAGTAACTTAGGGGCAGGTGGGATTTGAATGGAGAAGCACTGGGTAGGGAACAGGTTAAGCACACCCTTCCACTTCAGCTCACCTCCTCCCAAATATTTGTTGTTGTTCAGAGGAAAAAAGTCATCCAAGGTTGTTAGACACATTTGTGCATAATATCTAGTTCATCATTGTAGTTCATCTTTTTATCGAGCATTATCTGGTTGTTTAACATTTACTAGCATGTGTCCAAGACTTGCCAGGGCATGCTTACCCTTTTACTCTGCTTTTCCTTTAGTTTGGTTCCATCTAAGTCTTTTGTATCTGCAGTGTATATGAGTCATCCTGTTTCTTTCTGTTCCACCAAGGGAAAAGGCACTAGGCATAAATATTTCAAACTCCTAGGTGATGCCAGCAGATTTTTAGAAATGCAGACACTTCTCTGTGATTTCTCCAATTCTGCACAAAGGAGCCCCCAAACAGTTACCGTATTTTTCGCACCATAGGGCGCACCTAGTTTTTAGGGGGGGGGGAAATCAAGGAAAAAAATATTTCCCCCCCCCCAGCCCCAAAGAGCAGCGTACAGGCTGCACACAACCTCTCCCTGCGAGAGGAGTTGCGCGCAGCTATGGAAGAAGGCAAGGCAGCGAGTGGGATGGATCCCGCTCGCTGCTTTGGCTTCCCCTTTAGCCCCGCGCAGCCTCTCCCTCCCGGGAGAGGCTGCGTGGGGCTAAACAATCCATAGCTCCGTGCAGCCTCTCCTTGCAGAGGGGTTGCACGCAGCTATGGAAGAAGGCAAGGCAGTGAGCGGGATGGATCCCGGTCGCTGCTTTGGCTTCCCCTTTAGCCCCGTGGAGCCTCTCCCTGCCAGAGGGGTTGCGCGCGGCTATGGCAGAAGCCTGCATTCGCTCCATAGGACGCACACACATTTCTCCTCAATTTTTGGAGGGGAAATACTGCGTCCAATAGAGCGAAAAATACGGTAGCTTCCTTTCCTTTCCCTACCCTCCAAGCATCTGAATAGCCACTTGCCTATTCCGAATTAGTGAATCTGTGCAATGGAAGGGGTTAATTAGCCTCATGTAAACTGCGTAAAGCTAGTATTCAGTTACACCCAGGTTGTGTGTTCTCTGCAAGCTCTCCCCATTCCCCTGGCTATGAACAAATTGTACAGCAAGCAAATGTGCAGTGTGGATTCAGAATAAATTCTGAACATTAAAATGAATATACATTTTGATGTGCAATACTTAATGGTGGAAGGAAGCCTGGGCAATCAAGCAAAAGGGAAACGTACTAGGGATCTATTACCACAGCATGTTTTGCCCACGAGTCTGGTTTCTGAATGCTTAACAAAGACAGATCAGTGTTATCAGACTTGTGTGTTGCTGGAACTTCATTGACTACAATTCTGGATCCTTAAATTTGTTTAAAATGTTCTCAGCATTCCAGATTGATGTGCTTGGGGACAGCACACAGATGCATGGAATACACACAGTCTTGTGCTTGCTTTTGTGTGTCCATTGCCTGGCTTTGCAAGAGGTGCTGACTCTCCTTACTTGAGCTAAAGGCAGTTCTTTCTTTGCTCCAGCTGTTCATAGTTTGAAGCTTAGTCGCACCCATGTGGACTGGCACAGTGTGGATGAAGTGTATCTTTACAGTGATGCAACAACGTCAAAAATCGCAAGAACTGTCACACAGAAGCTGGGTTTTTCCAAAGGTAAGGTTATTTGTTTATAGTATGCACTGACTGAATAAATTGTTTCACCTCATATTCTGTGAAGAGACCTTCAGTTCTTGCTGATTTTGAAGACTGAAATCTTCAGTCTTGTGTAGGTCTGTGCTATAAATCAATGTATTGTCTGGTACTGGGTTTTAGATCAAATCGTGATAACTGTTTTTTTACAAAATGATGTTCCAATTTATTGTGTGTCACGTGTGTGGTATTAAAAAATCACAATATTGGAAAAACAGGAAGCTGGTGCTGCTTCCTGTGTTTGCAGCCCTAGCTAACTCCACCTCAGTCAGTTCTTCCCTGCCTCCTGCAGCAAAAAGAAATAGCTACAAATTAGTACAGCAGGCTGACTCAAATATTGCCCAGCTGATACTGCCAAACAGAGCTTTGAGACTGTTAGCTTTCCGTCGCCCTGGCTATCTAGCCAGCAAGCTAGCTATCTAGCCAGCAAGGCTCTTGCTTAAAGGTACCAGGCTGGTAGCTGGCTTAGGGAAAGCCTGCAGGTTCAGACTTCTGGGTCCCTTTCCCCCCATAAAAACATAAACTGGGGTTAGTAAAAAACAGACAGACACCTTCCTTTGCCATTTGGCCCTCTTCTGTCATTCCCTCCTCCATCTCCGTGTGTGTACTGCTTATGGGTGTGCGAGTGTGTACAAGTGTCTCTCTCTCTCTCCCCCCCCCTTCTGTGGGTGGGGTGTGGGGTGCATTTGTTTTTGTGAAGCAGCAGCTATCGGGCAAACAGCATTGTGTTTTTTTTATTAACCCAGCCGGCACTTCACACTTGGTTTTCTGTAAGTGGCAGCTGACACCTTGTTAAAACTATACTGCTGGGGGAAGTGATTGTGTCTCCCTGACTCCCTCCTCCCTCTGTTAGTGTGCCCAGTTGATGCTTCATTTGGAGCTGTGGCATCATGGCAAGAGAGGCTTCTTTAGCCTCATGTTTCTTCAGCTCAGTCTGCCTTGCGCAGCTTTGCTTGCACGCGCTCTCTCTCCTCTTTCTCTTTCCCCTCCCCTTCCGAGTTGCTTCATTCCTTGCTGGTGATTCTCCTTTCCTGCTTCTCTCTCTCTGTGTGTGTGTGTCTGTGTGTGGTTGTGACTTGCAAGTTGCTTCAGAATAAAAGGGGGGAAACACCCAGTGTTTGTTGTGTGTGCCTTTCTTTCAGGGCAGAAGCAGCATAACATCCTTTTAAATATCATTTTGAAATATTTGGCTATCACAGCCTAAGACTTCCTTCAACCTCGACTGATGGTTTTCTAAAGTCTTTCTAATTATGCATTTTGTTACTATAATTATTTCTATAAACTCAAATTTCCAGTTCATCTATTCTTAATTCTTTTCACAATAATTTATAAATTACTCCTTACAAAACTTCTTTTAACCCTACATGTGATGTCAATTGGTTACAATTGCTTTCCAAATATATCAAAAAAACTTCTTCCATTCCTTTAGGAAAGTCTGGTCCTGCTGTTTCCGAATTTTCCCTGTTCACTGAAAAGATGGGGGAAGTTTTGTCTTTGGGCAAGCCTATTGAGACGTGTAATTATTTTATGAAAACCACTTAAAGGGTTGTTGTTTTTTTAAAAATTATTCAGCAGTATATAAATCTTGTTAAATAAATAATCCAAAGAGTGTTCACTAACGGTTCCTCGTCATCCTGTGAGGAAAAGTTACATGTGGGGTGCTACAGGATTCTGTCCTGCACCTGTTGTTCAACATCTTTATAAATGAGATGGATTAAGGCAGGGGTCAGCAACCTAAGGCCCATGGGCTGGAAGCGGCCTGAGGTGGTCGTTTGACTGGCCCCCGAGCTGCCCCCAAACTGAGCTGTCTGCTCATGCACTGCGCTAAACCGGCTCAGCGTGGGGACTTGATTCTGCGGCTCCTGAAATTGGGTGCATGCGCGCAATCCAGCCCACGGAGGAATTTCCGCGGGACCGATCCGGCCCAGGCAATATAAACCTTGCCAACCCCTGGATTAAGGTATTGACGGAATGCTCCTCAAATCTTCAGGTGACATTAAAGTGGGAGAAGTTGCTACTGCTGCAGGAAACAGAATCGGAATTCAAGATGACCTTAACAGATTGGAGAACTGGGCCCAGAAATTAAATTATATTTGTATTAATGTGCTCTAAACGGTGGGTGGCTAAAAAAGCGCACACTTGACTCACTTTGAGGTGCATCATGAACTCCCGATAAGCAGTTTACGAAGCCGCTGTCTAGAAGATGCATGACTGCCATTTACAGCTGAGACTTGGTGGCTGCAGACAGATGATGAAATTGGAAAATGAGTCTGAAGAAGAGTTGGCTCACTAGTAATAGGAGGTCGTGCTAGTTGGCCTTGCACTATATACAAATAGCTGTTTTTCAAGTCCATGCAAAGGACCCATATTGCAAATAAGTCTGGACAGTTTACCAGGCTGTTTTCCTACATGTGTAATACATGTCATTTGCTTTGTGTCAGTGTGTAAGTGGGCCGGGGAAGAGAAAACGCCAGTTAATGCAAGGTCTTTGCTTGATCACTTGGAGAGTACTTTTACTTGACACAGGCAACCAGGTGAAAGGAACTTTATGATCCTGAATTAAATGTTGTTACTTGCTCTTTTGCAGCTTCAAGCAGTGGGACCAGGCTGCATAGAGGTTATGTTGAAGAGGCTACGTTAGAAGACAAGCCATCACCAACAACTCATATTGTATTTGTTGTACATGGCATTGGTCAGAAAATGGACCAAGGAAGGATTATTAAAAACACAGCCATGTGAGTGTTTCGTTTCACTCTGTTGAAAGTGGACAACATTGGATTTGCGGGCGTTGTGGTTTTCCCTTTTTCACAAAGGGTGCTGTTTTTAATTGTGCATGTTCCTGAGGTCATCTTACTTCCTAATCATTAGGCTGTGAGTCTTTTTGGCAAACATTTCCAAATGCTACTTTGCTGTACTGAACTTAGCAGAGAAAGAATTCTGATCAAAGGAGAGACCAAGGAGCCCCGAATACGATAAATTTTGACATAGAATCTTAGAGTTGGAAGGGACCCCTGGGGTCATCTAGTTCAACCCCCTGCAATGCAGGAATCTCAGCTAAAGCATGTGTTTTCTATATTGCGTGCACACACAGAGAGACCAGTATTTCATCCCCAGAAAACCCTCACAAACCAGACCTGCCAATGTCTCCTCAAATAGAACAAACCCCTGTGTTGCAAACTTAACACAACAAACAAACAATACAAGCAACACGCAGACCAGTATACTAGATAGCACTGTAATTCTTATTGCATAATATACATGATTTAGTAACAAAAACAAAATGTATGCACTTGTAAATTCTCTAATATAGTTGAAATCAATTGAACACACGTCTGTCAGTCTTTGAAAGTCCGCAGAAGTATAATAAGTCTATGGCTGAAACAAAGTAATAGATGGTATCCTGTGGGCTAAGCGGTAAAACTTTTTTTAGGCGTTCGTGGTGCCGAAGTACAGTGGTGCCCCGCAAGACGAATGCCTCGCAAGACGGAAAACTCGCTAGACGAAAGAGTTTTCTGTTTTGGAGGTGCTTCGCAAAACGAATTTCCTATGGGCTTGCTTCGCAAGACAAAATGTCTTGCGAGTTCCTGCAGGTTCCCCCCCCCTTTTTCTAAGCCGCTAAGCCGCTTATCTGTTTATCCGCTAAGCCGATAAGCCGCTAATCCGCTAAGCCGTCAATGGGCTTGCTTCGCAAGACGAAAAAACCGCTAGACGAAGAGAGTCGCGGAACGGATTCTTTTCGTCTTGCGAGGCAGCACTGTAGTAGGTGAATAACAACGAACAGCGACCCCGGATAATCTGACTGTTTTGCTGGAATCTTCTTCAGCACAACTACAGAAGAATTCAAATATGAAACAAATTCACACATTACAATCCATATGCTACAGTTGCAGCATATGGATTGTAATGTGTGAAGTTTATATATTTTCAAGTATATTATGCAATAAGAATTACAGTGCTATCTAGTATACTGGTCTGCGTGTTGCTTGTATTGTTTGTTTAATGTCTCCTCAAAGCCACAGTAGTTGATAGGTTTTGTTTTTGTTTTGATTGAGAATGCAGTAGCATTTCAACTCCAGGTATTTTTGGATGAAGCAGGTTACCTAAGCCTATTTCAGGCAACTGGGAGAGTGTCCAAAAGCACATGGATAGAGGTGGTCCTCTTTACATTGTGTACTTAGGCTTTCAGAAAGCTTTGATTAAAAGTCCCTCACCAAAGACTCCTGAGTAAGCTTAGCAGCTTAGCATAAAAGAGGAGTCTCTTTTATGGGCCAGCAGCTGCTTAAGGAACAAGGAACTGAGTACAGGCTACTCCCCATTTACTCGGGGGTTACGTTCTGAAGCAGTAAGCGTTTAAGTGAAATGGCATATATTGGGAACACCATTGGCAAAGCCTGCACAATCGCTCTCTCTAAACCTCCATGCTCAAACTCCCAAATCTCCAAAGACCAGAATTTGGTGCAAGGGCTCCTGGGATTGCACTTGCAAAGGCTCATGGGATTCCTAGAAGGCTGTTTTTGCACTATTTTTGCCTTTTTCATTCTCTTTTAGGGCCGTTTCTGCCCCTTTTCATGCCACTACCAGGGTTGCAGCAATGCATATTTAGTTGAACGTTCATAAATGGGGAGTTGCCTATAGCAATAAATGGACAGTTCTCCCAGTGATGAGAAGGGGGTCAGCCAAGGACCTGTATTAAAATCTGCGCTCTTTCACTCACTTGAAGGAACTAGAGTTAGGGATGAGCAGTGAAGCATTCAAGTTTGCTGGTGATTGCTCAGAGTGGGGATCATTTTCCCCTCTCTCAATGTTATATGTGCTTTCCATCTAATTTTTAGGATGCGGGACACTGCAAGGAAAATAGAAGACAAATATTTTAGCAACCTTGCAACACATGTTGAGTTCCTGCCAGTTGAATGGAGATCTAAGCTTGCACTTGACGGAGGTACTTTTTCCTTTGGACTGCCAGAAGTACTATTGGTGACATTTGGAAAGTAACACTTTTTAGTTTTTTTTCTAGCAATGGTTTGTAAACTCTACACTCAGGGTACCCTTTCGATGTGTTCTGCCAAGGATAATTCTGCCCCGGCATTTTCTAGTTGTTCATGGAAGGTATTGCCTAGAGCTATTAGCTGTTATCAGTCACCCCAAACACCTTGCCACTCCCTGTAGGTGATTATTGGAAAGGGAAATTGGGCAGCTGTCTCCAGGGGAAATTGGTCCATCCTTACTGAACTTCCCACAGAGGAACTCCCCTGATAATCCCTTGGGCTTCCCCGGAAGCACAATTTGAAAACCCACCATTCTCTAAATAGACCATGTGCTTAATTTCCTTGATTTTGTTATCTCAACACTTTAAGTAGAGATTTGAATGTTCCTAGGAATTTGTGCTCATATGGTACTGCATTGTTGACTTTAAACCCACTCCAAGCTTTATTACGCCTCAGTCAAACACTTGGGTCTCTTTTCTTTATTTTAGACACTGTTGACTCTATTACTCCTGATAAAGTCCGTGGCTTGAGGGACATGCTTAACAGCAGTGCAATGGACATAATGTACTACACAAGTCCCCTCTACCGAGATGAGGTATGTGTGTGATTTTTAAGTGTTTGGTTTCAGGTATGGACAAATAATGGGTATGGCAAAGTTGGGTTTCCTAATTTAAGTGTACCTCTGTTTCCCAACATCTTGAAGATAGACTTTGCCATTGTGGGCATTCTTTGCATAGAAACCAAATAGAGTAGTTTGTGTCTTCAGTCTACTACTGAGCTGTATGCTAGCTGAGCGGGGATCTGAACGCTGGTGCAATATCCCAGGGCCTTTACAAAAAATTGTTGCAGCCTGAGGATGAAACATGCACTGTTCATGCATAGTGTGTTGTGTGTTTGTTGTACTCTTTAGCTCTCCCTCCCTTCTTCAGGAAGCCAAGTGGCTTCTGTGGGGCTCTTACCCAGTTCCCCTCCAGGCCCAGACCAGACTGAAACCTGTATACCTTTTGCAGTGCAACAGCATCATGTCTCCAGGCTATTCTAAGGAAACCCCAGTTGCATTTTTTCAAAGCTCAGAGCACTTTCAGAACAGGCACAACAGCTGTTCTGCTGACACTTAGGTATTTTAAAATGCTGCTTAATCTAGCAAGCGGGGGAGGAGGTGGGCCAAGACACAATTTGCAGCTTGGAAGGTCATAGTTTATTCAGCTAAGAAGCAATTGTTTTCTGCAAGGAGAAATATTGCAGAAAGGGGGCTCTTATTGTGAGAGGCTGCTGCCGCCGCCATCAGCTTGCCCTCTGCAGCTGCTGTAAATACCCTTGGTGAGGGGATAAGCTGCTCCCTGCCTGTTTCTGCACTCTGCTTCCGCCAGTACCATGCCAGACTTGAGGTACAAACTGAGTGGTAGAGAGGCGCTTGTTCCAGCTGGAGAGTTTACAAGCAGGATTTAAAACCGCCCAGTGTCTTCATAGCAGGAGGAAAGGAATTTGGTTGGAAGAGCCACATAGCAAAGTTCCCGGTGGGCTGAAACAAAGGCTAATTCAGCCAGATGTTGCTGCTGCCAAACCATCAGACTTCCTGAAATTCTGCTTAGCAGACTTTGTATTTCACACATGTGCACAGCATGGATACCCTGCCACCTCAAGAACTTTTACACTTTCTTTCTTGTATGGAACTTTGTGTGTGCTGTGCACAAAGGTATCCAAATGCATATTATGTAAGAATTGCCATAAAGTTGGGGTGAGACACGAGTGGCGCTGTGGTCTAGACCACTGAGCCTCTTGGGCACGCCGATCAGAAGGTTGGCGCTTCCAATCCCCGTGATGGGGTGAGCTCCCATTGCTCAGTCCCAGCTCCTGCCAACCTAGCAGTTCGAAAGCACGCCAAAAATTGCAAGTAACTGCTACGGCTGGAAGGTTTCCGTGCACTGCTCTGGTGTCGGTGTTCCGCTGCGCCAGAAGCAGCTTAGTCACGTGTGATGGTTCTAGGGGTTGCTCGTGCGTAAACCGGCGCCACACCTGGCTGGGTTGCCTGAGTGAACCTTTTCTGTCCGGACAGCCACTCACCTGTGGCTGTCTCAATCGCTGGCAGAATCCGTCAGTGGGCGTTTCTTGAACTTCTTCCAGCAAAGAAGCTCTTTGACACCTAGTCTCCACCTACTCTCCCTGCGCGGAAGCCTTCTGCGCAAGGAGGGTGTGGGCAGCAGAGGACCCGTGCTCTCCCCGCTGGTCCCCGGCGAGGAGTCATGGGACCGCCTCGCCAATTCCCCCATCTGCCCCCCTTCTCCACTGGTGCTACGCTGATTTCCTTCCCCAGAAGATGGGCTGCTTCTCCTCATCCCGGGACGCTCTCCAGAATCCCTCTGGAGCCCTCTCTCTCCCTCTGGCTCCGATGGCAGTTCCCTGACATCATGCTAGCCACATGAGCTGGAAAAACTCTGTGGACAAAGGCCAGCTCCCTTGGCCTGTAAAGTGAGATGAGCACCACAATCCCAGAGTTGTCTGCGACTGGACTTAACTGTCAGGTGCCCTATACCTTTACCTTGTACGGGTGGAGAACCTTCTGGCCATGGGATGAATAGGCCCTTGCAGCCATTTTTTTACAGGCCATGCATACCTGTCACTCAGGTAAAGGTGTGGGACAAGCAAATCTGCACCCACTTAAAGAAGAGTTGGGTGAGCCTGGTTGTTCATTGGTGGTGGGGTTTGCATTTGGCACTGTTTAAATCTGGTGCTGAATCTAAGTGCCACTGCTTTTGGCAAGGATCTGATCTACCTGATGCTGGGTGATTGACAGCTAGGTGGATGAAGGTCAAAATCTGGCTCATCAGAGAAAAATGGTTGACCACTCTGCCATAAAGAATCGGACTAGAGCTCCATGTAGCCCAGTATTCAATATTAATGGATTTTTAAAAATTTCTCATCGGATAAGAACTTTCTGCCTTTTCTCAAAAAATATTCAGAATTTAAAAGCTTCAGCAGTGGTGCTTCATAGTAAACGATTCAGAAATGTCACCTGTGGAGGACTAAACGTGGCATGACGTTCATGACATGAGTAATCCTTGAGTGGGACTGAGACTGGGTGGAGACCTTTGTCCCCACCGCAGTCACAATTGGAATTAGGGGACTTCATGTCTGTTTGCAGTAGGAAGCAGCTAATACAAAGTACCAGGCTAGCTATTTTATTTTTTTTGTAATAAAATTTTGCATTCCCAGGGTTAACTTTTGTGACACACCACATTTACTTTACAAATTGTACTATTCAAGGGCCAGCCTACATGGATCACCAAATCTTAGCCAAGGCTTGATAACATTTTTATTTTCCTTTTTTTTTTTACTGTACTGAATACAGTACATCTACATTTTCATATATAATCTTGTAGTGAACTCTGGCTCACATTTATCATTAGAAGTTTTGTTAGCTACAAGGTATTGGGCAAGCTTGTGATATTTTAGTAAAGATGATTGATGAAACATTGGCAAATGATCTCTCCAACTAGGTCAGGTGCCTTCTCCTTTGGGCTTTAGAAACAATCCCTGACAGCTCATCAGCTTGAATTACAGCTTTATAATCTGGTCTCAGGGGCTTCTCTCCTGCTTGAGAAATTGAAATAAACAAATGTTGGTGCAGCATGTTAGGAGCTTTTATTTTACCGGAGAAGCAGACTTGCTGATGTAAGGCAGTTCCGCTCCATTAGTTCAAAAATATGCATGTGTTTTACCAGTGTACTTTGGTTTTTGACATTGCATATTTCTTTTGCCAACCAAAGTTGAATCCGTACAGAAGGAAAGGATTTGGAATGAGAAAAAGATATGTAAACTCGGGCACTAGATCTTAGTTACAAAGTCTTTTATATCAACCAACTGGAATGAAAGTACAAGGCAAGGAGAAGCTAGGTGTTATTGGTCTCTCCGCTGAGCCAGTGAAGTGGCCTGATGGCCTCAGCATGTGGGACCTCTCTTAGCAGATGTGATGAAGCACATGGCATTTAACCAGGCCCTGGAATGATTCTCATCCAGTGCCCTTTTAAAATGTGTTGGGGTTATCAGGTTGTTTTTGTTTTTATTTTGATTATGTCTTTAGTGTTTTTATATTGTAATTTTATCCTGTGAACCGCCCTGAGCCCTGTGGGTATAGGGTGGTATAATTTTTTTAATAGTAATAATAATTTTGGGAGTGTTCTTAAACCTATTTTATTGAATTTGTGTGTTATTCAAGAACAGAAATAATAAATAAGAGCATCCTAGCTGTGTGCTTAATGCTGTTAAGGAGTTTGCACTTAAAGCAGACCTTGCAAGCGTTTGATCAGTTTTCTTGGTTTGATTTTTAAGTCCTGAACTGTTATCCACCCTTCACCCAAACAGCAATATCCGAAAAGGCTATTTCTGGTCTTGAGGTCTCAGCTGGCTGCTGTCAGTGAGTCATTTCATGCAAACTGATAAAGCCATTGCCTAAAGAAATGCAAGTAAGAGTAAGCAGAAATCCAGATGCTAAATACATAGCAACATGCGGAATATAAGAAATGTGCCTTCTCTCCCCATTCCCTAACTCTTTATAACAGCTGGTAAAAGGCCTTCAACAGGAGCTGAATCGTTTGTACACGCTTTTCTGTACGCGGAATCCAGAGTTCATAGAAAAGGGCGGCAAAGTATCAATTGTGTCACATTCCTTAGGATGCGTAATCACATACGACATCATGACAGGATGGAATCCGGTTATACTCTACGAACAGTTGCTTGAAAAGGAGTATGATGACCTCGAGGACACCTGGATGAGCTACGAGGAGCAGCATCTGCTAGAAGAGTTTTATTTGACCAAGCGGCGGTAAAAGAGTTTCATTTCTAGTATTGAGCAGGTCTTGGTGTATTGAAATTGACTGAGTGAGCCCAGGGTCACTTTTAACAAGTGAATTGCTTTGCGCCACCACCCAGCTCCTCTCTCAGCTGTGCCACCACAGTGCAACTAGAAGTTGACTGGCTCTGGAAGACATTTCCACCCTTATTTTTCAGCCCTTGGGCCTCATTGAGAAATACCATATTTTTTGCTCTATAGGGTGCACTTTCCCCCCTCCAAAAATGAAGGGGAAATGTGTGTGCGTCTTATAGGGCAAATGCAGGGGGGAGGTGGGCAGGAAAAGCGTCCAAAAGCCGCACACAAGCTCCACACGGCTCTTATGGGCTTTTCCCCAGGAGGGAGAAGGGACTGACGCAGCCAGTCAGTCCCTTCTCCCTCCTCGTAGAAAAGCCCACAGGAGCCACGCACTCCTTAGAGGGTACGCGGCTCCTGTGGGCTTTGGCGGGAGGTGGGGGTATTGCCATAGCCGCACGCAGCCTCTCCCTGCCGGAGAGGTTGTGCAGGGCTAAAGAAGCCATAGCCCCATTCAGCCTCTCCCAGCTGGAGAGGTTGCAGGCGGCTATGGCAGAAGCCAAGACAGCGAGCAGGATGCGTCCTGCTCGCTGTTTTGGCTTCTTTGCTCGGGGGGGGGGGGCACTGGGCAGAGAAGGGGAGAATTTTTTTTCCTCCTTCTCCCCCCCAAAACAAGATGCGTCCAATGGTCGGGTGCGTCCTATAGAGCGAAAAATACGGTGCCTGCACACACAAAGGGCACTGTGACCAGCCGGTCATGCATGTGGTACTTGAAAGGGGTCTTGAGCCAAAGAAAGGCCAAACATGGTGCAGGAGATTTTAAAGCAGCAAGGCTGCCATTGGGATAGTCAGGTGGTGGGGCTTAAACCAGGGGTCAGCAACCTTTTTCAGCTGTGGGCCGCTCCACTGTCCCTCAGACCATGTGGTGGGTCAGACTATATATATTTTTGGGAAGGGGGAATGAACAAATTCCTATGCCCCACAAATAACCCAGAGATGCATTTGAAATAAAAGCACACATTCTACTCATGTAAAAACACCAGGCAGGCCCCACAAATAACCCAGAGATGCATTTTCAATAAAAGGACACATTCTACTCACATAAAAACACGCTGATTCCTGAACCGTCCACAGGCTGGATTGAGAAGGCAATTGGGCCGGATCTGGCCCCTGGGCCTTAGGTTGCCTACCCCTGGCTTAAACTTTCTTTCCCCTATGCTGAGAGAGTGCAGTTATGTCTTAGGGCAGGATTCACCTTAGGAGCTCTGTCCACAGAAGTCCTGAGAAATGAGGTTTGCTTCCCCCACCCCGCATCTCCCCACACACCCCCTGAAATGGTCCTGGGGAGTTTGGGAAGGGACTGTCAAGCTGATGTTCTTGCATGGATGGAACATTTGTGGTAGTATGACATTAAAACTCATGTTTTTACTCTTCCAAAATTTGTCTGTGGAATATTTGTTTTGGTGAATTACACTAATTGACATGGTACTTAATGGAGCTCTATTATTATTATTATTATTATTATTATTATTATTATTTGACTTTATATACCGCCCTATTCCCACAGGTCTAGGGCCAATTAACTGTTTCTAATCAAAAGAACTCAAAATGTCTGTATTTTTTCCTAGATTGAGGGAGATAGAAGAGAGGTTACATGGACTGAAAAAATCCACCATATCTAAGACACCTGCCTTAAAATTCAAGGTACAAATAAGTAAGAAATGTGCTGTTCTGCTAATGGCTCACATTTAGCAAGAAATGTTTTTCAGGTTCCACCTTTATTTATTGCTATTTATTTAATTTCTAAGCTGTCACTCAAAATATAAATATGTAGGGATAAATATTTTTTTAGAAACTTCAGAACTGCAATTAAAATAGTACAGCAGTAAAAACATTTCAAAGCAGAGAGTAAAAAACCCTAACTCGGGCACTGAAAGCACGTGAAGCAAAAAAAGGGTTAACCAACACTAAAGGCAAACTGGAATAAAGTGAGCAGGTCATATCTCTTGGGGGAGGGAGTTCCATAGACTCCATGACCTCACCAACAAAAAAGCCCTTTCTCTTGTGTGGTCCACTATCCTAATCATGCCTACTTGTGGGCATACTGCCAGGGCTCTAAAAATGCTCAGGCAGCTTCATAAGTAGTATAGGTAGTCCTTGAAGTAATTGGTCCCATATTTTTTAGAGCTTCAAAGGTCAATACCAGCACTGTGTATTGGATCTTTAAGCTTCCAAACTTAAGACTGGTAAGACCCACTCCTAGGCACTGTCACTTCCACAGATACTGCCAAGTCCAACAGGACCCTCAAACTACAAACTTGGCCTTTTAGAGAGAGTGCAACACTACCCAGAACCATTGGAACATCTCCACCCAGAGCAGTCTGCTTCTTTACCACACTACTTCCATCTTCTCTGGATTATGTTTCAGTTTGCTGGCTCTCATCGCTCCTCGAGGCTTGTGTTCAGGCGTTCCACAACCTCCATGGGATTAAGAGGTGGAAACAAAGATGCAGAACTGTGTGTTATCAGCATATTAATGACACTTTCCCCCTAGTGGCTTAATGTAGATGTTAGAAAGCATGAGGGAGAGTACAGGACTTTGCAGTAGTCAGGAGGGAAATCCCTCCAGCACCACCAGCTGATTGCATCTCACCAGAAAGGACTGGATTCTACACCCCACTGTGACTTCCAAGCCCATTCTGGGAAGGCAGTCCAGAAGGAGGATACCAACACTCCAGCAAGAATTGGTTCACATTCAGTTTCTTAATGTTGCTCTCCCTTGAAATGCAGCCCAGCCTATAATGCTCATGCGTTTTTATGTATCTAAAATAACTACAAATCCAGTGAAATCAGCATCAAAACCAACAGCAACAGCACAAAGATAACGGGAAGTCTGTATCTGCAAAACATTGATCAGTTAATGCATATACAAGCTCAGCTTCATTAGATTGTCTTGAATACAAGCCACATCTCTGATATTGAGCGGAGTTTGTATTTTAGTGAATCTAGTTCGATTTTTCTGTAAGGTCAAGTAATAATGTGTAATGCATAAGTTTGCTTGGGAACCAAGGTTGTCAAATATGAAGAGTTTGGCTGTTGAGGAGATTTGGGGCCTCTGCTGTTAAGATGTCCGTAGGGTCTGTGACTCAGTGGCACATAAGAGCTTTCAGATTCAACCCGACATCCCCAACAAGGTGGGTCTCTGATACGAGGGTTGGGAAAGGCTCATGCGTTGAGTTAAACATAGTTAAGGCACAGCCTGATTTCGTATAAGGTATGTAGTAAGTTGATACGCAGCATGTACACATGTTGGATATTTTATGGAACTATCTTTTCTGCTTGCTTGATGCTCTTGTGTGATTTTTTTTAAAAAAGAAACTTAATCATGCAGAGCATTATTTTTAAAGATAGTTAAGTAGTAGTTACAAGCTTCTTCCGATTTCCCATCCATTTGTCACCAACTGCATTTCTGCTATGGAAATGCACCAAAACCTTCTGCCTGCAGCCTCTTCCTCAGTGCAGCAGTTAGGTTTGGGGGAAGCATCTTGTTATAGAAAATACTTCTCCATCTGTGCTCTGAAGGGTCATCTTTGTCTCCCAGCCTCCCCTGCACCTCCCATGGGATACCTCTTTCATTGGAATTTGCTTAGACAGCAGTTTTGAGGTATATTTGCAAGTAGCCCATGTGGCCTTCCTATAGCTATCAAAAGATGTAAAAAGACTAGTAATTATTACACACTGTGATTTCCCCCAATTTGTAACGTACTATGAAGCGATGAGATAGCTCTACACACCCAACCCTTGCAAAACAGAAAAACAACCCAACCCAGTATATGCTAGAAAGCTGCCTTTTTCTCTGCCTGTTAATATCAAATAAATGTCTCCTTAGGTTGAGAATTTCTTCTGTATGGGATCTCCATTAGCAGTGTTTTTGGCCTTGCGTGGCATCCGACCAGGAAACAGTGGAAGTCAAGATCACATTCTGCCCAGAACTATTTGTAACCGGTTGCTAAACATTTTTCATCCAACAGATCCAGTGGTGAGTGTTAGTGCAGTAACAAGCTTTCACCTCAAGAGCAGAGGCGGCCCTACCATGAGGCAAGGTGAGGCGGCCCCTCAGGTTGTGGATTTTGGAGTGGAAAAGTCAGGTGGGAACCACAGAGCACAATCCCAGAAGGGATGGGTTTGAAAAAGAAGGGATTTTTGTTGCTGTAGAGCTACCCTTCATTTCGATGGGGATTGCACAGGAGGACTTGACAGTGGGTTGTGTGTGCCCCAGATTTTTGTCAATGGAATTGACGAGCACACGTCATTTGGGTTTTCCGCCTCAAGCAGCAAAATGTCTTGGGCCGGCCCTGCTCAAGAGTATTTCTAAATAGCATCTACTGAAGACCTGTCAAAGGCATTGGCTCACCAAAAATGTCCCCATTGACGCAAGTAGGTTTGTCATGTAGCACAGCCTGGCAGAACAAGCCATCTTCCATTAGGGTGAAGACAAGATGCAATACAAGGAGAGTTCAAAGCCCAATCCTTAGCCACCTCCTGCAATTGACAGCAAATCGGATGCTGGATCAGCAATCTATGCCTTCTTTATTTTTAAAAGGGCTGTGTGAGCATCATGCCTTTTTTTTTTTGTCTGTTTCTTTATTTTTATTTTTTAAAATTAAACTGCAGAACTTTTCTTGTGATTGGGAGCACGTGCATTGCTTGGCAATATCCCAGTGCACCCAGCAATTGGTATATTATTTATCATTTGGTTTATATCCTGCCTTTCTTCCGAAAGGAGCCAAGGTCAACAATGGGCAGCTTCTGCTGGAAACGTACAGAACCGGCTACACAAACACACACACACACACACACACACACACACGATGCACACTGCAAAAGGGAATGTACAATTTTAACAGAATGCAGCAATAGCACTTCTAGAGCAGCCTGAAACGCTATGTTTAGTGTACTTCTAGCGTCTTACTTTATTTATTTTTTCTCAGTTGTGTTGAAATCAGAGGGAAGTTGTGGTGAAATGTTCAATATCCGTGAAATTTTCTTTTAAACACAGTTCAGATACATTGGGAGTAGTTCACGTAATGAACCCTGTCAGCAAGGACTTCTGTTTCTGCAGCAGGGCTTCCCACCCCCATCTGCTCTATGGGGATTGGGAGAACCCCAGAACGTGTGGGGGGGAAAGAAGAGGGAAGATCATTCCATCAGGCAAGTTGAAGCCTTGTACAGATAGAACCCCTTAGCAGTGTGAACCAGCTGCACATACCATTATCAAACCCTGAAGCAGCAGCTATTTGGGGTTTCACAGATGCAGGGTAGCTGTTCTTGAAATTTGAAAAAAACAACATGCATCTGTCCAGAAACCTTCCCTTCAGTCAATTTCTTCATCTTTAATGCTTCATCTTTAATGCAAGTCTTCATCTTTAGCAAGACTTCTGGGAGCAAGGAGCATGTGATCTCCAATGTTCCTTGGCCTGGAATGATTCTATGCTGCTTGTTACTTAGTCACTCGTTAGATGGGGGAGTTTAGAATGCCCAGTTTTAATACAAAGAAAAATAATAGTAACAAGTCTCTCCCATAAAGCATTCATTGTTTAGAATAGGTCCATGTCATAAGCAGAGGGCCCTGAGACAGCAGTGGTTGTCCTTTCTAAGTATTCAGATTGCAAATGGAAGGAATAAGAGAAGTGAATTGTTGCCTTCCACTCAAGCCCTCCCGTCTCTTCTTATTTACAGGCCTATAGACTAGAACCCTTAATTCTGAAGCACTATAGCAACATTTCTCCAGTCCAGATCCACTGGTATAACACCACGAACCCTCTACCTTACGAGCACATGAAGCCAAGTTTCCTCAACCCGGCAAAAGAATCTACCTCAGTCTCTGAGAGCGACTCTCTCCCAACATTGCCCAGCCCAACAACGTCACCTGTCCTGGCTCGACGGCACTATGGGGAGTCCATAACCAATATAGGCAAAGCAAGTATAATGGGTAACTATTCTTGAAGCCTTGGAAAACCTGGTGCCCCTGTGTGCATATCATACCCTCCAAGGAATAAAATGATCTGTCGGCAGTTCGAATCCCCGCGACGGGGTGAGCTCCTGTTGCTCGGTCCCTGCTCCTGCCAACCTAGCAGTTCAAAAGCATGTCAAAGTGCAAGTAGATAAATAGGTACCACTCCGGCGGGAAGGTAAACGGCGTTTCCGTGCACTGCTCTGTTAAAGGGACTGCTCTGGTAAAGGGACCCTTAACCATTAGATCCAGTCGTGACCGACTCTGGGGTTGCGGCGCTCATCTCGCTTTACTGACTGAGGGAGCCGGTGTACAGCTTCCGGGTCATGTGGCCAGCACGACTAAGCCGCTTCTGGCGAACCAGAGCAGCGCACGGAAACGCCGTTTACCTTCCCACCGGAGTGGTACCTATTTATCTACTTGCATTTTGAGATGCTTTCGAACCGCTAGGTTGGCAGGAGCAGGGACCGAGCAACGGGAGCTCACCCCGTTGCGGGAATTCGAACCGCCAACCTTCTGATCGGCAAGTCCTAGGCTCTGTGGTTTAACCCACAGCGCCACCCGCGTCCCTTTTTTGACAGCTTATATACTGCTTAATTGCAAAAGTCTCTAAGTCGTGAATGATGCCACGGGCCCTGTCCAAGTGGTGTCTAGCTTTTGTGCCATGAGATTCCACATGGTGCGCATGATTGCAGTGGAGGCGCTAACTGGCGGGAGGTGGTATTTTCCCTATGTCAGGAGGCAGTGGGTTGAGCACAGTGCGAAATGTGGTATCCCCACAATGTCTGGACTCCCTGCAACAAGAAAACAGCAGCTCCTCCTTGATCATATTATAGAGTGTATCTAAATACTACCATCACATTCTACGTTTGTTAAAAAAATAAAAACATAATTTTATTAATCTAGATTTCCAAGATCGCCTACAAAAGAGAACCGTAAAACAAATATAAAACAGATCAGAAACAAAAGCAGCTATCGTAGCAATAGTAAAAATACAAAAAGCAGTAGATATAAAACCAGTTAACTTTTTAGACATTTTTTTTAAAAAAAGATTGCCCAGGATTTTAACACATTTTTAAGGTGTTCACCTAAAGTTGTAATTAGTGAACCCTTTGAATAGTGGTACCAGATGTCTTTTCAAGATTAGCATCTGCAGCATTGTAGCTTGTACTCTATCCACAAGGTGGCAGCAGAGTCAGATGAAAAGGCCAACATGATCGTGTGGGGAAGACGTGGCTTCTGGTTTGGGGCAGAGGGGATGTGTTTATCATGACACGTTTTTTGTCCCGGAGTGCTGTGTGACTGCCAAGTTGAAACTCCCCTTGTGTTGTGCTGAATACAGGAGCTGCTAGCATCGGGAAAGGCCTTGGAGGGATGCTCTTCTCGAGATTTGGACGTGCCAGTGCTCCCGCTTCCCAGGCACTTGAGGCAGGAAAAGAAGGGCCAGAACTGGAGGAGAAGAAGCCATCCTTGAGCCAGGTGTCCATCGGAACTCAGACCTTCCCACACAGCAGCTCCGGCTTCTTAGATCCGACAAGTGAGCAAAAGCAGCAGAAATCCTAGCCTTGGCTTCTCCTTTTTCTTCAAAAGGGAAACTTTTTCAGGGTGTACATTGAAAACAAATGGGCCACGTGGGCTCTTGCAGTGGAGTCCTTGTGCATCTGTAGCAGTCTTAAAGATGGTGTGTTCCATTCCTACAAATCTGGGGTTCCTAAAACTGCCTCACGCCTAGGCTCCCTAAATCAAGCATGGTAGCAATTCCTGCCTCCCCAGGCTCACCTGTTTTTCTTGTTCTTGGGACGAACAGTTTGTGTAGTCCTTGCTTTTTTCTGATTTCCCCCCTTTCTCCAAAGACCCGTGGCCTGAAGGGTACCATGGTTTACACAGAAGGGTACAACTTTGAAACATCACATCTACCCTTGGCTGTTCCCTGCGTCACGCTTAGTAGGATCTGGCCGATGGGCTGCTTAGTTCCAATGGTGCTACTGTCACAGCCCCCACCCACCCCCATATTTTGGGATCCATATCGAATCAGGAGGTGAGGGAATAGCTTAGTTGTTGCCAGAGCCCCCACCCCAATAAGCACAAGCAAAGAACAGAACTGGGAGCGCTGTGTTGTTCTGGCAATAATCCTTTGTGGTTTTGTTCTTGCTTCCTTCCTAGTGGACCTGGAGCACAGGATCGACTTTGAGCTCAGGGAAGGCCTGGTGGAGAGCAGGTACTGGTCTGCTGTCACATCACACACGGCTTATTGGTCGTCCATGGATATTGCTCTCTTTCTTCTCACCTTCATGTACAAGCAGGACCAAGAGGACCAAGAGGAGGAGGATGGCATCAAGTCACACTTAGAGCCTGTTTGATTGTAGCCTCGGGGGTGGGTGGGGGGGTAGGGAGGGAAGTAGGGAGAGGATGAAACTTGACAAGTGGCACAAAGCAGCCTAAGTTCAACTTCTGTTTCTAAGGCATGGAGGTTTCAGGTTTAAATGCATGTCCGGATTCCTTCCTTCCAAGATTATTTCTCCTTTGCGGCACATTTCCACTTCTGTGCTAATTGAGGCTTTCCCAGAAGGCTGCTCTCAGTTCCCCCTCGTACAGCCCTGCAGCAGCACCTTCAGCGTCCATCTCCCCAGGTTAGCATAACTGCTGTTTAACAGAATTCGTTTTTTTAAGTGCAAAGATTACTCTGGTTCCAGAATTCATTTTCATTTCAGAAAAAAATGCCTGCAAACCTAAAACAGCCATGCTCTGTGTCCTTTGTATTGGTAAATAAGAAGCAAAGTGGGTATCATAGTTCTAATCTGAAGTCTGTTGCTCCAGGTTCCATTGAAATTCCTTTGGGATGGCAGACACAAAGGGGTGTGCTAACACAACTCATCCAGAAACTAAAACAGGCATGAGGCAAATATTTTGAAATACTGTAATTATAATTTATTATTACCTCTGACTAACTGTTTTGTTTCACTCCAGTGTGTAAAAAGCGTTACTTTTCTACTGTTTTTTCCCCGTTTTTTGTTTTTGTTTTGGGGGGGGGCATAATTTAAAGAACCACATTTATTTTCTACAGTGTTAAGACTTTATTCCTCAAATGACATATCTTTGTACTATTCAAAAGGAGCTATGGACACTGTGGCACACTTTTCAGTATTTTTTCATTAAAAATAAACATTTGTGGATCACACAAACAACACTTGCTATACAGTTCTTCTCTGTGGGTAAGTACAGTCTCTGCGGAGAGCAGGCTTCTCCCTGCATAGCGTGCACTTTAGAGAACGTGCAGCACTTCAATTTCTTCTCAAATTTTAAAATGTTATTTAGGAATTTCAATGCAAGCAAGTGGTGGAAGCTGAGCCTTGAACTTCAACTTCCTCAGTCATCAAGGAGTGTATTAGCATGCGGCCCTGGACATTTGGACCAGCATTCCCTAAGCTTGTGCCTTCCAGGTATTTTGGATCACACATCCCATCAGCCCTAACCAGCACTGCTGGAGAACACCAGGTTAGGGAAGGGCGGATTGAACCATTTTTAAGAGACTTGGGAAAGTGATGCTAGCCAGGATCCAAAAAAAGAGGCATCCATAGTTTTGTCAGCTGTTTTTCTTAACAACTGTTTGCAGTGCCAGTGAGACCCATCTGCTTTCAAAGGGGCTGCTTTTGTGGAAAGAACAGCAAAAATCAGCTTCCAGACAGGCTCCCTGTTCCCAAGACATCCCCCTTCTCAGTATTTCACGTAGCATTTTCGAAACGCACAAAGATGGCTGCTTATTAGCCTTATATGTGGATCTGAGTCTCCTTTTGTCCTGGCTCACCCCAGCTAAAGGAGACAGACGTCTGATAGCTTTTATTGATACAAGAAGCGCTCGCAACAACTCCCGTGGGGCTCCGGGTGCGCACACCCTGAGCAACAGTCCCCCACAGATGTGCGCCCTGTGGAGCAGTTACTGCAGCAGTGATGCCCCACCCCTCTGCCAGCTTAAGTAACCTCCCCTGACAGGTTGCGCGCCCGCAACCTGAGACTTCTGCTGCATGGAAGTAAGCAAACAGCAGGGAGGTGGGGAGTCTACTGACCCATCTCTCACCTTAACGCCACATCCTGCCCACCTTCCTCCGTCTTAGACTGCCCTGACTCTCCCTCCGCCCCCTGCCGTGGCGCCAAACCCCATAAATTGCTGGTCCCCTCTCCTGGGTCACTCTCCTGGTCCACTCACTCCAACATACACTCTTCAGAGGCCTGCTAGTCTTGATGACACCTTTCTACTTTGTATTCGACACAATCAGCATAAATAAAAAACTGCCGATAAAACAGATTAAAGCACAGAAAACCAGACTAGCACATAGGGATTGCAAACAGCAATAAAGCAATTTAAAGCCAGCCCACAAGCATATTTAAATCAAAGCTGAAAGTTCTAACCGAAAAGGGCAGAACAATCTTCTTACAATCTCCAGATTTCAGAAGTATAATAACCGCATGGAAATGCTACACAAACTGGCAGTCGGAGTGTTACGTTGCAAATTTGGTAGTTTGGTAGAATGGCAGCATACTTGAGGGTTTTTGCAACAGGGTGGGTATCTTCAGAGGTTGATTATTGTGTGTTGGAA
The DNA here is from genome assembly GCF_951804945.1 of Podarcis cretensis. NCBI lineage: Eukaryota > Metazoa > Chordata > Lepidosauria > Squamata > Lacertidae > Podarcis > Podarcis cretensis. Next base: position 4,496,439 of record NC_137170.1, read on the forward strand.
TGTCAAAGGTTGCTTCATTTTCTGTCACTTTGGAATGCAAGCGAGCTTCTACCATATTAACAGTCATGAAACGGGCTTAAAAGCAGACTCCGCTGAAATCCTTTCAAGATCTGTGATTATCTCAAATTTGTGAAGGCAAAGCTTAATGTCAGAGTGATTTGGAATGCTTATTTCTCTGAAGGAACAGACAGTAAAAAAGAAAACATGGCATAGTACTGGAAAAACTCACATGCTGTCTGATCATGTCCACAACCCTGGGTTCACTGGTGAGATAGAAGGGGGTGCTTAAAAATGCCATCCCCTATTACCAGCTTTAAATGTCAGGCAATTGCTCTTATTAATATATAAAGTAACATGAAATGAAAGTGGCCTTTGGCAGCTACAGAGTGCATTTAGCTTACCAATGACGAGTGGAATTCACAGATTTGGAAGAAAGGCCTTCTGAATGCCCGAAGTTAGTAGTTCCTGGCAGACTCCGGCATCTCCTTTTCCAGAAATCAATCTGGATGTGGCAATCCCTGTTTCCATTCTTACGACTAACAAAGATTGTGACGCCCATCCTCAGCAGTACTACTGCTCCTTTGAAAATGATAATATACATAAGGATGTATATTTGCTGTATTTAAGAAGGTGCCATTATCTGCATGTGGTGCCTGGGCAGTGTGCTGAACAGAACCAGGAACTTTCAAGAGGAAAACCCAGCTTCTCGGTACTCCCCCCCACTTTTTTTTTTTTTTTTTTTTTTTTTTTTTTTTTTTTAAGGGATGACATCCAATTTCGTTGCACTGTGCAATGTTGCACTTGTGTAATGACAATAAAGAATCTATCTATCTATCTATCTATCTAAAAGATGAGGTCTGTGCAACTTTATACACTTCAAGCTGTGCACCACCTGTGTAATTCTAGGTCCACAACCACTGCTGCTCTGTAGCTCCAAGCAGGCAGCAGTGCCAAGTTTTATGTTCATTGGCCAGCCATACACTGAGGACAGTGACCCTGAGCATAATCTTGAGTTGTGCCCAGGGCCTGGTGCAAGATTTAAGTGTTGCTGAGCTAAATTAAAGCGCTGTGACAGTGCTTTAGTAGAGTATAAGACTCAGGTTCATGGGTTTGAGCAAAAAGATTCCTGCATTGCAGGACCCTTGGGATCTACATGACCCTTGGGATCCCTTCCAACACGACAATTAGATGATTCTAAACATACATGTGGGGACGCAGGTGGCGCTGTGGGTAAAAGCCTCAGTGCCTAGGGCTTGCCGATCGAAAGGTCGGCGGTTCGAATCCCTGTGGCGGGGTGCGCTCCCGTCGTTCGGTCCCAGCGCCTGCCAACCTAGCAGTTCGAAAGCACCTCCGGGTGCAAGTAGATAAATAGGGACCGCTTACTAGCGGGAAGGTAAACGGCATTTCCGTGTGCGGCTCTGGCTCGCCAGAGCAGCGATGTCACGCTGGCCACGTGACCCGGAAGTGTCTCCGGACAGCGCTGGCCCCCGGCCTCTTGAGTGAGATGGGCGCACCAACCCCAGAGTCTGGCAAGACTGGCCCGTACGGGCAGGGGTACCTTTACCTTTACCTTTAAACATACATGTAAATGGCCGATTGCCAAGAAAATCCAACACGTTATATCAGGCATAGGCAAACTCTGCCCTCCAGATGTTTTGGGACTACAACTCCCATCATCCCTAGCTAACAGTGGTCAGGGATGATGGGAATTGTTGTCTCAAAACATCTGGAGGGCCGAGTTTGCCTATGCCTGCTTTATATGCGACCTAATGCTGAAAGTCTCATAAGTGGCTTGCAAAAATAGACAAGAAAACAAGCAATAGTGGGAAGCACCAAACCATTTTTTTATACTGGAATGCCGCTCTAGATGTCTGGCAGTATATAAACATGTCTCTCAATCCATCTGCTAAGCAGAACATCATCCTCTGCAAGATAACCGGGCCTGGTCAAATGCTCTTCTCTGATCCACTTTTGTATTTATATGGCCAGGAAAGCTGCCTGTTTTATCTCTGGCCTTAAACAGTGTGCATGAGTCAGAATGAGTCCTCTCTGCAGCCCTGGTTTTGGCTGGAGGAACATTGCATTGTCCATTACCTTCTGGTTTCTTCATTAACCAAAGGGGTGCATTTTTCTCTTCCTTCCCGCCCTCCCCAACCTCTTCTTGTTGATTCATCCTCAAAATATGTTTTCTACCCAGAACATCTATTTTAATGCTTCTCCCTTGTTTTCAAAAGTGTTTTCTTCAGCAAAGAACTCTCCCCTCACTTCTTTCCCTTACAAATTATTAGCCTTTCAAAACTGCACCTTCTGTAAATCATTTTCCTGGGTAGCCACTCATCTATAATCCTTGATCTCCCATTGCACTGTGGCCTGTGGGTCCAGTTTGATCAGGTGAAGGATTCCAGGAAGGTCCCATAACCTCTCTTTATCACATGGTCCAGCCCCAGGACCCATGCAAGAGTTGCACCAGAATCCTAACACAGCCTCAAAAATAAAAACCACTGAATTCAGGGGTGTTGGCTTAAATATATATATCAAAAAGTGCATAGCATAGAAGCCAAAGACTAGCTTTCCCTCGCTGCTGGTCAATTGCAGCCAGGCCTAGATAGCTGGGGTTAGAGGAGAGGATTTCCAGGCACGTTGGCGTCGTGGTGCCCTCCATTGCCCATGGTCATGTTGGCAGGAGCTGATGGGATCTAATGTCCCAATAGTTGGAAGGCACCAGGTTGGGGAAGCCTATATTAAGGCAGAGATGGTGGTGGAAGCAATAGAATAAAATAAGTTTTATATTTTGATTTTTTTCTATGAACTGCCCTGAGACCCCCAGGTAAGGGGGGTATATAAATTCAATACATCATCATCTACTGAGGAACAGAGAAGAATATGAGCTCAAAGCTGCATGGAAAACTCTTTACTGCCCAGCAGATTTCAAGTGCTACAACTATTCAGGGGCAGCAATAATTCAGTCTAGTGTTTCAGATGAGGGCTTCACCTGGCCCTATCTGGTGATATTGGGACCTTCCTCATTACTGTTATTCATTGGTATTGTAATTTTTTTAAAAAAATTAATATCCTGCCCTTCCTCTCAAATGAGCCCAGGATGGGGGGAAACAAACCAGCACAACTTTTCAAAGATTATAAAATCTGAAAACATTGTAAAAAGCAGAGAGAACAGAGTGTTTTGGGGCAAAGCTGAGGGCTTTTGTAATTTCCATTAAAAAAGAATAAGGAATAAATGAGTAATTGCTACACAGTTTGTTGCATGGGATCCTATGCCCAGATAATTCTGCTCATGTGCAGGCACTAAACTATTTTCTACTTAGCATAAATGGATTCTTCTCAAAGACATCACAGCTGTTGCTAACTGCAGTCACCCAGTGCAGAATCCAGCTTTTTGAGATTCTTGGCTTCCTCCCCCCCCCCTTTTTTTTTTTAAGGTACAAATAAATGCTGGCTTGAATGTGTGTGGGCAGAAATGCTGCTGTAGATTCAAAAATGGGGGGATTTTATGGATAAGATTTCCAGCAGGATTTTTGGAGTGTGTGTGGAGATCTTCAGTGCTCTGCATAGCAATTTGATCCATACCATTGATCACAAACATAGACTATATAAGGGAAGTTAGTCAAAAATGGAGTAAGTTCTGCAAACGCATGCTTTCTCCAGCTTACGGAATTCAGATTTGCATTTTGTGGGAGCTTTTGTTTGCCCAGAATTCGGGTTGCCTGCTGGCAACATTTAAATTTTATTTTTAAATCCAGAGTGCACAGAACTACTGTATATCATATTCTGATTGTGACGTGAACAGTAATGAGCAATGTAACTCTTCAGCACCTTCTGGCTTGTTTCCCCACAAATTGCACTTAGACACGGCCTGTTTTGCCAAGGCTGCCTGGGAAAGCACAACATGCCTTCCAGATTTCTGTGGCTCTTCCAGGGATGGAGTTTCCACATCAACGCTGAGCTGTCAATGGAACGGCTGTGTTGGCACTACAGAATCCATTCTTGCCCTGGGCACAGCTGTGAAGCCCAGCCAAACCGAAACAATGCTGGGAATGCTGGGGTGATGATGGTGGACTGTGTGGGCAGCCAGGGAGAGAAAAGCAATCCAATAAACAGCAGTGGTTTGGAGGGGAACGGCTGTGAGAAGGAGGGAGAAGGGGCAGAACAGAGAGGAGCAGGGGTGAAATGGGGGGTTTGCAGGCATTTTCAATGGTGTTTCAAATACACACAATTTCACTTAAACGTGTAGTGCCTTGGAACCTAACCCCCACATAAATTAGGAGTTGCCTGTACATTCCACTGGAAATAGCAGAGAGAGGGGTGCATGGCAGAAAGAGGAAGATAAGCATTTATTATCGGTGGAGCGGCCACATAACACCAGTCTTGAAAGACCTACACTGGCTCCCAGTACGTTTCCGAGCACAATTCAAAGTGTTGGTGCTGACCTTTAAAGCCCTAAATGGCCTCAGTCCAGTATATCTGAAGGAGTGTCTCCACCGCCATCGTTCTGCACGTACACTGAGGTCCAGCGCCGAGGGCCTTCTGGCAGTTCCCTCACTGCGAGAAGCCAAGTTACAGGGAACCAGGCAGAGGGCCTTCTCGGTGGTGGCGCCCGCCCTGTGGAACGCCCTCCCACCAGATGTCAAAGAAAAGAACAACTACCAGACTTTTAGAAGACATCTGAAGGCAGCCCTGTTTAGGGAAGCTTTTAATGTTTGATGCATTACTGTATTTTAATATTTTGTTGGAAGCCGCCCAGAATGGCTGGGGAAGCCCAGCCAGATGGGCAGAGTATAAATATATTATTATTATTATTATTATTATTATTATTATTATTATTAGGCAAAGAGGGTGGCAGAGAGAGTAAAGGGGTGGAGCAATTTGGTGTTACCAACAAAGGTCCATATAGTTAAAGCTATGGTTTTCCCAGTAGTGATGTATGGAAGTGAGAGCTGGACCATAAAGAAGGCTGATCGCCGAAGAATTGATGCTTTTGAATTCTGGTGCTGGAGGAGACTCTTGAGAGTCCCATGGACTGAAAGAAGATCAAACCTCTCAATTCTGAAGGAAATCAGCCCTGAGTGTTCACTGGAAGGACAGATCCTGAAGCTGAGGCTCCAAGACTTTGGCCACCTCATAAGAAGAGAAGACTCCCTGGAAAAGACCCTGATGTTGGGAAAGATGGAGGGCACAAGGAGAAGGGGACGACAGAAGACGAGATGGTTGGACAGTGTTCTCGAAGCTACCAGCATCAGTTTGACCAAACTGCGGGAGGCAGTTTGTGCTCTGGTGCTCTCTCTGCAGGAGAGCCTGGTGTGCTCTGGTCGAGGGGGTCACGAAGAGTTGGACAGGACTAAACAACAACAACAACAATTTGGTGTTAGCTCCACCCACTTGCAGCTCTAGCTCTGCCCACCAATGGCTCTGGTCCCTGATTGACTTTTTGCATGGGTGAATGACTGTGGGTTGATGGCTCTTCATAGCCTCCTCTCTTAATGTTTGGGTCTCTTCCCAAGATAGCAGGGACCACCTGCTATCTTTTCCTCCATTCAAATAGAGATGAACTAAGGTCCCTTTCTTGATGTTCCATCCATGTACACCCAACAGAGGAAGTGCCTCCTCGCTCACTAGAACTTCCTGTCCCTGGACGTCCACCAAGGCCTGACATTGAATATCCTCTGAAAGTGCCCTTAGACTTTCCTAGTTCAGCTGAAACTCAGCAGCTAAGCCCAAACCTTAGAAGATTACATATAAATAAAATCATTGAAAAATTGTTGCAAATGGATGTGTTTTATTTATTATTCAAAAGCTGGCGGCTCTGCTTGACCATTTTTTCCCTATTCTAAAGTGTTGCTCTTCACCCTGAGCCAACAGAAAGGTACAGCAGAGGAATGAAACAAAATAAATGGATATTAGTGACAAGTGTGGCATTGATAACAAGAATGTCCCCCAATGTGGGACAATGATAAGAAGAATGCCCCCCAAATGTGGATGGTGTTTGCTTCCCTACCCCACCCCAAGCTTTGGTATTTCATTCCATAATGGAAAATAACAGTTACTCTTTCTGGGTGGAGTTGCAAAAAGTCTTCCAAAGACATGAGTCAGGCATCAAAACAATCTGGAAAGGAGCATTAAAATCTATATTTTCAAACAGTATATTGACATAGTTTTGTCTTCTGGGTTTTGAACGTCTGAAATGGCAAGAAATTCCAGCTTCAAGCTCTTCGGACAGAATGACTGCGATGCAAGTTTCCTGCTCAAAACAGCAACCCCATCTTGAGATGCTTCTCTCCTGGTAATGTGGTTTGAAGTAGTTTTGGAAACAAGTGAAGGGACATCATCATGTATATTGATGTGTGTTGCTTTGTCTTAAGGTAAAGGTAAAGGGACCCCTGATCATTAGATCCAGTCGTGACCGACTCTGGGGTTGCGGCACTCATCTTGCTTTATTGGCCGAGGGAGCCGGCGTACAGCTTCCGGGTCATGTGGCCAGCATGACTAAGCCGCTTCTGGCGAACCAGAGCAGCACACAGAAACGCCGTTTACCTTCCTGCCAGAGCGGTACCTATTTATCTACTTGCACTTTGACGTGCTTTCGAACTGCTAGGTGGGCAGGAGCAGGGACCGAGCAACGGGAGCTCACCCCGTCACAGGGATTTGAACTGCCAACCTTCTGATCGGCAAGTCCTGATTGGCAAGCTCTGTGGTTTAACCCACAGCGCCACCCGCCTCCTGTTGCTTTGATTTACATTTCCTTAAAATAGCAACCAATTAATAACAACGTTCCTTTTCCCATTGTCATTCTTGGCAGCCACTGGGGAGCATAAGCAGTACCAGAGCAGAGCAGGTAGAAGTGGGGAAGAGCTCCCACAAACACTGCTGGCCCCCTGGGTAACCCAAAGGAACATTTCAATGGTTTATCTTAGATTGAAACTAAACAGAGCCTTTGCATTTCACATGTACTTTTTAAAAAAATGCAAATAGCAGCAGCTACTACTGGAGGGAGCCCCTTCCCCCACTAGAGCCCAGCCCTCAGATGCCATGGGAAATGAGACTTCCCCTCCAGATGCAAGCAGCAGCTTCACAGGAGCACCTTTCATCCAGATTGCAGCAGGGCTGGAAAGGGTTAAACTCCCTGCCCCACCCCTGCCTGTGGCAATTACAATTAGCAGCCCTGCCAGCCCCACACAGCTGCTATCTGACTGTCTTAAAATAGGCATTTTAAATGCAGAGAAGAGGTTCAGCACCATGTCTTTAGAGAAGCCCACTTCCTAAAAGAGCTGCAAGCCTGAGCTCTAAATGTCACACACAACCTCTTTTATTCTATTAAAAACATGGACTTAATTGGGACTTGTGGGTTTATATTCCCACTATGGTTGACAGCAGAGCATAACACAGCATAGAAAGAAATACAGTATTGCTTCCCACAATTGCAACTGTTAATGGACCACTATGCTTCTCTTGTGCACATCAGTTGAGCTTTTCCATGGAAACCCCAAGCAGACAACATTTCTTTTTTTAAATATATTTTTATTAATATTTACATAAGATATTTAAATTCAAACACATCATTCACCTTCTCATTTAGGATTCTCTGAATCCCTTCACTTCCCTCCACCCTTCCATGGTTACCATTGTCATTCTTTTTTTCATCTGCTTATCTTATTTTCTCTAATTTTTTTAATAGTCCATTTCCCCATAGTTTTTTGTACATTGCAAGCATTACTCAAATCCTGCCAAAGTTTTTAGTTGTTTACAGTGTTCTCTTAGATACATTATATATTTCTCCCATTCCTTCTTAACCAAGGAGACAACATCCCCACCCCACCTTCCCACTATATATAAGGTCTGGTGACTTCTGTTTCAGTGTATCTGAAGAAGTGTGCATGCACATGAAAGCTTACACCTAGAACAAACTTAGTTGGTCTCTAAGGTGCTACTGATTTGATCGCCGAAGAATTGATGCTTCTGAATTCTGGTGTTGGAGGAGACTCTGGAGAGTCCATGGACTGCAAGAAGATCCAATCTCTCCATTCTGAAGGAAATCAGCCCTGAGTGCTCACTGGAAGGACAGATCCTGAAGCTGAGACTCCAATACTTTGGCCACCTCATGAGAAGAGAAGACTCCCTGGAAAAGACCCTAGAATCATAGAATCATAGAGTTGGAAGAGACCACAAGGGCCATCGAGTCCAACCCCCTGCCAAGCAGGAAACACCATCAGAGCACTCCTGACATATGGTTGTCAAGCCTCTGCTTAAAGACCTCCAAAGAAGGAGACTACACCACACTCCTTGGCAGCAAATTCCACTGTCGAACAGCTCTTACTGTCAGGAAGTTCTTCCTAATGTTGGGAAAGATGGAGGGCACAAGGAGAAGGGGACGACAGAGGATGAGATGGTGGGACAGTGTTCTCGAAGCTACCAGCAAGAGTTTGACCAAACTGCGGGAAGCAGTGGAAGACAGGAGTGCCTGGTGTGCTCTGGTTCATGGGGTCACGAAGAGTTGGACACGACTAAATGACTAAGCAACAACAACAACAAGGTGCTACTGGACAATTCTTTAATTTTTTATATATATTTCATCTGTCTGACCAAGTGCCCTCAAGTCCACGAAAGCCCCCCCAGAAGGAATGGATCTGTTGCTCTTTAAGGTGCCACAAGGTGCGGGGAGCCACCAAATTGTTCTCTTTTGCAGGCTGTAGAAGCAGCTCAGGAAGCCTGCAGAATCACCCTGCAACCCATGGAGTGGAGCAAGGAGCAGCTCTAATGGCTCGGGGCCCAGCAAACAACAAAGCAAGGCGGTTCATGGGGTGTGTTTGATGTGCAAACAGATCCAGCTGTTGGCACTGGAGTCTTTAATGAGCCTGCTCATATGAAAGCCTTTCATACCCAAGGCCTCCTGTAAATGACTGTCAAAGCCACAGGAGTTCAGGCACTGTGGAAATAACCTTTCTTGTTACAGCCTCTTCCTCCAGGTTTCAAACAGCCCTACGCTTATGCTTACGCAGGGGTCAGCAAACTTTTTCAGCAGGGGGCCGGTCCACTGTCCCTATGACCTTGTGGGGGGGCGGACTATATTGGGGGGGAGGATGAACGAATTCCTATGCCCCACAAATAACCCACAGATGCATTTTAAAGAAAAGGGCACATTCTACTCATGTAAAAACACGCTGATTCCCAGACCATCTGTGGGCCAGATTTAGAAGGCGATTGGGCCAGATCTAGCCCCTGGGCCTTAGTTTGCCTACCCGTGGCTTAGCCCATAGGAACAGTTTTGCCTGCCAGCTTTCGCCATTCTTTTTTGTTTTTTGATTGTTTTTACTTTGCAAAGTTGTTGTTGTACTTCACCAGATCTTAACCTATTACAATATTTGTAAGAAAGGATTCCAAATATATTGAATTTGTCCATGGCAAGTCTGCGTTTATATTGAAGTTGCAGGTATAAATTGTTCATATGTTGAGAGTTTGTAGGTCTTCAATCCAATCGGAGAAGGGAATTGCACTTTTATTTTTTCCAGTTCATCAGTATCTGTCTTTTTGCCATGGTAAGGGTGCAGAGAGTCCACTCTTATTGTCTCTTTGTAAGGTTCCATGTGTTGGGTTTATAATTCAAAAGGATATTTTGCTCTGTAAATGTAAGGTTGTTCTGTACAGTTCTGTTGATAAGTTTGTTGCCTTCTGCCAAAAATCTTTCAACATAGGTTTTAGAGAAGCATTATTCCTATTGCCTCTCCAACAGTTAGAGACCGTATTTTTCGCCCCATAGGACGCACCGTCCCATAGGACGCACCTAGTGGCTTTTTTTTGGGGGGGGGAATAAAGAAAAAAATTATTTCCCCCCCAGGTGCAGGGCTGGCGCGGGGGAAGCCCGAGCTTCCCCCGACCCCAGCCCCCAGAACAGGCTGCTGCCAGCAAGCCTTGCAAGCCCAGCGGAACCTGCAAACTCCAAGACTCCACCATCCACCAATTTTGTTTTACCATCTAGACCAGTCTCCACCAACCTGGTGCCTTCTAGTTAATTTGAACTGCAAGTCCCATATAACCTTGATCAGAATGGCCATTGGTTGACCTAATATGGATTTTGGAATTTACCCCAAGGGCTAAAATAGCTACCTTTTAATGTCCATTTATCTTATACAAGTGTGGTTGACATTGTTATTGGATTTACCTCTGCTCTTCTTTCCTAAGTGCATTTTTAAAATTTCAGTTTCTACAACAACGCAGCCTGAAAAACCACGGCAACAACCTGTGGATGATGAAATCGTGGAAGGAAATCGGACACCCATCCTTTAGTTTGCAAGAGGCATGGCAGACCCACGGCTGGCCATTCAGTCACAATCTCGGTGGGCAAATACATCTCAAGGTATAACATTTCACCGCACACTTTCACAGAAGCCCTGAGTGGGTTGGCTTGACTCCATGCCCTGCAGAAATCTGTGGCAAAGCTAGGTACTGACAGACAAATCCGCATTTCCTGTTTCCGAGGTCTGTGGTCTAACCACAAGGTTCTTGTTCCCTTTTGAGTACTAAGGTGCCGCCCCTAGAACAAGTCATTGTTCCTATTACTTTCCCATCCATGCGGGCATCAAGGGCTGTGCCAGCGGCTAAGCTTGCACGATTCTCCAGCTTCAATCAGATAATCATGCAATTCGCAAGATCCCAGCTGTTAAACTGGAAAACTGTGATATCGTGTGTGCGATCTGCTCAAAGAGCCATACATTCAAACTTCATTGATTCATTTGGAGGTAGTTATGGAGCCAATGACTCCATCATTTATTTTTAACTGCTGGTTGCAGCTGATAGGAGTTGCAGCCCAAACATGTGGGGGCCACCAGGTTGGCAAAAGCTGGTTTTTCAACTGTATCAGGATTTTCACACAAGGAATGTATCGATAACACAATGCTCCTTTGTCTCCTTGCTAGTTCATTTATTTGGATGTGAATCTGGCTGATCATATTGAGTGGAAAGTCATTAAAGACCCTTTTGTGCACACGAAAGAATGCAGTTGAGGTGCATAACAGGGTTCCTTGTGTGCAAGGGCTCTGCAGAGGATCTGGATTGAATCTTCATTGAACTCCAGATTGAACCCACAGGACGCCAAATGCAGCTAACCCTAACATACATAAAATAACAAAGTTGGAAGGGGTCCTGAGGGTCATCTCGTCTGACCTGTGCAATGAGGGAATCTCAGCTAAAGCATCCATGACAGATGGTCATTCAACCTCTGCTTAAAAACCTCCAATGTAGAAGAGCCCACTACCTTCCAAGGGAGTCCATTCCACTGTCAAATAGCTCTTACTGGCAGAAAGATCTTCTGAATATTGAGTTGGAATCTACTTTCTTGCAACCTGAAGCCATTAGTTGGAGTCCAATGAAAACCAAAGAGAAAACCAGGAGAAAGCAAGCTTCCTCCGTCTTTTATGTGACAGCCCTTTAGATATTTGATATCCTCTCACTCGCCTCTTTTCCAGGCTCAACATCCCCAACTCCTTCAACCGTTCCTCATAAGGAATCCATGGCAGACAACTGCAGTACCTAGAGACAGACTGTCAGGTCATGTGTCCATACTAGCGACCAGAGGAGGAGTCCAGAAAGAAGAAACACCATGGTACATCTGTATCAGCACAACTGGATGCCTTCATCTGCCCCAGCTGCAACAAAACATGTCTCTCCCATATTAGTCTCTACAGCCACAGCAGGTGCTGCAACCTTCCAACAGTTTGACTTTACCCACAAAGGCACACTCCTCCATTGTATCCTGAGACAGACGTCAACAACAAAGATGTTTGTATCTTTGAATTTAGACATTTCTTAAAATATCATTACCAAATTTTCCATGATGATTCCTGAGATTGAAGAACAGGTTTTATCTATGTTTGGATACAACTGGATGACATTTTGAAACAATATGGTAGACAGAACCTTTCAGCACTCCTCTCATTTTAACCAGAGATTTCAAAACTCTGCTGATTTTTTTGGATTTCTTGGAATTCCCAAGCGACATAAGGCACCTTCTGCTGAAAATAAATGACATTAATGTTCCTAATGTGGAATCTCTTTCAGCCGGATGGGTGGCCGCATTCTGATTTGGGCAACGATACAGGTGGCCACATACGAGTGGTGGGCAGGACAAGAGGCAGAATTAGGTAGCACAATGGATGCAGCTCTTACCTTTGTTGAGTAGGTCTTGGTCTAGCCATGCAAAAGTCAGACACACATCTCCATCCTGGCAGAGACGTAGCATTATTACAGCTCAAAGACACATTGCAACCAAGCATAAACACTTGAGGAGGGCCCAGAGCAGGAGGGTCAGTGGGGGCTGTGGAGTGGGGAGAGTGCATGACCAAGGGAGAGTCTTGTGGGTCAAATTGAGAGGTCTGGAGAGCCACCTTCTGCCCATGTGTCTAAGGTTCATCACCCCAGTGTAGGAACAAAAGCAAAAGCACCATCAGCTGCCCCAAACCATGACAGAGGAAAGGTCCCATGCGGGGAGGGGTCTCTGTGATGGAGAGGAAGGTGGGCCACCGGCACCCTGGTGCCCAAGAGCCCACAAACCCCTGTATTTGATCCCCAAAGTAAGTGGCAATTATGAAGATTAATGCTTTGCATAAGCAATGCCTGTGTAATGAGGAATGAAAAATGATGAATCTGGTTTTAAAACTGGCCATCTATTACAAACTATTGAGCCAGGCTGTGACACTGAGGTGCTGAGCAGCAGAAACGGAAAAAAGCTTTCTTATACCAAACTTGCAGAGAGAGAAAGGCAGAGAGCCATAAGACTGTCAGGTCCAGTAGCTAAACTGAAGCCAGGTCTGGCTGATGTAATTTATGTCAACTTCTGAGCCCTCTTGTTTCAGTACCTTATTTGGATACAGCTGCCTATAAAATCCGAGCAGTTCTTGCAAACAAATGGGAAGAGCTTACAGCTCCTTAACAGCTCATGACGCAAGTTGCCTGAATTCCCAACCTTGCCTTCAAATTCCAGGGTGCAATTTCCAATCTATCTGGAGTTGCTGCTGCAGCTGCAGAAAACTGCAGCAAAATGTATTGTCCACACACTGTATTTCTTCACACGATCCACCTATTTGAGGATGGACAGAAAAATCATGTAGAGAAAGCAGGTAACAAACTAGCAGGAGTCAAGTGGGCATCAATCAGACAGGCCTGAAAATGACATGTTTGGCTTGGGCCTAATTTTATATTTGAACAGTGGTATTGAAGGCCTGTGGAAATACTCCCAGCCCCACTTGTGGTCCTTCTATAATCTAGGAGGCTATAAGGGGGAGGGGGCTGTTGTGCTCAGGTCCTGCTTTTGGGTTTCCTGTAGGCATCTGGTTGGCCAATGTGAGAACAGAATGCTGGAATAAATGGGCCACTGGTCCGATCCAGTGGGCAGGCTCTTCTTAAACCCTTAGATTTGTCTTGTAGGGGCTTGGGCAAGAAGACCTTTGGCATCCTTTCCAACAATTCTATGGCCCTAGGATGATTTACAATATAAAATTTAAAACCAACTATCATGAATGAATTAAAACATATTAAAATAGCACAGCAAGCATAACATCAGTTCAGTACATCAGGAGTCCATAAAGTGGGATTAGATTAATGCCTCCCCCTGCCATGTCAGCGCAAAAAGATATTTTTTGCTGACATCAGAAGGAAGCCACCTCTATGAATGGGGAAACTTCCACAGCCTGGGAGCTGACGCTATACAACGCAATGCATCTATTGATGGGACCACCAGCCAGGCCCCCCCTGCAGAACACAAGTCCCAGATTGATCGATATGGCAACCTGTTGCATATTGAATTGAATTTAACATTTAATGTAACACATACTTTGTCCCACAGATGACCAGTTTATAAAGCAATGTAATGCACAACAGGATAAACACTACTTGGTAAATAATCACCCCTTGGGAGCAAAGAGGGTTTCTTGCCAGTCTTCTGATTCTTCTAGGAGACTTTCACCAAGTCCAGAGCTCACTGAGAACTTGGAAGCAAAATATTATAGAAGTTAAAACTTCAAACTGGCCTCCATTGCTTTTGCATTCAAGCTGAGAGAAGTTATGCAAGTAACAAGCTTGAACTGTTATAATTCAGTTTTCTAGTTTTTAGGCACACACAGCAAGGCATATGTTAGTCATGCAAATCTTCTTTCCTCCAGTTGTGTGTGCTATTGGGCAAAAGCCTTTTTCACATGACAACTGTACAGCAGCCAATGAAAACACGGAGGGCAAATCAGGTCACACCTGCTCCCCTATTTCTGACCTGCATTATTCAACAGAAACTCTAAACAGAGCCAGGGATATACACACCTAGGCTCTGTGCACCTTTTGAAGGATTCCTGGTCACATGGGGAGCACCTATATTTGGCCATTGTACATCTATACATATATGCTGGGAATGAGCACAGTGGTTGCATTCCAAATCCTCCCTCCACAGGTTCCCTGAACACGCAGAAAGAGCTAGATTCATACAAAAGTTTTAGCCCAAGTTGCCAGTTTGGCATTTGAAAGCCATTATTTCATCAACTAGCTATGATTAGGTCTCACCACAACTGGGGAAACACAGATTCAGCCAGGATGTGGTCATCTGCTGTCTTGACACATACTGAGATGCTCACAAGATCCACCATGCTCTCAGCACAACCACTGCATGGCACTGGTTGTCTGAATCCATGCAACTCAAAAGTTTTACGTGTGCAGAAATAATTATGCCTGTTGTTATAAATGCATTGTTTTCAACTCAAATACAACTGCCTCTGAAGTAGTTTGCAGTGTTGAGTTTATTTAATTATGTACAGCATTTATATGCAACCCAATAATAATGTTCTATGTCAATCAGCCCCTCCAATTCATCTAAGGTAAAGGACTCCTGGACGGTTAAGTCCAGACGAATTCAACTTTGGGGTGAAGCACTCATCTCCACTTTCAGCCTGAGGGAGCTAGTCAAATTGCTGACCTTACATTCGGCAAGCCCAAGAGGCTCGGTGGTTCAGAACACACACACACACACACATGTTCCTACCACCACCACAATTGCCTCTCTTTCCAACCTTCCAAGCAAGGAGGGCAGATCCAGAACTCTTTCACATTAACCTCTAAAACACACTGTGCTTTGATGAGTTATGCATTTTTCTGTAATATCTGTTACGTTGCTGCTTAGTCTAGATCTGTTGCAAAGCCACTCTGAGCATAATGGTGGCAGGAAAGGGGCATATAAATAAACTTGACTTGATACTTTTGGAAAACCGAGACTATTTCAGGAGGATTCCACCACTGACCCCAAACTAGTAATAATGCAATTAGGGCCCTGCAATGATGTGATTACCCTCGGTTAAAAGAAAACAATCACAGGGTGGGATGGGGTCACGTCACTCCACTTCTCTCCTGGGGCAAGCTTGTTGAAGTGAAAACACCAAGAAAATGTGTGTGGAATTAAATCTTCAGAGTATCAGTGCTATGTGAGACTCTTTGAGACGTTATTTTGGGACAGATCGACTCCCTCGGGGGAATTTTTTCCATAGGACTCCTTGATCCCAGTCCCACCCTCGCTGACATAATGAGCTCTCTGTTCTTTCCCCGGCTGCACTCTTGGTTCCTATCCAGTCTCTATATTGTTACAGCTGCTGGGTGACCCTTCTTTGCTAAGGTGATTGCTTATTAATAGTCACGAACAATAGGCTGATGTTCCCTCAAGAGGAACTAACCGTTGGAGATGTTTTCCCAGATGGGTAGCTTACCTGCAAGACGGCTTCTGCAGCCAGTTTTCAGCCAGCGTTGTCGTAGGGGAGGTGGAAAGAGCCTGCACACTGAGCCTGCGACAGAGAAGAAGAGAGTTTTTATTTGGAGCCGACTTCAACCCCCCCAAGTATGGTCTAAAACTAAAGGCACATCGCTGAAGCTAGGCAGGTGCAGGTGTGGTCCTTGCTTGGACAGGTGAGCACTGCAGAGAAGCACTGAGCTCCTGCTCGAGGGCTTTAAAGTAGAAGTGTCTGTTTGCTTGCATAATTGCATATGTTTATTATAAAGGTAAAGGTAAAGGGACCCCTGACCATTAGGTCCACTTGTGGCGGACTCTGGGGTTGCGACGCTCATCTTGCTTTATTGGCCGAGGGAGCCGCCGTATAGCTTCTGGGCCATGTGGCCAGCATGACTAAGCCGATTCTGGCGAACCAGAGCAGCGCACGGAAACGTCGCTGACCTTTCCACTGGAGTGGTACCTATTTATCTACTTGCACTTTGACGTGCTTTCGAACTGCTAGGTTGGCAGGAGCAGGGACCGAGCAACGGGAGCTCACCCTGTCGCGGGGATTCGAACCACCAACCTTCTGATCGGCGAGTCCTAGGCTCTGTGGTTTAACCCACAGCGCCACCCGTGTCCCTTATGTTTATTATATGGATGCCCTAAAGCCTCCTGCTGTCTCTTGTCCAAAGAAAACCAAATCATGTCGGGCTGCTTCTCCAGAAAGAGGGAACAATATTTCTGCCTTGATATCTTCAAGGCCTATGGGGCTGTCACTGCATCCATGCCATTCTCCCTCCAAGCCAGACTTACAGGTGAAACTCGAAAAATTAGAATATTGTGGGAAAGTTCATTTATTTCAGTAATTCAACTTAAAAGGTGAAACTAATATATGAGATAGACTCATGACATGCAAAGCGAGATATGTCAAGCCTTTATTTGTTATAATTGTGATGATTATGGCGTACAGCTGATGAAAAACCCCAGTTAACAATCTCAGAAAGTTAGAATATTGTGAAAAGGTGCAGTAGCTATTCAATCCATAACACCTGCAATGGGTTCCTGAGCCTTGAAATGGTCTCTCAGTCTGGTTCAGTAGGAAGCGCAAACATGGGGAAGGCTGCTGACCTAACAGTTGTGCAGAAAGCCATCATTGAGACCCTCCATAAGGAGGGAAAGCCTCAAAAGGTAATTGCAGAAGAAGTTGGATGTTCCCAAAGTGCTGTATCGAAGGACATTAATGGAAAGTTATGCGTAAGGGGAATGTGTGGAAGAAAAAGGTGCACAAGCAGCAGGGATGACCGCAGCCTGGAGAGGATTGTCAGGAAAAGACCATTCAGACGAGTTCGGGACTTTCACAAGCAGTGGACTGAGGCTGGAGTTAGTGCATCAAGAGCCACCACACAGACAAGGATCCTGGAGATGGGCTTCAAATGTCATAATCCTCTTGTCAAGCCGCTCCTGAACAAGAAATGTCAGAAGCGTCTTACCTGGGCTAAAGACAACTCTATGGCTGGCATCTTTTCCCTTACACCGGTTTCTCCTTTGCTTCTTTATCATTAACATCCTCACAGATAGGTAGCCGTGTTGGTCTGCCATAGTCAAAACAAAATAAAAAAATTCCTTCCAGTAGCACCTTAAAGACCAACTAAGTTAGTTCTTGGTATGAGCTTTCGTGTGCATGCACACTTCTTCAGATACACTGAAACAGAAGTCACCAGACCCTTCTATATAGTGAGAAGGTGGGGAGGGGTATTACTCAGAAGGGTGGTGGGATTGGGTGATTGGCAGATAGCTAATAGCTAACTTCTGTTTCAGTGTATCTGAAGACGTGTGCATGCACACGAAAGCTCATACCAAGAACTAACTTAGTTGGTCTTTAAGGTGCTACTGGAAGGAATTTTTTTATTTTGTATTAACATCCTCACTACACGTCCTGTGTCTAAATTAACTTCCCATTCATTTCTTGAGCTGGGAGTCAAAGGCAGATGAAGATGATGGACTTTTGGGAGCTAGCCAACCTGACCGGAAGAGTCCGCAACCAGAAGGAGGAGTACCAGGAAGAATGGATGAAATTTAAAGAATATTTAGTTAAATATGCTAAGATAATTTAAATAGAAACACTTGCAAATACCAGATTGGCTTAGGATATAAATATGTGATTTTATATAATAATATGTTTAAAGTTTATATGAAAAGTAAGAAAGAAGTTAAGTGACTAAGTAAATTTTATGAGAAATTAGTCTTGGAAAACTGTTACAATGATATACATTGAAATTCAGCCAGGGGGATTTGAGGAAGTCACCTAACAATGTTAATAATTGTGGAATGATTACAGTTAGGATTTATGTGTGTTTGTTTATAAATTTGGAAAATCAATTTAAAAAATGGGGGGAAAGGATGTCACATAGAGGAGGGAGAAAGGTTGTTTTCTGCTGCTCCAGAGAAGCGGACACGGAGCAATGGATCCAAACTACAAGAAAGAAGATTCCACCTAAACATTAGGAAGAACTTCCTGACAGTAAGAGCTGTTTGACAGTGGAATTTGCTGCCAAGGAGTGTGGTGGAGTCTCCTTCTTTGGAGGTCTTTAAGCAGAGGCTTGACAACCATATGTCAGGAGTGCTCTGATGGTGTTTCCTGCTTGGCAGGGGGTTGGACTCGATGGCCCTTGTGGTCTCTTCCAACTCTATGATTCTATGATTCTAAGAGCTGGGAGTCAAGGGCAAAATAGGAACATTAGTAGGGTAGCGTTGAAGATCTATAGGTATCAGACGGTAGTCATAGCATTGTAGAGTTGGAAAGGACTCTGAGGGGTCATCTAGTCCAGTGTTTCCCAACCTTGTGCCGCCAGCTGTTTTTGGACTACAATTCCCATCATCCCTTGCCACTGGTCTTGCTAGTCAGGGATGATGGGAGTTGTAGTTCAAAAACAGCTGGAGGCACAAGGTTGGGAAACACTGAATTCTAGTCCAACCCGCAGCAGGACTCAAACCCACAACCGTGAGATTAAGTCTCACATTCTGCGGACTGAGCTATGACCTGTTTATTGAGCATTCACCCTCATTTGTTTACAGGGACCCCTGCCCCACACTTTCCCATGCATTTCCCTCTCACTTGTCATAAAAACAGTCTTTTGGAGAAAGCGAGCTGTTTCTGCAAATTTCTGGTTATGACTTGAATTTCCCATTAAGTGATAGTGGTCGACCTGCAACAACTGGAGGGCACCAGGTTGGCAAAGGTTGAAACACACACACACGTATCTATTTATACACACGTATATCTATGTTTTTATTAAGAAACAGCCCCTCCTGCTCTCAGGGCTGCCAACCAGGTGCCTCTTCGGGCTGGTTTATTCTGTGGCTTTGTAACTGTTTTGTTTTATCGTGCATTTTCTATTCTCATTGCGCACCTTTCTCCTATTAACCGCCCTGGGATCTTCGGGCGAAGGAGACGAAAGGAAGGCGAGTCGGTTACGTTAAGTCGGCAAGATAAAGAACGCACTTTTGTAAATGAAGAAAATATTTCATTAAAAAAAAAAAGAAAAAAGGGGTTGCATTCCCCAGACCCCATCATTGGCCCCAGAGACCGCAATAAAAATATAAAATGTTGACATCTCGAAAAAGAAAAAGAAAAAGTTTCCCCTGTCAGGCAGCCTGACTGGAACCCCTCGTTGAAGACCACACAGCCCGGCGAGGGTCTCCCCGCAAGCCCCCATTGCTGTGGGGCGGGAGAGCGACGGTGAGGTAAATCGCCTCAGAGCGGCGGCGGCTTCCCGCGCTTTTCCCCTCCCTGCTGCTTCTTCCCTCAGGAGTCCCGGCAGCCTCCTCCTCCTCCCCCCGCCTCCCCGCTCCTCCTTTCCCGCCCACGGGGGAGTCCCGGATGTTGGCCCCGCGCCCCCGCTCCTCCGCCGTCCGCTTCCATAAAAGGGCAGCGGCGCCTCCCTCCCTCCCTTCTCCCCCCCCCCGCGCCCCGCCTCGGGCCTTTCTGGCCGCCTCCTCCTCCTCCTCCCTCCCCTCAGGCGGCGCCCCGGGGGGCGGGGAAGGCTCCCGTCCTGGCGGCGTCCGCGGCGGCCAGAAGCGAGAAGCGCCCTCCGCCTCCTCCTCCTCCTCCTCGCAGCCCCCACGAAGGGACGCTCCCCGGCCGAGGAAGAAGAGGAGCCCAGCCCGGCAGGCGAGTGGGGGGGGCGGGGGGGGGGGGCGCGCGCGAAGACTCTCTCTCTCTCTCTCTCTCTCTCTCTCTCTCTACGTGTGCGGGAATTTGTGCGAACGTGTGAATGGTGCGTGTGAGGGAAGGCGCCGTGCTCCACGCGTGAGAGTGTGTGTGTGAATAGGACGGGGCTTTGTGTCCGCGAGGGGTTTTCGTATGTATGAATTGGTGGGGTGGGGGGTGGGCTTTGCTTCCCCACCCTTTAAAGATAAGGGGGTTGCCTTTTTTTTTCTCTCTCTCCCCACTTGTAGGTGGAGGGGCGCATCCCTTCCCATGCCCATCCTTAAGGCACCGCGTTGTGGGGCTGGGCTGGGTGTGGGTGCGAATGGGGGTCGGGGTTGTATACGGCTATGTCTGCCTGACCCCCCCCCCTTTCCGTCTCTCTCCCCTTCCCTTCACCACCCACCCATTCCCCCCCCCCAGTGGCGTAGCGTGGGTTGTCAGCACCCGGGGCAAGGCAAGTAATTTGCGCCCCCCAACCCGTGGATTTGCGCCCCCTAACCCGTGGATTTGCGCCCCCTAACCCGTGGATTTGCGCCCCCTAACCCGTGGATTTGCGCCCCCCAACCCGTGGATTTGCGCCCCCCAACCCGTGGATTTGCGCCCTCTAACCCGTGGATTTGCGCCCCCTAACCCTAACCCCCAGATGTTGCGCCCAGTGCGGCCGGGCCCCCCTGCACCCCCCACGCTACGCCCCTGTTCCCCCCGGGTTTCTTTTCCAGAGTCTCTTCCCTCTTCGCATGCGACCCTCTTCTGGATGGACGTTATTGTGGGGCAAAGACGGGTCTTCTTCCTCTCTTCCTTTTTCTCCTTTTCCCTCCATCTCCTCCCCCCCTGCCTCCCCATCCCTCTTGCACAGCCGGAATAGAGCTTCCCTTGTTCCTTTCGGACTCTCGCTCTCTCCGCCCAAGCAAAGGCTTGGCTGCTCTATAGAGTTGCCCTTGACTCGCCTTTAAAATACCATTAATAATAATAGTAGTAGTAGTAGTAGTAATATCTGTATTTTCTAGGAGGGAAGAGCTAAGGAGACCCTTTTATGGGTCAAGGGGTGGTGCTCTTTTTCCGCTGGAGGGGTACTTAATTTTTCGCACCCCTTTTAGCACAGATGTTGGAGGGGATGTTCAGACTCAGGGTAATAAGGAGGGAGCATGTCGCGCATCGGTGTTGAGTGCCCTGGTGAAAATTGATAGTATGGATGATGTGTGACACACACACACAGAGAGAGAGAGAGAGAGAAGATGAACAGTAAACAAATAAGGAAAACATTGTGGTGTAGGTGAGAAGCTGAATAAGGGCATTGTAATCCCTCCTCTAAATATATTAGGCAGAGTTGGGGCTAAATAAGGTTTTGGTTTGCATTGCCTTCATGCTTGCGTTCTTCCAGCTGCCCAACAGCAAGTTTGCAGTCCGACTCTGCCCTCCCCCACCAATTGCCTCACTAAGTTCTTTGTAAATTGGGAGCTCTCAGCCTTTTCTCCTCTTCTTCGCAGCTGACTTAGGGAAATCTTGTTTGCCTTCCCTGGATTTGGCTCCTTCATGCTTTTCCTTCAGTAAATGGGAAGCAGGGAGAGGCTTATGAGCTGCGAGTGTGAGGCTTCTGCTTAGCTAATGAATGCAGTTTCCTCTGCTGCTTGCTTGCAGGAAGGAGGAACGATGGCTCTGGACGGTATACGGATGCCAGATGGCTGCTATGCGGATGGGACGTGGGAGTTAAACGTCCATGTCACGGACCTGAACAGAGATGTAACTCTGAGGGTCACAGGAGAGGTCCATATTGGCGGCGTCATGCTGAAATTGGTGGAAAAACTTGGTAAGTTGTAACTATTAGGGGGAAAGGTGTGGCCTTTCTCCTTGCTTTGGTGGAAGCTGGAAGGCGAAGCGCTGGGTGTGGAAATGAAATTGCATATTTGCATCGCACATGGGACTGATTTCAGAAACCCATAACTATTTTTAAATGCCAGGGTTTTTTGTTAGAGAAACTTGATGTTGGATCTCTTTCTCTAGCAGGCAGAATACAGGCCACATCTGAGTCTAACCCTTCTCCTGGTTAGCTACCATACCTTTCTGTAGTTTGTGCAATGGCTGCTGGGTTCTGTACAAAACTTGCACATAAATACAAGTGTGATAGTATTTACAGGGACATGTAATGTCAAGTAGTAGAAGGTGCCATTCTGGGTCAGTGATGTGGCAGAGACGAAGGAGTCTAAGGATCTTGATTTGACCATACATGTGTTTAAATGTACAGGCTGGTTTTTGCAGTCGGAAGAACTGCATAAACTGTGCTTGTATGTTCAAGCTTCACATAGAGGATTTACCCATAGATGGTGTGCCCCCCTTCCTCCTCCAAAAGTCCTGAGCTTCCAAAAGGGGGATAGACTTCACATGTAATACCAGAAATGCACTGCACGTGACTGAAGGAATCTAGGCTAGCATTGTTTTCACTGCAAATTAGGGAAAGTTTCTCAAATATGATAAAGGTAAAGGTAAAGGTACCCCTGCCCGTACGGGCCAGTCTTGACAGACTCTGGGGTTGTGCGCCCATCTCACTTAAGAGGCCAGGGGCCAGCGCTGTCCGGAGACACTTCCGGGTCACGTGGCCAGCGTGACATCGCTGCTCTGGCCAGAGCCAGAGCCAGAGCCGCACACGGAAACGCCGTTTACCTTCCCGCCGGTAAGCGGTCCCTATTTATCTACTTGCACCCGGAGGTGCTTTCGAACTGCTAGGTTGGCAGGCGCTGGGACCGAGCAGCGGGAGCGCACCCCGCCACAGGGATTCGAACCGCCGACCTTTCGATCGGCAAGTCCTAGGCGCTGAGGCTTTAACCCACAGCGGTGGTTTCTAAATTCTAGATTAATGAATGCTCTATTGTATGTGGCTGTTCCTTTTCTTTGGACTCATTAAGTTCAGTTTCTAGGAGTTTAGACCAAGTGATAGGAAAGGAGGGTCTGTGCTAGTTATTACAAAAACTTTAAGATCGTTAAGCAGGGCAATGTTTACTGTTGTAAACAGTTATTAAAATACTCATTCCTGCACACGCACCCCCACAAAAAAAACTTCTGACTTTCTGAAAGAGTCATTGCAGTGTTATTACAGCTAGCTACCTCTCTTAGGCAAGTGTATGGTGTTACGGCTTAGATGCAGCCTCCTGTGTTAGAGAATATCCTAGGCTATGTTAATGAGACATGGTAGCTGTTGCTATACAGCAAGTTGTACAGTACTGCCATTAGAACATTTCTGCTTGGCGCATTATGCCTAGTGAGCTTTCATCAGTGTGTTCTGCATTTTGTGGAGTGCACTGTGGTTCAGTGCTAAAGTTCCTGTGCTGGTAAAAGATGCTGAGGTTTATACAGTTGGTAATCTGAGGCTTTCCTTCCTTAATAATGCATTTGAGTCTGAATAGTATACTAGTTTAAACACAACATCCTTATCAGCTCTGCAGCACACTTCTGGTGCTATGTAAATACTTGATTTGCTGACTAGTTATGTACACAAGTCATAGCTGGTGCAGCTAAAAAGAAAGAGTCTTCCTCCACTGTACTAAAACTTTGTACTGATGTAATAAGGAAGGAAAAGCAGATATAAATACTTGGTTCAAAAGGAAGTTTGTGTGTCCGTGAAGGACTCTGAGGCTTGATAAGGCTTGTGGGACTGTAGAAAATCAGTTTTAGAAATATATTTTTTTGTCCTTGGGTTATGAAAAGAATGTTTCAAGGTGATTGCAGGCCTCAGCACTTAAAGTTGTTCAGCCTCTTCAAATATTAAGCGAAGAAGCACCACAGTCTCTTACATAATGAATAAGTCATGCCTTCTATTGGCTTTGCGTGTCATTGATGAGAATTGTCCACATGTGTATAATTTGCTCAAAGTATAGGATGGAATTCAGTGGAGACAGCAAGTTTTTAAGATGCTCTGTGGGATGAGTTTAATTACCCTCCACAGGATAAAAGCTTACTTGAAGTTCAAACATATATTTTGGGAGGCCATCCTCATTCTAACTCTTACGACTGTGTAAATGTCTCATAATGAGGATCATGTGTGAATCTCTTTTGCAGTGGGCTTTATAAAGCTCCAGGAGCAGGTTGTGTAAGCTTGCTGTTTTGATAATGTGTAGATCATGAAGGAGATAGTGCTGGGGTCAAAGTCCCCTCTACAAGCCAGATGAAAATAGTGGAAACTTTTTTACAATACCTTTGACCTTGGATGTAGGCCAGGTTGTAATATCTATCAAGTTAAAAGCTAACAGGACCATACAAGTAAAAACAGTTCTGAAACTTGGGATGGCTATGGCAGCTGTGTTTTTTTAAAAAATAGAACTACATTTCTTTAAACTGGCCTTTAAAAGATAATGACTGTAAACAGAAACTATGAAAAAACGTTATATTTGCAGCGTTGTCCATCCTGTTTGTTCTGAAAAATCTTGGGATAGCAATGTGTTTGGAATAGAAGTACTTTGTATGCATCTTCTCATTAACTCTGTAAACAATGCAGCTTTCTGATTGCTTCCATTTAGCAGAAGAACATCTGTTTGTGGAGGATAAGTCTCTAATCAGAATGACAATAAATTTGTAGTGGTCACTTCTGTAGCTGTAGCTCAGTGGCTTTCCTTGCAGAAGGTCCCAGATTCCATCCCTGGCAACTCAGGTAGGGCTGGGAGTATCAACGCCAGTCTGTGAAGACCAGGGGTTCCCACACTGTGGCCCGTGAACTTAGTCAGATATAATATTCATATATACATTTTAATTGTATTCTTCTTGTTTTTATTGTACTCTATTGTATTCCACTTGGAATTCTATGGTAATTGAACTGTAGTACAATAAAATACAATTTTATAAGAAATAAGCAATATATACAATTTAAATAATACAGCATCTAGCACAGTGCAGTTCAATAGTTAAAAACAGCCAGAAAAAAATTATTAAGTGGTCACCCAAGGTGAAATATTTGGGAACTACTGGTGTGGGCAGTATTTAAATGGATGGTCCAATGGCCTGACTCGTTATAAGGCTACTTTCTATATTCCTAATTAATTCACTGCAAATAAATGTTTGTTTTGTGGGATGGTTCAGGGGTAGAGCACATGCTTTGAATGCAGAAGTTCTCATATTCAGTCCCAGTCATCTCCAGGTAGGACTGGGAGAGATCCTTTCTGAAATCCTGGGAAGCCACTGCCAATCAGGTGGGACTGAGCTAGATGGAACAATGGTCTGACTCTGTATTAGGCAGTTTCCCGTGTTCTCTCTCATTGTTCACCTGTTGCATATAACAATTTTGCACTGCAATCCTATGCATGCTTCAAATCCCACTGAGTATGTTTCAGGTTACTGACCGTAAGAAGATGCCAAGTTATATGTATAATACAGTGGTACCTCGGGTTGCATACGCTTCAGGTTACAGACTCTGCTAACCCAGAAATAGTACCTCGGGTTAAGAACTTTGCTTCAGGATGAGAACAGAAATTGTGCTCCGGCGGCACGGCAGCAGCTGGAGGCCCCGTTAGCTAAAGTGGTGCTTCAGGTTAAGAACAGACCTCCGGAACGAATTAAGTACTTAACCCGAGGTACCACTGTACGGTCCATCCTTTAAGATGAGGGTCAGAAACTGCTACAGATGTTGCCTGTGGTGCTTCCTCATGCAACTTCCATCCTCCCCGCCCCCAGTAGCAGTTAGGCTGGAAAACAGACTCCCATTGCAGCCATTGGCATTTGTGGAGGGGGTTTTAACTGGACAGGAAAGGCTTATTCCTCTCTGTGACTCGCTCTCCCCTCTTGAACCCTCCCCATGTGGCATCTAGGCTTGAAAAGCAGCTTCCCTAGCTGCCAATGGAAAGCTGTTTTCAGCCTATTTTTGTGTGAATGAATGTGTTGTGTGCAGAGTTAGCTTTGTGCATATTGCACCTGGGAAGGGAAGGGTTGATGCCCCTCTCCTCAGCTGCTGTCTCCATGAAGACTGTCACCCTCTGGCATTTAGACTTGGGGGGGAGGGAACTGAAATGTGTTTTTCAAGCCCAATTCACATGTGAGTGGATGAATGTGTGGGTGTGAGTACATTAATGGATGTGTACAACTTTGCTGTCATATGGCCCCTGAAAGGTTAGGCACAAGGAAATATGGCCCTTAGGCTCCCCATGCCACAGGGTTCCTGCAAATGGGTAGAAGACATGGGCCTCCGTTGTTGTCATAGAAACGGTGATACCAAGACAAATCCTTTACATGACTAGCAATGCTGCTTTAATTTTGTGATATATTGTGTGGGCTTTCGTATGTGGCTGTCTGCTTTGGTTATTTAAGCTACATGGTAAACTAAGGTATCTTTGATTGCTGCTCTTTGCTTTCAATGAAACTGTTAATTGCATAAGTAACCGGCAGTTACAAAACTTAACAGAGATCACTTTAGCAAATGCTGTTGTAGTTGCTACAACTGTGGCACCCTGTGTAACTAATAAGCCTTAGAGAATCACTTGAATTGCTTAACTGATGGGTTCAAGGACTCTTTCTGCTTGTACTGTAGCTCTGTGTGTGAAATACAGAGCCATCTTGCCATTTCCCTCAATTCAGAGTCTGTGACATTAGCCATGGAGAAGGAGTCCTTGTGCAGAGGGATATTTGTTTTGAGACTGGAAGGATGTGGTGTTGGTGAGCAAGAATAAGCCTATCCTTACTCAGTAATCCTGTTGATTAAATACATTTTGCTTCTGGGATTAGGAAACTGGAGAGGTGGGACCAAGAACAGTGTAGATGAAAGAGAAGAATCATTTCCCTTGCTCCTGCTCTCTTAATTCCCTATTCCAACAGCATACATACATACATAATTTTATTTGTATGCTGCCTTTCCACAGTTCAAACCATTCTCAAGGCAGCTTGCAACATTAAAAATATGTAACTATACAGCTATAAAAGTAGTCATAAACAAGAAATAAAACGTTAAAAAATACACAATGAAACTGAACAATTTCCACATAAATCAACAAGATCTAAAATAAATACAGTTTAGTGCAGCTCATGGGCCAGTTAAACAACCCCTGTGAGCCGCCTGTGGCCCATGGGCCTTAGGTTGTCTCTTCCTGGAATAGCTCCTCCAAACTCGATTGAAATTCCAATTTCAACCTAACCTGTAGTTAGGTTTTGTTCAGGTCTGGAGCCAAGTGGAAATAGCAGTATGGCAATAGAGACTACCACTGAAAAAATCACCATGCACACGACCAGTGTTAGAAACTGAAATATGAAAGCTAGGAGCTAAATGGCACCTTAAACCTAGGTTATGGGTGCAACAACAGAATGTAGGTGCGCTTTTTCCATAACAAGAATACAAAGCTGAAAATGAATGCACTGCAGCTAAAATATTATGTTCATTTTTCACATGGTCTAGTCCTTCCACTGCCCACCCCTCTAATATTCTTAAGAGGGTCTCTTCTCCAGTCTTCAGAGAGTGGCTGGAAGTGGGGAGGCAGAAAAAGGTCCCTCCTTTCCTCAGAAACTGCTCGCGCTAATGAAATTCCCTGCCTAGAACCATGGGAGTTTTGAACACTGCACATGACAAAACCACCCAGCCACCCCCAAATTGGATAATGAGCTTCCACACCAGCGACATCATATAACTAGTTATCTTTACTTAACCATTTTTCCACAGTAATTGGAAATCCAGATTAAATGTAAAAAATATGGGCCAGCATTCAACGATGATGTCATTTGTACAGTGCAAAAAAGTTGCATGCACGAGCAGCACCTATTACACAGTAAACTGCTGTTTGGAAGCATTTTCAATACATTGCTAGTGTGGTATGTCAGGCAGCTATTGTACTAACTTCCTGCTCTGAATCTGACCAACGTGGAGAACAAACTTAAGTTACAATGCTATTTATAGAAGATTGGCTGTCCTATCTGGTGCACGTTTCGAATCATGGATAGAATCCAGTGGTAGCACAGATAATGTGCAATATTACCTTTTGCCACAGGCTGGTTCAGGAATACTTTCATTTTCTGATTAAGTAATTAATGATGGAAATGTGATGTTTAAATAGCCCAATATGCTGCTTGGGCATGGATGTTATTTTGGAATAAGCTGTGGTTTATGATATTTTCTTTCTTCATTGTCATTCTTCCATCCCTCATTTTAGACATTTTTTAAATTTTTTATTTTGGTGGAGCTTTTCAATCTTTAACCTTTTCAGCTGTTTTTCGTTGAACCTTTAATCCCTGCAAATCAGATAGTCTGTTCCTTCAGTACCTTTCTGTTACTGGAAACCTGATGATAGCAAGCTCAAGTGTTTCTCTCAGGAATAAATGTGTGAAATTCAGGGCACAAGCATTCATTTAGTGGTGGATTTCTCTCTTTCCCATTAACGTGGGGGTTGGTGAGAGAAGGAAGGTTTATGAATAAAACACAAAGAAAATGCAGTGTTATTGATTTACCAGTTTTGAGCGCCCTTGAGGTTTTACTGTAATGGAGGGAATGCTTGCAGATTCATTGAGTTGAATCTGTAATGAAGCTTCTGTAAGCAACAGAAATAAAAACAATTCAGCCCAAATGGTCAGTATTGCAGTTTTTCCATTTAAAGTTGTTATAATTTCAATGAATAAGTCTTCGGTTTTCTCTGTTGCCTTTTATTTAACTTCCTTTCATCACTCAGCCCTACCTTTCCCCCCTCTTTAATTTGGGTTTTTGGCTCAAGTCCATAGATGGCTACAGGGAGATCTGCATGCAAATTGCAGTTTTCTTCAACATTTCCCCAAATTCCCCTCCATTCTTCCACCCCTTCTGCATTGCAAAAGGCTTTTAAAGCTCCCCAGGGTATAAAATAAACAATTTGCATTGTTGAATAGGGGACTCTAGTTTGGGAAACTGAAACAGAAACCCCCACTGTGATATCCCCTTGGGGTGTCTGCATGTAACTGGGCTCCTTGATTAATATTTTGAATGAGGGGAAGCCATCTTGATGGTCAACAGAAAAGAAAATGTACTTTGAAAGCACATACCTAGGAGTAAGCCTCTCTCTAAATATGGTGAGATTTACTTCTGAATATGCATAGGATTGTGTTGTTGATGTGACTAAGAGTCTGGCACTTCTTGCTATTTAACAGAGGTTTTATTAAATCTCTTTGCTTGCTCTAAGCTAGCCTTCACCAGCTGCCTTCCAGATTGGACTTCAGCTCCCAAAACATTACACTGTAGTTTAAAATATATGGAGGGCACCAGGTTAGAAAAGGATGCATTACACTAGTATAGTGTTCTTCCTGCAGCTTACTGTGTGTATGATTAGAATTTTATTACTAATTAGTCTTATCTATTTTAGGTGGACAAAAATGTGCCCTTCAATGCCTGAGTTAAATTGAGTTTCAGATTCCTTGGTTTGTCAGCTGCTTGCTGGCATGGTTCTTTAGACTTGTGATTTAATGTGTCTGCTCTGATGTAAGCATCCTCTTGAAGGAAAACCCCTCTTCTTAGGAAGTCACAGGCATGTGAATCTGGTTTGTCTAAATAAAGGAGGAGGAACAAACGGGGACATGATAGCAGGCAGGCTTTAAATAAGGCAAATGACTCTGTGTGCTAAGCATCCATCAGCGTCCTTTCCAAAGAGGAAGTGACACACAAGCTTTGGCACTCTCCTTACTCAGTTGGCAGGATTTGCCGCAAAGCACAATATCTAGCTGTTGACTTGCCCTTGAGCATAAAGCATTTGCTATGCAGTGCCTGTAGTGAAATGGATTCTCTCCCCCCCCCCCGAAAGGTCACTTTTAAATAACTGGTCAAAAACGTGCTGTTTGATTTCGGGTGTTAGGAGGCAGGATGGTAATATTGAGACTTGTCAATGCTCACAGCTTCCCCCAACTGCCAACAGATGGCTTTGGTTTAACTGCTATAGATTTGTTTAGGAGATAGGAACAGCTTCTTTGGATCAGACCAGTGAATGGTCCAAATGCTGCAAATTGGATCTGAATGCCAATTTCAACAGCATAATATACTCAAGAGCTCTTCTCTGGCTCTTGCCTGTTTCTGTCTTCAGTCCATTAATATTTATAAGTATTTTGATACCCAGAACATTGACTTTATTAGTATGTCATTGATACTTACTGCATGGGTTTTTATTAAAAAGTGTTGGATGTATATATTTATATCTTGTATCCTGTCCACACACAATCCTTCGTGGTAGATTAGATTAAGAGAGTCTTGCCAAAGATTGGTTGGCATCCTTCTGTCTCAGGATACAGTGGAAGAGTGCACTTTTGGGGTGAAGTCAAACTGTTGTAGTTACAGCACCTTCTGCTGTGGCTGTAGAGACTAAATACGGGAGAGGCATGTTTCGTTGCAGCTGGGGCAGATGAAGGCATTCAGTTGTGCTGCTTCAGGTGTACTATGGCATTGCTTTCTGCACTCCTCCCAACAGTCATTCCTCTTCTGATCACTGTTATGGATATACAACCTCACAGTCTGTCTCCAGGCACTATGGTCATCTGCAAGGGATTCCCACGTGGTGGGGTTAATGCTGCTAGCCTTTATGTCACGTTCGCAGACATCTTTGTAACGCAAGAGTTGGTCTGCCAATGGACCTGGGGCCTGACGTCAGCTCCCTGTAGAACATGTCCTTGGGAATCCTTCCATCTTCCCTTCTGTGTACATGACCAAGCCAGCGTAGACGTCGCTGAGACAGGAGAGTGAACATCCTGGGAATGTGGACTTGGGAGAGCACATCTTTGTTTGAGACTCTTGTCTTGCCATGTGGTGCCCAAAATCTTCCTGATTCAGCGCATGTGGAAGGTATTGAGGCATCACTCCTGGCCAGGTGTAAGTTGCCCACATGTCTCTACCATAAAGCAGCGTGCCCAACACGCACATCTGGTAGACCTTCATCTTGGTACAGTGGTATCTCGGGTTACATACGCTTCAGGTTGCAGACTCCACCAACCCAGAAATAGTACCTCGGGTTAAGAACTTTGTTTCAGGATGAGAACAGAAAACGTACTCTGGTGGCACAGCAGCAGTAGGAGGCCCCATTAGCTAAAGTGGTACCTCAGGTTAAGAATAGTTTCAGGTTAAGAATGGACCTCGAGAACGATTTAAGTTCTTAACCCGAGGTATCACTGTATTGGTTGTTAGTATCACATTCTCCCATAACTTTTTGGAGAGGTGAGCCATTACCGTAGCTGCGTGTTGTGCAAATGGAAGATCTTCTGCACAGCTTCCGCTGATAGGACTGGTTAGGTGAGCCTTGCCCACGTAGTACAGTCGTACCTTGGTGCTCAAATGGAATCCATTCTGGAAGTCTGTTCAACTTTCGAAAGCCAAGGCGCAGCATCGTCTGCAGGAGCTTCCTTCACTCAGTCGGAAGCCGCATCAGATGTTTGACTTTCAAAAAACGTTCACAAACTGGAACACTTACTTCTGGGTTTGCGGCATTCGGGAGCCAAAAGGTTCGAGTCACAAGGCGTTCGAGAACCAAGGTTCTGTACAAGCTGTTAGAAAGTTAGAAAATATTCATTTTGCCTTAAATAGTTCATTATCTCATTTAAAATGTACATTGTGTTACTATATGGAACATACTGTATGGAAGAGAGAGCTGGACCATAAAGAAGGCTGATCGCCGAAGAATTGATGCTTTTGAATTATGGTGCTGGAGGAGACTCTTGAGAGTCCCATGGACTGCAAGAAGATCAAACCTCTCCATTCTGAAGGAAATCAGCCCTGAGTGCTCACTGGAAGGACAGATTGTGAAGCTGAGGCTCCAGTACTTTGGCCACCTCATGAGAAGAGAAGACTCCCTGGAGAAGACCCTGATGTTGGGAAAGATGGAGGGCACAAGGAGAAGGGGACGACAGAGGACGAGATGGTTGGATAGTGTTTTCGAGGTTACCAGCATGAGTCTGACCAAGCTGCGGGGGGCAGTGGAGGACAGGAGTGCCTGGCGTTCTCTGGTCCGTGGGGTCACGAAGAGTCGGACACGACTAAACGACTAAACAACAAGTGTTACTATAACCTTGGTTTTCAAAATGGGACAAATTTTTTTACAATTAAATAGTGACAGGAAACATTTATAACTGAATTAGTCATTCAGGGGCTACAAATTTAAAGGAAATACTCAGGCAGGGGTCATAGAAGTAGGATTTAAAAAATATTTTTTAATTGCAGGAGTCATATGACAAATAGTTTGCTCTTTTCCTAGCCCTTTCTGCTGCCAAAACTATTAGAGGGAATTCCTATAGATATCTGCTGTCTCTTGTTATCAGTTCATTTAGTTCTGTTTACTTCCAAGAGGACAGAACAGTTTATCTTGCTCCCTTCAAATTAACTGCATGCATAGAATAATTTTATATGTTTCCTTATAAGAAGACAGAAACAGCACTGAGAATTGGTTTGGTCTGAACGATTGCAGTCTTCTTAGCAATCCTAAAGTACTGGTTTTGTTATACCACAGGCAGGAAACAGTTGGGTTGTAGTTTAGACCCAGCCCAAATCAGTAGCTTCCTCTTAAGACTGACTTTGTTGTTTCTATTTCCAGAGTTCCAGAGTTATTTATCCATAACTTTCTAGGGAACTGTGCCTATATTTTTTAAAAGGCTAATTTAATTGTAATTTGTTGTGGTTTATAGAACAGTTTCTAAAGCAGGGTTGCTAAGCTGTTTGCGTGTTTCTGGCTTGTTTTAAGGGACCTTGAGGGCGGCAGCTGCCACCAGAATCTTTTTGGGACCATTACACAAAAACTATACAGCCCACTCCCTTGGTGACTTTTGGCAATTCTTCTGAGCTATGAACTGGCCCTGGGGAACAGTATCTGGTCAAATGAAAAGGGTGTTGTTTACCGTGAAAATCTGTCTGGCCTTCCTTTCAGCGACTGTTGAAAAGTGAATTGAGGGATTTCTACATCAGTATTATTAGGGGGAAATGAGCCCATGATGACCATTAATAAAGTAAATTCTTAGTTATTTGATTTATATAATCTGTTGGGAATCTGAGGCGAGATACCCACATAGGTGAAGTTGCCCTCAACTCCAGTCACCATGCAGAAGCAAAGTCTGAAATAGTTTACTGCTGTGGAAGATTAGGCTTCAGTAATACAGTTCTGGAAAATGATCTATACATATAGCTTGTAGGCTTTGCAGATATTGATTCAGATAGATACAAGTAGAAAGTAGCTCTGTTGCTCCAGCTTCCAGATGTAACATGGACAGATTCACTTAATCGTTTATATAGAAGGCACAGGACCTTTGCAGCTGACTTGGCTGACCTTGCGCCTCTCATACATGGGGTAATTTGTGCCCATGACATGAATGAAATCAACCCTTTCCTCTGTGTCCAGTTCCTCCAACATAATCTTCTCTATACTCACTACAGGTAACAATAGTATAGAAATAAAATTGCCACATAAAATATTAGGAAAGCAATGCTGGGAAATTGTGTTTATTATTTTTAAAATGTTCTAATCTGACTTCCAAATGCTCGTTCAACAAAAGTTTCAAATTGTCCTCTGGAAGATGGTTGGGCATTGGTAGAGGCCAAGAAAGGAAGAATTCAAAAGCTGTGGAACAAGCATCAAATAGGTTTGTTGCAAAGGCATGAATGACAGTGGCTGCATCAGACCTGTTAGAGGAGTCCTCAACCTTGTGTCACTGTGTAGAAAGCTTTTGTGGCAGTCATCCAGGAGCACTCAAGGTCTCTTGAGTCTGAGCCACTGAAGGGAAGGGGGCTGAGCCACATTGACGTTCCATTCCCAAATCCCAGGGCCTCTTGATGATGACCGCAGGCAGAAGTTACTCTGATGAAAGGGTTAGCAGGGGTGGGGGGGGGGAGCTTTGGGCAACCTCCCAGTCAAATCTCATATAATAACTTTTAATGCCTCCAGAAATGGCAGCATATGATTTTCAGGGCAACTATTCTTCAAGTTTGTCTGAATGTATCCACATTCACTCTAAAATACGTACAAATACAATGGTACCTCAGTTCTCAAACTGTTCGTTCGGCTTCCGAAACGTTCGAAAACCCGAGACGCGGCTTCCCATTGGTTGCAAGAGCCTCTTGCAGTTCGCGGCAGCCGCGTTGCACATTCGGGTTCCGAAAAATGTTCAAAAACAGAAGCATTTACTTCCAGGTTTTCTGCATTCAGAACCGAAATATACATTGACGGAGGCATTCGGGAACTGAGGTTCCACTGTACCTATCTGTATTTCTCTGCCTCTGACAGAGGATCATACGGGGCTGGAGAAGAAGGCTGAAAGGTAGTGCAGTTAAGACTATGCAAGAACATTAGCATATAGTTCTCCGTTTTTAAATATGCTCTTCACCAAATGAGGGGGGAAATTCTGTGCTTATTTCTACTGCAGTAGTTTAAGATGCTGCTTAATTGAAATACTTTATTGTCACTTCAACAACTTGTATACAGTGAGATTACATAAATTAATTAATTAACCAAAGTTAATGCTGAGTGACTACAAACAACATTCTCTTCCAAAATAGAAGATGAAAAATGTAGTGGGGTGTGGAGCTAGTGACTTTCCACATATTGTTGGGCTCTCAGCTCTCGTCAGTTTCAGCCAGCATGGCCAATAGTCAGGATATTGGGAGCTGGGAGTCCCAGCATCAACTGGAGCAGGGCGGTCCAACTTCTCAGACCAAGTGGGCTGCAAGAGTACTTTGACACAGAACCTGCATGCCACACACTGAATTAAATTTCCATATCGTATGGTATCATATCATATATCATATGGTATCTGAAGAAGTGTGCATGCACACAAAAGCTCATACCAAGAACTAACTTAGTTGGTCTTTAAGGTGCTACTGGAAGGATTTTTTTTATTTTGTTTTGACTATGGCAGACCAACACGGCTACCTATCTGTAACTGTAAATTTAAGTGTTCGCAATATAGGTAATAATTATATTTAATTAAATATATTTATATTAAGTGCACAGTTAATAGATGTAATATCCTAAAATAGCATGACATACAAAGTAATGTCTGTTCCATGCTATCCCGAACCCCAAGCTACTACAGCTGGACAGAATCCTCCTATACTGCTTGCATTTCATTTCATTTTCTCTTTCCTTCCCTTCTGTACTGTGGTAGGGGAAAGAGAGCAAGCCCTGCTCTGTTATCTATTAGTGGCAGATGGAAGGGGCAGATCAGAGCGGTCTTGACAGAATACCCCCCCTCCTACTCTGGGGTAAAGGGCTGAGAGGGCAGCTGTGCCATCATAATGTGTGTGCATAGACAGGACAGACTGCACCCACAGTAGCTCTACACCTCCTCGAGTGGAGAAGGAACCAAGCAGTGGTTCAAGAGGAGCTTAAGGCAAGCCCAAACCATCTCAGGGCTCAGCCCTGGAACAGCTTCTTTCCAGTGGCATATGAAAGTGGGCTGCTAAGGCACACTGAGAACTCCTTTCCCTTACCACCTGATAAATAACCCCACACAGAGGGGTGGAGGCTGTCAAGTCACAGGGTGGGGCTTCCAGGGAGTCTTGTGGCTCTGAAGCCTTTGAGAGAATACATGAGAGCTCTGGACTGGCAAGCGAGTCCCATCCACAGAGAAGGAGCTCACACACTGCATTCTGTTGGCTCCTTGTCTTTGCTGAGAAGTGCATTCAGCAGGCGCACCAAGTCACTGAAGAGAGAGACCCACCTTGCTTTTCCCTCCCTCATGTGGAAAATCCCTCCATGTTTTTTTGCTCCTTCCCTTCTCTCCAAGTTGGTCTGCCAATGCCGGAGACCCGGGTTCTGCTGCATCAGATACCGTAGTTGCCACTGAGGCAGGCAACCAAGGCTTTGACTGAAATAGGCAGTGTGCGAACCGCCACAAGGTAGACTGTGGGTGCCGTTGGCAGCAAAGCAGCAGCGGGGGCTGAGGAGATGAGCAACCTCCAGGACACATGCTTCAGTATGAGAAACACAGATAACTAATCACCAAATGGCACCTTAAGCCTAGATTGCAGTTGCCACAACAGACTGTCTAGTTGCCATTCTCCTCCCTGCTGAGAGGGTTGTTGTTCATTTCATTTCTATACTGCTTTATATTTTAAAGAAGAATCTCAACACAGTTTACAACACATTAAAACATCAAATAAAACGATCTAGAATAAAACTGGCAAGAAATCTCCACAGATCGGCCAGCACGCTGTCGTGCACCGGCGTCTTGGTACAGTGGTACCTTGGGTTAAGTACTTAATTTGTTCTGGAGGTCCATACTTAGCCTGAAACTGTTCTTAACCTGAAGCACCACTTTAGCTAATGGGGTCTGCTGCTGCCGTGCCACCGGAGCACAATTTCTGTTCTCACCCTGAAGCAAAGTTCTTAACCCGAAGCAATATTTCTGGGTTAGCGGAGTCTGTAACCTGAAGCGTATGTAACCCGAGGTACCACTGTACTGGGACATGTGGGGGTGTGCATGGCAGCAGAAAACACAGCTGGACACCAGCCAAATGGTGGAGATGTCGGTCGCCAATCCTGGCAAAAACACATATTCACTTGGCCGTAATTGGACATGCTCCTAGAGCCCAGGGAATTCGGAACACTGGCAGGCTTTATTACTGCACTGGTTGCAAAATTTGCCTTGGCTGCAAGTAAGTTGAGAGCTAGCCACCAAGACAAGTATCATAAGGGGGGGGTGAGAAGTGGAGTGCTTAACTTGTACGGGCTTTCTCCAACAACTTCTGCTGCTGTATATTCTAATTATTGACATTGTTGTCAAGGGCCACCAAAAAAGGCCTCGCAAGTCTCATGTGGCCCATAGGCCATGTGTTGGACCACCCTGACCTTGCGATTGTGTGTCTGCCCTGCTAAATTTCGTATTCTCCAATCTACCCATTTTCAGGACCAAAGTACAAGCATTCTGAACTCTTTAAAAAATCCAAAGTTAATTCTTATCTTGTGTGTCTCCTATTTATGACTCTTCCATTTGCTGTGCTGATAACATTTTCTCTTAAGGAATGCGTGTCTCCTTCAAGTATCCCTACTTGGAACATTTTCTCCTAACTTCATTTGAGTCAGCATGACTACTTGTGATCAAGCTATGAGCTTTGGAGAGAGTAGAATGAAATGTAAATCAGCAATGTTTTGTTGGATGGGTGGCTGGATATCATACAATGGAATGACTGGGGCTGCTACTTGCATTCCTAAAGACATAGTTAACATCAGTTATTATGGTCTGGAAATGCACCCATACTGCTTTGTGTGTCAAATGCCTCTTAAAATAAAAACCCAGTGAACAAAAACTAGGCATTCTAATGCAATAAATTATGTTTGGTGTGTATTAGAGTATTCAGCCTTGTAAGGTATGTCAGTATTAGCCTCATATTGCAAATGGAAGGATGAGAGGTTTGTTTATGGCCATCTAATGAACTCATTCCAAAGGCAAGATTAGAACTATAGACTTCCTGGTTCATGAACCAGCCTTTGCCACTATGCAACAGTTGAAGTTGGTTCTGTGCTCTTCAATGCCTTGAAATAAGGCATTCAGATGCCTCATTTAGCCATCCAGTTGAGACTTTCTGGTTCCCTTTTCCCACTGAAAATTTGCAGTGCTCTGGCTTAAAGAAAAGTTTATAAAGATAGCTTGCGCTTTTAAACGGAAGCATGGCATTAATGGTTTTTAAGTATCATAACTTAAAGGGAGCTTATGAGTGTTGGAGACTCTTCTTTTCTTTTGGGTTGAAATTCGGTTGCCCATGGGTACAGAAACGGGGGCATTCTGTATTGCAGTTGGGTATTGGAAAAGCTAATACACAAAAACTCCTCTAGATATGGAAGTCTACACTATCTTGAGCTGGAACTGGGGGAAACAAACCATGAAGCTTGGCTTGGAATTACATGTGAACCAACATTCATGGTTTGTTTATCTACATGCAAGCTGATTAGTAGAAGCCAAGGCTTAGTACAGTACTTGTTTTTCATTTGGGACAAACTAGGAATGTTGGCATCACGTAAAGCTAGGTCAAGTCTTGTGGTTTGTTTCTCCCAGTACTGGACAAGACAGAGTGAAGTGTAGTATACATTTGAGAAGTATGCACCAGCATTCAGCTCACTTACAGTAAGTACTGTGGCTTACTGTAAGATACGTTTCAGCCCAATGTCTGTTACGTCGGTACGTGGGCCATTGTATACTAATAGTCTTGGAAACAATTATCATAGTGAATGGTGAATTTAGAAGTTTGTATTTGTTTTAGATCAAACTGCTCTTGAGGACGGCCTTGATGGAATCTGCCACATACATCTAAACCTGAAGTAGCAGAAGTGCTGGTGATGCAGAAAGCTTATTTCAGTGCCAAGACCATTCCTCCACCCTCAGTGTTTTTCAGAGAAGCAGAAGTTTGGCCCACAGTTCATCATAGTCATTTGACAGAATTCTCTGAGAGCAGCCAAGCCTCGTTGCAAGCTGCATGCTTTTCTATATTTGGTTTTGTTTAATTTGATGGTAGAGTATCCTGGCTGCCACTCCTGATGTCCAGCTATATTGCACCAACAGAACTTGCTTCTCTTTCTCTTTAAAGAATTTGTTGTTTTTATGATGTCAGTGCTTTGATGTCTTTAGAACCAACTGTGCCTTCCCTTTTCCTCTCTGCCCAAGTTAAGCTTTTCAGAAAGATCATGTGTTTCTCAATAATTCTGAAAATGTTTTCTTGTTAGGAAGTAGAATCTTAAGTGCTTTATATTTCTTATGACCCTTAATTTAGCTGCTGTGGTGGTGCAACGCCTTCACTGTGTCCCTTTAAACAGTTTCTTGTTCTGTGTGTTGATAAGCCCTTCCTCTCTTATCATAGAGCACTTCTTACTTGTAAGTTTGCAGAGGATTCTGATGTTCCTAAGCCAGAGGTTTTCAACCTTTTTGAGTCCATGGCTCTACATTTTTTTCTGCGGCATTCCTGTGGGGCTCAGGAGCCCAGTTAGGTCACCCCTTGCTTGCAGAGCTGGCAGCCTCTCACCCTTTTTTGAACACCCTCCCTTGTAGGGTGCCCCCTCAGCCTCCTCTCCTCTCCCCACTCCTTGGGAGTCCTCTGGGCAGCGGCAGCTGCTCCCTCCAGGCCTCTGAGCTGCCCCACCCCCACCCCAAAGAGAGGCGTCTCCTCACACTGACCCGCAGGGCCCTGGGAAGCACCCCCTGGTCAGACCCAGAGGCACAATTCGCCTGCGGAACCTGTAGCCAGGGCTGCTGCAACAAACAGGTATGCAAGCCTTTGGGAGGCAGAGACGTGAGAGGGCATCAGAGGAGGGAGGGAAGGAAAGAGGGACAGAGGCCAGTGTTGCCTGCGGCGCCCCAACCATCCTTCAAGGCACCCCAGGGTGCCACAGCACACAGGTTGAAAACCACTGTCCTAAGCCATTAAATAGCTCTGAGCCAGGGTTGCACGCGCTTGGTTAAAACTCGTTGAAAAGTAATTCAAAATCTGCATTGGGCAAAGAAAGGTTCTGTGGGTTGTAGGGGCGGTTTTCATCCTTTGCCATAATTCCAGTTTTGTTAACTAAGGCAGAAGCAAGAAGCCTTGGAAGGCAACAACCACTAGAAATCCTGTTTGGCCAGCTTTCATCAAATGCTCCCACACATTTTCAAGCAGCCATCATGAATAGAAACTTTTTATCCTAATGAAAGCTGAGATTTTCAGGACGTTGGGCCTTTCTTTTGGGCATTGTCGATCAGAGGGTTAAAGAAGGACCGAACGTTTTTTATGTATGCAACAACAGCAGCAAGGATACTAGTCGCCAAGCACTGGAAAACCCAAGATTTACCCACACTGGAAGAATGGCAGATGCAACTGATAGACTATGTGGAGTTAGCAGAAATGACCGGCAGAATCCGAGACCTGGGAGAAGACGCAGTGGAGGAAGACTGGAATAAATTTAAGGACTATTTACAAAAATATTGTAAATTGAATGAGTGTTAAGAAAGATGCAAGATTACAAATAATATGGCACCATTAAACTAGTTGAAAGGAGTATGAAGATAAGTTAAAATATAAGAAAAAGCTATACTTTGGATAAATATTATGTCAAAATTAAGTTTCTAAGGTTTGGTTCAAATTATCTAAAATTAGGGATACAATTTCTGAAAGTTACAAAATAAGAAATTGAAATAAGGTGATAAATTGCTGGATAAAATTTGATAAACCTGGAACGCAGGAACGAGGGACGCGAGGAAGTCCAATGAAGTGAAGAAAGTATGATTATGTCACTTTGTTTGTTTGTTCTTTTTATTGTTTTAAGAAAACTTTTAATAAATATCTTATAAAAAAAAAGAGAGATTTTCAGGACGTTGGATTATGTTCCCAACGTGGAATTGTGCTATACACCCAGCGCTGCCCTTAGAATGCTACCATTACTAGCCAGTTCCCTGGTAGTTCCCTCACATAGCTCAGCTGTGCTCTGTAGTGCCCTTAGGAAACTGTCATCCGCCAACAATGGTTCTTAAATAAGAGATCAAATGTTAGACCCCTTAAATAAAGGAGGACAGATCCTATTGGCAGGCTGTGAGCAGTTGCGTAAAATGAATTTACATCGTCACACATCTATATTTAGTTTTGTGATTGGGTTGTTCGGATCAATGACTAGGAGTCAACTAATGAGTCTTATTAGTGGAAGCACATGCAGGTACATCAACCAATGGCGGTTCCCACCCCATCTTGTCCTCACTGCTCACTGAAAGGGAGAGGGAAGAGAATCTGGAGAAACCCTAGAACAGTGTTTGTGGGGAGTGGGGTGTTCATTTTTTCTGGCAAACAGAAAAGCTTGCATTGATGGAACAATTACATCACTACACTAAATTCCACCCAACCTGTTTTTAATCTGGCAGAGTAGATTATTGTAAGAATTTGGGTTGGCAACGTGCTATTGATATCCCACCTCTGTTCCATCATGGAACTCAAAGTGGTGTATTTGGGGTTGTAGCCGGGCTCTGGCGAAACCCAGACTAGGTTAGATTCACACCACCACAGTTTGGAAATAAGTTATGCAACTTTCTATGTTAAAATGTGCAGAATTACTTTGGAACAAGTTACCTTTATTCTGTAATAAATGAATCTTGAAACATGAACCTGATAAGGCCGATAAAGGCTTTGATGTGCCAACCTCACTTCCTTTTGCACGTCTCTTTTGCAAAGACTCACCTTTTTCACAGCCAATTCTCTAACGTAAGCTATTCTTCCGAGGTGGAAAAATGCATTGGCAAGCCCCACCTTACCTTTGCATATAAATAGACCTGCACAAATATATTCAGAATATTTATTGCATTCTAATAAGTACTTCTGGAGGGGAGCAGGGGGATGACGTTTTGCTTCATATAATTGTTTTCTGGCCTGAATGAAACTGAATTCTTGTGTCTGGACCCGATACTGGTTTTCTTCTCTGGGTCTTGTATACATGACCAAATAGTATTATCATTGCATGAGCTGAAACTATTACCTCTCTTGCCCTTATCTGCTGCTTAGCCACCTTAAGAGTAAATGTTCAGTAACACAGCTTCCAAATAGTATATTAGCGTTTATATAACTTCAAGCTGTTGGAAGAATAACTGTCCTAAAAAATAAAAATCAGTACCATTTAATTATCACTCTGTAGAAGTAACAGCTTATGACTCTGTAGCCAAAGAAATATTTCAGTAACCTGTATGGACTGGATTCACTTGATTTTTCTGTTTGTTTCCTAATCTTTTTATCTTTGCTGTCCTAGACGTCAAGAAAGATTGGTCCGACCACGCCCTGTGGTGGGAAAAGAAGAGAACATGGCTCCTTAAAACTCACTGGACCTTGGATAAGTATGGAATACAGGCAGACGCCAAACTACAGTTTACTCCTCAGCACAAACTCCTCCGACTTCAGCTCCCCAACATGAAGTACGTGAAGGTGAAAGTGAACTTTTCTGATCGAGTCTTCAAAGCTGTGTCTGACATCTGCAAGACCTTCAGTGAGTATCTGCTGGTTATGGAGCCAAATGTTGCCTCTTCATGTGTCAAGCAGCTTGCGGCAGCCGTTCTTGATACCTGTTCCGTAATGCGATAGTTATCTGAAGCATCAGCTTTCTAGCAAATGCAGATTAGCCTGCTTCCTCTGGATT
The DNA here is from genome assembly GCF_951804945.1 of Podarcis cretensis. Classification (NCBI taxonomy): domain Eukaryota; kingdom Metazoa; phylum Chordata; class Lepidosauria; order Squamata; family Lacertidae; genus Podarcis; species Podarcis cretensis. The sequence continues at coordinate 4,538,410 of NC_137170.1, forward strand.
GATTCTTCAACTTCCTAAGGGTTTATTATTGCACATGGCCCTTGTGAAAATAGGAAAGAAAAGCTTTTGGGTGGTGGAACTAGTAAAATACCAGTCAGATAGTGGGAATCTTGTCAGTTATGCACAAATATATTTACTACTTGAGGAATTTATACCACACAGATTAATAAAATTCCCAGAGCAGCATACAACACATTTAAAACATACAAATTAAAACCATGCAGAAATATAGCAAAGAAAAAAATAAAATCATTGGGAGCAGCACAAAAACAACAAATCCAGCCAAGGTCAGATATATAATATATATATATATATATATTTTAAAACTCCTTGCCTTTAACCAGTAGGCACCAGGTGAGGCTCCCTTGAGAGAGCATTCCACAGGGCAGTTCCACTAAGAAGGGCTTCTCCCAGGGTAGCCCCCTGGCAAACATATGAACATGGAACAGGAACCCTTGAGGATCTTGGTTGTGAGGGCAGATACCTGTGGAGACACGTGGTGCATCAGGATCCTACAAAGATCTGAGATAGTGGAGCGGACTGATGTCATGGGCACTGCTGGTTCAAAGACACTAAAGAAGGGGAAAGCAGTGTTATTTCCCCTATGCAGCTTGTACAATGAAGGAACATTGTGGCAGGCGAACAGTTCCATGCTCTCCAGACATTCCTCTTCCTCTTGGCTTCCTTATGGTACAGCCCCAGACACTTGGAGATTGTTATACAATTTAAAATAGAGTTTATTGGGGGTTTGTGTCCTTGAAATTGTGGTTTAATATGTGGATTTTTCATTGGCTTGGTAAAGGAATGTTCATCCTGTCAGCATCCCATTGAAATCTGGCAAACACGTCTGGTTTCTTGTTTTGTTTAAATGGTTTTGATATACTTGTGGATGATATCTCCCATCGGCTGGAGCTCAGTTGGCGCCTTAGTTTCCAAGGAGTTGGAGGAGCTTAAATGGAATGGCAGAGGCTTGAGGAAAACTCCTGCGTAGAGGCTAAATCAGCCTCCACAAGGGCCTTCTCGGTGGCCATTCCTAGACCTTTCTCACAAGAGAGTTGCGTTAGGCTTTGTCCAGAAAGATTGCAGCGATTGGGTGGAAGATCATTCTTTTTTAGAAAGGTGTCTTATAGAAAATATTCCATGATTTGGAGTATAAAAGTTGCTGTAAGTTCTTTGAAAGACATAAAACATGCTAATAGTTTTATGCTCATAGATGATAATAGTACATTCCAGAATGGACTTGCCTTCATTGGAGGTTTTTAAACCGAGGTTGGATGGCCAGCTGTCAGGGATTATTCAGCGGTGATTCATGCATTGCAGGGGGTTGGATTAGATGACCCATTGGCGATCCCTTCCAGTGCCACCATTCTAGGATTCTCTGTAAGTTGGAACGGTGTTATATTAGGCACATAATTATGTGTATGAGGCATTAGGAGAGTGCTACATGTTGTACTCCTTCTGGGGTAGTTTGTAGAGTGACTGTGGCAACCCAGGCAGATGGACAAGGTTGGTTAGAACATGATGGTGATAATGCCAAAATTGCAGTTTCGATCGTTGTATGAAACAGCTGCATAGTCCTGCATTGCAGGGGTTGGACTAGATGATCCTCAGGGTCCCTTCCAGTTCTATGATTCTGTGGTGATGAAGATTTGTCCACCTTTGGTCCCCATCCTCTCTCACCTGTGGCTCCAAGAAGCTGTCAGTGGGCTGTCACTAGGAAACTGCTGGCCACCTAAACCAGGTGAGGGTAGTCGATGGGTCTCAAATCCTCAGTGAGTTAGGGACTTCTGCTGCATGTGAAGACAGGCTCTAGTGGATGAGACCAATAGTGGGATCAGTGGTCAAGAAGGTGGCTTCTGTACATGCTGTAGAGGGAAGTGGAGGGCACATGGGGCTTATCAGCCTGAGAAGGTAGCCCATCGAGGAGAAGGTCAACTCTGATCCTAAACCTACAGTGGCTTGCTGTTATCTTCGGAAGAAGAAAAAAGTTAAGGTAGATAATCCCGAGTGGAGCCAATAAGCCAAGTTGGTGCCAAACATAATGCTCTGCTTTGCTTTGGACCACATCATCAAGGCTGAGCGTGGAGTCTTGATGTCTGAGCAGCCCAGGACATCCATACACACTTTGGTGCTGTTAACACAGTGGTTTGACTTCACCTCCGGAGGTGCACTCCATTGTCTCAGTACAGACGGTTGCCAACAACAATTATATAAATCGAAAGTGAATCGATAGGGCACCTTTCCCTAAACTAATAGTAGTCATTGTGGTTCCCGCCATGCTGGCTGGGGCTGTTGGAAGTCCAACAACATCTGGAGGACACTGTGTTAACTACCACTGTTTTACTTTGATCCCTGCCCAATTTGAACTACAGTGGTGCCCCGCAAGACGAACACCTCGCAAGACGGAAAACCCGCTAGACGAAAGGGTTTTCCGTTTTGGAGGTGTTTCGCAAAACGAATTTCCCTATGGGCTTGCTTTGCAAGACGAAAATGTCTTGCGAGTTCCTGCGGGGGTTTTTCCCTTTTTTCCCCTTTTCCTAAGCCCTAAGCCGCTTATCAGCTGATCCGCTAAAAGCCGCTAAACCGCTAATAGTGCTAATCCGCTAAACTGTCAATGGGCTTGCTTCGCAAGATGAAAAAACCGCTATACGAAGAGCCTCACAGAACGGATTAATTTCGTCTTGCGAGGCACCACTGTATAAAATTGTGGTTTTCTTGAGTCAAAATGAGAGTACCCCTAAACTTTTTTTTTGTTTAGAAAAAAAGCACTGCCTCTATCCTTTGCATTTTAGACTGAAAAAAATCCCCTTATTTGAAGGTACTGGAAGATTGGGAGCTGGTCATAAGATGTACTGACACTAAAGGCAGATTATGAGGATGCTGCGTTTATAAGAAACATGGCTATCAAAAGGCCATTCTTTTCCCATAGATCAAAGCTGCCCAACTTGTTGTCCAAGTTCAAATCTTTTTGACTCAGAGTTCAAGCTAAATCTGCCTTAGCTCTTTAATGTTGCTTGCCTTTGTTCTTTTTTGTTGTGCTGGTTGTGGTGACATCTTTGTTGATTTGATTTGTCTCTTTTATTGGATGGTGTGTGTGTGTTTAAATTATTATGAATATTGCTGAATATAAATATTACAAGTTTAAATTAAAAGATTTATACCCTGCCTTTAACTGGAATGATAAGGCAGTTTACAACAGATGTTAATAATACAATATGAAATCTGATTCATAACACACATGTGCATGCACACATAAGAAAACGTCATAAGAGGCTCACTGGATCAGACCAAAGGTCCAGCTAGTTGAGGCCAGTTTGTGTTCTTAACACTGCTAAATATGTGGGTGTTTAGGTCGGTCACACACTTCCTCAGCTACAATTTATTCTAAAAGATCCTGCCCTTCATCCAGGTTTTGCTTTTTAAAAAGCTGTTGGGAGTGCCTTAGTACCAAACTAGATGTGAATTAGACAGTATGCAAGGGTGAGCTTTTAATCAGGATTGCAGTATGTGAGATTGAGAGTGGAATCCTTCCTTCCCCAGTTGCAGTCTCATTGAAAATCTCCTGCCCCGCCCCACCAGGAAAAGAGCTCCCATTGATACCAGTGAAAATCTCACAGCCCTCCCTGCTTTTAAATTAACAACAACAACAATGCCTATAAATACTTTCTAATTATGTGTTTCACATCCTTGCATCTCGTTTGGTCCTCTGTCTTGCTACAGAAGCTGTGCTGATCAATTAAAAGTTACATACTGTTGAATTCTTCTTTTACTATGTCAAATTTCTACTTTGGGTTACTTGTCAAAAGCAAAACACCATTTGTGCCTGATGTCTAATAACCTTTACTAACACGCCCATCCATGCCGAGTGCTAGGATCTCCGTTGAACCATAAAGTGGATGCATCCTTAATCAAACAAACTTCTGTTTATATGTTGAGAGAGAGAATCCTTACCTACTCAGTGCCGCAGGGAAAAGAAGGGCATGGGGAAGAGAGCATGAATACAAGTGGGCAACCTGTGGCCCGCATGCAGCCCTGAGGCTTTATTTGTAGCCCATGGATTCTTGATAAAATTGGCTATTGGAATTTGCACTCCCCGCTGTGGGTAAAAGCCTCAGCGCCTAGGGCTTGCCGATCGAAAGGTCGGCGGTTCGAATCCCCGCGGCGGGGTGCGCTCCCGCTGCTCGGTCCCAGCGCCTGCCAACCTAGCAGTTCGAAAGCACCCCCGGGTGCAAGTAGATAAATAGGGACCACTTACTGGTGGGAAGGTAAACGGCGTTTCCGTGTGCTGCGCTGGCTCGCCAGATGCAGCTTTGTCACGCTGGCCACGTGACCCGGAAGTGTCTCCGGACAGCGCTGGCCCCCGGCCTCTTGAGTGAGATGGGCGCACAACCCCAGAGTCTGTCAAGACTGGCCCGTACGGGCAGGGGTACCTTTACCTTTTTACTATATTATTAAGATAAGAGTTGCAGAGAAGAGTTTGAATATGTGAAGGGAAAGATTTCTGAGTGCCCAACCCTGCCCATAGCATTGTTTTTCAGTCAAACATTTTGATTTAGTGTTAACAGACCACAGCAACACTTAACTTTGTTTTATCTGCCTAATTCTGTGTGTAGTGTCTTCTGAGAGATGTTGGTGTCAGTATTGTCCAGCCTTATTTAAATAAAGGCCAGTTCTGAAGTGAAAACTAAGTCAGAGTTTGCAACCGGAATCTTGCAACTTGAGCTTTGTTATAATCAATCTTTTTTTGCTTTTAAAATAAAAATGGATAACTCTTGGCTGACCTATTTCTGTCAAGAGGCAGGAAGTGAGCCACTGTAAGCAAACATAGCATCAAATTGATAGCCACAAATTGGAGAATTAATTTAAAAGCATGTAGTATTATTGATGATTGATTTTAAAATATCCTTCCAGTTCACGTTAGATCATTTCCCATACTGATTCTGAAGGCTGGGGCAGAAAACAAGCATAAACCCATTGATGTACAACAAAATTGCACTTTATTAGAATGCTTCCTTTAAAAACTACAACAACCCTAGCCACACTGAGTCTAGAAAGCCAGATCAAAAGGAGGTCTTACTACTCTTCCAAAAAGTGTGTGTGAAGATTTAGCAGGTGTTCACAACCCAAAAGTTACGCATCCAGAGCGGTACGTAACTCGAGGGTTCTCTGTATGTGTTGTGATACTTGTGGAAGTCTTGACTGAGTGTTTTTAAATTGCTTAATTTGCTATGTGCCTTAAGATCATCATTGATCTTTGGGTTACAAACTCCACAAACCTGGAAGAAGTACCTCGGGTTGAGAACTTTTCCCCAGGATGAGAACAGAAATCACGCGGCGGTGGCGGAAGGCCCCATTAGCAAAAGCCTGCCTCAGGTTAAGAACGGTTTCAGGTTAAGAACGGACCCCTGGAACGAATTAAGTTTGTAACCCAAGGTACCACTGTACTTAAATTTGAGCAGAGGTAGGGAGCCTTCATCTCCCTACCCCGATGTAAATACAGAAAGAGAATTTCATTCTCAAGGGAAAAGTAAAGTGTGTTTCTGTGTCTGTGGCATTTTGCCTTAAACATTTTAGACTTCTCTTGAGCTTAGCATAATATTGCTCCAGCAATCCTTACAGCAGCCATGAGAATATGTATTGAACTCTCATTCAAAAGTGCGTGTTTGGTGTAATTATTGCGGTGTTAATGGGTTTGGATGATGGGACTGAGGCAGGGAGCTAGTGGTTTGCCTCAAGACATCTAGCAAATTTTACAGCCGAAGAAAGAATTGATCCAGGACTTATTGTTTCACAACTCGGCCTCTTAGCCCCTGCCGGACAGTAGCTCTTCTGTAAGTGAGAGTTAATTTCCTGTATGCTCTGATATACAACTTTGCTGAACTTTGTAATGTCTTTTTCCAGATGCGATCTGTCTTTCCCTCCCCCACTCAAAAAGAAACCCTGTGGTGATTTTCTCCCCCCCCCCACCCCCTTGTCTCAATGCAGCTTGCATAGAAAAGAACTAGAGGAAACACTGGCTAGTAGTTTCCCACTGGGATTAAATTTCTCTGTGGTCCCACCCCTTCACAGGATAGGCTCTTCCCCACCCCCACTCCTCCCCTCTCCCCTTGGGAGCAGAAGAAAAACAGAAAACTTAAAATTCTCAGCATGTTCCCTTATAATGGGGCTGTGATAACCGTGTCGTAAATAGTGTTTATTTTCATTATTGTCTTGTTTGTCTGACTACTTGATACTTGTGGTATAATGTCTTGTGTACAATTTTCCTTTTAATTCTGACGGCAGGGAAAACGCAACCTAAATTTGATGAAACTTAATGAAAGGAGAGACTTTCTATTTTTAACTACATTACTGGTTGAATCATGCCAAGGGGGTGGTGTGTACATGTCACATCTTCCCTGTTTGTCTCTGTGTGCTTTTCTGCTCTCCCTGCCACCACTATTAGAGTAAAAGAGCTTCTCTCTTCAACTGAATTCTTAAATGGATTTCTTAACGTTTGCTAGGTGAGTGGATTTTTTCATAATGGGCGGTGTAGCAGCTATTTAACAAAATATTTTTGTTCATTCTTTGATTCTTACAAGTAGATTTCTTGGGATTCCGTGGTAAAGTGTTGTTTAGTCATGTCTGATTCTTCGTGACCCCATGGACCAGAGCACACCAGGCACTCCTGTCTTCCACTGCCTCCCGCAAAATTTGGTCAAACTCATGTTCGTAGCTTTGAGAACACTGTCCAACCATCTCGTCCTCTGTCGTCCCCTTCTCCTTGTGCCCTCCATCTTTCCCAACATCAGGGTCTCTTCCAGGGAGTCTTCTCTTCTCATGAGGTGGCCAAAGTATTGGAGCCTCAGCTTCAGGATCTGTCCTTCCAGTGAGCACTCAGGGCTGATTTCCTTAAGAATGGAGAGGTTGGATCTTCTTGCAGTCCATGGGACTCTCAAGAGTCTCCTCCAGTACCATAATTCAAAAGCATCAATTCTTCGGCGATTAGCCTTCTTTATGGTCCATCTCTCACTTCCATACATCAGTAAGCCACTCCAGTATCCCTGCCAAGAAAACTCCATGGACAAAGACAACAGGTTTTCCATGGTAAAGTACATGCTCCTAACAAAATGCCTGAAGCTGTGTGTGCAAATATACAACTATCATTGTCTTTCTCGCCTACCCCCATCACTGTTACCTTGTGAACTTTTGTTTGCCAGAATCCTACTTTTTGAGAGGGAAAAGCTGTGTGTAGCCCCTATCCCCGTAGCTCTTTTTTGTTACAAATCCTGCCACCAAACTCTTCTGGTTACGCTTTCCCCCTCTGGAAATAACTCTTCTACTCTCCTCACCCTCCTGGTTGTGAAAAGGCCTGGATAATGATAGTCTTTAAGACAGCAGCCCGAGCCACAGTTTCCCCTTGTGCCAGAAGGGAAAGGATGTTTATTCTTAGATAGCTGTGAGAGTTGAAGGACTTCGGAGAATCTGAGTAACTGTGGGACACATGGCTCTTTGGAACCCGTGAGTGAAGAGCTGGGTAAAAATAGGCTGTTAAAATGCTTGACTTTGTGGTGGAAGTGGAATGACTTTCATAGCACTAATAAAGGGAGCGTGTCCATGTCCTCCTTTAATGGATCGCAGCTCTGGTAAAGTAGGGGTGGGTCGGCACAATTATTCTGGCAACAGCTGCCAATGCCATGCATCGTTTGGCTCCCAGTGCACTGCGCAAGGGGGCAGAGAGGGAGACGCTCATGTATGCACCATCCTCAAGGCATTTTGGGCACCTTGGAACCAGTCTCCCTTGGCATAGAGCAAGATATCACTTTGCTTGTCATCCGTTATTACTAGGCATAGGGCTCCTGTTTGGCCCAGGCAGCATATCACGCTCTTGGCCTGGGCAGCATGTTGCTCTTAAGTGTCAGCACACCCTACTCCCGTCACTGTTTTTGTGTGTAGCGCAGAACGGAGGAAGTCACATGTGCTAGTGCTACTCGAGGCTTATTCTTGAAGACGCAGAACACATAGGGAAATAGAGGATTTGAAAAGCTATGATGGTGTTTATTTAGATTTTTCACACCACCTTAAGAGAGACCTTACTTTGCCTAATATACCGAAATCAATTTATATTTAGTGTTCAAGATAAATGTCTTAAGGAACAACAGTATATAAGGCAATTTCATAGGGGAGACCTTAAAGAAAAATATTGAGCTGCCATTAAAACTTGCAAATTTTCTTCTGAAACTAAGAGAATACATGGCTTTTGGGGGGGAGGTGTTAGAAACTGTATTGTGTGCCCATTAGGATTTCCTGGGTGTCTGATTAAGAACAGCAGTAAAATGATGCAAAGTAGAAAAAGAATTTGATATGAAACATAGCTGAGTAATCTTGCTCGCAGTGAATGGGGCAGTACTGACCAGGCTGAACTTTGCCACCATACTATCTCTCTTAAATGCTTAGGCTTTTGGAAATTCTTGCCTTCTCACACTTCTGTTAAGTGAGCATGTTATGAACGTGTACAATTACAACTCTTTTTTTATGCTCTGTGTTTCTTGAGGGGTAGAGCACAGCATTTTCCTTGTAGCACAGAAGGCTCATATACCAGAACACTGATTGCTTTGTTCTTCAATGAAGACTGAAAGTCCAGCTTATGAAGCCTAGACAAAAGCCATTGGTAGCAGTGTTTTTATTAGCAAAGCTCTAGAACCCTGATGTTGGGAAAGATTGAGGGCACAAGGAGAAGGGGACGACAGAGGATGAGATGGTTGGATAGTGTTCTCGAAGCTACCAGCTTGAGTTTGACCAAACTGCAGGAGGCAGTGGAAGACAGGAGTGCCTGGCATGCTCTGGTCCAGGGGGTCACGAAGAGGTGGACACGACTAAACAACAACAAAGAACCTGAGCATCTGAGACTTAATACTTCTCAGTGTATACTAATTAATGGAGTGGGTGGGGAAGAGTAGGGTTATAATCATTTGATTTCCCCACAAGTCAATCTGTTGACAACATACTAACTGTCCTGTCGCTGTATACGTTGTGTTGGTTTGGGCCCAGTTCTCCAATCAGTTAAGGTCATTTTGAATCCCAATTCTGTCTTAGCTATGCCCTCCCAGTTTGGTGTCATCTGCAGATTTGATGGGCATCCCCTCAATTCCTCTTTTCAAGTCATTTATAAAGACACTGAACAACAACGGGCCCAGGACAGACCTTTGTGGCACCCTACTAATGTAACCTTACTGTACAAAAGTAAGTCTTCTTTTGCTCCATTCCCTTTTGCATCTGGCCCCACCCACAACTGGCTTGCAGCTCGCAGAAAGGATTTTTTACGTTACACATTCCAGATGCTGGCCACAGATTTTTTTAAAGGTTATTAAAGCAGAAGGGATGTTCTGGAGAACAGGGATGGCACCAGGGGAGCATTGACTGTAAAGGATGTTGCCCCCTTTGACTGAGGGTCCTTGGCTTTCAGCACGCTTTAGTCAGCTCCTGCTTCCTTGCAATGGCTTTCCAAAATGCACAGCTTATTTCTACACACAGTGCACACACATGGCAAAAGAGAATGGTGGAATCAAAACATTAAGGGCCAGGGGACCCATAATGGTTTGGATCAGTCTCTGGTTTGGATGTTACTCGAAACTGCATACACAGGTTTCTACATATCTTTGGGAGCAATTTTATCTGCAATAGAAATAATAGCATTTGGGTTCGGACTTTGGTGACTGTGTTTCAAAAGCGTGGTCAGTCATGGGTTAAATTTGCATCAACACTTCGCCTAATTCAAGGGTCATCAACATGGTGCCCTTCAGACGTTGCTGGACCAACTCTCACCGTGTGTGTGCTCACCAAATAACTTGTGCCTCACAGCTTCTGTAAAGCATTTTGCTATGCCTTTTATCTATACAGATAAATTCAGCAACTGTTCTTGGTGAAGATGAAAATGGCTGCATGACTAAGGTGTGTGTTCTTGTAAAGGATGTTTTGTCTCTTCAGGTGTTGAAACATAATCTCATTGTGCATCATTGGTATTTTGAATGGGTGGCAGTGAAACAAAGCTAGGCAGTGAGGTAGAAATCATCTCCCAAAGTTGCTATGCACTAGCCTATATGTATGATTGGTGTGTCTCCCCCCCCCTTTTTTTTTTTCCAGGGAGAGGGTCTCAATCAGGACAGAATGTCCTCTGGCATTCAGAAATGCTATTTAAAATTTCCACCCCTATGACTGCCAATAAAATTCTATAAAGAGCTGCTTGGTGCTTCCAGTTGCACATGTTAGGTGACAACTGGCTACATCTTGATAGGCATAAAAAAGCAAGCCTGGGAGGAACAACAACTCTGCAGAATGGCATAATGCCTGAGCTTTTATATGTGCTGTTAAGTAAAGGGAGGTAATATGAAACTGACTAGGAGATAATTTGAAACAGATATTGTTTCTTCAGATTTGGAATATTTTAAAGTAAGGGTGAAGAAGGAGAAAGGTGGGGTTTGCCTGTAAAGTCTACAACATTCATAAACTCAACTTCTGACTTGGCTATAGAACAGTTTCTGCTGCCCGTGTAGCCAGGTTTTAACTGCCAGTTATTTTGAAATATTGGTAAGTGCAGTCCTGTTGAACAGAACAGTTAGATTGCTTGCAAATTGATAGTCCCTGTGTGAGGCTCAACTCCCATTAACTGTCAGGGGTTCTGTATGGCCAGCATGACATTTAAACTGGATCACTGGTCTGCTACATTGCAGTGCTGGCCAGGACATAGCCAAAAGTTCCCTTAAAGTGAAAACAGTTCTATTGGCAGTCATGTCCTGTTCCTGTCTGCTTCCTGGAGACAAAAGCGTAATTATCTGTTGCCTTTGTTTTAAAACCTTTGCAGATCAGATTAAAGTATCCATTGCAAAGTGGAAAAGATTTGGACAGGGCATCGTTGCTAGTGAGGACTAAGTGTATCTCTCATTAGTCATGGCTATTAATAAGGATATAGGTGCATTGGTCCCAGAAAAAATAACTTATCTATCAGATTAGATGGAATAACTTGTAGCAGCCGCACCTGTTTTGTTCTTCTGGCCTGGACAGTACTATATCACCTATTCTCCAAGATCTGATGGGAGGAAATTTTCCTGGGAGGGCATTCTCCCAATAGAGCCAGAAACTTGAGTCCTCGATTGTCATGTCTCTTAGATTGTAAGCCATTTTGGGAACCTTTTCGGCTTAGAGAGCAGGGAATCAATGCTTTAAATAAAGTGAGAAGGAGATGGCCTTCATCTGAAAATAACACCTTGAAAGTGTCCTAATGGAATGTTTAAAGAGAGTCCCCTTGTAGCCTAGTATTCAGTCTTCCTAAAGTTGTGTTGCAAAGCTCAATTCTAGCTCCAAAATCTGGAGGCTTTTAAATTATGAGAATGAGTTCTCATCATCTTTTAGAAGGCTTCTGGATAATAAGAAATATGAAACCTGTGGCTAATTGTTGTTAAGGCCTCAGACTCTCAGAGGATCCCAGTGGGATTTTCCTGGCAAGTAATCCACACACCTTTCTGTTCCCTGTAGCTCCCCCCCCCCACTTTAGCATGTCTTTTGCTGTATTCCTCAGATAAAAACTTCAAACAGAGGAAAGATAAATCATCAGCCAGTATGGGAAGGAAGTAAAGTTTTATGATATGTCAGTTGGCCTAACTTGCTACTGAAACATACCTCCAATGATCCTTCGAATGGTTTGGCATTTGCAACTGGAAAGAGTAGGTAATGGAGACTGTTCCCTGCAATTAGCCTTCTGAAGAGGTAGTTCAAGGTGGAGGTGTGTAAATGTGCACTACTTTGGCAGTACAGGAAGTTTAAAACACCTCCGTTGGCGTCCTACTTGGGAATGAATGACACAAGCATGTATTTCAAACCACTTTTTGTGAGAGAGGCAGGAGTAGATGCAGCTCTTCAGCAAAGTGTGTCTTTCTATAATATCCGTATTTGCTGTTAATGTGTGTAGTGGTTCTAGGGGTTGCTCGTGCGTAAGCCGGTGCAAACACCTGGCTGGGTTGCCTGAGTGAACCTTTTCTGTCCGGACAGCCACTCGCCCGTGGCTGTCTCAATCGCTGGCAGAATCCGTCAGTGGGCGTTTCTTAAACTTCTTCCAGCAAAGAAGCTCTTTGACGCCTAGTCTCCTCCTACTCTCTCTGTGCGAAAGCCTTCTGCGCAAGGAGGGCGTAGGCAGCGGAGGACCCTTACTCTCCCCGCTGGTCCCCAGCAAGGAGTCATGGGACCGCCTCACCGCTTCCCGCATCTGCCTCCCTTCTCCACTGGTGCTACGCTAATTCTCTTCCCCAGAAGATGGGCTGCCTCTCCCAATCCCGGGACACTCTCTGGAATCCCTCTGGATTTTGCTCTCTCCCTCCGGCACTGATGGCAGTTCCCTGACCATGTGTAATGTGTGAAATGGCCTTCAGAGCCCCAGGATTTTTCAGTATGTCAAAGGCAAAGTATGTTGTTGTTGGCATCCATCTGTCTCGAGAGACAGTGGAGCAGTGCACCTTTGGAGGTGAAGTCAAACCATCGGAGAGTTACAGTGCCTGCTGTGGCTGAAGAGACCAATACGGGAGAGACCTGTTTTGTTGTGGCTGGGGCAGATAAAGACAAAAATGAAGGCACTGAAAGTAATAAAACATACTAATTTTAGCATGTATAACAGAGTCCTGTGGAGAAATGTACTTTCTACGGATAGTCATCTGAAAAAAGTTAATTACAGCTTTGATTTAAGATTGCACTGGTACTAGTATCCATTCCACTTGCCCAAATTGACTTGTGTTAATTCACAGTGTTAATTCTTTCTTTCTTCTGTTTTGTTTTCTATTTTCTTCTTTATTTTTATTTATATTAGTTTGATTTTTAGCGTATTGTATGGTGAAAAGTTTCAATAAAAATATATCAAGAATTGGAATGTTTCCCATTAAAAATCATTAATTTTAGAACATTTTCCAGCCTCCACATATTGAAAGTAACCTTTTTGTCAACAAAAACCTACATCTGATAGTTATAAAGTACATTGCCATTCTTTTGTGACTCATAAGCTTTTTCTTAATCTGATTCCCCCCCCCCATGTGTTTCAATTGTTTTAAAATCCATGTAGAAAATTCCTAAAATGTAGCGAGAGCCTTCTCATGTAGATGATCGGGGAGATTATTTTGGCAGGAAACAATTCCACTGCTTGCAAGTCTCTCTTCCCTCTTTTCTCTCTCTCTTACTGTTTTATATTTTTATGTCTTCAGTATGTTGGGACACTTCCAATTAGTCTTGCTTCCCGAAAGCTCATTGGCACTGCAACAGACCCTCCCCAGAAAAAGAGCATTCACAAAGTGCTGTTTCAGCTTTGGAGAGAATGGAAACGCTTGACCTTCATTCAAGTGAATATTTTAAGCATAGGCCAAATGCATAAATCGACAATAAAACATCCTAAACATGCTTTCTTTCTATATACAGTATATAATGATCTTGGTAAAACTGATGAAGGACAAATTAACTTCCAGTTCTGATCCATTTGCACTCTTCACATTATGTGTAGTCTTCATTTGTGTGTGCACAGATTTTATGCACTTTGTGTATAAAATCACATCCTTTTGCATTTGTTAGCCAACTCCCACCCCACTATTCATTTCTCCCATGTATCTTAACAAATCCCCCAAATAATTAGTAAGCAGTAGCTCAGTGGCAAAAGGCTGAGCTATGGTCCATAAAGATCCCACTTAAAATCTCACTTCTGATATAAACTCTGTTAATGTCCATAGCTAAGCTTCTGTCTCCAAGTTGGACTCAAGATTTAAAGTCCAAGAAGACCAGGTCAGTGCAGTGGGGTGAGGCCCTATTACTGAATATCTGGTAATAGTTAAAATTATCCAGATCTTAAGAGTAGAATTATCCATGCATTCAGTTAAGAGTAGAATTTATGGATAATTCAGTGAAATGTTACCCTTGCTTTTGTGGTAATGTTTGGTATGTGGCTTGTTTGAAATCACCTCTCCCTTCAAAGACAGCCTTATTATTGTTAGTTAAATTGCATAAAACTCTAACTCTGATGGAAGATCATCTCTCAGATTCCCATAGCAATAAAAATCTAGCGGCAAGTCCTGTCTGAGGTTTCTTTGTTCTCAATGTTGATGTGTGACATCAATATCATTAATGATTCACTGGAGCCAGACAGCGCTGAGAAATATCCCCACATTCAGTTGCATTTCCTTTTTTAAGGGAATTTATCCAGCCCTAAAGTGGATTTTCCCAACTTTTCAGCTTACATGCTGTCTCTTTCCACCCCCTTTTCATTTCTCTGAAGCCACAAGCTTTAGTGTACTGACATGTCACTTAAATTTTAAACACTGAAACACTTGGGGTTTTGTTTGTTTGTTTTTTAAAGAAGTGTTCCATCTTAGAGAATTGTATTTTGTCCTTTGTGTAGCTTCATCTGTAATCACTTGGGTTTGATAAATCTAAATAGTCATAATTTGGATGGTCATGCAGTTTGTCTCTTGTGCTCTTCTGCATTTCTCCATGTCCTGATGTAACTTATTAAGCATGTTAAAAATGTGCCAAGAAAATCTTTAAATCACTTGGGTTGTGTCAGGGAGTTCTTTTGTGTATGTATGTTTTTGCTTATGCTTGGGCAGGAGTCATGATCACAAAGCCTTGTTCTTTAAAGACACTTAAGAACCATCCTTTGTTCACAAGATCAGTAGCACAATATTTACCGTAGGTTGTGAGTTTCTTTAGCGAAAGACTTATTTCTCTCTCTCCAGGAAAGTGCCACATAACTTTAGGTATGAATAGATTCAGATCAACAAAGCATTGTTTCCTGGGATCTGTTGTACCATATGTCCTGTGGACTGTCTGGTCTTCCCCATATAGGGTAAACCCAAGTCCATTGTCAAGATAGCTGCATGAGTTTGAATCACACATCTTTTTGCAGTCTTGAAATGCACATACTCTCTAGTGACTTCATCTAGTGACATCTGTGCCCGTTGCAACAGAGTTCCCTCCCCTCCTTGCAAGGAGGTAGGAGAGACCCAGAACAATGGTGTGCAGAAATTTGGGAGTGTTGCTTCTCTCCTGTCTGCCAGGATACCTGATAATGCCTTACTTGAGTGCATTTTCTGGGTAGCATTCCTTTGAAATACTTTAGTTCCCCAAATCTCTTACACATATTGAAAGTTTGCTCAGCTTAACAGATACTTGCCAGACTGTATTTGCAGGAAGGTGTAAGTCCCTACAGTCCAAAGACAATTGGAAAGCTTTCCCCATTTCCTTCCTCCTTGCAGAGAAATATGAGGTCCATTTGGGAGAGTCAAAATGGCTTCAGGATTGCTATCCTGTACTATTTCAGACACATGGTTTACATACTTATGCATGTGTGTTTGCCTTTACGTTTATGAGCACTTATTCTATATTTGAGACCTTAGAATTCTTATAACAGTATGTTTCTGTGAAAATTGGCACAGCATTTTCTTAGCTGTGTGTTCTGCAACAAGAATCAGTGAAACACGACCATACCCCTTAATGATCAAGCACAGCAGTCGTTTGACCAACCCTGAGGCTTTGAGCTTACTTTATTCTGTTTCATTTTTTAAAAGAACATTTAAGTAGAAGGGGTTTACTTTCCCCTCCAGGGGAAAAACTAGTGAAAACTGAGATAATGTCAATGAAGGAAAACTCTAGGAATCGCTCAGCCTGCCCTACTTTGGTTTCCCTTGCTTTCAACTTTAGGTGGCTTTCTGAAACATACATAGTTATTGAGGCATACAACCATGGGGGGAAAGGTTTCAGAAATCATTTTCTATCAAAATGAAATCCTTTCCTTTCTGTGTCGTTTCAGAATAATTGGAAAGAAGGATAAACGTTTTTTAAGCTGGGAAAAATGGGGCAGGAAGGAACAGGAAGAAAGGAACTCTGGTGGGATAGAAGAACAAGGCAGTTTCAGAGGGTGTCAGGGCCATGTAAATCGAGATCAGGGTCAGCAAGTTTCCCACCTGTGTGTTACATGTTCATTTTGCATCCAAAGACAGGCCAGGGGAAAGGGGAAAGCAGAGTGACAATCTGAGTTGCATGAGCATCGGACATGTAAGATTCCTCTGTTACTAGACGGTACCACTTCAGCCTGCCAGGTGGGGCAGGAGTTGTATATTTAACTCCTTTGTCCCGTATTAAGGGTTTGCATGTATGTTGTGGATAAAACTAGAACTCATCTCTATGAAATCCATGCTGACCTTGTCATCCTAGTTTCATAGGTGCAGGGATGGCTTACCTGTGGGAACAGCCAGTCTTTCCCTTACTGTTGAGCATCAGCCATGCAAGACAGATGCTTGCATGTTCCAGCTCTTAACTAGGATTATTTCCATATTTACTGTGTTTTCTCTGTTGGCTGAGAGAAGGGTTTGTGGGGAAAACTTGTAGAGGGAGGAGAGAGATGGAGCAAAGTGGGGAGTAGCTTGATGACTAGAGAAAGGGAAACTATTTAAAGGCCTTGAGAAGAGCTCTTGGGAAGAAGAACCCTCCATTGCACACAATGTTAAGAAATAATGCATTTTTTAAAAAATAGAAAAACCGTCTTTATATTGCATAGTCTTATGATGTTGGCAGGGGATAGTTGGTATTTGGTATTGTACTAGGAGGAGGAGCTCATTGTAACAGTGAAGTTCTTGATTGGCGCAGCAAATGGGGTTGGTCCTGGCATCATCCAAGCAGAGGGAAATTCCCTTCAGAAGCTTGTCCTAAGTCTGAAAGCTCTTGCCGTCTGATTAAAGGGCAAGAAACAATAAATGGCATTCATACAAGGGAATGCAGTACACGCATGAATTCCACCGCACCAACTCCCACCAAAATGATTTTTTCCTACTATCATGCAATGGCTGTCTGTGTGTGAGAGAGATGGAATTGACAGATTTAGTTAATTTACACTGACATAGAAAGTTGCCTTCTCTGAAGTACAGAAGCTTTCTGGAGTATTACACCAAGTTAATCCTGAGTAAAAAAAGGACAATATAATAGTGTGCTTTGACAGCGGGGAAATTGCAGGAGGAAACTTTAAAGTTAATGTTTCTTTCCCCCCCCCCCCCAACTTTTTTTTTTTGTTACTGCTCTTCAGTTGCAGAGAACAAACTGGAAAAGCTGTCAGTTTCGAAGCAGTGTTTTGCTTCTGGCAAAATGTGCTTTCTCAGTTATATTCAGCAAGGCTAATTTTGCAAATTCCCTTAAGACCTCAGTTATTTACTTTTATGCACCCAGGTGTAGTTGCTGGAAGATCATTCCAGCATACCAGACAACAAAGGTTTTTAGTCTAGAGATTTTGTGAGTTGATTAAAACTGCAAACCCTATCTTCAGGCTTTATTTTTCCCCCTTTTCTTTTTACTGTTGCCTATGATTCTGAATGTAACCTGTATACCTTTGCGCTCTGCCTTTGCAATCCAGCTTCTGCAGTAATTGGAAAACGGGGCAAGCGTTGCCATCTGGTAGTCCTTAAGCCCATGGAATTTCTTTGCTTCAGCTACAGAAACTAAACAGCACAATTGCCAAAACCATCTCTTTATTCAAAACATGTTTTAAAACCCTTTTTTGGAAAGCTTTCATTTCATTCTGTGAAGGAAAGGTGGGGGGTAGACTCCTCACAATACGCGTAGTGGGTGATTAAAAAGGGCTCTAGTAAAACACCCAAAATGTGCTTATCGTGGCGTCTTCATCCCCATGCATCCACTTCATGTGTGCGCCATTTGGATGCTGAACTCTTACCAGGGAATTCAGGCCTTGAACTGAGAACTTGTCCAGTGTTGGGACCTAACCCATTACAGTGGTACCTCGGGTTACAGATGCTTCAGGTTACAGATGCTTTAGGTTACAGACTCCGCTAACCCAGAAATAGTACCTCAGGTTAAGAACTTTGCTTTAGGGTGAGAACAGAAATCGTGCACTGGCGGTGCGGCGGCAGTGGGAGGCCCCATTAGCTAAAGTGGTGCTTCAGTTTAAGAACAGTTTCAGGTTAAGAACAGACCTCCAGAATGAATTAATTTCTTAACCTGAGCTACCACTGTAGCGTGCGTTCAACCCGCAAAGCCGTCTTCCAGCACACAAGGAATAGAGAGGACACACCACCAGCCCAGGCAGTTTGAGATCTCTGTGTTACTCTGGTTCGAAATACATACTGGAGCCTCTGTGTTATTCTGGTTCGAAATAAATACTGGAGCCAGGCTTTGTGCCCTTCTGACCAAGCAGAACCAACATGGATGGGAAACTGCAGAGACTCAAGGTCTGGATCCTGGTTTTAGCCTCCTCCCATTGTTTGACTCTACTACTCTGCCTGAAGCATGCTCTCAGTAGTTGGGTTCATACCCAGTGGTCAAACCATACCTCACTCAGCCTCACACCTTCCTTCCTCAGCTCCTGCCAGTGCACTGGATGTAGCCTAAAAGGCTCCCCCGGCATACAAGTTGTCTTGTTCCAGTTATCCTACACTTCCACTGGTCTACCAAGAAGTACTTAGGATTGTTTTCACTCTGTACTGAATGTTTTTGATAATGAGCAGCAGGGCATAGTATGGGAACAGAGCTGCATGTTGGTTCACATGATCTACTTTCTCAAATCCTGGGAGCTCAGACCTGCTAGCACTTTCCTGATCAAGCCTAACTTGGAATACAGATCATTCAAATGTAACCAGTCACATCCCCCCCCCCCCCGCCCATAAATTTGCATCCTGTCATTTTGGCCTGAAGTGGGTGGCAGGCCCTCAAGGGGGTTTGCAATAACAACATACAGAAAGTGGTTTTAAAGCGCTCAGTGTTCCAGTTTAAAAAAACAAACAATAACATTTCAAGAACTTCAGCAATAGCACTGCAGAATTTAAATACAGATCTAAACAAAGCTAGTTGGCTAATTATTCTTTTGCAACAGAAAAACTTTAGCCTTGTTGACAGCCATGCATTAGTTGGCTTGTTCAGATAAGTAGGCATTGCGACTGGGAATGAGGATATTTGGCAAATGTGTGGAACCCCCCAGTAGTTGCTGTAACCTTCCAACAATTTAACTCCACCCCCAAAGGTGCATTCCTTCATTGTATCCCGAGACAGACGGGTGCCATCAACATCTTTGATTTTGATGCATTACAGTATTTTAATATTTTTTTGGGAAGCCGCCCAGAGTGGCTGGAGAACCCCAGCAAGATGGGCGGGGTATAAATAATAAATTATTATTACATTATTATTATCTTCAGAAGTGGCCAACCAGATGTTCTTAGAACTCTTGCAAGCAAGATTTGAAGGCACCACCTGTCCTTTGTCTTGCCAAAACTCTTGGTATTTAGAGGTGTATCCTAAAAGTTCCATTAAGCTGCGATGACAAATAATTAAGCAGATTGCCCATGCTATTCACAGGATACTACTATGCAACTGAAAATAGTTCATTAAATATATGTAACACCTTAAGACCTCTTGGAAGCATAGAAGACGCTAAGAATGGTTATTACACTGAGACAAATATTGTTGAAAGAAAATGAGAACATTTGTTTTTATTTGTGGAGGGAGTTCAATCTCCTGATAACCATGCTGGGATTCTTCACATTTTCTTTTTCTTAGGCAAGTGAAGGAGTTGATTGATTTTTCCAAGAAGCTGTCCTTTCAGAAGCCTGATTTGGCTTCTAGCCCACAACTTGGAAACCTCATTCTGTCACTTTAATCATAATTGAATGCCTTACTGCCCTAGAAATAAGCACTGTCTGCCCCATAGTAACAGCTACTGACTGCTGATGAACTATAAATAAAATCTACCCCATGAGTATGGCAAGCCAAAAGTCAAGGTAATGGCAGTATATGTATCATTGTCTCAACCGAAAGAACTTGAATGCTTTACTTCTCATGGTACTTAAACATAAGTGGTTGGCTGGCATCTCTCTGTCTTGGGAGACAGTGTGCCTTTGAGAGTGAAATCAAACTGCTGGAAGGTTACAACGCCTGCTGCGACTGTAGAGACCAATATGGAAGAGACAGGTTTTGTTGTAATTGGGACAGGTGAAGGCACTAGGTTTTGCTGTTCCAGATGCACCATGGCATTTCTTCTCTTTCCTGGCACAGCCCCTGCCAGCTTTTAAAGTTGAGATTCAGCTTGATCATTTCCAAGACACTCTACAAGACTGGTTTACTTGGAGGCATGGGCTTCCCTGAGGGCGATGGGTCTTCCCCATTTGTGGAGGTGCTGCTGCTGTGTTCTTTTGTGATAAGATGGAGATCAGCCCCATGGGCTTCTCCAGCTATTTAGCCTTGACTCTTGAATGGTTGACAACCTACCCTGCTGCTAGGGAATCTCTCTGCTCTGTGTATGGGGCAGGACAGGGCGCCAGCAGAACTGCCTCCCCTTCCCTGATCTCTGCAGACAAAGGGTTGGTGGCCTCCCATCCATTGACTTGGGCTTCTCCCTGCCAAAGGCGTCCTTCATACCCTGCCAGCTCTTCCTCCTCTGACAGTTCATCCCTTAGCAACAGCCACCCCAAACCCAAGTCAATCATTATCATGAGGCCCACACCACCACCACCCCTCCCAGGGTAGCCTCCCACCCTAGTCCTTGGGTGCAGGCTTTTAAGATAGTACAGTATTTGTGGAAGCAATCATGGAGCATGCACATTGGTAGTGGCTCCCCATCTCTCTCTCTCTCTCTCTCTCCCCCCCTCTCTCTCTCTCTCACACACACACACCAAAGTCTTGGAGCCTCAGCTTCAGGATCTGTCCTTCCAGTGAGCACTCAGGGCTGATTTCCTTCAGAATGGAGAGGTTGGAACTTCTTGCAGTCCATGGGACTCTCAAGAGTCTCCTCCACCACCATAAAAAAATTGTCCAGTAGCACCTTAGAGACCAACTAAGTTTGTTCTTGGTATAAGCTTTTGTGTGCATGCACGCTTCTTCAGATACCATATAATTAAGCATATAATTTGTAAAGAAAAGCTGTGGCTTCCTGTAGAAGGAGGAGGGGTTCCCCCTATAAGGAAGCAGGATATAAATGTAAATCAGTGTGGGCCTGCCTTTGTAGTGCAGAAGACTGAGTAAGAGCTATTGTTGTGTTATCAGATAAGCAATCCAAGTGCTGTTAATCCTTTAAGACTGATACTTGGCTCCCCCCACACCACACCACCTTGTTCCATTGTACTGGCACCCAGTTCAAAGGTATGGGCACCAAGCTTCAGAAGGTCAAGCAAATAAAGCTGTTGATAGGGCACTCTTGACACAGAGAGAGAGCTTAGAATTGTGTGGAAAAGCTTTTAGGCTGTTCCTCTACTAGTGTCATCTGATACCGTAAAAGATTTTGTGCTAATCTTTATATGTAAAATAGCACAGACATAACTTGGCTGCAGTTAAAGATGTGACCTACACATATTACTGCCCTTGTGACTGCTAGATCACAGTAAGAGTGTAGGATTGGGAAACGGTGGACAATTGCTCCTTCCACAGGTTCCATAAGAGCCACCTGAACATGCCCTCTGCACCTCAGATAGGAACAGCAAGAGAAACCTGGTGCTCTGTGATCACTACTGCATCTCTAGAAATCCCTCCTCTTGAGGGTTGCCAAAAGCATGGCTGCTGTAGACCCTAAAGGCTGGGAGTAGGATCTATTCCATATAATTAACTGACTGGAGGAGCACTTGCCTACCCTTAAAGCCTGTTTATTGTAATGACGAGAGCTATAGTAGCAAGTTGGAACACACCAGTTTCCCCAAGTAGGTTAAATCTCTTTGCCAATTAACTCTCATCATAGCAGCATTTTCTTACATCATGAATTTGGTCTAGACCTGCGGTTCTCAACTTGTGGGTCCCCGGATGTTGTTGGACTACAACTCCCATCACCCCTGAGCTCTGGCTTTGCTAGCTAGGGGTGATGGGAGTTGTAGTTTAACAACATCTGGGGACCCACAGGTTGAGAAAGGCTGGTCTAGACCATGGGTAGGCAAACTAAGGCCTGGGGGCCAGATCTGGCCCAGTCTTCTAAATCCGGCCCACGGACAGTCCAGGAATCAGCGTGTTTTTACATGAGTAGAATGTGTCCTTTTATTTCAAATGCATCTCTGGGTTATTTGTGGGGCATAGGAATTTGTTCATTTTTCCTCCAAAAATATAGTCCAGCCCCCCACAAGGTCTGAGGGACAGTGGACCGGCCCCCTGCTGAAAAAGTTTGCTGCCCCTGGTCTAGACTTAGGTGACCCTACTGGTAGAGGCCAGGCAACATTTTGTAAATGTGTGGATTCAAATCTCCCTGTCAGCACCACCTCCAGTTTGAGGTCTCACCACTACTAACTTCATACAGCCGTTTCCTCAAAACGCCGGAGTAAAACCTGACGTTTTCACGCAGCCTTGCCTTTCTTAAATGTTTCTAATTAGCGTGCAACAGCAAGTAGAATAGATCCTACTCCCACCCTTTAGAAACTAAAGCAGTCTTCCCTAGTCTTGCGCCTTCCAGATCTTTTGGACTACAACTCACATCAGCTCCTATCCAGCATAGCAACTGTTCAGAGATTTTAGGAACTATTGTTGTTTAGTCGTTTAGTCGTGTCCGACTCTTCGTGACCCCATGGACCAGAGAAAGCCAGGCACTCCTGTCCTCCACTGCCCCCCGCAGCTTGGTCAGACTCATGCTGGTAACCTCGAAAACACTATCCAACCATCTCGTCCTCTGTCACCCCCTTCTCCTTGTGCCCTCCATCTTTCCCAACATCAGGGTCTTCTCCAGGGAGTCTTCTCTTCTCATGAGGTGGCCAAAGTACTGGAGCCTCAGCTTCACAATCTGTCCTTCCAGTGAGCACTCAGGGCTGATTTCCTTCAGAATGGAGAGGTTTGATCTTGCAGTCCATGGGACTCTCAAGAGTCTCCTCCAGCACCATAATTCAAAAGCATCAAGCATTAGGAACTATAATCCCAAACATTAACTGGACACTAGGTTGGTTGGAGAAGGTTGGTCTAGAGCAGTGGTTTCCAGCCTGTTTGTTTGTTTGTTTGTTTGTTTGTTTGTTTTTGGGCCATGCCTTGCCAAAAGGTAAAGGGACCTCTGACCATTAGGTCCAGTCGTGACCGACTCTGGCGTTGCAGCACTCATTTCGCTTTATTGGCCGGCATGCAGCTTCTGGGCCATGTGGCCAGCATGACTAAGCTGCTTCTAGGGAACCAGAGCAGCACACGGAAACGCCATTTACCTTCCCACCGGAGCGGTACCTATTTATCTACTTGCACTTTGATGTGCTTTTGAACTGCTAGGTTGGCAGGAGCAGGGACCGAGCAACGGGAGCTCACCCTGTCGCGGGGATTCAAACCACCGAACTTCTGATCAGGAAGTCCTAGGCTCTGTGGTGTAACACACAGCGCCACCCACGTCCCATGCCCCACCTAAGCATCTCTAAAATCCTGGTGTGTGTGTGTCCCCCGTCCCCCCCCCCGTGACATATAATTCTTATAATTCAAAAAGTGAACTCCTATTCACGTGGAGGAAGCCTAAAAGGCCATTCACTGTTAATAACTCATTCTCGAATTGCCCCCCTTAAAAATCAAATTGCCCCCCTGTGGGGCGTCTGCTCCACGTTGGGAGCCCATGGGTCTAGAGCCTTGGTGGAAAGGATGAAAAGTTCATTTTTCACTTGATATTTACTGCACTAAGTGAGCAAATCTACCCCTCTCGCACAGCCAAGTGATCGAGGTTTCTGCAGGCCTTTTAGAAGGGGTGAGCGATAATGATACATAATGGTGTGAAGAAAGTAGATAGAGAGAGGTTTCTCCTCAACTCTCATAAACCTAGGGCCATGCAGTGAAGCTGAATGTTGGGAGATTCAGGACCAACAGAAGGAACAGAGTGTAGTTAAGCTGTGGAATTCAGTCCACAAGAGACAGTGATGGCCACCAACTTGGATGGCTTTAAAAGATGATTTAAACGTATTCATGGAGGGTAAGGCTATCCGTGGCTGCTAGCCGCAAGGGCTGTTTCTCTCTCCATTCTCAAAATAAATAAATAAAAATTGCCCAGTGGCACCTTAGAGACCAACTAACTTTGTTCTGGCTATAAGCTTTCATGTGCATGCACACTTCTTCAGATACCTTTCCATTCTCAAAGGTAGCGTTCCTCTGTATGCCAGTTGCCGAAACTCACAAGTGGTGGAAAATGCTATTTTACTGAAGCCCTGCTTGCAGCCTTCCCATAGGTATCTGGTTGGCCACTATGTGAATAGGGCGATGGTCCAAATTCCTATGTTCCAAAGAAGCGAAGAACTTAGTTCACTACTGTAATGGTTCTAGGGGTTGCTCGTGCGTAAACCGGCGCCACACCTGGCTGGGTTGCCTGAGTGAACCTTTTCTGTCCGGACAGCCACTTGCCCGTGGCTGTATCAATCGCTGGCAGAATCCGTCAGTGGGCGTTTCTTGAACTTCTTCCAGCAAAGAAGCTCTTTGACGCCTAGTCTCCGCCTACTCTCCCTGCGCGGAAGCCTTCTGTGCAAGGAGGGTGTGGGCAGCGGAGGACCCTTACTCTCCCCGCTGGTCCCCGGCGAGGAGTCATGGGACCGCCTCGCCGATTCCCCCATCTGCCCCCCTTCTCCACTGGTGCTATGCTGATTCCCTTCCCCAGAAGATGGGTTGCCTCTCCCCATCCCGGGACGCTCTCTGGAATCCCTCTGGATTTTGCTCTCTCCCTCTGGCCCTGATGGCAGTTCCCTGACATCCACCCAAAATGCTGATGACTCCAGAAAATGTTCTTGTGTGCATATGCTGTATATCTAACTGTACTGTGCGTGAGAGGCTGCACATTTACAAGAGATAAAGGTAAAGGGACCCCTGACCATTAGGTCCAGACGTGGCCGGCTCTGGGGTTGCGGCGCTCATCTTGCTTTATTGGCTGAGGGAGCCGGCGTACAGCTTCCGGGTCATGTGGCCAGCATGACTAAGCCGCTTCTGGCGAACCAGAGCAGCGCACGGAAATGCCGTTTACCTTCCTGCCAGAGCGGTACCTATTTGTCTACTTGCACTTTGACTTGCTTTCGAACTGCTAGGTGGGCAGGAGCAGGGACTGAGCAACGGGAGCTCACCCCGTTGCAGGGATTCGAACCGCCGACCTTCTGATCAGCAAGTCCTAGGCTCTGTGGTTTAACCCATAGTGCTACCCGCATCCTAATATAATAATAATAATAATAATTAATAAAAATAAAAATAAAAAATAACTTATACCCCGCCCATCTGACTGGGTTTCCCCAGCCACCCTGGATGGCTCGCAACAGAATAATATTAATAAGAATAAACAGCAATAAAAGATCAAACATTAAAAACTTCTCTAAACAGGGCTGCCTTCAGATGTCTTCTAAAAGTCACAGTACTTTTCACTTGTGGTGCATTTGCACAAAGGCTGATTTTGTGCAATGTGAGATTTGTATTTCCAGGGTGGGGGAGGTGCAAGATTGGCGCCGCCCTCAAAACCTTGTGTAATGGAACATCCTTTTTTAAAATTTGTGGAAAAGTTCCACTGATGGGAACATAATTTGCTATGAGATGTAACTACACTGAAAATCAAGCAGATTTAATTACTTCTGCAGATGCCATGAGAATGCATGCCTGGGTATTATCTCACCCCAACTCCCTCAAGGTTTGAGCAAGCTTATTAACAGTTGGGTGACTCTGTTTGCTACAACATTCGGTTTTTTGTTTCTGTTTCTTTTTAATAAGTAACCCCTGCAGGTGTAAAATTAAAAAATAATCTAGTTATGAACCTCAAGATAAATAATACTAATTGCTGGAGGATTCTGCTAAATATGTGGCCTTTGTTTTTGTTACAAAACACTTGACACTTGGAGTAAGTGAATCATAAAATACTTGAGAGCCAGTGTGGTGTAGTGGTTAAGAGCGGTAGTCTCGTTATCTGGGGAACCGGGTTCGCTTCCCTGCTCCTCCACATGCAGCTGCTGGGTGACCTTGGGCCAGTCACACTTCTCTGAAGTCTCTCAGCCCCACTCACCCCACAGAGTGTTTGTTGTGGGGGAGGAAGGGAAAGGAGAATGTGAGCCACTTTGAGACTCCTTAAAGGGAGTGAAAGGCGGGATATCAAATCCAAACTCTTCTTCTTCTTCTTGACCAGATGTATTTAATAGTATTTGTATTATAGGTCCTGGGAGAAAGTATAAACTCTGTTTCCATTTTCCCACACCAAAACAAGGTGTAATAGCAAGCATGTGGAACATATTACTACTATTCAACAATTATTTAATGCCATTAGTATATGATACATGTGTGTGTGTGTGTGTAATTATCTATCTATCTTTCTTCATTCATAGAAGTGACTAGTTGTTCTGGGGCTGGAGGGAAGGAGACCAATAGAATGAAGGTTATGTAGCTTAGTAATTAATGAAAGGGACAATAATAGAGTTGCAAAGGACTTTAAAGTTCAGTGGAAAATCAGGCTATGTTCTTCATAAAACACTTGCGCTGAAGAAGTGGATTTTGGGAGGGAGTTAAAAAAAAAGTCTTGACAGAAAGCTCAGGTGAAACTGTTCCAGATGGACATATTCCAAATTAATTGTGCCTCTGGCAGGTAGCTGGCACTTCTTTCAAAACAAAAAACAGAATAAGTAGAAAGCCAAACAACTCTTCTCCTTTCTCTCCTGTTGCCAGTGGGATGCTGGATTCCTTTATCAAATCCCTTCTGAGATGCATTAAAACTAGCAAAAACAAAGTGTCACGGCATACTTAAGCCTAACAGATTTATTGTGGCGAAAGCTTCTGTGGAGTAGTTCTTATTTATTTACAATATTTGCGTGCCATCCAATGACAAAGTTCTTCGGGTGGCTTACAGTATCAATAAAACAATAAATCACGACTGTAAACAACATAGGAGGGGATTAGAGCTCTTGTCATCCATGAAAGCTTATGCTGTAATAAATCCATTAAGACTATTTAGTTTTGCTGCAACAAACACTACTGCCTGTCTAGAATGGAAAAGCATTCTAGACTTACCATTGAATGGAAAACTAGAAGCTCAGTGTACATCATTTAATTCAGGGGTTCTTACCCTGTGATCCATGGACCCCTTTAGCATCATTAGATGGGCTTCAGGGGGTCTGTGAACTGGGTGCAGAAAATGCTATTTACAATTCTTTGATTCTATGAAAGGGGGCCAGTGACTCAAAAAAGGTTAAGAACCACTGGTTTAATTGGTGTTACAGTTTTTATCTGATTCAACAAAAAACTCAAAATAAATATTGCATAAGATTAAAATAAACAAGTGTGTTATACAAATTGCCTTGTTTGGTAATAAAGAGGGAGGGTAGGCTAAGCTAACCAGTGTTGTACTCAAGGATTTTGGAGCATGGCTCCCTGTGTAAATATATCTGAAATATGCTATAATACTGCAACTAAGAGAACCAAATCAAATCAAACCAACTCCCCACTGTTCGTGGTGGGTCAGAATTCCTCTGGGGGCAGATGTCATTTCAGCTGAGGTTCTGGAATTGCCTGGTGAGAACGGTTCTCAAAATCATATGCAATTCATATGACCTGTTGGTATGTAGATGTTGGCTATGTATTGAAGTGGCATAACAACACACACACACACACACGCACACACGCACACACGCAAAGTGCTAGATTGTTTTTCCTACCCGATTTTGTGGAGAGTACGAAGTGGTTCAGGTTTACTTTAAAGTTTTTACAGATGTTTCAAACAGCTGCTGAGGTCCACAACAATCCTGTTCGCTTGCAAGGATTAAACTATCATCGCCTATTCTTCTTTCCTAGACATCAGACATCCAGAGGAACTGTCCCTTTTGAGGAAGCCCAGAGATCCCACAAAGAAGAAAAAGAAAAAACTGGATGACCAGTATGAAGATGAGACACTTGAGCTGGAAGGACCATTAATCACCCCTGGATCAGGTGGAGCCTATATTTTGCTTTAGAGGAATAAAAGGAATAATAAGGAAGGATTGTTAGAAAGATGTTGGGAAAAGAAAATTATGTGGTTTTAGCAGAAATGACATAAAGGATTAAGTAAAAATGAATTGGTGAAAGAGCGAATGTAAAATTATAGTATATTAAGACAAATTATTAAGATAAAAACAAGGTTGGAAGGATTTGCTGAAATAACAATTGAATTAGAATACAAAAATGGGAGGTGTGAGGAGGTCAAGGAAATAAGCAAAGGAAAGAAAGCTATGTAAAGGTTTGATCTGTTTTTCTTTAATTGTTTGTATTTTTTATTTTTATTTTTTCTCTTTGTAATCTTTAAAATTCGAATAAATACTATTAAAAAAAATAAAAATAAAAGGAATAATAAGGTTGGGGAAGGAGAGAAGTATGGAGAGCGATGTAAACATGTCACTGGGTGGGTGGGCGGGAATGCTAAGGAAGAGAAAGATTAGAACTGAAACTGGAGCAGGTGCTAAATGGAAAGATGCACACCTAATCTCTTGATGGCCTTGCAGGAAACGGCCTTGCAGCTAAAATCTACAGAATTCATTGGGGAGCTGTATGCTGCTTGGTAATGAGACTCACCCTGTTCCACAATTAAGACAGTGGCACTGTGACAACTGCTAATCTGAGTATTGTGCCTGACTCACTGAGCCATTTGGCCTTGCGCATGGGTAACAGTCCATTAGGTGCAGCGTCAAATCTGGGGACATGTCTTTGTATGTTCCCAAATTCCCCCTCTCACACACACCTGCTCATCATTTCTGCACCCAATACGGTGGATAATAAATTAGTTTTGTGTCAATAGAAGTGCTAACTGTTTTCTGAAATAAGAAGCAGTGCTTCTCCTTTCACCTGCCAGTGGATAATGGGAAGCTTAACAGCTTTTGTTTTTATCTGTGTTTGTTGGTTTAATAGCACAGCCTGCAGATATATTAAAAAGTAGCCCTGTGTTCTTTGCTGGCTGTCTAATAATGGATTTTTCCTACATACAAGCTACGACTTGGCTTGTTTATAGAGTTGGATAGGGTGCTTCTGAATGGAAGTTGTGAATTTGAAGACGATGGGACGTTTCCAGGCATTGCAGATATTTTGAGAATAGCCTTGGATTGAACAGTCCTGTTGTATGGATATGACATTCTGAACACCCACGTAGTGTGAGTGATGGTGATACTGACAAAAAATAGTAGTGATGTTTGCCTATATCCCAGCCACCAAATGGAGCCCTGGGTGTTTAGCATAAAAATGCAAAACTGCAATAACAAAAGGTGTTTGAAATATTTTTAAAGGGGGACAACAGTTATTTTATGATTAAAATTGTATAGTACTCTGCTTTTAAAAATAAATTTCCGAACCAGATACATGGGAAAAGGAAAGAATGCCCTAATGAGAAACATGCAGTGGATTCTCTGCAGTCTTCCTCATGTTTGAAAGGTCTCTGACAAAACACTGACATCTGGAAGGAACAAATTCCACACTGAAAATTGCTCTGTTCTAAAAAGCTTTCAGATGCAACGCTGGGATCCCTCAACGTGGGGGTGGGGTTTGGTCAGATTGAGATTCTTGGAGGAAGTCTCAATTGTAGCTAAGACTTGTACCTTTCAGGGCCTTGAATCCCAACACTAAACTTCAAATTTAAGGTTAAGTTTAATATACTGCTTTATGGGCAGCCAATGTCATAGGGGTGTGTTGGTGCAGTAATTGTGTCTTACCAGTTTCCAGCAGAGTGACTGCTAGGGTCATGGGTGCACCTGCTATAAGCAACCCCATCAGGAATTGGTTCTTTGCATATCTCTAGCTTCTGGAGCCTTCTGTCCTGCCAAAAGCTACCATCTAATTTTAATTGTGAGGCAGTGTGTGCTGGCTTGAGGACCAGCACCCCCTTCTTAGTTGGCAGCAGGAAGTACTGACACCAGACACTCGGAGGTGTGAAGAGGGCATGCTGGGGCCAGTCCCCAGGAACCCGTGTGGAGAAATGTCTAACAGATCATTTTACTGATGTAAACACAAGTAGTAACTTAATGCCTGAAACATCTTTCCTGTCTGGCTCCATTTAAAATGCCAGCCTCCTCGTCTTAAGGGGCAGCTAGAGGTATCATGTCCCTGTGAATGACTTCAAGTCAAACTTACTCTTGATTGCTGCTTTACTGCAGGATCATCTTCAAGTGAGTAAGGCTCAGCATGCTTGCTAGGAAGTCAGAAATCAATAGGACAGACTCCTGCCATTGTGTCACCAACCACAATTAGATTTTTACATCTAGATATTCTTTCTTTGTCCCCATGCTTCTGAGCGTGCATACATAATTAAAGATAGCATCATAGAGCTTTCCAGTGTGCATTGATCCTTCCAAGAAATAATTAAAACTAAAAAAATTCTTAAAATTACAAGAGATCCAGTCCCTAGATGCTGTTGTTAGAATTTAAAACATATGCCTTGCATAGTTTCCTGAAATTCACCCTATTTTGAGAGAATGGGAGTGCTTTGGAAGGGGAATTGCAAAACTAGTCTTAGAACAGTGATTGGTTTATTTTCTTTCTGAAAAGTTCTCCTTTCATGTCCTCCTCCTCATGCTTCATTTTCCTTGTGTTCCCCTGTGCACATTTTTACTATTAGGCAAGTAAAAAAACCAAACCAACCCTACCTGTTAATCTAGAATTGCTCTTACCTGCCTCAAGTCCATAGAGTAGGCTATCAGTGTAATTAAAACTGGGTATTGATTGTTTAGACATGATTGTTTAGAATGACAGGTTCTTTCCTTGGTTTTTAAAACCTATTTCTGTATATAGTATTCTCCACAGGGAAGGGCTGTACCTCAGCTGTAGAGCATGTGCTTTGCATTCAGAAGGTCCCAGGTACAATCCCCACCAGGCTAGGAATGTCCCTGTCTGAAACCTTAGAGAGCCAGTACCATTCAGTGCAGTCTACCTGGAGGCTGAACTATTTCCTGTGTGCAAATCTTGTACCACAGAGCTGCAGCTCTGGGTATCACCTCATCCACAATCTCCCATCACAGCTGTTCCAATTTCTGGGTGGAAGATTGCCTGGCTGGAAACCTGGTGGTGAGCAGCAGTGGGTTTTGTTCTGTTTTTAAATTATTATTTTTTCAAGCATTAGGCAAATTCATGGAGGAAGCGAGCCATGTGAGTAAAACATGCTTGAGTCCCTCACTAGTAAAGGTAAAGGGACCCCTGACCATTAGGTCCAGTCGTGGCCGACTCTGGGGTTGCAGCGCTCATCTCGCTTTATTGGCCAAGGGAGCCGGCGCACAGCTTCCGGGTCATGTGGCCAGCATGACTAAGCCGCTTCTGGCGAACCAGAGCAGCGCACGGAAACGCCGTTTACCTTCCCACCAGAGCGGTACCTATTGATCTACTTGCACTTTGATGTGCTTTCAAATTGCTAGGTGGGCAGGAGCAGGGACCGAACAACTGGAGCTCACCCCATCGCGGGGATTCGAACCGCTGACCTGATCAGCAAGTCCTAGGCTGATTTTTCACCACCCCCACTTGTGGACAAGGGATGAGGAGGTGTTCTGCATACAGTAATCAGGCCAGGGTTGTGCGGAAGAGCAGGGGGTAAATGCGCACACGCAGCACCTGCTCGCAGTTGCTATGCAGATAGAAGAATGTCAACTTGGGAGCCAGTGTGGTGTAGTGGTTAAGAGCGGTAGACTCCTAATCTGGGGAACCGGGTTCGTGTCTCCACTCCTCCACATGCAGCTGCTGGGTGACCTTGGGCTAGTCACACTTCTCTGAAGTCTCTCAGCCCCACTCACCTCACAGAGTGTTTGTTGTGGGGGAGGAAGAGAAAGGAGAATGTTAGCCGCTTTGAGACTCCTGAAGGGGAGTGAAAGGCGGCATATCAAATCCAAACTCTTTTCTTCTTGTTGTTGCACACCCCAAGACATTATGTAAGATTCAGTTCCTTTTGCAGCAGCGCATCGTGGATTACTTTTTAAAAATCTGCTCATTCCACATAATTTTGGTTCAGGGACATGAGTGCCGTAGACAACAGTACATTCCACTCCACATACGTTACAGCAAGTCTTAGAATTGGATTCTGGGAAACATTAAAGATTTGGCGGGGGATAATGAATGGTTTGCTACAAGTTACCTTTGCAGCACTCCCTTCTTGCACACCTTGTTAGCCTGAGGATTTAATATACACTCATATTCATACACAGTTCATTTAAAGGTAGTAATTTGGCCACTGGCATTAAGCCACAAGCCCGCCAGTCGCTCATTTCCAAAGAGAATTCTTCGCTGTTGCTTATTAGAATGAATAACAAATACATTCTTGCCAGTTACATACCTTCTTGCCGCCCACTGCAACCCAGTTTAAGGCCACGAACTTTTACCTGCCATGACTTCATTAAAATGAGTTGTTGATCTAGAATGAAATCCCACGCAGTCCCAATTCCCTACGCGCCACAGTTGGTAACAGAGAGGGAGGTACTTTTTCACCACTGGCTATCAGGTCAGAAATGCCCGGTGACCAGGGGCATCCATGTGTGTGCTGTGTATTCATTTGTACATTTGGGTTTCATGCAGCTTACTGAATTGCATAACTGTTTTGGTTTGCATTATTTAGTGGCTGGAGACTCTGCACTTAACCTTGGGATAGAGATGTTATGTAGAAGACAACCCTCAACTGTGGGGGGTAGGGTATGGGTCATTCCTGGGAGAGGGGGAAATCCTGATCATGGAAAGAAATCATTATTTTTGTAAGGGTTGGGAAAAATGATTTCAATTAATGGGAACTATGTAAAATTACTTAAACATCAGAATGAATCTTGGATTCTGGCCATGTCCCTACAGACCACACAAGAATTCTGGAGATGTTATGAATTTTGTTTACTACGTTTGTGTGTGTGTGTGTGTGTTTTCCTGCTTCTGTTGCTAATGGCTTGGATTCTTTGACCTGCTTAATGATAAGGGGGGGGGGGTGTGTCAGGATTTCTCAACACTAGGTCTTCAGTCCTTGGGAGGATATTGCTCTCCAGGGCTCACACCCTGGCTCACCTCCCCTCCCCTCTTCACCATTGTGGCTTTTTTGTTTTGTTTTATCACAGTGCTTCAAAGATCAGATAAACTGAAGGGAGCAATTTAGCAATCCTGCTTTGTAGTCTGTCCTCTCCTGCCCTTGGCATTCCTCCACAAAACCCAGAATTGTAAATAAATTGGTTAGTTGCTTTGTAAAGAGTGCTTTTGCTCAAAATATGAGAGAGAAGCAAGATTTAAAAAAACAAAAAACAAAATCCATTAATAGGGAGGAGAGAACAACCACACACAGAGAGAGAGAGAGAGAGAGAGAGAGAGAGAGAGAGAGAGAGAGATAGATTGTGGCACTTGGCTAAGTGTCATGACAAACACAGTTGAGTTCAGCATGAGACCTGCTATGCAAAGTGTCATTAAGGGCCAAACTAGATATCATACAGAAAACAAAGGAAAACAAGTCTCCCAGCATTGTTAAATGAAAGCATTGTGTGAGGCCACTGTCAGGACTGTAGGAGAGGATACCTAACCAGAGGAGAGAAGGTTGTATTTCTGTCCGGAATTGCATACATGTAACCCAGCTGCTTTTCTACTCAGGAGAAGAGAAAGGAGTAACTTTTCCCATGTTGGTGGAAAGTAAGTTAGGTCTGTGGGGAGAAGCTTTTGAGTGAGGAAAATGGCTGGAGGAGGGAAGGTTTTTTAAGCAGTGAGTTTCTCCTTACTTCCCTCACTTCCTGATTGTAGCAGCTTCAGATTTAAGAGAGAGAGTTAAAACCACTGGGATATGGTAACATACCTCCAGTGCAATGTCTAGTTTTCCCCCCAAGAGAGAAAAATGGATGACTTTCCTATGGATCCAGACAAACCTGTAGAAGAAAAAGCCTTCCCCCTAAGTGTCAGTCTACTGAGTGATTCTAAATTCACTGGCTGTTGCTTTTCCACTGCAAAGCAGAGCATAGATAGAAGAACAGGGGAGTGTGATTTGCAAGCGAAGGGCAGCTGTGGTGGGGTTGGTGGCTCATTTGCTCTCCCCTGCAAATTCTCAGTATCCCTTCTTTGCAGTGAAGTGGAAGCCAAGATTCCGTGACCCGTTTTTGCTCAAATTGCAGGTCAGCCCTCTGTTCTGGAATGCTGTTGATTCTACAGTTTCACCAACTAAGAACCCCTAGGCACTATACTTTTAAAGCAGAATCACAAATTTGTGTAAGGAGAATCCATTTGCCTCTTAGAGCTACAGTTCTCAAGAGTGGGTTATTAATTCTTCTTCCAGGGGAACCCCAAGAATTGTAGCTCTCTGATGGGAATAGGGGGGCTCCTAAGCACTCTCAGACCTGTAACAAGCTGCAGCTCCCAGGACTCTTTGTTTAAAGTTGTGTGACACAATTTTAGATGTACAGTGGACGCTCGGGTTGTGAAAGTGATCTGTGCGGAAGGCACGTTCGCAACCCACAGCGGCACGTCTGCACATGCATGGATCGCGATTCGGCGCTTATGCGCAAAGCGTGATTTAGTATTTCTGCGCATGCGCGAGTGCCGAAACCCAGAAGTAACCTGTCCCAGTACTTCTGGGTTTGGCGCGGTGCGCAAACTGAAAACGCGCAACTTGAAGCATTGGAACCCAAGGTATGACTGTATTGTGCAGATGGGGGTCTAATTCTCCAAATGGTTAATAAAGGACATAGAATTGCCACCAAATGAAATGCAGTAGCAGCAAGGGCAAAGTGCTAAAGTGTTAAGGATATTGCGTGTGATTGCATTTGCTCTCATGTCTGTCTTAACTTGCCTGCTTTTGAAAGACTCGTTTTGACAAAGACTGTTCTATTTTGTTTTGTTTACCTTTTTTTTTACTCTAGAAAGTGTAGTGTACATTGATAGCATTGTGGTTTTTTTAGAAAAACAATTTGTCAAGGAGGAATGCCTCTTAATTTCCAAGTGGGAACATTTCTAAAGCAGAAATGGAATACCTGGGAGGTGGGTTTTTGTGCATAGGCATCTCATTTTGCAGCCGCAAGCTATTAAGCACTGCCTCTTTACAGGCTTCCTTGAAATAAATGCAGATTGGAATAATCAGTTGCACAGTGAATTGACTCCTGTGTGAGCTGCAGGATGGTTGTGCAGAAGCAGCTGGCTTCCTTAGAATCCCAGCAGCCTTTCTCGGTGGCGGTTGGATTCCAGTTGTCGTCGTCCTTCAGGCTCCAGTTCTATCACACACCTGTTCCAGGCTACAGGCCTTTGCCTGGGTTTTTAGTTTAGAGGAACGGCAAGTACGAGGCAACATGATAGAAGCTTATAAAAGAATGTGTGGCGTGGAGAAAAGGAATAGAGAGAAGATGTTCTCCTCTCATAACAGTAGAACTCGTGGACATTCAGAGAAGCTGTAAGTTACTGGAAGACTTAGGACAGATCAAAGAAAGGGCTTTTTCACGCAGCACATAGTCAAACTGTAGAACTCACTCGTCTAGGAGGCGGTGATGACCACCACCCTTTAAAAGAGGAGGGCACAAATTCATGGAGGAGAGGGATCTCAATTGCTACTAGCCAGGATAGCTATTCTCTGCCTCCACAGTTGGAGACAGCCTTGCTTCTGAATGCCCGTTACTGGAAACCACAGAAGGGGAGAGGGCTGCTGTGTCGGAGCCTCCTTGTGAGTTCCCATAGGCATATGACTGGTTATTGTGAGAATTGGGTGCTGAAATAAATGGGCCATTGGCCTGATCCAGCAGGCTATTCTTACGTACTTATGTGTTCTGCATAAAAACCCTCTTCGTGCTGTAATAGAGCAATTTATGTTCCAATTTAAAATTCTTATACAGTTTCGTCCTAAGGCAGGGATGGCGTGTGTGTGTGTGTGTGTTCACTAAAATCCAAAGCTCTATAAAACACAGACAAGTGCCAGACATATGTAGAATTAAATAGCAGCCTGCCTCTGAGCCCATTCTAAGCCTAGGAATTTGTTTTCAGTAACGCAACGGAACTAAGCTCAAAGCCCTTTCATAGAATCCAACCAGGTAAAACACTCGGAGGGTGTGGACCAGTGATTCTAGGGGGAGAGCCCAGGGTCTATCTAGAGAGGCTTGGAGGGCTGTATTCTGCGCCCAAGGCATGAGATTCCTCACCTCTGGTGTCTATAAGCTGAACAAATCTCTCCCACTCCCAGTTTGTATTCTCCATCTGTAAAATAAAAATAATGGCGACTTTCCTCACAGTATTGTTAGAAAAAATAGTTTACAATCCTTATATGTTATTAGATTTACAGCAGTGAATGAGAACTATGCTTCAGAGGAAACATTGTTGCAGGTGGGTGTGGGATTTTGGCTGTCCAGGTGTTGCTAAATTACAACTCCCAGCAACCCCAGCATACATGGCTAATAGCCAGGGCTGATGGGAGTTGTAGTTCAGCACAGGCTTTCCACACACCTACACTAGCGTGTTCTTCTAGTGGTAGTTAAATTCAGTTTCAGCTGTTCATTGCTTCTTAAAATCCACCCCTGCTGCTGCCTATTTACTCCACAGCTGAACAAATACTGAACTTAAGTCCTCAGCCACTGCTGCTCTCATATTCTAAATATATTTTGGGGTTCTTTTAGATCAAGCCAGAGGTGGCTTCGCAGTTTGCAGCTCTTTACAGAAACGTATATGTTACAAGGCCACCAGGTGTTGGATGTGAGAGCGGGCGTTTCTGAGCCCCTTACACAACACAGAAGGGTTGTTAGAGGTCAAACTAAGCATGGCCATATTGGTAAGGTATGGTCCCTATATCTCAAATATGTCTATAGAAATTATGTTAATATAAGATCTCCAGCCACTCAAGTTTACTTATGGAGAAACCACATCACAGATAGCTGAGACTTCGAAGACGCTTCCAGTGATTCAGTATTAGACAGTGCCCCTGCTTGACTTTTCTTTTTATATGTGATTAATATAAGCATTCAATAATCTACAGGTTTTGTTGGAATTGATCGGTGTTATTTTACTACAAATTAATAAAATATTCTGTTTTGAGAGAGAGAGAGAGAGAGAGAGAGAGAGAGAGAGAGAGAGAGAGAGAGAGAATATTTTCCCCTGCTGCTTCTGCCCTATTAAATACTTTTGGCACAAAATTGGCTCTTTGGGGGCTAATCTTGACTCAAATTCTGCTTGTTGTGAGTGTATAGTACAAGTTCCTTTAAAAAAACAATAGACTGGAGGTGCAAAATTTCCAAATGATCTGAAGCGAATCCGGACACCCCATCTTAATGATGGACATGGGAAGCCAGCTCTTCGAATTTCTACTTGCTGTTAATAAGACCCTGGATCCTCTACGGCAAACAGAATCATTTTCTTTATTTAAGGAAGGTTTAATGTTAATGTTAGTGTTGGACTAGACTATCCAAGCAAACTTTAGCGAAAGTCTAGTGAAGCTTTCAGTTCTGTTGAGTGGAAGCAAAATGAACTTAGAGAATTCCAACCCTTAAGGGTCTCAAGAGGCAAAATTTCTCACTCCCACATTGTAAAAGAAGTATCACAGTCCACCTTCTGCCTACCCCATCCTAAGATGCCTTATTGAGCTCCCTAATAGCAGGAGGTGGGTCGCTGCATAAAGGAGGCTTAAACCAGGCTTTTAAATTTAACACAGAATAATGGCAAATATTCTAAAACTCTGAAGAATGAGCCTTGCAACACATGTATAGCAAGTGGTTATAAGAAGCTCACCACAAAGAGATTGTGCAGCTTAGACTCTCGTGAACTATTTTAAGAAGAGTTGGTTTTGAGCCTGGGGAGCCACATGCTGAAATCCAGGCAGCCGTGTTTGTTTCTCAGAGTTCAGCCAAGAAAGGGGAAACTTTTTACTGCCTTCTGTGAGGGCTGCTTCAGATACTCATTTCTGAAGTGGTAAATACACAGGATAGCAGAACTCTTGAAAAACAAACTGAGTTTTCACTTTTTCACGTAAAAGCTGCACATTGCACAGAAACTCTCCGTGTGAAACGAAGATGATGAAGTCACGGCATGAGGACTTTAAAGGTAAAAGGTAAAGGTACCCCTGCCCGTACGGGCCAGTCTTGACAGACTCTGGGGTTGTGCGCCCATCTCACTCAAGAGGCCGGGGGCCAGCGCTGTCCGCAGACACTTCCGGGTCACATGGCCAGCGTGACATTGCTGCTCTGGCGAGCCAGAGCCGCACACGGAAACGCCGTTTACCTTCCCACTAGTAAGCGGTCCCAATTTATCTACTTGCACCCAAGGGTGCTTTCGAACTGCTAGGTTGGCAGGCGCTGGGACCGAGCAGCGGGAGCGCACCCCGCCGCGGGGATTCGAACCGCCGACCTTTCGATCGGCAAGCCCTAGGCGCTGAGGCTTTTACCCACAGCGCCATCCGCGTTCCTCATGCCGTGACTTCATCATCTTCGTTTCACACGGAGAGTTTCTGTGCAATGTGCAGCTTTTACGTGAAAAAGTGAAAACTCAGTTTGTTTTTCAAGAGTTCTGCTATCCTGTGTATTAACTCAGTTGGTTGTGTGTTAGGTGAAAACTAACTGCTACAAATGGCTCCCTGCACAAAGCTGTATTGACATATAAGGATTTTTATACATTTAGAAATAAGCATCTTACATCTGATATCGGAACTTCCATACTCTCCTTTCTCCCCCCCACAAAAAAACAAAAGACGCAGAGTCCTTTTCTTTGGTATTTATAAAGAGCAGCAGTCAGGCAGAATTCTTACCCAGTTGCTCAGTAAAAAAGAAGAAGAAGGAAAGGCAAAACTATTTCCACTTTCCAATGTTCTGGATAATGTTCGCAAAAGCACTGAGATAATTGCCAAGCAAGGGAAGTAATGAATGGACTACTTCATTTCCTTCCACTGTGCGTGTATAGGCAAAAGATGACGAAGCAGGAGTTTAGTATTTCCTCCCTTGTCAGATAGAAGTAATACTCCTCATCTTGGCCAAGTCTTCATTTTCCTGGAGGACTGGGTGGAAATGGACTTACCCAGCCTGACAACAGTCTGCTCTAATTTCACAGCACTGATTTTCCAACATGGGCGCTTGGTGCTAAAAACACTGTTACAGGCATGTGCTATTGATCTTTATAGATTTCTGCTGTTTTGCATTGACACTTGATGCACATTGCCATAATAAAATTACTGCTTGTAAGTTTATTTTACTGTTTCCCCTGCCATCCGGTGTACAGTTCAGACCTCTTCACATGTGTCATGTGCTCAGTTGCACCCTTGAACATCTCTGCCTGTTTTTCACCCCTGCCTGTTTTTCACCCCTGCTATTCTTATTTCTGCTTCTTTCTGCGTCTCCATCTTACCTTCTGACTTCCTTTCTTTCCTTCTCTGTAGGCTCTGATGTTCTTTACATCGGCCCAGTGAAAGGTGAGCCCCATGTGGGTAGGACTTCATCTCCTGCGACTTTTCTTTTGACTGTTTTCCAACCTCTCATCTACACGAGTCTGAAAATCCTCATGCTACAGGACGTTCTTAGTTTTTTGCTCTACTTCCAAAGCATGGAAATTCAGTTCTGGGTCGTCTTTTCCCATTGAACAATTATTTAGGATATTGATATTGTTGTGAGATGCTTTGAGTTTGACCATCTTGTTGGAAAAGTGGCTTAGTAATATTAAATCAAAATACAGTTTTGATTTTAACATTATATCAGAAGCAGAGCCCTAGAAGCATCAGCAGTATCTGCTTTATGATAATGTGAAGTAACAGATTTACAGATCATGGGGAAATGTATGAACTCCAGTGAGCATCTTGAGATGCAAGTTCTTGCTTTTTGTGATATGCTGGAAATGGGAGCCAAATTTGCCTGTCACTCAAACTCCTGTGCTCCCTGCTCCTTGCACACTTAAATTTCTTTGCGGAACTCTTCGCTTGTCTATTTGTTCTTCGTCCAGTGAAACAAAATGCTATCTTTTATTCTCATGATAACTTTGTTCCAATTCTCTTCTCTCAATTTAGGAAGCATTTATTCAAGCCCAGGCCTTTATAGCAAAACCATGACGCCAACTTACGATTCACATGATGGGAGCCCTTTGTCGCCAACTTCAGCTTGGTTTGGAGATAGTGCTTTATCAGAAGGGAATCCAGGTATACTTGCCGTCAGCCAGCCCATCACCTCCCCAGAAATCTTAGCCAAAATGTATAAACCACAGGCGCTTCTGGATAAGGCCAAGATCAACCAGGGGTAGGTTTTAAAAGCTTATTTTAGCAGCTTATATTTTGAAGAAGAAGAAGTAAACCATCATTTGAAATGAGTAAGCCAGCACTTTCTTTGTGTGTTGGCAGGTGGTTGGATTCTTCAAGGTCACTTATGGAGCAGGATGTGAAGGAGAATGAAGCCTTACTTCTTCGGTTTAAGTACTACAGCTTCTTTGATTTGAATCCTAAGGTATAATGCTATGTGTGCTGGGATATCTTCTGCAGGATTTTCAATGTCTGTGATGGAGAGACAGAAAAGGGCATGCACGACACACGTGTACTGTAAGGAGGGGAAAGGAGCCAAAATGTTCTAAACCCAGTAATACTGCACAGGCTCGATGGCTCTGCAATTCTTGCCTGCTTAGAAGCGGAATCCATACCAATAGCACGGTTGTGCTTCATGTTCTAGAGAGGAAATGCTGATTCTGCATATGGATTTAATTAAGCTAGTGGAATAATTTGGTATGTGTCTTGTGAAAATTAAATGTTTATTTTTCCAATATTCAGGCTAGCAATGAATTTTGACCCTTTGGGGGTATAAATGAAGTGAGAGAAGGCAAGGCGGGGGAAAACAGAGAGTGATTTTGAATTAGACAAAAACTTGTGGCTTTGGGAAGACTAGGAAAGGTATTATCTGCAGGGCTCCCTCCTTATGGCAGTGGTGTCCAAACTTTTTTCAAAGAGGGCCAGATTTGATGAAGCGAAGGGCTGACCAAAGTTGTTGCCGTTTTTTTTAGGATTGAAGTTGTTGAGCCTTTTTAAAAGGATTTTACCCCAGGAAATAAACTGCCACAGGGGCCGGATTAAACCGACTGGCGGGCCGGGTTAGGCCCCCAAAACGGACTTTGGACATGTCTGCCTTATGGGGTTGGAAATTGGAACAGTCATAATCTGATGGGCAACCCAGCCCAAACTTTTGCAGAACTGTTAGGTAATGAATGACTGTTTGGTGACACTACTTCATCCTACTTATATCTATAAGCACCACTAATTAAGCTGTGTTGATAGAACAAAAACAAAAGGCTTAATTGCAAATGAGGCTGGAAAATGTGTAGGACTGGGCAAACAGTCTGAGCAGATTTAGGATAGCTGGTTTCTTTGTGATGTCTTTCCTTTATAGCAGTGAGGGTGACTAATGGCTGGATATATACTAGCTCCCTAGTGGGCTGGAAGTTTTCATCTGCCATATGCAAGCTCTGGTACAGTGGTGCCTCGCAAGACGAAAAGAATCCGTTCCGCGAGTCTCTTCGTCTAGCAGTTTTTTCGTCTTGCGAAGCAAGCCCATTGACGGCTTAGCGGATTAGCGCTATTAGCGGCTTTTAGCGGCTTATCGGCTTAGCGGATAAGCAGATAAGCGGCTTAGAAAAAGGGG
Source organism: Podarcis cretensis (assembly GCF_951804945.1). NCBI lineage: Eukaryota > Metazoa > Chordata > Lepidosauria > Squamata > Lacertidae > Podarcis > Podarcis cretensis. The sequence continues at coordinate 4,579,854 of NC_137170.1, forward strand.
GGGGGGAACCCGCAGGAACTCGCAAGACATTTTCATCTTGCGAAGCAAGCCCATAGGGAAATTCGTTTTGCGAAGCACCTCCAAAATGGAAAACTCTTTCGTCTAGCGAGTTTTCTGTCTTGCGAGGCATTCGTCTTGCGGGGCACCACTGTATTTCAGACTGACGCAGCAAATAGAAACGAAGGCATTCAAAAGCCTTAATGATTTGACAGGATTTTATTACTTGACTACAAAAAGCTATGTGCTATAATCCCTTAAGCAGAGTCCTGTACAAATGATATGGTCATGTTCCCATAGTACGATGCGATCAGAATCAACCAACTCTATGAGCAGTCGAAATGGGCTATTCTTTTGGAAGAAATAGAGTGCACAGAGGAGGAAATGATGATGTTTGCAGCATTGCAGGTGAGTGGAGATGCTGTAGGTGCAAATCTCTGAACTTTTTATTTTTGCCATCTTAAAGATACCTTTCTCTAGAAAGTATTAGTGCCTCTGACATGCTGACTGAGCTTTGCGTCTTGCCCTATATTTTTTCAGTGGCTAGAATGTTTTTTTCTGACAGATCTTGGCTTCTTCCCCATTTTTTAGGGCTTACTTGAACCTTTTTAGGTGATTTCAAAATAATTTTCCTCCTTGTTATGTCTCAAGCAAAGGAATTTGGATTCTTTTTCGCAAACATGTTTGTATCCATCTTTCCTTTTTTTGTTGGCTTTTAAGCAAATAACAAGTACATTAGGTTACTGAACCACAGGGTTCTGGCACTGAGCCTCTCAAACAGCTGGTGATAATCCCTGGGTTTCCCAAAAATACATTCTACCCTCCTTCTCTAGAATAGGACACAATTTGCCATTTTTGGCACACACAGTACAGCACATATAAACAGATTTAATGCCAACTCAAGTCCCCTTCACACTTTATTCCCTTGAAGGGGGCACCACATAATTATTATTTCAAGTGGGGGCATTCTCCTGTATCTGTCCTTTTTACTGATATGCTGCCTGGCTCTTTCAAAGATATGTTTCCAGAGTGGTTTAACAATCCATCTCTTTCCCCAGGAAACTCTGGAAACTGTAGATCTGTGTGGGAAATAGACCACAGCTATTGTGCAGGAAAAAACCTAAGGTTGTAAGGCCTAACATTTATGTTTGAGACCTTCAAGTAACTTGTTAAGAGATACCTATAATACTGATAGAGCTATAGTTCCCAGACATCCCTGGGATTACTAAAGCACACTGAGATTTTTATCTCTGTGAGGGGGTCTCCTAACAATTCTCAGCTCCCTTAACAAACTACATTCTTCAGAATTCTTGGGGGGGGGCATTACTTTTTGTAGTGGTTTGATACTTGGATCATATTTGTACTGCAGACGAGATCCTGGGCATGTCCATTAGCTTCAGGGAGTTTACTCTGAGTAGGACTAGTGTTAAATACCTCTGTAATTTGGTAGTTGGAATTAGCATCACGGTAAAGAGATGCACCACATTTGCCATCTTCTGGAAGTAGAATTGGTCTTATAAGTGACACACACTTAAAAGATCACCAAGCTCTGAACAGGTCACAAAGGTTTTGGAACCTTTTGGTCTTGCCAATATAAATTGGAGAGCTTCAAGTGGAGAAGAAGTTTAGCACCACCCAGTAAGCTCCACACTCTTAATATATTACACAGTAGCTTCACAGGAAAATGTCAGGCATGAATGTTACCTTGCAGAAAAAGCTACTCCTCCCCACCCGCCCTGGGAGTTCTTTTGAGGATTTGGTTACGGCAATCTTCTCTTAGCCAAAGTGCGGTTTCATTTACAGTAGTCTTTATTTGGCTCTTTACTCCTTTCTTGCAGTACCACATCAATAAGCTGTCCATCATGTCATCTGAAAATCACTTGAACAACAGTGACAAAGAGGTTGATGAAGTTGACGCTGCCCTTTCTGATCTGGAGATTACTCTGGAAGGTGGGAAGACATCCACAATTCTGGTAAGGGCAGGAAGTGGGAGCTTCAATCTTGACATTTCTGCCAAAGCATTGGGGCTGGCAATCTGGAAGAAAACATGCAGTCGAGTGGATAGACCTAAATGAACATTTTGAGAGCAGCTCAATCTGTAAATGAGAAACAGACTTCTCACAGTGAAGAAACAGGCTAAAGACTATGCAGTTTTATAACTGTAATTCAGAGATGGGAACCTGTGTTCCTCCAAATATTGCTGCACCATCCCTGACATCTGGAGGGCCACAGGCTCCATACCCCTGCTGTAATGTCACTGATCGTCTACAGTGGATGGGCTGACTCAACAGAGAGCAGGCCAGCAGCTCCCTCTAGCACAGTGTTTCCCAACCTTGGGCCTCCAGCTGTTTTTGAACTACAATTCCCATCATCCCTGACACCTGGTCTTGCTAGCTAGGGATGATGGGAGTTGTAGTCCAAAAACAGCTGGAGGCCCAAGGTTGGGAAACACTGCGTCTAGCAAACTGTCAGAATGGAACAGAATGGAAGCGAGACCCCCCTGGATCCCCTTGCAAGAGTCTCCATTGAAGCAGTCATCTCCTGCTTCCTTCCTCGTTCTCTTGCAGACCTGTTGTTGTGATGCAATAAGCCAGAAATGCATTCCATGCGAAATTTTCTCCGGCACAAGTGTTGTTGCAATGGGTGGGAGCTCTGAACCAGTCGTGCTTTTGCACAACTCCATTCGTTTCAGCGAAACTTGCGCAGGAGACTTTTGCACTTAGGAATTATGTTGCTCACAGTAAACACTGCAGATCAGAAACTTGATGCAAGAGCATGAGTCTCTTTTGGGTTCATTTATACAGCCCAGCGTCATTAAAGAGTGCTTATTCTGAGAGACCCGGCACTGCCAAGGAATTCCAAGCACATAGTTCTGCCAAGCACATCCCTTGTGCACCAACTTGGATTGTTCTGGAACTGCAGATTTCACCCTCCAGAGATAAGCATCCTGCTCTCACATATAATTTTTTACATGATTGCTTATGCTGGGCTGCAACACAAGTCTTTGAAGTTGTCTATCTTTCAACTTGGTTCAGTCTCTCAGCCTTTTAAAATGTGTAAATAAATCGAAGGAAGGATATCAAGATTACTGTGTAAAACAGGGGAATCTGCAGAAGTTTTAATGGAAGTTACCCATTTAGCCCCGCTGCCTGTGGTGTAAGGATTTCGTCCTCTTTAGATTATGGAGCATACCTGTTAAATTTTCCTATCCTAGCACAGGGGTTCTTTCCTTTTCCCCATTTTTTTCCAGCATGCAACTTAAATGCCAACTGAGCAGTGTTAAGTGGGACTCACTCTTGTCTTGGGAATTGGACCAGACGGATCAGTGCAAAGAGCTGGGGTCTCTTAGAGAGGCCCAGGCAAGGAGAAACAAGCAAAGTGCAGTGGAAATCAAGCCGTTACCTATCAACTTGCAGCAGAGTTACCAAAAGAAAAATAACAGAGAGGTGCAGAGACATAATACCTAAATAATGTGGGGTATGGGGAGCTCACCATATAGTGTTCCTCTCGTTGAGTAATCTGAGGCACAAAAACTGGATGATGTGGCATGATGATGAAGAGAAGAAGAGTTTGGATTTGATATCCCGCCTTTCACTCCCTTTAAGGAGTCTCAAAGCGGCTAACATTCTCCTTTCCCTTCCTCCCCCACAACAAACACTCTGTGAGGTGAGTGGGGCTGAGAGACTTCAGAGAAGTGTGACTAGCCCAAGGTCACCCAGCAGCTGCATGTGGAGGAGTGGAGACACGAACCCGGTTCCCCAGATTAGGAGTCTACCGCTCTGAACCACTACACCACACTGGCTCTCAAGTATTTTATGATTCACTTACTCTAGAATCCTAGAGCCCTCCCACCTCCTTCCCAAAGCAGGGCAAGCACTTACCAGGCTTTGAGAAGGCGGGCACCCCTTCAACTTGGCACATAGTGGGGGGAGGGACTAGCTGTGCTGCCCTAAATCAGGCACTGAATCATTCACCCAGTTCATCGGTTCACTGCTGAGTTTCAATAGTTTGTTCTTTATCGGAGGATACAATTTAAATGCAGGCACATGCTTTCCTGAAGACTCATTCGAAATGATCCCTGCTCTTTCTGTTGCTGTAAAGTTATTGCCTCCACTGGGAAGACTCATCTCAGACACTGAGAACTCTTCCTACAGAAGCATGTGCATATTTGGACAGATGGGGAAAGGAAATTAGCTGTTGGCTAAGCAAAGCTCTGCATGCAACTCTGGAATGCCTTTGTCTTGAAATGCAAGAGCCATTGGAATCTGTGTCCATCCAGTTCTGCAAGTTTGAGTAATAATAATAATAATAATAATAATAATAATAATAATAATTTATTATTTGTACCCTGCCTATCTGGCTGGGTTTCCCCAGCCACTCTGGGCGGCTTCCAACAAAGATGAAAAATACACTAAAATGTCACATATTAAAAACTTCCCTGAACAGGGCTGCCTTCAGATGTCTTCTGAATGTCAGGTAGTTGTTTATTGCTTTGACATCTGATGGGAGGGCGATCCACAGGGCGGGCGCTACTACCGAGAAGGCCCTCTGCCTGGTTCCCTGTAACTTGGCCTCTTGCAGTGAGGGAACCGCCAGAAGACCCTTGGAGCTGGACCTCAGTGTCCGGGCAGAACGATGGGGGAGGAGACGCTCCTTCAGATATACTGGACCGAGGCCGTTTAGGGCTTTAAAGGTCAGCACCAACACTTTGAATTGTGCTCGGAAACGTACTGGGAGCCAATGTAGGTCTTTCAAGACCGGTGTTATATGGTCTCAGCGGTCGCTCCCAGTCACCAGTCTAGCTGCCGCATTCTGGATTAGTTGTCGTTTCTGGGTCACCTTCAAAGGTAGCCCCACGTAGAGCGCATTGCAGTAGTCCAAGCGGGAGATAACCAGAGCATGCACCACTCTGGCGAGACAGTCTGCAGGCAGATAGGGTCTCAGCCTACGTACCAGATGGAGCTGGTCAACAGCTGCCCTGGATACAGATTTGACCTCCATGGACAGCTGTGAGTCCAAAATGACTCCCAGGCTGCGCACCTGGTCCTTCAGGGGCACAGTTACCCAATCAGGACCAGGGAATCCTCCACACCTGCCCGCCTCCTGTCCCCCCAAAACAGTACTTCTGTCTTGTCAGGATTCAACCTCAATCTGTTAGCCGCCATCCATCCTCCAACCGCCTCCAGACACTCACGCAGGACCTTCACCGCCTTCACTGGTTCTGATTTAAAAGAGAGGTAGAGCTGGGTATCATCCGCATACTGATGAACACCCAGCCCAAACCTCCTGATGATCTCTCCCAGCGGCTGCATGTAAATGTTGAAAAGCATGGGGGAGAGGACAGAACCCTGAGGCACCCCACAAGTGAGAGCCCAGGGGTCTGAACACTCATCCCCCACCACCACTTTCTGAACACGGCCCAGGAGGAAGGAGTGGAACCACTGTATGACAGTGCCCCCAGCTCCCAGCCCCTCAAGACGGTCCAGAAGGATGTTATGGTCGATGGTATCAAACACCGCTGAGAGATCCAGCAGAACTAGGAAACAGCTCTCACCTTTGTCCCTAGCCCGCTGGAGATCATCAACCAGTGCGACCAAAGCAGTTTCAGTCCCGTGATGAGGCCTGAATCCCGACTGGAAGGGATCCAAATGGTCCACTTCTTCCAGGCGTGCCTGGAGTTGTTCAGCAACCACTCACTCAATCATCTTGCCCAAGAATGGAAGATTTGAGACTGGGCGATAGTTGGCCATCGTGGCTGCATCTAAAGATGGTTTTTTAAGAAGCGGTTTAATAACCGCCTCTTTCAGCGGGTCTGGGAAGGCTCCCTCACAGAGGGAAGCATTCACCACCCCACGAAGCCCATCGCCCAGCCCTTTCCGGCTAGCTTTTATAAGCCAGGATGGGCAAGGATCCAGGAGACAGGTGGTTGGCTTTACTGGAATGCCCATTCCAGTAAAGGCAGGATTCTATTGGCCTGAGCTTCTGATTCCTCAGCAGCTGAAAGAGAAGGAGCTGCGTATGGTGCCCAAGGGCAGAGGGGTGGATTGGAAGTCATTTATAGCTTTGGAGGCACAACTGCCATTCTCTGTTGCAAAGCAAGGTTCACTCTCTTACAGACAGTCATCAGCTGTGGGGAGCTGACCGCAGTCTGGAATGGTCTACGTTTTTTTGGTAGATTCCCACATGAGTCCTTCTCAGGCATTAATGCCTGAAGAGGAAATATCAGTGTGTTGGGGGCATGGAGTGGAACATGCTGGCCCCACCCCCAAGGTTCGCATCCCTGCCCACCTATCCCAGACGTTTCCATGCTGAGTTCTGAAGGGGCTCCCAGTTGAGCAGAGACTTCTACAGCTGCAGGCAGAAGGCCCACTTCAAACCCTCCTTGCTCCAATAAAGAAGGACTGGGACTAAATTAGTAGGGCTGGGTCACGTGGGACCGCCACATGCAACCCTGGACCTTCTACACACAATGAGATTTTCCCCTTGGGCACATCACCTAATCAGGCCATGATCTTGTTTTAAAAGGCAAGAGAGAATATTTTAACATGGACTCGGTATGTATAAATAAAATTATTCTGAGCCTATGCAGTTCCCCCAGGTCATGTCGCCAGCATGACTAAGCCACTTCTGGCGAAACCAGAGCAGCGCACGGAAACGCCGTTTACCTTCCCGCTGGAGTGGTACCGATTTATCTACTTGCACGTTCTTTTGAACTGCTAGATTGGCAGGAGCTAGGACCAAACAGGAGCTCACCCCGTTGCGGGGATTTGAACCGCCGACCTTCTGATCGGCAAGCCCTAGGCTCAGTGGTATGAATATAATACTGTACTGCACTGGAAAGTTAAATAGGAGCCTGTATTTCTTGTTTGAAAGCATCTGAAAAAAACCAGACCATTTAGCCTCTCCAAAGATCTGAAACAACACAGTTTTCTAGCTGGCCATCCATAGCCAGAAAGTCCTTGAAGTTTTGTTGCTATAATTGTTATTTCAATTGAATCAGGTTTTTTCTTGTTCTTCCTCCTCAAGCAAGGATGCTGCCTTTTTGAAGCAACCCTGCAAGCATTTTAATAAGCTGAATCGCTGTCCCCAAAGCATTTCCCCTCCCAGTACTGATTCTTGTTTCTGGCACATGAAACACACAATGGCTGATGTCTTGTTTTCAGGGTGACATCACTTCGATCCCGGAGCTTGCCGACTTCATTAAAGTCTTCAAGTAAGTATTGGCTGGAAATCCTGGGAGTGCAGCAAAGATCAGCGAACCTTAATGATAAAAATGGCAATGCTTCTTTCCTAGAATCTCTAGGGGCTCCCTCAGCTTGGCTTTGAAACCTGAAGCAGCTTCTACAACATATACTTAGGAAGTAGATTTTTTTTTTTTTAATGTTACAGATGGCTTAAACATCATATGCACTCAGCCCCTGGATTTATTTTCACTGCCAGGCCAGGGCTTGACAACTAAGAGTATCTTTGAGTATGTTTATTATCCACCTATGTGCTCATGAAGTCCAAGACAGGTACTGGAATAATATTTCAAGCTATGCAGTAATAACCGCAGCTAATCTCTGCACGCTGATCAGGTTCACATACTGTACTTGTGTACTTCACTTTGGGAAATTAAGTGATTTGAAGTGTATGAAAACATCAGTTGTGGTGATTGATTTGGTACCTGCAATCCATCCCTCCATGCTAAATGAATAACGCCAGAATTGTATATACGTCTGTGCGTGAAGTGACCCATTGTTCGAATTTATGGGTTGAATCCAGTGCTGGTCCTACTCAGAGTAGACCCATTTGAATTAATGGCCCTCCATGAGTCATTTCCATTCATTTCAGTGGGTCTGCTCTAAATTGGGAATAGCACTGGATGCAGCCAATGGCTTCCATATTGGAGGATAAGAACTGCAGAAGGGTTTGAGACCCAGCATCTTACGTTTTAGATATTAAAACTGGTTCAGGTCCTTTACTACTCCTTAGATCAGTAGCTGGTGCTGAAATGTTTTCTGTGATAGAGTTCACCCTGGCAGCCATCCCAGCTGTCCTAAAATTAGGGACTGTTGCGTAGCTTGAAATATCACTCCAGTACCTTCCTTGGACTTCATGAGCACATAGATGGATAATAAACAAGCTTGATTCCGGCCAGTTTGCTCTATTTAAGCTGCCAGAAAACACCAGCTTTAGGCTAGCTGCGCTATTCTTTAGTCAGATTATTTTGATTTTTAAATAAGGCTTTTTATTTGGAGGGGAGAGGAAGAGTATTATCTTGGATCAGGGCATGTGGAAACTGGAAACAGTTGTGTCTGGACTTTGACTAATGTCTTGGCAGCCTTAGTCGTCTATTGCAAGCTAATACCCACCATACTCTGGACATGACAGGAATCCAGGAATTGGTTGTATGTGTAATATAGCGAGGTATGTAGAGGAAGTGGAGAACGGTTGTTTGCAAGGCAGCACATTAAAACGTGGGCTGCTTTCTGGGCTATCAGTGTGTTATAGGCAGCTGCTTCTCCATCCCCACCCCAATTCTTTTCATATTGTGGGGTGGGGAGACGCTAAACTGCCTTTCCCTTTTGTTTCCTGGGCATTTCCTTTTGTTGTAAACACCATCAGGCAACCTGAGACGTATCAGAGAGCTGCAGTTTTAAAGTGGAAGCCAGCGTGGTGCTGACAGAATGTTGGATTTAGATGACGAAGGGAACCTGGCTTCAAACGGCCCCTTCTCTGTGAAACTTGCTGGGTGATGTGGCAAGTTGTATGCCGTCTGCCAGACTTAGCCCTCAGGGTTGTTGCAAGGATATAACAGGCTAAACACTTTTGAGTACAATGCCCTAGAAAAAGAGTGCGCTTAAAATCTGGCTTATTGTTTTTGCTTTTTTTAAGTGAGCAGCAGGATTCAGGAGAAAAAATATCAGTCTGGGCCCACTGTGGATTTCTCAAAAGACCAGGAAGTGTGTTTTTGGGGCATGTGAAATGGGTAATCCTTCTTGCAAATGGCCAAAAGGCCAGCATGGGGGTGAAGTAGGACCTTGTTTGGTGCTAAAACGAAAAGCTGCACTGTAGAGCAGGAACTGGAGGCAAATGCCTATGCCTCTGTTGAATCACAAGCGCAATAAGAATAAACAGCAGCAACAGCAGCAGCTGGCAAACATCCTGCCTTCCAAGAAACCTATCCACGTTGATTTATTACTCAAGCAGTTTCTGCACAACTGCAGCAGGGTTCTAGAATCTGCTGCTACTTTGCCTAGAGTGCTCTGGTTTGTGAGGGGCCTAGTCATTGCCAGCCCATGCAGATTACAAAAAAAACCACAGCTGAGTTGCACCACATATTACAGGGTAGGATTCATCAACCGGGTGCTCCTCTGCTCTTTCTGGACTACAACTCCCATTTGCCCCAGCCAGCATGGCTGTTGGGATTTGCAGTCCAAAATAGCTGAGGGGTATCCGGTTGATGGAGCCTGGAAAATGCAGTTCAACACCTGACTATAGCTATGCGTTGCAGGGGAAGTTCAGCAACTGCAGATATAGAGGTATTTGCTTGCTTGCTTGCCCAGTCACTCTGGGCAGCTGCCAACAAAAAATAGTAAAAACACAACACAGCATCACACACTATGACTTAGAATTGCAGAGACTTAGAATTGTAGCGTTGGAGGCGACCCCAAGGGTCATCTCGTCGTCTTCTGTGTGAAGCAGTACCTTCACACATTCACACGGAGGCTTATGCTGATGAGTTCCCCTCCAAAAAATAAAATAAAGATGGTGGGTAGAAAAGAATATCAAGTCAATGGGGCAGCTGCATGGTTGACCATTCATATCGAAGCCCCAGTTTGCATGGGATGGGTTATCTGTATGTAAGCAGGCAAGCTCATACCATTCCTCTGTCCCATAATTCAGCATTGGTTCCTGATGAAAATATGAGCCAAGGCAATGTGTCCCTTTTGTATACAATAAGCCTGCAACTTAGCCAGGGGTTCCATTCTGGGGATTGCGCCGAAAACCAAAATAGCTCATACTCAAAACGTATTGGGTTCAGTGGTGGGTGGCCAAAGTTGTTGTTTTTCTTGAGACCCTCCTCCATTTTTTGTTCTTGTTTTTTGCTGTGTGCATAAAGCTGAATAAAGCACATAAAGTGAAATACACGTAGGCTACGGGCTTTCTGTAATCTTCACAGGAATGGTGGGAACCATCATACACGGTTAGGCGGAGGTTATCATTCTGCCACCATTTCAGATTTAGTTTCTGGAGATTGCTCTTGGACTTGAGTTGCATGTGATACATGCTGGGTGCAAACATGGTTTTTCCTCATATTCATATTAATTGCTAACAGGCCAAAGAAGCTGACGCTGAAGGGTTACAAGCAGTACTGGTGCACCTTCAAAGACACATCTATTTCCTGTTACAAGAGCAAAGAAGAATCCAATGGGACTCCGGCTCACCAGATGAATTTGAGAGGTAAGAAAAGGCAAGCAGGGTTTTTCTAAAACAGTTTTTCGATTGGGTTTTTTTCAGAGAATTGAGGAATATAGTCAAGCAAAACAGAAAACACCATAATAAAACAAAGCAATACTTTCTGTGTGTACATTTATAGCGGGGGGGGGGGGGCATGGAGATGGGGGGATGTGGCTGGCAGTCAGGGAATACATGCAATTTTGGTATAGCTCTTCCCATTTCACCTCTAGTGCTGCATTCGTGGTTCACTGGTTTGTTTTTAAATTCTGCAGCACTTAAATAAAAGTGGTCAAGGTGTCTTTGCTTGCTACCTAGATGGGCAGAAGAACCCTGGTCCACGCAAGGGCATAAACATTCCTTTTCGCTTGTCATGCAATATCATCCCACTGGGAGATCGTTCAGCAGCTACTTCACCCCTCTGTCAGTCATGTCGTACTGTTTTGTTGGAGGCAGGGAAGAGGCCGTCCTGAAGGCTGTCAGAATTGATGAAGGCTACGTTGGCCATGGGACGCAGGTGGCGCTGTGGGTTAAAGCCTCAGCGCCTAGGGCTTGCCGATCGAAAGGTCGGCGGTTCGAATCCCTGCGGCGGGGTGCGCTCCCGCTGCTCGGTCCCAGCGCCTGCCAACCTAGCAGTTCGAAAGCACCTCCGGGTGCAAGTAGATAAATAGGGACCGCTTACCAGCGGGAAGGTAAACGGCGTTTCTGTGTGCGACTCTGGCTCGCCAGAGCAGCGATGTCACGCTGGCCACGTGACCCGGAAGTGTCTCCGGACAGCGCTGGCCCCTGGCCTCTTAAGTGAGATGGGCGCACAACCCCAGAGTCTGTCAAGACTGGCCCGTACGGGCAGGGGTACCTTTACCTTTACCTTTACCTTACGTTGGCCATTGTGCCACATTAATAACTTTTAGAGGGTTTAGTTGGCTCATGGAGTAGAATAGCATGGCTGTGTCCCCATTTCCCAAGCAGATGGTGCTACTGCGTTATCTGCCATAAACAAACCCTTGTATGTGTGGCTGTGACAAGCAGAGTCCCTACAGAATGTTCTGCTGCTGGTCTGAAAGCAAGACTTCATTCTGCATAAGTAAATTAGAGAGAGAGAGACTTTAGCTGTTCTTATTTCTATCTCTGTCAGGAAAAGGGGGGATAATAATCATAATCGTAATGCAATATGTATGCGCCCAAATTTAACTACGCAAAGGGTAAAGCAAATTGCAATGAGGAGCTTTTAGAAGACATGAAAAAAAAAACCTTTTGAGAAACAAAATCAGTGCTACTTTGTCTAATCAAAACTATGCTATTTTATTATCTAATAGCATTTCCTGGTTTTAAGCATTCCCCCCCATCCCTTTTAGTATGCAGAGACATTTATTCAGATACCATTTGCAAGGAATTTCTGCTGCATCTGACATTCCTAAGGCTACCAGCTCTGCTTGTATTCAGCAGTAAAGTATTCCAGCTTGGAGGGTTGTGAAACAGGCATGGCTGACATCCTTTAAAAAAAAAAAAAAAAAGCCTTTGAGGCAGAAACGGGGAGAGGCTGCCAAATGACCTCAGACTATAGCTACGAGGATGTGTTCTGGGGAAGGGAAGCCTGGAATACCTTTTTGGGAGCTTTTGAACAAAGCTGCTGCTGCTGCTGACTGAATTTTAAAAGAATTCTTTAGGAGGAGCTGAAAAAGGACTAAAATTGCATTCACTGCTTCCAAGAAAAGTGATTCCTTTTAAGAATCACACTGCTTCCCTCTCTAGAGGAGGGTTGTGTTAAAAGCTGCAGCCCTGAAGATGGTGCCCACATTCATCAAGATCCACCTGCACATTGGGGTATTCTCACCATTTCAGTAGTGTACACCCCTCCCCAAGCACTGATTAAAATGGTGTTTTAGGTTCTCAGATTTGAACGTTCGCAATAGCAGAGAAAATTGCACATAAAATCCAGGGTAGGCAAGAAAAACTACAAGCATTTTACGCCACCTGGCAGAACTTTATTCCATATGCATCCAGCAAAGACTTAAGAAAAGGACACAACAACAGCAGCTGTGGACATTTGGCAACTTTAATATATGCAGCTGGAACTTTTTGTGGTTTGAAGAAGTCGTGGTGTACCTTGTGTGTGTGTGTGTGTGTGTGTGTGTATATATATATATATATATATATATATATATATATATATATATTGCATTGGTCCTTTTGCTGTATTTCTCCCCTTCCCTTTCCTGTGTTTTTGTACTGTATTCTTTTTCTTTTGGATAAATGAAATTAAAAATAAGCAAACCTCACTTTTGAGATGAAAAGGTGGGGGTAGGATATCCATGTCAGAGACTGGAGTGTCCAAGCAGGTTGTGGCGCTCATCTCTCTTTACTGGCTGAGGGAGCCGGCGTTTGTCCGCAGACAGTTTTTCCGGGTCATGTGGCCAGCATGACTAAGCTGCTTCTGGCGAAACCAGAGCAGCGCAGGGAAACGCCATTTACCTTCCTGCTGGAGCGGTACCTATCTACTTGCACTTTTTGGTGTACTTTCGAACTGCTAGGTTGGCAGGAGCAGAGACCAAGCAACAGGAGCTCACCCCGTTGCAGGGATTTGAACCGCCGACCTTCTGACCACAGCGCCACCTGCGTCCCATATTATTATGAATAGTAGGCCATTATTATTTTGCTCTGTGCTTTCTATCCTGCCTCAGTTTCATTCACAGCTGCCTCTGTGTCCAAATGGGAATCCAGGAACGAGTCATTCCAACCCTTTCCGTGATCCTTATCTGCTAATACTGAACCCAAAACCAGACTACTTCCTGCATCGTGTAGTATAACACATCTTATCTACCCCCACATCCTTATGCAGAGTATAAAACCTTGCTCTTTTTTATTGTAGGGTGTGAGGTGACTCCTGATGTCAACATCTCTGGCCAGAAGTTCAACATCAAACTTCTGATCCCCGTGGCTGAAGGCATGAATGAAATTTGGCTCCGTTGTGATAACGTAAGTTTGCATCGTGGGGATTTGTCACAGGGCAGATACTGCACGTGCTTATTTGTGAAGAGTCAGTAGGTGGTGAGTGTTGCAGGGCTCTCCTGGGAACCACAAAATTCTGGGACTGGCTGGCCCTGCATATGGAGCCTTATGGACAAGGAGGTTTGGAGGCAGTGTTACCAAGGGTACTGTAGCACCCAGTTTATTTTATGTGCGGGTTGCTTGCAGGTGCATTTGTTTCTTTGAACCAACTGAAAATAGGCAGCTGAAACACCAAAACAGCAGTGCCCTTGAGAATCAGTCAGTATCCAAGGCCCATCTGAACAGAGTGATTTTGTCTGTAGGCCTTTGAGGGAAGGGGTTAAGCAGGCCTCCTCAAGAGAGGGAGTTCCAGAACCTAGACACCACCAACAATGAGGCCCTGTCCTCAGTGGCAGGCCACAAGATCAGAGCCTCCCACAGAAGTTTTTAACAGGTGGGAAGAATCATGATAGCCTGGGTCCAAGCCCTGTAAGGTGTTTAAGGTGACAAATCATCACTGTGTGGCTGCCAGCAAAAACCTGAGGACATTTCTCAGTGCTGACCCCATCCCTGGCAGCAAGAGCCAGTGAGGTGCAACAGTGGCAAAAGCAATTTTTTCTCAATTTAACAGAAGAAGTAACTAAAGGTGGCTTATTTTCAGCTGCACATTTAGTGGAACTCTTTGGTCCATATCCCGTAGTAGTTTGCAAATCCATAAACAAGCTACCAATTTTATATATGTGTCTCTCCCACCCACAACCCACAATATGAAGGTGAAAATACAGGGTTGCAAAGATGCACAGATGCGGTATTCGGATTCAGCACTCACTGGGATTGAAACTTAATTCCAGCACAACTTTACAAAACAGAATGCCACAATATTTGTGCAAGATGAGCCCTTTTGTCTCCTTTCTTATGGTTGGTTATCCTGCAAATGCATTTGGTGTTAAGTTTGGCTTACCGTGTATATACCAAGAATTTCAGATCTGGAATTGTCAGAACCAGAGTGAAATGAAGCAAAGGCTAATGGGCGCCTCCTTTTCCTTTCAAACTGTAGGAGAAGCAGTATGCACACTGGATGGCAGCTTGCCGGCTAGCCTCCAAGGGCAAAACCATGGCTGACAGTTCATACAACTTGGAAGTTCAGAACATCTTGTCTTTTCTGAAAATGCAGCATCTGAACCCAGACCCACAGATAATTGCTGAGCAGGTCACCACCGACATCAACCCTGAATGTCTGGTTTCCCCTCGATACCTGAAGAAGTATAAAAACAAGCAGGTACTTAACTTTGGAGTCTTATTTTGCTGGAGCCTTTGTCCAGAAAACAAGGTGGGTGGATTTCCAAATACGCCCAAAGGATCGTTTCCTCCACTTTGGACCCGCTTCCTTATGCTGGCCAGCTCAATATTGGACATAAGATTGTAAGGTCACTGGGGGCAAGACTCTCTCCTTCGCTGTGTTATTTTGAAGCCAAGCATTGTGTGCACTGATGACACTGAAAAATCTAGGTGGTTTAAAAAAAAGAAATGGTTTTAAAAGATGGTGTTTCCTATCTGCTGTTTCCTTAATGCACCTTTGAAGATGGAGTGGGGAGTCTGCTCTGTGTTCATAATTACAATACTGGTGATCATTCCAGATTCATTAACATGGTGTACAGAGGTGTGTGATCTGTTTGTCAACTTCCCTGTGCTTTGGAGAGTGGTCGTGCCTGTTTCCACTAGTGGGAATTGTTCAGTTGCTTGAGAAGTGGTGGGTGGTGAGCATGTAACGTCACACGTTCAGTTCAGGCTGTTTGCCTCTGCTGTGTTTTTCTCTTGTTCCTTCCACTCTGCCCACTCCAGACCAGAATTTAAGAAATTTCTCTCCACCTGTAGTGTCTGTCCTACCAGTTTCAGGTAGGTAGCTGTGTTGGTCTGACGCAGTCAAAATAAAATAAATAAATTGTCCAGTAGCACCTTAAAGGTAAAGGGTAAAGGTACCCCTGCCCGTACGGGCCAGTCTTGACAGACTCTGGGGTTGTGCGCCCATCTCACTTAAGAGGCCAGGGGCCAGCGCTGTCCGGAGACACTTCCGGGTCACGTGGCCAGCGTGACATCGCTGCTCTGGCGAGCCAGAGCCGCACACGGAAACGCCGTTTACCTTCCCGCTGGTAAGCGGTCCCTATTTATCTACTTGCACCCGGAGGTGCTTTCGAACTGCTAGGTTGGCAGGCGCTGGGACCGAGCAGCGGGAGCGCACCCCGCCGCAGGGATTCGAACCGCCGACCTTTCGATCGGCAAGTCCTAGGCGCTGAGGCTTTAACCCACAGCGCCACCTGCGTCCCCTAGCACCTTAGAGACCAACTAACTTTGTTCTAGGTATAGAAGTGTGCATGCACATGAAATCTTATACCCAGAACAAACTTAGTTGGTCTCTAAGGTGCTACTGGACAATTTTTTTGTCCTACCAGTGGAAAAAGTAGTATTTTTTGCATTTCCCTTTAGGGAGGCTATTTGAACACTCCCCTCCCCCTGCCCCAGAAAGAGCAGTCCACCCTTCCTCTTTCTACTCCCACTCCCTCATGACTTTTTACAGAGTACCTCTTAATTATTTTATAGCTTTTTTATTGGTTTTCTACAAAATATGAAAAGAACATTAAGTTTGCCCCATTTCCACCCCTTCCCCAAGAACAGAAGATTTAGTGTGCCTGATTTTGCCATAAACCTATGTGCGTAGTCGGTGGGCGCCAGTTCATTCAAATGTTTTATATTATAAAGGGGCGCTGTATTTCAGGGGAATCATCAGATGAGTTGTTGTTCAAGGCATGAACTCTTCCCGTCCATTTTTCAGATAAGGCCATACATTCTGTCCCCTTCCTGTGATATGCAGTAGGTGTTCAAGTCCTCTCCAGTTCTGTGCTAGGAGTAGCCGTGCTGCCACCAGGAAAAGAAAGTGATGAGCTCCTTATAACGTAAATTGAGCTGATCTTCCTTAAATATTGTTAGTAAACCCAGACTTGGATTATATTGTGCATTCTAATTTGTATGGAATTTTCCTACCAACTGCCTTGCATCTTCTCCAACACAATGGTGAAGATGTTTTGTCTATGTAACTGATTCTTAAAGCAGTTAATTGCCATCTATAAATTTACTTAAAAGCTACCTCTTAATATTTGATGGCTTTAAAAACAATTCGGATGTTTCATTAATGCTGCTTAATTGTGGCTTTGATCTGGGATTAATCATTTAAATCTGCAAAGCAAACAATCTTAATTTGTTTTGTTCAGGCTGTTGTTAAAAAGTGACCAAACTTGGGAATTTGCTGAATGAAGGATTTGGTTATCTTGAGCAGCTCTACCTGGAAATTTTATTCAGCCAGCACAGCACAGTAAAACAAAACAAAAAATAATTTTTTGCCAATATATTTCCACTTAAACAAGTTTGACCCCATGGATGTTGATAGAATCAAGTGATCTGAAGTGGAAATAAGTAGTTCATAACTGACATAGTCAGGTCTAGAATGAAAGCTATGGCTGGCAGAATAAATCAGCACTAGGATTTGGTTTAGCTCAGTTTACAAAGTCGCCTTCTGAACATGCTTGGGCTGCCTTACAAACACTGTTTTTCAAAGCCTTGGAAAAGATTTCAACTTTGGTGGGGGAAAACACAGGAATTGAATGAATTCAACAAAATGTTTTTGTTGAATTCGTATATTCAATTCCTGTGTTTTCCCCACCAAAGCCAAACTGGCTTTGGAGTGTTTAGTAGCATTATAAGTTGTGTCCTGCGACAACTGAAACAAGCACCAAAACATGTGACTCGGTGCTGCTGCAGTCATGTGTAAGTTTTGGTGTAACTCCTTGATTGGCACTTGCGACTATTAATGTTTGTGTGCCACCACACAATTGCTCTTTGGCGTCCTAGCAAAACAGGGGGCATTGAGCAGTGTATCCATTTACTCATTTCTTTAGACCATTTCCATACCACTTAATACCTCTGTAAGAAAATTAAAAACATGCTGTGGTCCTAGTACATCTTCCGTGGTGGGTTTTTTTCCCCATTTCAACTTTAAATGCTTGACATTCCTACCACTGGAAAGGAACACTTCCAAGAAGTGTGTTGTGCTTTTGGAGCTCTCAGCTATGCATGATTCAGAACGGGGTGTACAGGGCAGCATTCCTTTCCCCAACCTGCTGCCCTCCAGATGTTTTCAACTACAACTCCCATCAATCCCAGCTAGCACAGTTGGGAACTGTAGTACAAAACATCTGGAAGACACCAGGTTGGAGGTGGTTAGGATTAAGGTAACAGAAAGCATGGGGGGGGGTTGCAGACCGCCTGTTTATTACCTGGGCAGTGCAGCAGAAGTTTTTATAATGTTCACTTGGAGGATTGTTTTGAAATTTAATTACAGAGGAAAGTTCCTTACTTTTCTTGAATTGCAGGGGCAGCCTCTGTGTGCCAAAGAGGGGAGATACCATCCAGAAAAACTGGGGGTGGGCAGATGCCTTCCTTTGGCACAGTGCTGACGACCTGTATAACTTTCGTTTATTCTCTGAAAGAGCCATTATACCCAGCATGGCGAGAGCGCATGTAATGAAATTATGATTTATTTGTTTTTAAAAAATGATCTTTGAAGCATGCAAGAGGGCACAGACCAGGGTGGGGGGCGGGGGGAGAAACAACTCTTGCATTGATGTAGCTTGTGCATTAAGAAGTGATGTTGTGGGGGGCGGGATAAAGTGTACCCATTCTGACCATCAAAGGTTCCCTTGATGTGGAAATGGATTGAGTGGAGAAGCAGGAGGGGCTTCGGTTAAGGAAAGCTGGCTTGAGGTGTGGACTTGTATTTTGTTAGCATTGCCTTCCCTGGATAGCTTAGATCTGGGAGGCTGCACAGGGATGTCGTGTGATGTGTTGGTGGTGGAACGAAGGAAATGCTGCCCTCATGGAACTTGTAGAATGCAGGGAGTAAGTGGAGAGCAGGGAGGGCTGCTGCTTCTGAAGTAGCAATCTGTTGATCTATGAATCTACAGCAGCCGTGGACTCGTCACATGCCGGGTCTCTTTCCACTGCTCTGGGCAGGACTGGTTTCCACTACAGAGCTCCACGCTTTACAGTGCGAAGTTCAGCTGCCACACTTGAAATAGACAGCAAGCTCTAGGAATCAAATCTTAACAGTTAAGGAATGTAGGAATCTGCCTTATATTGATTCAGACCATTGATCCATCTCACACAGTAGTGCTGTCTGCACTGACTGGCAGCAGCTCTCCAGCATTTTGGGCAGGAAATCTGCCCCGCCCTGAGATGCTGGGGCCAAGGCTCTGCTACTGAACTGTGTGTCTTCTAAAATTGCACTGTCCGCTCTGACTGGCAACAGTTCTCCACACAGAGGACTTTCCCTACCTGCCTGACTCTACCTGAGATTGCATCTCAACTGGAGATGCTGCCAGGTGTTGGGCCTCGGAAAGGGAGCCTTTTTCCCACGAGCCCTTCTGCAAAATGGAGGTAAAGGGACCCCTGACTATTAGGTCCAGTCGTGGCCGACGCTGGGGTTGCGGCGCTCATCTTGCTTTATTGGCCGAGGGAGCCTGTGTACAGCTTCCGGGTCATGTGGCCAGCATGACTAAGCAACTTCTGGTGAACCAGAGCAGCGCACGGAAATGCCATTTACCTTCCCGCCACAGCGGTACCTATTTATCTACTTGCACTTTGACGTGCTTTCCAACTGCTAGGTTGGCAGGAGCAGGGACCGAGCAACGGGAGCTCACCCCGTTACGGGGATTCAAACCACCGACCTTCTGATCAGCAAGCCCTAGGCTCTGTGGATTAATCCACAGCGCCACCTGTGTCCCTCAAAATGGAGGTAGTTCTTGGCAAAAAGACATCTGGTGAAAAGAGCCAACGGGGGTGCAGAGTTTTCCCCATATTTAGTTGAAATAGGATCTCTTCCTCTTACCTATAGAAGTTGTTGTTGCCATTCAGAATTCATATTGTGTGCCAGCTCATTGCTTCTGAGTCCTCAGTCAGGTGCATTCCTCTGCCCTGGCCAACCACAGCAGAATATACAGACAGACTTGGTTGGGGGAAATGGAAGGGCTCCTTTTTGTGTGTGATGTTAGATCTGTGGTGGTTCAGTCAAACATTCAAATCATTCCATGATGCTGCAGCAACCCAGTGGTTAGTACAGTGGTACCTCAGGTTACATACACTTCAGGTTACATACGCTTCAGGTTACAGACTCCGCTAACCCAGAAATATTACCTCGGGGTAAGAACTTTGCTTCAGGATGAGAACAAAAATCGTGCTCCGGTGGCACGGCGACAGCAGGAAGCCCCATTAGCTAAAGTGGTACTTCAGGTTAAGAACAGTTGCAGGTTAAGAACGGACCTCCGGAACGAATTAAGTATGTAACCAGAGGTACCACTGTACTTGATATGCTGGTGGCACTTCACTGCTTGAGTACTTCTAGGTTTCTTGGTAGTCTTTGCAAGCAATTTTTCAATGTCTGCCGAATATAAGCTGTGCCTGAGTATTCCTGACTGCAGAAGAAGAGTGGAAACAGGAAACCCTCTTCCCATTTTACCTTTCCTTTCACATTTGCTAGAGGAGAGGAGCTGGTGTTCTCAAACTGCAGGTGGCCTCTTATTTCACTACAGCCGCCATGTCAGAAACATGCTGGAGATTGCTGCTTGTTTGCATGTGATTCGGGTAACTTGCATACATTCAGCAACTGAGCTGTACACACTTAAAGCAACAAATCGTTATGCTGCAGTATTTGATTCTTTTTGCTCAGAAAACAAAAGTTCATTCCATGGAGATCAGGAGCTGCAGAAAACACAGTTTAACTTGCGCTTCTTTTTTCTCGCTCTCCAGTCCGAGATGATAATTCTGCATTTTTATTTTGGTTTGCTGACTTGTTTGCCATTCCATTTTTCATCAACTCGGCCAGCTAAAAGCTTGCCTTAGAAGACAGGGTGAAAATCTTCCAAGATTCTGTGGGCTGTGGAAGGTGGTCCCATGGCTGAGTCTCCATTCTCTAGAACAGCCTTCCGCAACCTGCCGCCCTCCAGGTGCTTTGGAATGCCACCTGCCCCAGCCAGCCCTGGGTTGCTGCAGTCTAAAGCACCTGGGGAGCCCCTGGTCTTGCTGCACTCCTTTTTGCTCCCTTCTTCATGCTTGTGCTCATTTCCTGCTGCTTTTCACCCCAGGACAGTTGTTCGTGGTGAAAGGTTTTGAGTTTTTGTTTTGTTTTAATTGATTTGAACTACAATTGTTGATAATTTGCACATTTTCCTCCCTTTGCTTTGTTGCCATATTTCTGATTTGCCTCTTTTTTTCTGCTTCCTTTTCTTTTCTTCGCATTTGCCTTCTGCAGCCAGGCTATATAAGAGACTTGGTAAGTGACAGTAAACATAAAATAAATAAGCACTTAAAAGACTTTGCTGTGTTGTGAATATATGCTTAAAAGCAGGGAAGGGGCTCTCAGAGATGCGCTATAAGAAACGTAGCGTATGTTGACTTGCAAGCGCTTCCGTGTGGTGTTATGCTATGTCATGGCATATGAGTAAACGAGACGCAATGGGCGGAGATTCCCCACCCCTTCCATCTCTCCTGCTGCCTGCTTTCCTCTGGGACAAGGGTGTGCTGTGTTTTGTACGTGGCTACTCTTGTGTCTCCTCCTTTGCTTTCTGGCACTAACACCAGGAAATGCACTAGTAATGGCAGATCAATAAAGGGCTTAAAGGTAAAGGTAAAGGGACCCCTGACCATCTCACTTTATTGGCCGAGGGAGTCAGTGTACAGCTTCTGGGTCAGCATGACTAAGCCGCTTCTGGCGAACCAGAGCAGTGCACGGAAACGCCGTTTACCTTCCCGCCGGAGTGGTACCTATTTATCTACTTGCACTTTGACGTGCTTTCGAACTGCTAGGCTGGCAGGAGCAGGGACCGAGCAACGGGAGCTCACCCCGTCACGGGGATTCGAACTGCCGACCTTCTGGTTGGCAAGTCCTAGGCTCTGTGGTTTAACCCACAGCGCCACCCGCGTCCCTAGTAAAGGGCTTAGATACCAGCAGGAGTGGAATAGAGCTTCCACATTCAGAGAAAGTGTAGCTCTAAAATAAGCAGTCGACCGGAAGACAAAACAGGGAATTGTGGGCTTTCTGAAAGCATCTGGCTTTCCATCGTTGGAAACAGGGCGCTGGGCTGGATGGAAATTCTGATCTGGCAAGGATGCTCTAATGGTCACGCATTCTAGCTTAGGGGTGAGCACCTGCCAAGTCAATGAGCCGTGGAAAAAAGGAGACCTCTTAATGCAGCTGCTCTCGCTGATCCCTCTTGTGACTTCTGGCTTCCAGGAGACAGGGAGAGAGTTATGGATAGGCAGCAACCCTGATGGTGCACTCTGTTCCCATAGCCCATTGCTTGCACAGTGCTCCTGCTGTCCCTTCTCTTCCTTAATAGTAGCAATAAATAAATCAAGCGTTTAAACAACTAGGTGCTGCACAGTCATTAAGAACAACGAAGCAGATGGCCAGGCCTACAGGCTTATGGTCAAACACATAAAATAAGAAACAAGGAAAATGCGAGACCGCGGAGGTGATAACCCCTCCTGGCCAGACATTCATGACGTGCAGCTACCCATGGCGTTGCCAAGTGCGGTGACTAAAGGGTGCATGCGCTCCCTTTTGGCTCTTGGCCCTTGCCAGCCGAGCTCTGAACGAAGCCGTCAAGCACCTCTAATAGCTCTGCGGTGGCAGGCGGGTTGCAAGCGGAGAAAGCACTTTGCCAGTTGCTGCTGGTCACTCGAAGGCCTTTTTTGCTGCTCCCTGCAAGTGAGCAGAAGATTTCACTGCTTCATTTAATGCCCCTCTGGATGAATGAAGAATGCATATTCTAGAATGGGGGAGGAAGAATGAGCAGCCTTGTTTCCTTCGCTCGGCAACCTCCCCCACCAGAGCGGGCAGCTTCTTCGGCAGCACATTTGTGACCTTTGCTTTTGCTAACATGCTTGGTTTTTAAAAACTGCAAATCCTTCCAACGAAGACTTAACCGGGGGGGGGGGGGGGGGAGGGGCAAGGAAGGGAAAGGGAACAAGAACCTCAGTGCGGGAGAGACAGAGGAGCTGAGAACTCTGGTTCCTGGAAGCGTTGCCTGTTTTTTAAATCCAGAGATTTCTGCAGAGGCTGCCTACTTTATCCTCATTCTTTTTCCACATTCAAAGGGATTAGAAAAAATGTTTAGTCATAAATAAAAAAAGGTAGCTGAGACAGCCAGGGTATACTTGTCATTTTTTCACTAGCTAATTAATTTGGGGGCATTTTTTTTTCTTACTTGCATGTAACTGATATTGCCCTTCACCCATTTGCTGGTTCATATCAGTGCACATGGAACCATCCCTGGCCCATTTCTTCCTTTTTGGGGAGGAAGAGGATCTGGCCCTGCACAATCCCAGGTGCCTTTGCGTCTCCCAAGGCCTGCTTCCTTTCCCTCCACTTGATAAATGGATGCACAGCTGTTTCTGTGAATGTGCAGGGTTGTTAAAAATAATGATAATCAGAGCAGCTCACATTTTCAAGACATACATCACACAGAAAAACATCCTCAAAGATCAGTATTTACAATATATTTGCAGGAGCACAGTTTCAAGTTTAAGCGCAGGTGAGAAACTGCAGGGGCATGTTGGGGTCATTTTAATAAACCTTCTCCTCTGTCCCCCCCCCTTTGTGCAGCTCTCTGTATTTTGTTCCCTTCTTGCCACTGTCAATGCGGAGTCTCAACTCTCTGTGTTGCTCCCCTACAGATCACTGCCCGGATCTTGGAGGCCCATCAGAACGTCGCCCAGATGAGTCTCATTGAAGCCAAAATGAGATTTATACAAGCTTGGCAGTCCCTCCCAGAATTCGGCATCACACACTTCATTGCAAGGTCTGTGCAGATGGAAATGGCAAGTTGGGTATATGGGCTTCTTCAGTTACCGGGTTATGCCTACTCATTGCCCATAAGAACGGGGAACTGGGAACATAACAATATAAACCTTCTGCTCTTGAGTTGTCTCTCTGGGATTTAGGCAGAGGGAAAGAGTGCTTTGCACAATCACGAGTAAAGGTTTTCCCTACCCCGAAACGTATTCTTCTACACTGCCTTTCCAAAGTAAGTCATTGAAACCAATTCCTGGCAACAAAAACAGCTGAATAAAAAGCAATACAGAGCAGTAAAAAATCTGTTAGACTGAATGTAAACATAGGACAGCATTTCCAAAGTGCTGGCGGAGGGAGGGTGGGATATACTCAGCCACATGAAAACTGCTAGTGTACTCAAGATCCAAATCTGACAGATGAAACTGCTCCCAAAGTGCCCGCTCCTTACAGGTATCCTTGCCTGCTGCATCTTGCCATTATTTTACTTCTCCAGATTTACCACCTTTGTGGCCTCTTGTGGGCCACCTGATTCCGCCCTGCTTCTGCGTTGGCTGTAACCGGGCCATTCAGTTGTTCCTCATACAGCGACGCTGAGTAATGGCCACCTCTTGGAGGAGGCTACCCGTTGTGCTTCTGCCTGAGTCAGTGCAGAAGGCTTGCTTTGTTGCCTTCGGGAGCCATGCTTCATATAGTCGTAACTCATGGCACAGTAAGTGCAGCAAACAGCCCAAGGAGTGGGCTTCTCTGGAGGCAAGTAGGACTTTCTCACTGTTAGGCACTTTGGGAAAGAATGAGAGAGACATTGATGTAAAAGTGTTTATTTATACAACTTGGACCCCTCAGGTTCCAAGGGGGCAAGAAGGAAGAACTTATTGGGATCGCCTACAACCGGCTGATACGGATGGATGCAAGCACCAGCGACGCTATCAAGACATGGCGGTTCAGCAACATGAAACAGTGGAACGTGAACTGGGAAATAAAAATGGTAAGCAAGGCCTAGAGTTCTCTAGGCATGCGGAAGGTCAGCAAGAGGCACTGTCACCGTTCAGTGACACATGGCAGTCAGGCCAGAAAACCTGCGATCTGAAGCAGAACCAGTGAGGGATGTGGCCTTAGAACAGAGGGTGTGTGACCCAGGGAGAATTATGAGGGCCAAAATATATCCTAAAGAACTTCAGTTTGTTTGCACACTTTGATTATACATTGAAGACATTAAAAATGGTGGCTCATGTGACCGGCTGAATTAGCATTCAATGATCTCAGCATTTGACTAGGTTGTCTTATTGAAGGATATGGCATTCACATGATAAGGAAACTCTGGCTGGTGAAAGACTGTGGCTGTCTAAGATCTTTCCATTCTGTCAGTCAGATGGGAAATGTAGCCATATGAAAGGCACTAACCACGGTTCCTTGATTCAGTCATCAGGGCACACTCTGGTTAGAGAAGTGGTGGCTAACCTGTAGCTTCCTACGTGTTGTTTGGCTACAGATCCCACCATCCCTGGAAGCTAGTCATGCCGCCTGGGGCTTCTCAGAACTGAAGTCCAGCAACATTGTCAGAGCCACAAATTAAACCTCCTGTTTTTGACAAAGCTGAGGAAGGAAATGGCATGTAAGAGGGGAGGGATCACATGTGTTTTTCCTGTATTCTTAGTCCTCTCAGCCTTGGTTGGGAGAATCATCTGGATTGTGCTGCAGTGAATAAAATATTGGACCTAGGGCAGGGAGGCCGGGGTTCAAATTCCTGCTAGCCATGGAGCTGTGTGATTTTGAGTCAGTCAGTCTCTGCCTAGCCTACTTCATGGGGATGTTGTGGTGAGAGAACGGAATAATTCCTGTGTACACTCAGGGGCGGAGGAAGGGGGGTGCAGTGGGCGGCCCCAGGTGTCACCACTGAGGGGGGGTGACAAAATGCCAGGCAGCACTCACCGCGGGGCCTGTAGCGCGTCCAAGCCACCACATCTGAGAGATATGGTGGCTTGGGTGCACACAGGCTCCGCACTGCCCGCTGCCTCCCCACCAGCTGTAGGGCGGCTGAGTGGGAGGAGGCAGGCAGACTCGTTGAAGGCCCCACGGAGCGCCTCGCCCTGCCCCAGGCACCTGAGCAGCTTCCTCCACTGTTGTATGCACTCCTCTGGGCTCTTTGGAGGAATTTGGATAAGAATTTGAATAGGTGTGAGTTAAGTGGCAGTGCTGTCATGAAGGGCCCTTGGGCGCCACCATTTAGGCTGGCACAAAGTTTTGTGTTTGCCTTGCACTTTCAGGTAACAGTAGAATTTGCCGATGACGTCCGAGTGTCCTTCATCTGCACCGAAGTGGATTGCAAAGTGGTGCACGAGTTCATTGGCGGCTACATTTTCTTGTCAACACGTGCGAAAGACCAGAACGAAAGCTTAGACGAAGAGATGTTCTACAAACTGACCAGTGGCTGGGTGTGAGTCGGATGAGACCTCCCGTTGTACTGACAGAAACTCAACGGCCATATTAATATTTAACTTCAACAGCTGTTATCTGAAATATGCTGCTTAATCAAGTTAAGCTTGAAGTGTATCTTTACTCTTTAATATCATGGAAACTTTTGCATTAGCAGACCAGTTTGTATGTGCACTAAACAGCACTTCCGTTAATCTGCTAGAGCAAGACAATAACACGAACCGTGTAACGCTGACGCTTGTGCCTCTTGCCCCCACTCCCCTCCCCTGCCCCACCTCACTCAGCCAGACAGTGGGGCCTGGTCAGGTTAATTTCTGACAGATGTAAGCTAACCAAATCAATAAACACCTCTAAGCCATCTTAACTATAAAGATACCCAGGGCCTAATCTATATGAAGTCTATTTATCATGGTTAATGCATGTTTTGTGAGTTTTTAATAAATAAATATATATATATATATATTGTAAAAATTGACATCCATGTGTCAACACCCCTCCTACTTTTAGAAGTAGCATTCATTTTTTTTGGGTGTGCAATCCAGGAAGCCCTCTTTGCTGCCCCTCTTTCCCCATTCGTTTCGTTGGGGTTTTGCGCATGGGTGCCTCATGTGCAGCAGTGGTGCTTGGCGGACTCTGTCCTTTGGCCCCTTATTTTTCGCACTACGTAAATCAGGTCCATTGCAAGGACCTGGAGCTTTTTACAAAAACAATCATGCGTGGCCTTGAAAAATACTCCCTTCGTTAGGTTTTTAAAGCGTATCTGTAATAACTTCTTGTTTCCTTTTGATAATCATTTATATATATATTGTGTGTGTGTGTGTGTGTCTCTTTCATCTTTCCCTTTATCTTTTTTTTTTTTTTTACACCGTATTGTATTACGAACACCTTTAGTATTCACCAGCATAGTCACTGTCTACTAAGATGATATGCAAAAAGGAAGACATCATTACAATATGAAGTAAAGGTCTATGAAGTATAAGGATTTGTGTGTGTGCGCGTGCGTGTAACTAATGTAAAAAGAAAAACACAAATTTTATAAAATTGTACAGGTTTTTCTTCCTTTTTCTTTTCTTTTCTTTTTTTTAAAAAAACAAACTAGTCTCACAAGCCAAAGTAGGAATCGCAATAGTACCAAGCGTATTGGCCTTATGGTATGTTTTTAATCTAAGTTAAAATCCTGACTTCCTTATAGCTATGCCGCAAAGCCCTTAACAAGACTCAGTTGCCTTGGCTTGAGGGTCCCCGCTATGAAATTAACACTAACAGCCAGGGAGACCCCAAACTTGCCCTGCCTATGCCAAGGGGAGAAACCAGTATTGTGCTTATTAGTCCCGTGACATAAAACACTATGTACAAATGCCTTGTATTTTAAATAAAGGTCAAATCTTTTATTTAACCTCCAGTCTCTGTGTGTCCTTTTAGTATGTGTGGTTGTATTTCTCTGGAAAACTAAAAATACATTTTTTTTGGGGGGGGGGGGAGTCTAGTGCATCACAGAGGTAATTTCTTGACCTATAATAGTATTTCCCAGAGCTTCTCAGTCATAAGTGTTCCAGAGTCAATGCTAATTACATTTGGGGGGAATAAATCATGAAGTCCTACAAGCCAGGCTGAATTTGTTTAGGGCTAAACATCGCCTCTGTACCCTTTCAATTGGTAGTATAATGTAATCTGAAGGCAATTTTATATAGACAGCATGCAGAGGTTGCTTCTAGTGGAAAATAATCACAAAGTGGGCTTCCTTCCTGTTGGAGATGAAATGTAACTTCCAAAGCTAATGAAGGCAATCTGGCAAACCCTCTTCGTTAAACGCATCAGTTTTGCAAGCCTCAATAACGGAGACGTACAAATGTCAAACTTGCTTCATGTTGCTCTTTCCGTCTCTGTGCAACTGGTTTTCTCAATGAGGTTTGAGCAGGAGAGTTGCATAACTTACTTTAGCTAAGCCATTTGTGTTAAGGATCTCTTGACCACTGGATACGGGAGGGAACTGTGGGAGAAAGGGCAGGGTGTTTGATCGGCTGAGCCCCGGGGAGGGGGTCCATCCTCTCCACCCCATCCCAGCACATAAGCTTTCAGCTGAGCTTGGAGGCACGCATAGGTGGGTGAGGGCATGAGGGTGCTTTGCCAGAGGCAATTGGACGTTTGCCGTTAAACATTCTGGAAGAGAGGGTTCTCATCAAGGTGAGATGAGGAAATCTAAAAGACACAGGGATTTGGACGGAGATGCGAATGTTGCAGTGCCGCCAAACACCAAACAGACTGAATCGGAGAAATGTTTTTCTCGTCCAAAAATTAGTTCAGGTCTACATCTACGGCTTCTCTGGTAGTAGTGACAATTCCTCTTGTCAAAGTCACCTTCCAAAAAAGCCACGGGTTAAGCTTATTTATTTCCTTGTGTGGGGAAAGTTCAGTTCCTATGAGGCTAGAAGCTCTTCCTCAGACCGTTTTATGCCAGCTAAGAATTTACTGGAGGAGCTTAATCAACAAGTCAGCTGTGGCTGGAACAGGAAAGAGAAAGAGAGACACGGTCTGGCTTATAAGCAGGAGGCAGGAATGACCCTCTGCTGCACAACGCAGGTGTAGATTTGCATCTTGCTTCATAGAATTGTAGGGCTGGAAGGTTACCCCAACAGTCATCAGTGTCACCATCCTAAGATTTTCAAACACACCACAAACACACACAATCAGGTTTCTAGCCCTCATGACGGTGAAGGGGTATTTTGAAACAAGGTGGGAAGACCCCATGAGTTTTCATTCGTCAGGGAGTGGGATTTTATTGCTCAGCAGATTTTCTTGCCTCTCCGTGACTGCTAAAAGCAGAGTAAGTTGAGCAAAATAAGCAAATACTTGCAAAATCTCTTAATTAGATGGCTGTTCGCAGCTGGATTCAGTTTCCCTTGGCACGGAAATTAGGTCACAAACTTGGCACAGACCTGCCCTTTGCCCTTTCCTCCCCTCCCATTTCCTCTTCACTTCTGGTCCACACTTTTCCCCCTGCCAAAACAATAATAATAATCAGCAATATGTTGCTTTCGTTCCAGTATTCTCTGGGGAGGGGCTGGTGCCTCAATAAGCACATAGGCAGCAGTGGCTGGAAAGCTTCTCCTGTGACTGTCAAGCTGCTTTGTAAGGGCTTCATTTCCTTCTCCCTCTTCCTCCCTCATTCCTCTTCAAACCACACATAAAAATACTGAGGTTTGCTCAGCGCTTGTTAAGCCTTTTGGAGGGACCGTGTGATCATGCTTCAGTGAGGATGAGTGGGACAATTTTGGCAATACTGTCCAAATAAGACGCTTAAAGGTAAAGGTGAAGGTACCCCTGCCCGTACGGGCCAGTCTTGACAGACTCTGGGGTTGTGCGCCCATCTCACTTAAGAGGCCAGGGGCCAGCGCTGTCCGGAGACACTTCCGGGTCACGTGGCCAGCGTGACATCGCTGCTCTGGCGAGCCAGAGCCGCACACGGAAACGCCGTTTACCTTCCCGCTGGTAACCGGTCCCTATTTATCTACTTGCACCCGGAGGTGCTTTCGAACTGCTAGGTTGGCAGGCGCTGGGACCGAGCAGCGGGAGCGCACCCCGCCGCAGGGATTCGAACCGCTGACCTTTCGATCAGCAAGTCCTAGGCGCTGAGGCTTTAACCCACAGCGCCACCTGCGTCCCTTAATAAGACGCTTATTAACACTCAATTTCCAACTTGGAGGAGATTACAAGCCACGTGAGAAGCAGACCTTTTGTGAGATAAGAGCCTCCAAAATGCTAAGTAATGGATACTAGTTAATAAGTCAGTTAATAAGTCTTTTTGTGTTGTTAAAGCCCCTGAGCAGTAGGTCTGTTCTGTTCTGCTGTCTGCCTCAGAGTGTGAGTTCGTAAAAGTTTAGTGATAAATCTATGTAACACATTCATAACATACGGTAAGTAATACCTACCTGCTTTGTGCATGTATATTTAATCTAACAAGTGCAAGGACACCGTGAGTAAAAGCTATTGCTATTTAAAAGAGTAGTTTTTCTAGCAGACCTTCATGAGATATGAACATCCATCTCTTACATCTTATGAGCCATGTGTAAGATGCTCAGTTTCCGACTTGGGGAAGGTTACAAGCCACTTAGGAGGCAAAATTTTGCAAAAATCAGAGAACCCAACCGAAAATGGACACTGGACCATGCTAAGATTGAAATACACAAAGCCAAGTTTTTCACCTCTCTGCTGGAGGAGTTGTTCTTCCTTTGTGGTGGGTGTCATGATTTTCGTACCCATCAGCTCTGTTCTCCAAATATATATATTCCCTAATTCCACTATTGCACTCCGTTTTCAAGTAGAGCAGAAATCTGTAGACATTCAAGGATCCAATATTTAGTGCCCCCCCCCCAAAGTTAGATGTCTCCTATCCCTGGAAAGGTCCTGTCAGTTCACAGTTGGTATGTTGGGATCTGGAAATTGGCCTCTGATGAGAAATTGACTCAGCAGTGCAAGAAAGCCTGAAGAGAAATTTGCACGTACAAATTCTCAGAAACGTTCCAATTTATTATCTCTGCAAAAGATAAAATGTTCCCGTTCTGGAGCGGGTCTTTAGTTCCTGTTTTGTAATCTCGTACAGCAGCATTTGAGGTTCTGTATCTTGTGAAGACCTTTTCTGTGTTCCTATCGCACTGGGACACACTTGCTGTATTGTAGGGTTTCGTGAGTTCTCTTGTTGTTTTGCATAAGAAAAAGAAACCACAACCCAAACAGAGGGCAGCTTATCGACACCCTGAATCTGGTCATACGGTGACATGTCCCTTGTTGGCAGTGTGTGGACTGGCCCTGGGTCAGAAAGAGCATGCACCATGAATTTGCAGTGAATTTTGCATGAATTTTGTGAAGGGATCTGAAGAAGTGTGCATGCACACGAAAGCTCATACCAAGAACTAACTTAGTTGGTCTTTAAGGTGCTACTGGAAGGAATTTTTTTATTTTGTTTTGACTATGGCAGACCAACACGGCTACCTATTTGTTTGTGAAGGGAGTGTCTGTGTGTGTGTGTGTGTGTGTGTGTGTGTGTGAGAGAGAGAGAGAGAGAGAGAGAGAGAGAGAGAGAGAGAGAATGAAACAACACAGCCACATGCATACATGCATTCCTTGCCGGCCACTGGAACAAAGATTATTATTTCTTCAAAGGGCTGTCCTCCTTCCCATGGCCCTTAGCTGACCCTTCTTCCTCTCTGCATCTCATTCCCAGCATTGACTTCAGCTCCTTCAGCCATCCTTTCGCTGCGCTCGTGGGTCGTCTCAACCTTTTCGGTGCAGGCAGGCTGCCGAAATGGCTAGCCGCCTGTTCCGCTGACCCAGGGCAGAGAAGACTTTATCTGTGCAGTCATCCTGCAAAGGGCTGAGAACAGACCCCTGTGTGGAAGTTCATGTAAAGCCACTGTATACTGAGTCAGGCCATTGGTCTCTTGAGTGGCAGCTGTCCTTCGAAACCTGAGGAGGAAGAAGAGGCAGCACTTTCTGTTTCGCCTCGGGCACTAAAATATCCTCAACCAGCCCTGGCCACGAAAGAGATTTAGCTTGCAGCAGAGAGAGCCTGTGGTCCTCTAGATATTGATGGACCCCTTTCTCTCTAAGCCACAGCCAGCATGACCAATGTCCAGAGCTCATGCAAGTTGTAATCTGACCTGTTGGCAGACCAAACGTCGTATGAAGACTGGCAACATCAACCCGGCTGTGTGGGAATCCTTTGCAGAAAGCTGCAATGCCAGGAGACAGACAGGTCCTGTATCCACAGTAGTGACCAGTAGTGACCAGACTGCTGGGAGGAGCGCAGAGAGAAGAAATGCCAGGGCACATCTGCAGCAGCACAACCAGATGCCTTCATCTGCCCCAGCTGCAACAAAACATATCTCTCCCATAAAGTAAAGGGACCTCTGACCATTAGGTCCACTCATGGCCAACTCTGGGGTTGTGGCGCTCATCTCGCTTAACTGGCCGAGGGAGCCGGTGTACAGCTTCCGGATCATGTGGCCAGCATGACTAAGCTGCTTCTGGCAAAACCAGAGCAGCGCACAGAAACGCCGTTTTCCTTCCCGCCGGAGTGGTACCTATTTATCTACTTGCACTTTGCTGTGCTTTTGAACTGCTAGGTTGACAGGAGCAGGGACTGAGCTCACCCCGTCGCTGGGATTCGAACCGCCAGCCTTCTGATCGGCAAGTCCTAGGCTCTGTGGTTTCACCCACAGCTCCACCCGCGTTCCTTATTGCTCTCTCCCATAAAGGTAAAGGTAAAGGTACCCCTGCCCGTACGGGCCAGTCTTGACAGACTCTGGGGTTGTGCGCCCATCTCACTTAAGAGGCCAGGGGCCAGCGCTGTCCGGAGACACTTCCGGGTCACGTGGCCAGCGTGACATCGCTGCTCTGGCCAGAGCCAGAGCCGCACACGGAAACGCCGTTTACCTTCCCGCTGGTAAGCGGTCCCTATTTATCTACTTGCACCCGGAGGTGCTTTCGAACTGCTAGGTTGGCAGGCGCTGGGACCGAGCAGCGGGAGCGCACCCCGCCGCAGGGATTCGAACCGCCGACCTTTCGATCGGCAAGTCCTAGGCGCTGAGGCTTTAACCCACAGCGCCACCTGCGTCCCATAGTGGTCGTTAAAGACACAGCAGACGCTGTAACTCTCCAACAGTTTGACAGTGAGGACAGTCTCCTTGGAGGTGGTGGATTCCCCTTCCTTGGAGGTTTTTAAGCAGATGTCCATCTGTCATGGATGCTTTAGTTTAGATTCCTGCATTGCCGGGGGTTGGAGTACTAGACCATGGGTAGGCAAACTAAGGCCCGGGGTACGGATTCGGCCCAATCGCCTTATCAATCCGGCCCACGGACAGTCCGGGAATCAGCGTGTTTTTACATGAGTAGAATGTGTCCTTTCATTTAAAATGCTTCTCTCGGTTATTTGTGGGGCATAGGAATTGGTTCAATTTTTTCTTCTTCAAAATATAGTCCGGCCCCCCACAAGGTCAGAGGGACAGTGAACCAGCCCCCTGCTGAAAAAGTTTGCTGACCCCTGGACTAGACGACCCACGGGGTCCCTTCCAACTCCACAAATCTGTGATTGTCTCCCAATGCCATCCTATTCCTGATTTAAGGGAGAACCAGTTTTGGGCCAAAGTATACCATTTCATACCAGGGACACAGGTGGCGCTGTGGGTTAAACCACAGAACCTAGGACTTGCCAATTAGAAGGTCAGCGGTTCGAATCCCCGCAACAGGGTGAGCTCCCGTTCCTCGGTCCCTGCTCCTGCCAACCTAGCAGTTCAAAAGCACGTCAAAGTGCAAGTAGATAAATAGGTACCGCTCCGGCGGGAAGGTAAACGGTGTTTCCATGTGCTGCTCTGGTTCTCCAGAAGTGACTTAGTCATGCTGGCCACATGACCTGGAAGCTGTATGCCGGCTCCCTCGGCCAATAAAGCGAGATAAGCGCCGCAACCCCAGAGTCGGCCATGACTGGACCTAAAGTTCAGGGGTCCCTTTACCTTTATACAATTTCTATGTAGGTTTGGGCCCTAGAGACTTCAGAAATTAAGCTCTGCTCTGTGTGTGTGTGTGTGTGTGTGTGTGAGAGAGAGAGAGAGAGAGAGTGTTTGCTTGTGTGTGGTAGCTCTGCGCCTAGCACCCCCTTTGCCCAAGTACCATGCGCAGGAAACACATCTTTCATATCTGATGCTTAATGCCCATGGAAGCCAAGCTATGTCATCCCTGGCAAGGAACCAAGGAGAGAGCTTCACCCGTCAGCTGTCAGAGCAGCCTGGCCTAGATCTTTCGGTGGCATAAGGGCACTGATGAAGGACTTCCCGCAAGTGATGAAAGGTTTTAATGGCTGCGGCATGTTGCGGGCTATAAACACAGGATTCTATGCCACAGGGTCAGGCTGCTGCTGCCACCTGCTCCCTGGGGTTAATGTGCGACTTGCTCCGCCTTTTCCTGTACCGTGAATTCAGGGGGTGCGGCTGTTGCACTGGAACCACTAACCAGAATATACTCGTGCCACAGGTACCGCGGGGAAGGCAGGTCGCGTGCGTTCTTTGTGGGCAGGCCTGTAAAAAGCGGATGGTTCAAAACGGCCTGTGCATCTTCTCTATAAAACCGCACTATAGATTCCTGCTTCAAAGGCTAGCTAAATGGACCATCTGTGGGCTATTACATTACCACCAACGTTTACCAAAGCAGCCCGGGTTGCCACGACACCGCCGTATGTCTTCTTTACCCAGCTAGCCCAAATCCTGTTTAAAAAGTTGATTTTTTAATATATACAGTGGTACCTCAGATTACATACGCTTCAGGTTACAGACTCCGCTAACCCAGAAATAGTATCTCGGGTTAAGAACTTTGCTTCAGGATGAGAACAAAAATCGCATGGTGGCGGTGCAGCGGCAGCAGGAGGCCTCATTAGCTAAAGTGGTGCTTCAGGTTAAGAACAGTTTCAGGTTAAGAACGGACCTCCGGAACGAATTAAGTACTTAACCCGAGGTAGCGGCTAAACAGGAGAAAGGCAATTGCTTTTGAGAATTATCAAAAGGGAGAGAAATTTTTGGTGAAATTATCACAGGTGGGCTGCAGGTTTTGCACTGGGTTCCACTTATTTTCAGAGATCTGAAGGGTGTTTGGAAGTGTCCTTTCCTTCCATTCTTTTTTTAAAAGTCTTTTTTAAATGTTTTATTAAATTATTTTAACGTAAAACAACATTGTACAGTTAATGAAATATCCCACCCTCAGAAGCTGAT
Source organism: Podarcis cretensis (assembly GCF_951804945.1). Classification (NCBI taxonomy): domain Eukaryota; kingdom Metazoa; phylum Chordata; class Lepidosauria; order Squamata; family Lacertidae; genus Podarcis; species Podarcis cretensis. Next base: position 4,614,369 of record NC_137170.1, read on the forward strand.
GTTTAGGCAGTACTTGCAGAATAACAGCCAAATAACATAAGCTTTTCTTCCAAACTGCTATTTGTATTGAAGGCAATAAACAGATTAAGTTAATCAAAAAGTTTTATAATGTGCAGGGAGTCCTCTATTTTCCTTTTTAGCTATGTATGCAATAAAGCTGCATCATTCAATTACAAATAAGTCTTTGTGCTTCAAGTCCTGCATCAATTTTATTTTATTATTTTTTCCAGTAGTGCTATTTGCCTTACTTTTGGTATAAATAATAAGATGATGATGATGATGATGATTCCAGTAATCTCATTATTATGAGCCCGGCTGCTAGTAGAAGAGAATTTATGGAAGGTGTCTGTATGTTAATATTATCTCCCTTGAAAAGACATTTAGAGACATTTTGTCCAATAATTAGCTGTAAGTCACTTTGGGTTGCCCTGGGCGATATAAAGTGCTAATTTTAATAAATAAAAGGTCTGCGCTCTGCAGCCTTCCTCGATCCCCATGTGTCGATTAAAACCCAGGGAAGATGCTTCAGGTAACTCCTCCCAAGGTTCCTTTTCCCAAATCAGGAAGTAGAGGTTGCCAGGGAGGCTGCAGAGCAAGGGAAAAGGTTAAACAGGGTAGCCAGAGGTGATGAGGAATGGCCCGTAACAACATAATGGACCGGAGGCAGCCAAAAGGCATTCTCAGATGCAAGTCTCCATCCACAGAGAACAATCCTGGCTCTGCAAGACCCCACGGCAGAATACAGTGGTACTGTAGCACCCTGCTTGTGGTTAACGCTTAGCTGGAATGAAATATTCAACGCAGCAATAGAGAAATTAAAATAGTAATTTATTTGTCAGACAAATAAATATGAGGCACAGTGGTATATGGTTACCAAGCTCTGGCCTGGCCTCTTGCCATTCTGGCCAGCACTTATATTTCCTTAATCCAGCCCCCTTGCTCCTCCTGTGGCTGCCTCTGTCCAATCAGCCTGGTTGAAATTCCTATTGGCTGTTTGCTAGAGCCAATCACAAAAGATACACCCATTTCCTTCTTGCCCTTTTATGGAAATCAAAAAGCTATATATTCTTCTATCTATAAATGACAAATAAGTAGTAATATATCTTACATGTGTCTCAACAAGGAATCTTAATTACCAGCTCACCTCTTGCCCTCCTTGCCCTATTGCCTTCCAAAACAGATAATTAATCTTGAATTTTTATCTTATGCATATGTCAAAGATTGAGTTCACATCAACACTGAGATCTCCTTCATTTGAAGGTTTCTAAACAAAAGGCCTGACAACCATATTTCAGGAGTGCTCGATGGCGTCTTCTGTCTGACAAGGGGGGTCTGGTGGCTGATGGCCCCTGTGATCTCTTCCAACTATATGAAATAAGAATCTAGCATTTCTTAAATCCTTTGCATAATTATATTTAAGCTAATATATTTAATACATAAATAACCTTTTAAAAGGAAAAGAAATCTTAAAAGGATCTTAGTTTAAGAAAGAAACAGCTTTATGCTCCCTTTCTGCCAGCTCTTCTTCTCTTGTTTCTCAGCCTCAAAAATAGAAAGAAAGAAAACCTATTTTCTCCAGCCAAGTCAGTTGTCTTTTTCACTGCTCTTGACCTTCTTAACCTTAGGAAGAAGATATGGCTCATTTTACTATTTATCAACCCTTAATTTGTAGGGTCAGTGTAACCTTGGCTGTCAGCCTGTAATTCCCTTTTTACGACTTTGAGAGTTGTTTTCTGCTATAAATCAGGGGGGCCCCTTGTCTAGGAGTAAAACATCTTGTCAAGGTTTTTAGGCAACTGGTCTTCTAAGACTGGTCTTTTAAGATACAGGCCCTGATTAAACATATAAGCTTTAATAAAAATGCAGGCTTATGATTAGATGCCTCAGTACCTTGGGTCTCAAACTTAATCTGTTCCGGAAGTCCGTTCCAAAATCAAAGCGTTCCAAAACCAAGGCGCGCTTTCCCATAGAAAGTAATGCAAAACCGATGAATCCGTTCCAGACTTTTAAAAGCAACCCCTAAAACAGCAATTTAACATGAATTTTACTATCTAACGAGACCATTGATCCATCAAATGAAAGCAATAAACAATGCACTGTACTATAAAATAAATAAGGAGGTATTGCAGATGATAAAAAATAATTATTTTTTTTATCTGCACTGATGATAGTCATTGTTTGGATAGTGGGCTTTTATCCATTTCCGCAGTCACACAATCAATCAATCAGTAGCTGAACTGGGTTCCACACAGTCACAAAAACAAATTAACCAAAAAAGCCTCAAAAACAAAAACGCAAAATAAATAGCAAAAACAAAAGCGCCAAACTTAATCTATTCCGGAAGTCTGTTTGACTTCTGAAATGTTGGAAAACCAAGGTGCAGCTTCTGATTGGTGCAAGTGCCCCGGAAACAATAGCCAACAGCCGCATCGGATGTTCAGCTTCCGAAAAGCGTTCAAAAACCAGAACATTTACTTCCAGGTTTTCGGCGTTTGAGAACCAAGGCGTTTGAGAGCCAAGGTGTTTGAGAACCAAGGTACCACTGTACATGCATCTTCCGGGCATGGTTTTCGGTCTGTGTGGCTCGATGTTGAAGCCAAAGCGGCTTGCCTGGATTACTGACTACTGTTGGTTCATCAGCTTCGCCAACTCTCTGAGCTCAGAAGGTACCAAACAGGTGATGAGCAGCTTCATGTCTATCTCAGCCGTAGTGATGCCCTACCTGCAAAACCCACAACCCGTGTCCTGTCCTTGGTGAAAGGATCTGGAGTGCCAACTTGGCCCTGCAACTGTGGGCACTCAGGGCTGTGGGTGCCCAGCCCCTTCATGGAGAATTTTGTTGGTGCTTGGACACCCAGGTCCCCAGGGAATTTGCACCTATGGAAATGATATTGCCTCTCCCCTCCCGCTCCGCTTGCAAAGCAGAGGTGCGCACCCCCCCAGAGAGAGAGGGGGGGGACTGTTTTCTTTGGCAGTGCAGACCCATTTGCACAAGTATAGCACGAAATTCAAAGACGCCTGCTTCTTGGGAGAAAAGCAATGACAAACCTAGACAGCATCCTAAAAAGCAGAGACATCACCTTCCCGACAAAGGTCCGTATAGCAAAAACTATGGTTTTCCCAGTAGTGATGTATGGAAGTGAGAGCTGGACCATAAAGAAGGCTGATCGCAGAAGAATGGATGCTTTTGAATTATGATGCTGGAGGAGACTCTTGAGAGTCCCATGGACTGCAAGAAGATCAAACCTCTCCATCCTGAAGGAAATCAGCCCTGAGTGCTCACTGGAAGGACAGATCCTGAAGCTGAGACTCCAGTACTTTGGCCACCTCATGAGAAGAGAAGACTCCTTGGAAAAGACCCTGATCTTGGGAAAGATGGAAGGCACAAGGAGAAGGGGACGACAGAGGACGAGATGGTTGGACAGTGTTCTCGAAGCTACCAGCATGAGTTTGACCAAACTGTGGGAGGCAGTGGAAGACAGGAGTGCCTGGCGTGCTCTGGTCCAGGGGGTCACAAAGAGTCGGACACGACTAAACAACAACAAAGCATTGCAAAAATCCATTTGCTGCATTGATAAAGCGATGGCTATTTTATTTTATTTTTAAAAGGTTAAATGGGAAGAAAACGCATATGCACACTATCCTTGGCCACTTGCGCATGGCTTGCGCATGACGTGGACTTTGCTGAGGCATCTGGTTGGCCACTGTGGGGAAAAGGATGCCAAATAAGACAGAGGCCTTTGTCTGATCCAGCAGCCAGGCTTTCCTGATGTTCTTGTGGAATGCCTTTAGGATTGGAAGGGTTGATTGGAAACAAATGCAGTTCTGTCTGGATTTACTCAAAGATGTTATTCCTGGGGAAAGGGGAAACACATGATGAATGGATGAGGGTGGGTGGTGAGGGGGGCGGGGCGCCTGCATATTTTGGATGGTGTCAGTCCGTTCCCAAACTGTGCATCAGGGCACAAGAATGTATCACGCAAGGACGGCTCGTGCGCTTCCGTGAATGATAAGAAAAAACAGCAGGGCCTGCAACAGAGTGTTGCAGCACGAGTGCATCTGTTCAGCATTGCATGCTTTCTTCTAGAATGTTCCATGCCACCTCCATCCCCACCCCACCCCCTTTGGCTGCAGAGCCATCATAGCGCAGCACCTGAGTCTGCTAGCGGGATTACGTATGAGGGATATTATGTGCGGGTGTCATTATTCCAGGTTATTGTTCAATGGCTTCAGGGTGTTTTGCAGGAAGCAATTAACAAACGAAATCTTCATTTATTTATTTCATGAAATAAATAAGCACCATTGTTATTTCAAAAAATAGAACCTCAAAGCGGTTTAGGAAAATAAGAAAAATAAGATGGCCAATAAGAAAAATCAACAATAATAATTTAAGGCTTTTGAAAAGTTAAAGTAACAACAGACTTAAAAAAAAAAACCAGATTAAAACTCGTATCAACTTTGTAAACATCTGCGTAGGCTTTTCTAAACAATAATATTTTTAGCAGGCGCCAGAAAAATTGCAGGCCCTTGCATGATATCAATAGGCAGGGAGGAGAGAGAATATGTATATGTGTGTGGATAGCTAGAGAGATCTGAGATAGCTCAATCGGTAGAGCATGAGCCTCTTAATCTTAGGGTTGTGGGGTTCGAACCCCACGTTGGGCAAAAGAATTCCCGCATTGCAGGGGGTTGGACAAGATGCGACCAAGGACCCTCGTACCTACAGGACCGCCTCTCCTGGTCTGCCCCACGGAGGACCTTAAGGTCCACAAATGACAACATTTTGGAGGTCCCAAGTCGCAAGGAGGTTAGACTGGTCTCAACTAGGGCCAGGGCCTTTTCAGTACTGGCCCCGACTTGGTGGAACGTTCTGTCACAAGAGACTAGGGCCCTGCGGGACTTAACATCTTTCCGCAGGGCCTGAAAGACTGAGCTGTTCCGCCTGCCCTTTGGTTTGGACTCAGTCTGATCCTTAGGTTTCCCTCCCCTTATGGTCTTGATCTATGGGCTACTTTTAAAATGAGGCATTTTAACCTGTATCTTAAATTGGTTGTGTTTTTTTTTTTTCTATTATGTTTTTACTGTAATTTTACTGGTGTTAGCCGCCCTGGGCCCAGCTCTAGCCGGGGAGGGTGGGGTATAAATAAAATTTATTATTATTATTAGATGACCCTTGTGGTCTTTTCCAGTTCTTAGATAGATGATAGATAGATAGATAGATAGATAGATAGATAGATAGATAGATAGATAGATAGATGATAGATAGATGATAGATAGATGATAGATAGATAGATAGATAGATAGATAGATAGATAGATAGATAGATAGATAGATGATAGGTAAAGGTAAAGGGACCCCTGACCATTAGGTCCAGTTGTGGCCGACTGGGGCTGCGGCGCTCATCTCGCTTTACTGGCCGAGGGAGCCGGCGTACAGCTTCCGGGTCATGTGGCCAGCATGACTAAGCCACTTCTGGCGAACCAGAGCAGCACACAGAAACGCCGTTTACCTTCCCGCCAGAGCGGTACCTATTTATCTACTTGCACTTTGACGTGCTTTTGAACTGCTAGGTTGGCAGGAGCAGGGACCGAACAATGGGAGCTCATCCCGTCACAGGGATTCGAACTGCCAACCTTCTGATCGGCAAGTCCTAGGCTCTGTGGTTTAACCCACAGCGCCACCCGCGTCCCAGATAATAGATAAATAACATAAAAGTGCCCTATCACAAGTTTGGATACTGTCCTTCTGCTCCCCACTTACTCACATACCCCCCTCCCTATTGCAGACAGTGTTGGTGTAGACCAGCCGTACCCAATTCCGCTACCCTCCAGATGTCTTCAGCTGGTCCGGCCTAGAACTAAGCCTTTAAAAAAAAAAAAAGCAATGTAAGGCTTTCCCCATCAAGCTTCGGTAGCGCATGATCTGCACATCGGATGTTCTTGGGGGCTGCCTTTTTGCTCCTTCCCAGTCTGCTTGCGTTGGGCTGGCTATACAGCTAAGGATGCCAAATTAGAGAGCACAGCAAGAGAAGCTAGCTGCCCTTCTTTGCGCGAGTGAGGGGAGGCCAGATGGAGCCGCCGGGGCTAAAAATAGAAAAGCTTCCAACAACATGGGTCAGAAACCACACACACGCCAAACATCTCGAAAGTGACTCACTCTCCTTCCACAGAGCGAGATGACCATCAGGCTGCTGACTCACTGGTGTTGAGTCAGCCCACTGGCCGCAGTCACACCCTACACTGAGAGCATGAGGATACCGCTTTAAATGGCCGTGGCTTCCCCCAAAGAATCTTGGGAGCTCTAGTTCGCTAAGAATGCTGAGAGGTGTTAGGAGACCCATTTATTCCCCTACAACTCCCAGGATTCCCTGGGAAAATGGACGGATTGTTAAACCGCTCTGAGAGGTCTGGAATGTTTCCATTATTTTTCAAGAGGAGAGCCATAGCTCAGTGACAGAGCAGCTGCCTTGAATTCAGAAATTTCCATGTTCAGTCCCTGCTGGCATCTCCAGGTAGGGTTGAGAGAGACTCGGAGACAAGACTAAGTGAGGTGGACCACTGTGAAATATACTCGGAGTTGAGTGTGAATTTCATGCTCTTTATTCAGCTCATAGTAGCAATGAATGAAACTTTTCCCCAAACGTCTAACTATATATACATTAGGGACGCGGGTGGCGCTGTGGGTTAAACCACTGAGCCTAGGGCTTGCCGATCAGAAGGTCGGCGGTTTGAATCCCCGCGACGGGGTGAGCTCCCGTTGTTCAGTCCCTGCTCCTGCCAACCTAGCAGTTCGAAAGCACATCAAAGTGCAAGTAGATAAATAGGAAGGTAAACGGTGTTTCTGTGCGCTGCTCTTGTTTGCCAGAAGCGGCTTAGTCCTGCTGGCCACATGACCTGGAAGCTGTACACCGGCTCCCTCGGCCAATAAAGCGAGATGAGTGCCACAACCCCAGAGTCGTCCGTGACTGGACCTAACGGTCAGGGGTCTCTTTACCTTTATATATACATGTTATTTACACAATGGGCCCCGCCTGATTGGCTAATTCCGGGCTGCTCCTGCAGGCCAATAAGGTTGCGGATTCACTTAGTCCAGGGGCCTGATTGGCTGCTCCTGCAGGCCAATCAGGTTGCTAATTCACTTCATCCAGGAGCCTGATTGGCTGCTCCTGCAGGCCAATCAGGTCGCTGATTCACTTCGGCCTAGATCTGGATTGGGTGGCTGCATTCGGTGTTATGTAGTGAAGTTTCACCCTGGGCCAGCAGGGGGATACTGTATATAGTTTTCACTCAGGTCTGTAGATAGTTTTCACTCAGGTCCACGTCAGTTATTTTAGGCGGGAACTCTGGGCTGTTGTTGCTACAATGTTGACAGCCGGCTGCCTATAAAAGCAGGCCGGCTGAGCTGTTTGCAGTCAGTTCTATTCCAGCTTACAAAATAAAGAGCTACTTGGAGATGCTATGTCAACCCACAACTTAACACTGGTGACGAGGATGGGATTGATGGACATCAGAGCACAGCCAGATGCGGCCAGCCTCTGAACTGAGCTGAATCACTGAGCTGAATCACAGAGCGAAATCACTGAGCGAAATCACTGAGCGAAATCACTGGACAGAACCAATTCAAAGCTGACTGTTCTGGCTAGAGCACGGTGTTCCATCCATCGCCCTTCACGCCGGCATCGGAATCATGGCTTCACTTGTGCCTCTACCGCCGTTTGCGCCAGCCTCTGAATCATGGGACTCCTACCTCGCTCGGTTCGACTGCTACCTCCAAGCCAACGAGCTGACAGCAGTATCAAAGGATCGGAAGCGGGGCCTATTCCTCAGCCTCTGTGGGCCTGAGGTGTTTGAGACGGCCCGAGCGTTGGTTGCGCCTGAAGCAGTCCAGGCAACACCATGGGACACGATCCAAGAGAAGCTCCGCAACCACTACGCACCAAAGCCGTCCAAGATTGCTGCCCGCCATGCGTTCTACCACCGGAACCAGGCAGAGGGGGAGTCAATCAACAACTACACCACCGCCCTGCGACAGGCTGCAATGCACTGTGAGTTCCGAGACTTAGACGATTCCCTGATGGATTGAATCGTCTGCGGGGTCCGGGACATCCATCTGCAACGGCGTCTCCTCGCCAATCCAGACCTCACGCTACAGAAAGCCATTGAGGAGGCTGTGGCCTCAGAAGCTGCTGAACGCTCCGCCCAGGAGATCCGCAAGTCCAGCAGCCCGCATCTTGCTAGGGAGCCAGTTCCGGTGCATCATGAAGAGGCCAGCAGTGATGAGGCATCCTCCAGTGAAGACGATGACGTGCACCAGACAAAGCGGAAGCGCAGGAAGTTCCAACAGAAGTCCAAGGGCCAACCGGAATGTGCCGGCTGCGGAGGCAACCATTCCCATGCCAAGTGTCGATTCAGAGACGCCATCTGTAGGAAGTGTTCCAGAAGGGGCCACATCGCTAAGGTCTGCCGATCGGCTCCATCTGACACCCCCCCCCTTCATCGACTCGCAAGTCCAAGTCTTCACTCCAGTCTGCCAAGGAAAGTTATTTCGCTCTCACCAACTGCCGCTGCCCGTCTGGAACCACGATTGGCCAAACCGACTCGCCTACACGACGCAAGCTGAACGTCACGGTGCTTATTGAAGGAGCTCCATGTGACATGGAGATCGACACCGGGTCTGCCCTGTCCATCGTGTCATGGAGCACCATCAAAAGACTGGTACCCAGAGTGTCTAAAAGGCAACTCGACTCTCACCGCGTACACCTGAGAGACTACCAGGGAAACGACATTCCCGTGGTAGGCGTTGGCCGGTTCCGGATCGCCTTCAAGGATTTTTCGGGCCTGCTCCGGTTGGTGGTGGTCGAAGGTCAGCGGCCAAGCCTCCTAGGGCTAGACTGGTTTGATGCCCTCGGCCTGGAAGTCACCGGCATCAACTGCATCTCTAACGCAGAGACTGAGGGTCTGGTCAAAGACTTTGCCGAGGTTTTTGACGGCACCTTGGGGCAATATACAGGTACGCCCATCTCCTTTAGCCTTGATCCACAAGTCGCCCCCATCAAGCTAAAGCCACGCCGGGTTCCCTTTGCTCTCAAGGCTAAGGTGGACGAACAACTGGGACAAACTGATCGCCCAAGGAGTTTTGGAGCCGGTTGACCACGCCAAGTGGGAAACCCCCATCGTCACGCCTGTCAAGCCAGATGGGTCGGTGAGAATCTGCGCTGACTACAAGTGCACGATCAACAAGGCACTTCAGCAGCACACTTATCCGGTACCTGTTGTCCAACACCTGCTGCATTCCCTGGGTGAGGGTAAGGTCTTCGCTAAGCTGGACCTTGCCCAAGCCTATCAACAACTGCCAGTCGATGATGCCACTGCTGAAGCCCAGACGATTGTCACCCACCGGGGGGCATTCCGTTGCCGCCGGTTGCAGTTCGGGGTGAGTGTGGCTCCTGGCATCTTCCAAAGCCTTATGGAGCGTCTCCTGCAAGGGCTTCCAGGCGTGGTACCATATTTTGATGACGTCTTGGTGTCTGCAGACTCACACCAGCAGCTGTTCGAGCGCCTCCGTGCCGTGCTGACCAGGTTCCAAGAGGCCGGGCTCAAGGTAAAGAGGGAGAAGTGCCAGATCGCCGTTCCACAGGTAGAGTTCCTGGGCTATCTTATCGATGCCTCCGGCCTTCACCCGACCACATCCAAGATCCACGCTATCCAGCAGGCCCCCACCCCAAAGAACAAGACGGAGTTGCAGGCGTTCCTGGGGCTGCTGAACTTTTATAACATGTTCCTGCCCCACAAAGCCACAGTGGCTGAGCCTCTTCACCGACTCCTTAGCACTAAGACGCCTTGGGCCTGGGGTCATCGGGAGACGGCGGCCTTCAACGCGGTCAAGGCTCTCCTTTCATCAGACAGTGTGCTGGTACAGTACAGTGAATCCAGGCCGCTGGTCCTTGCCTGCGACGCCTCACCTTTTGGCATCGGTGCTGTCCTTAGTCACCGTTTTCCAGACGGAAGAGAAGCACCGCTCGCCTACTTTTCCAGGATGCTATCTCCGACGGAACGGAATTACAGCCAGCTCGACAAGGAGGCACTGGCACTTGTGGCTGGAGTGAAGAGGTTCCATGAATACCTCTATGGCAGGACTTTTGACCTCATCACTGACCACAAGCCACTCCTGGGCCTCCTCGCCGGTGATCGTCCAACTCCACCGGTCCTCTCGCCACGCATGCTGCGATGGACTGTTTTCCTGGCTGCCTACCACTACCGGCTCATCCATCGCCCGGGGAAATCGATGGGCCATGCCGACGCCCTCAGCCGTTGCCCTCTTCCAGCATTTGTGGAAGACCCGGCTCCAGCTTCATCGCTCCTTCTGATTGAGGATCTTCCGGCAGCGCCTGTATCGGCTGCCACTGTGGCCTCCGCGTCTGCCCAGGATCGCACCATCAGCCGGGTGCTCAACTGGGTGTGGAGGGGGTGGCCACAAGGGCCTTTTGCATCGGAGTTCCAGCCCTTCGCAACCAGACAACATGAACTCTCAGCTCATCGCGGCTGTCTGCTGTGGGGAGACCGCGTCGTGATTCCCCAGGGACTCCGTCAGCGCGTCCTGGAGGCTCTGCATGTTGGCCACCCGGGAATTGTCAAAATGAAGGCGTTGGCTCGGTGTGACGTCTGGTGGCTTAATATGGACGATGCCATCACTGCCTGGGTGTCCGCCTGTCAAGCGTGCCAAGAGTCGAGGCCTGCACCACCGGCAGCTAAGGGACACACCTGGGAGACGCCAAAGACACCCAGGTCGAGGGTGCACATCGATCTGGCTGGCCCCTTTCACGGCCGGACCTTTATGGTAGTGGTGGACGCCTATTCCAAATGGCTGGAGGTCGCCCTGATGCCCTCCACCACTACCGAAGCTGTCATCCGGGTGCTGCGAGGCCTGTTTGCAACGCATGGGTGTCCTGATGTCCTTGTCTCTGACAACGGACCGCAGTTCACGTCAGGCACGTTTGAGCGGTATCTTTTGGGACTGGGCATCCGCCATGCCCTAACGGCACCTTTTCCTCCATCCAGCAACGGGCAAGCGGAAAGAATGGTGCACTCGGCAAAAGAGGCACTGGCACGCCTGGACCGGGGAGACTGGCATGAGCGGGTCGCCGAATACTTGTTCGTGCAACACATCACCCCTCATGCGGCCACAGGGAGGAGTCCTGCTGAACTACTTATGGGCCGCCGCCTCAGGTCACCGCTCGACCGGCTACACCCGGACTTTGCCGTGGCTGAACCCCCAGGCTGTGCCAACGCGCCACGGTCATTTGTCCCAGGAAACCAGGTGTTTGCCCGGAACTATGTGGGGGACATTCCATGGGTGCCAGCTACAGTAGTGGGAGTCACTGGACCTCGCTCATACCAGGTGGCACTCGAAGACGGACGCTTGTGGCGACGGCACATAGACCAGCTTAGGCACAGGGTTGGGGACTTGGACACTACCGAGGTGCCCCCAACTGCGCTTGCGGCTCCAGAAGAGACACGTACAGATGGCGAGGCCCCACCTACACCTCCCTCGCAAACTGCCAGCGTGGAGCCGAACCAAGCCGCTTCAGAGGGTCTGCCAGACTTACCACAGACTCAGACCACTCCACTTGTGGAGGCTCCACCCACAGCAGCAGATCCAGGGGAGTTGGTTCCAACGCCACCTAGGGTCGCACCACAGCCTCAGCAAGAACTGTGTGGCCCTCCGGACTTGGCTACCAGTCCCCGGCGGTCTGGCAGAGTTCCCAAGAGCCCAACTTATTTAAAGGACTATGTTGTTGGACATGTATCACTGTTGGTCTAAGTATGGGAAATGTAACCGATATGCTTTTGTGCCTAATTGAACCATTACGCGTAGTGCTGTATATAAGGAAACCATTACGATTGTAACTAACGCCTTATCTCGGTGGGGAGGGGTGTTATGTAGTGAAGTTTCACCCTGGGCCAGCAGGGGGATACTGTATATAGTTTTCACTCAGGTCTGTAGATAGTTTTCACTCAGGTCCACGTCAGTTATTTTAGGCAGGAACTCTGGGCTGTTGTTGCTACAATGTTGACAGCCAGCTGCCTATAAAAGCAGGCCGGCTGAGCTGTTTGCAGTCAGTTCTATTCCAGCTTACAAAATAAAGAGCTACTCGGAGAAATCGCTGTGTTGTCTGCTATGTCAACCCACAACTTAACATTCTGGATCCTATTGTTCTAGGATTCAGCTCAGTACATAGCAGTCTGGCTCTGTATGTTTCCAGGAGGACAGTCTGCCTTCTGCCCATCTCGTTCACAAGGGCGGTGCCTCCAAGTGGAGCATCAGCCCTGTGCATAAAAATTAAGCTGGGAATTCTCCCCAAAGGCCAAGTTCCAGGTTCCACAGTTGCATACAAAGCTCCCACTGCTGACCAAAGGATGTAGAAGTCAACAAGCACTTCCTGACTTCTTTAGCAAATAAAGGGCAAAACCTCAGGTAGAGAGATTTTTCCAAGGCAGCCCTGTTCCTTGACAGGTCAAGTCTGTGATGGGCTGTGATTCCCACCTTTGCAGGGGGTTGGACTAGATGACCCCCTGGTTCCTTTCCAACTCCACGATTCTATGATTTTTATGGTTTCTATTTTCCACACACACACACACACACACTCCACTTTCTCATTTTTCCAGTCTCCAGTCTGCCCCATTTCCACATCTCTTGGCTTCTTTCTATCCAATTCCTTGGGACACGGGTGGCGCTGAGCCTCTTGGGCTTGCAATCAGAAGGTCGGCGGTTCAAATCCCCGCGACGGGGTGAGCTCCCGTTGCTCGGTCCCTGCTCCTGCCAACCTAGCAGTTCGAAAGCACATCAAAGTGCAAGGAGATAAATAGGTACCGCTCCGGCGGGAAGGTAAACGGCGTTTCCGTGTGCTGCTCTGGTTCTCCAGAAGCGGCTTGGTCATGCTGGCCACATGACCCAGAAGTTGTGCACTGGCTCCCTCGGCCAGTAAAGCTAGATGAGTGCCGCAACCCCAGAGTCGGTCACGACTGGACCTAATGGTCAGGGGTCCCTTTACCTTTATCCAATTCCTCATGTAAAAATTGAGCAGGGCTTTTGTCTGCGTGTCTCCTAAAATATGCATTTTTTGTATACCATTTTGCAAATCTCCATGGGAGTTGGGAGTCCAGTTTGCAGAGGTCCCTCTAAAGTCCTGTTTTTCTTTCTTTGGTTGAACACACACACAAACACACATGCCGTTTTTAGAAAAGAGCTCTATCCAAGGATGGCTTATGGTGCAGAATTGAACCATCTCCCCACAAAACTAACCAGTTCGGAGCTTTCTGCACCCCCTGCCTTTCAACCGGTTCTTTTCATTGCTTACCCCCTTTGCGCTGCCCCTGGGAGAGGACCTTTGTGGTCGGTCGGATCTAAGAGGACCTTTCCTGGCCCCGGACTGATGATGGGAAAGTTAGAGGCATAAACATTCTCACTCCCCCTCAGCTTAAAAAATGAGCATCTTTATCAGGTCGGTGCCAGAAGCAAAAGGAGGGTCTGGGAGGCTCCTTCTTCTTTTTTGTCTCTGTCAGCAGATGATCAAAACTCACTAGAAAATTGTGGTTTAAAGGCAGCAAACGGGATGGACAGATCCTTTGCTTTCAAAAAGTAAAAGCTTTCCCCCTGTCCAGTAATGTCCGGTAAAATCCAGGCATAGTATGGCAGCCCTAGGGGAGATGGAAGAAGGTCTTTTGCCTTGCCAAATAAATCTTCTTCTTCTTCTTTGGCGTTCACTCATAGCCGAGTAAAAGTGCCTTCCATAATCACGGTTTTAACAGTGAGTCCGTAAGTGACTATGGAGGCCAATTCTGGATCCACTTGTCCTTCCACAGTGGGGACATAGGTTTCCAGGCAGGAATTGATCACAGTGTGGATTTGCCAAGCGTGCCTTCCTCTTAGCACGTTTCTCCCTTGCGTCCTGAGTTCGAGTGTCTTCAAAGCCCACGACACCTTTGGTCAAGGCTGTTCTCTCAGAGGTCATTTCCCTGAAGCATCACGGGGATGCTTTGCTGCCCAGAGGAATCTGGTGCGGTTCCAAGAACTGCAAAACTTGATGTTCCTGGTCTTTTCTGGTGCAAAGATCAATGCCGACCCTGCCTGAGGGTCTCTCATGGGCATCTATCTGGGTGGTCATTCTCCTTGTGCCCTCCATCTTTCCCAGCATCAGGGTCTATTCCAGGGAGTCTTCTCTTCTCATGAGGTGGCCAAAGTACTGGAGCCTCAGCTTCAGGATCTGTCTTTCCAGTGAGCACTCAGGGCTGATTTCCTTCAGAATGGAGAGGGTGGATCTTCTTGCAGTCCATGGGACTCTCCAGAGTCTCCTCCAGCACCATTCAAAAGCATCAATTCTTCGGCGATCAGCCTTCTTTATGGTCCAGCTCTCACTTCCATACATCACTACTGGGAAAACCATGGCTTTTACTATATGGACCTTTGTCGGCAAGGTGATGTCTCTGCTTTTTAAGATGCTGTCTAGGTTTGTCATTGCTTTTCTCCCAAGGAGCAAAAAAAATTCCTTCCAGTAGCACCTTAAAGACCAACTAAGTTAGTTCTTGGTATGAGCTTTCGTGTGCATGCACACTTCTTCAGATACACTGAAACAGAAGTTTCCAGACCCTTCTATATAGTGAGAAGGTGGGGAGGGGTATTACTCAGAAGGGTGGTGGGAATGGGTGATTGGCAGATAGCTGTGATGAGCCTGTTGACGACTCTTGTTGACGACGTCGTTAAGAGTCGTCAACAGGCTCATCACAGCTATCTGCCAATCACCCATTCCCACCACCCTTCTGAGTAATACCCCTCCCCACCTTCTCACTATATAGAAGGGTCTGGAAACTTCTGTTTCAGTGTATCTGAAGAAGTGTGCATGCACACGAAAGCTCATACCAAGAACTAACTTAGTTGGTCTTTAAGGTGCTACTGGAAGGAATTTTTTTTGTTTTGACTATGGCAGACCAACACGGCTACCTATCTGTCCCAAGGAGCAGGCGTCTTTTAATTTCATGACTGCTGTCCCCATCTGCAGTGATCATGGAGCCCAAGAAAGTAAAATCTCTCACTGCCTCCATTTCTTCTCCTTCTATTTGCCAGGAGGTAATGGGACCAGTGGCCATGATCTTCATTTTTTTGATGTTGAGCTTCAGACCAAATTTTGCGCTCTCCTCTTTCACCCTCATTAAAAGGTTCTATAATTCCTCCTCACTTTCTGCCATCAAGGTTGCGTCATCTGCATATCTGAGGTTGTTGATATTTCTTCGGGCAATCTTAATTCTTGCCTATCACTCTGTAAATAAAGTTTAAACACAGTGTTTTCCTGTGGTTTGCAAAGGGGGCAATAGCGCCCCCTAGGGGCCAGTGCGAATACCTGGCAGGTGGCCTCTAGGAGGCTATGAGGTGGAAATGACAGCAAGACCTCAGAAAGCTGGTATTCCAGTTTTGTTGAATTAATTAATTAAATTACATAGCTTTGATTGGAGTTTGAATGAGTGTGAAATTAAGTGCTACAGCTTTGAATTTTATTGTGCTATCATCTTCCTTTTTTAAAAAAATCGCTTTTATTTGATTTTACAGATATAAAGTTATAACAATACCAAATACAGTGGTACCTCGGGTTACATACGCTTCAGGTTACATACGCTTCAGGTTACAGACTCCGTTAACCCAGAAATATTGCTTCAGGTTAAGAACTTTGCTTCAGGATGAGAACAAAAATCGAGACCTGGGAGAAGAGAGGGTTGAAGAAGACTGGAAGAAATTCAAGATTTATCTACAAAAGTATTGTAATTTGGTTGAAGGCTAAGAAGGATGCTAGATCATAAATAATTGCCTACCATTTAATTAGATTTGAAATTGACGATAAGTGAGATTGAGGGAAATATAAAATTTGTGGAGAATAGATCAAATTAATTGAACAAAATCTAAGATTATAATCAAGATGATAAATTGCTGGGAAAAATTTATAACGATGTAAGTGGGAGTGGGAGACGTGAGGGAGTCCAAAGAAGTTCTGGAAAATGTGTTATGATTCATGTTATATTGTTTATTATTTTTGCATTTTGTATTTTAAAAAAATCTTAATAAATATTTATAAAAAAATAAAATAAAACACATTGACGCAGGAAAAAAAAAAAAAAAAAGAGAACAGAAATCGTGCTCCGGCGCGGTGGCAGCCGCAGGAGGCCCCATTAGCTAAAGTGGTGCTTCAGGTTAAGAACAGTTTCCGGTTAAGTACAGACCTCCGGAACGAATTAAGTACTTAACCCGAGGTACCACTGTACATATCTATATATAGAGATTTATCTGAATTTTGAGACTTCCCACCATTCCCTCCATGTGTCCTATTGTAAGCATTTTCAGCTGCATATCATTTTATAATCTATATTTTGTATCTGTCCATATTGTCCATATTATTTCTTATGTTACAAGTGTTATTAAAACCCTGCTAATGTTTTCATCTGCTTGCAGTGGTTTCCTAAATAAATTATAATTTTCCCCATTCTTTCTTGAAGTTTTTGTCGTCTTGGTGCCTGAGCTTTCCGGTCAATTTTGCCATTTTGGCTTAATCCAATATCTTGGTTTGCCATTACAGGTAGGTAGCTGTGTTGGTCTGCTGTAGTTGAAACAAAATAAAAAAATTCCTTCCAGTAGCATCTTAGAGACCAGCTAAGTTTCTTATTGGTACGTGTGCATGCACACGAAAGCTCATACCGATAACAAATTTAGTTGGTCCCTAAGGTGCTACTGAAAGGAATTTTTTAACTTTATCTTGGTTTTCCATTCCTCTCTGGTAGGGACTCCTTCTTCTTTCCAAATAATAATAATAATAATAATAATAATAATAATAATAATAATAATTTATTATTTATATCCCGCCCATCTGGCTGGGCTTCCCCAGCCACTCTGGGCAGCTTCCAACATAATATTAAAATACTGTAATGCATCAAACATTAAAAGCTTCCCTAAACAGGGCTGCCTTCAGATGTCTTCTGAAAGTCTGGTAGTTGTTGTTCTCTTTGACATTGGATGGGAGGGCATTCCACAGGGCGGGTGCCACCACCGAGAAGGCCCTCTGCCTCGTTCCCTGTAACTTGGCTTCTCACAGCGAGGGAACCTCCAGAAGGCCCTCGGCACTGGACCTCATCCGTGCTGCTGTTGTCGCATACATAAAAAGTCTTTTCTGCTCCTTTGGGTAGGTCCAAAACAGTTCCTAATAAAGAAGTTTCTGGGTTGTTGTTTTTACAAAAGTTATTTTCAACATTTTTTCCATTTCATTATACATCATCTCCCAGAAAGCTTTTATTACCTTGCACGGCCACCACATGTGATAAAAGGTACCTTCTTTCTTTTTACATTTCCAGCAGGTATTTGTACTTGTTTTATTGATGAAAGCACATGTTTTATATTCATCTTCCTTAGTGGGCCATGTATACCGCTACTCTGAATAATGCTCCCTCTCTGCAGGCAGATGCGCTGCATGCAAAGGGGAGAAGCTACTGCACGCTTCCCCAACCTGGTGCCCTCCAGATGTTTTGGAGTACAGTTCCCAGCAACTCTGCATTGTGCAGCTGTGCTGCCCGAGGCTTATGGGAGTTGCATACCAAAACTTCCGGAGAGCACAAGTTTGGGGAAGGCTGAGTTTACCACAGTGCCTTGGGGCCAGACTGAGCCTCCCTCTGAAGTCTAATGAATATATTTCTTTATCTCCTGGGAGAATACTGTTGCCATAACCCATCACGGAATGTGTATTACTGTACAATAATAAATAACAGGAAACGTCCCACAACAACCCAATTTAAACCGCTGCTGGTTCCATGGCAATGGTGGATTTGTGGAACTAACAAATAAATAACAAATAAGTGTTAGGCTGAGCGGCAGGCAGTCATATGTCCTTCTGCTCCCCCTTCTGCTGATTTTCTGTCAGTCATAGAATCACAGATTCGTAGAATTGTAGAGGTGGGAGGGATCTTCAAGGGTCAACTTGTTGTTGTTGTTGTTGTTGTTGTTTAGTTGTTTAGTCGTGTCCGACTCTTCGTGACCCCTTGGACCAGAGCACACCAGGCACTCCTGTCTTCCACTGCCTCCCGCAGTTTGGTCAGACTCATGTTCGTAGCTTCCAGAACACTGCCCAACCATCTCGTCCTCTGTCGTCCCCTTCTCCTTGTGCCCCCCATCTTTCCCAACATTAGGGTTTTTTCCAGGGAGTCTTCTCTTCTCATGAGGTGGCCAAAGTCTTGGAGCCTCAGCTTCAGGATCTGTCCTTCCAGTGAGCACTCAGGGCTGATTTCCTTCAGAATGGATCGGTTGGATCTTCTTGCAGTCCATGGGACTCTCAAGAGTCTCCTCCATTTCTTCCCCTTCTATTTGCCAGGAGGTGATGGGACCAGTGGCCATGATCTTCGTTTTTTTGATGTTGAGCTTCAGACCATATTTTGCGCTCTCCTCTTTCACCCTCATTAAAAGGTTCTATAATTCCTCCTCACTTTCTGAAGGATCACCTAGTTCAACCTAATAATAACAATAGCAATAATAGTTTGTTTGTTTGTTTGTTTGTTTGTTTGTTTATAATCTGCCCATCTGGCTGGGTTTCCCCAGCCACTCTGGGCGGCTCCCAACAGAATATTAAAAACACAATAAAACACCAAACATAAAAAACCTCCCTAAACAGGGCTGCCTTCAGATGTCTTCTAAAAGTCAGATAGTTGTTTATTTCCTTGACATCTGATGCAGGAATCACAGCTAAAGAGATCCTTGACAGGCCATCCAATCTCTGCTTTAAAACCTCCAAGAACGGAGAGCCCACTACCTTCTGAAAGAGACTGTCTTCAAGCTAATAAAGGAATGAAGGAATAGGAGCCCCAAGGAATAGTCAGCTCCCCATCACTTCTCGAATGGAGTATGCATAACAGTATTATAACTCTGGTGAGCGCACAACTTGCACTGAATTGCCTCTCCATATATATCCAGTTGGTGCAATGTGCCATGTAGCAATATTCTGTCCTCCAGGTGCTGTTTGGGCACATATCAGGAGGCCTTGGACTGTCCCCTCTCCAGGAAATGTTTCCTGGCTCAACTGTCACAACATTTCCCCTGCCAGATGACACACTGGAAGCAGCTTCCAGGGGTCTGGAGCAGTGGCATAGCGTG
The DNA here is from genome assembly GCF_951804945.1 of Podarcis cretensis. Lineage (NCBI taxonomy): Eukaryota > Metazoa > Chordata > Lepidosauria > Squamata > Lacertidae > Podarcis > Podarcis cretensis. The sequence goes on from NC_137170.1 coordinate 4,633,542, forward strand.
GGGGTGCAGGGGGGGCCGGCCGCACCAGGCGCAACATCTGGGGGGGCACGCTCGCCGCCTCCGGAGTAGCCGAAGAGCCTCGGGCGCAGGCTGTAGCAGAGCCCCATGTCTCGCGGAACCAACGAGCTGTGCGCATGTCCGGGCTGAAGGCGTCTGGCAGGCAGCAGCTCTCAGCGCTCGCCGCAGTCCCCGCGCGTCAGGGCCGCAGAGGGCGCGCCAGGCAGCCCCTCCTCACAGCCCCGCCGCCGCCGCTGCCGCTGCTGCAGCTGCTGGGCCATGTTGCATTTTCCTCCTCTCTCTGCCCTCCTCCTCCTCCGGGCAAGCACCAGTGGCAACTTGCCTCAGATCACCTGACACGGACCCGCTGCCGTGACTACCTTACCGTAATACCCCAGCCCAGGCAGCAGCAAGAAGAAGCTGGCAGCGGTGGCAGGTTAGGGGTTATGGGCGCAAATTACTTGCCTTGCCCCGGGTGCTGACAACCCACGCTACGCCGCTGGTCTGGAGGGAGCCCTGTGGCTGCAAAGCCATTCCCAACATGTGGATAGTCTTCTTGCCTTCCCAGTTGCATTGAAACAACAAAAAGGGATGAACCAAAGAGCAAACAAACTAATCCCCCTATCCCTCTAGTAAAAAACTTCTCAGACAAACTGCCCTGGTGGAATTCATTGAAAAACACACCTCTTTATCCTTGGCAGAGAACAGTAGTTACAGATGCTTCAGGTTGTGTTTTTTCAGTTTACGGACCTGCCAAAACCTGGAAGTACCGGAACGGGTTACTTCTGGGTTTCAGGGGTCGCGCATGCACAGAAGCGCTAGATCGTGCTTTGCGCATGTGCAGAAGTGCCAAATCGCAACATGTGCGGACGCACCACTTCGGGTTGCGAACGCTGCAGGTTGCGAACGTGCGTCCTGCACGAGTCATGTTCACATCCCGAGCGTCCACTGTACAGAGGTTTCTTCCTATATACATAAAACGTAAGGGCGTCGTCAAGCTGCAGGTGGCATGGTTGCCAGCAGGCAGCTATGCCAACTCCAGGGGGATGACAGAACAGGCAAGCAGGTGAGCGAAGGCACAGGGCAAGTGGTAGCTGGTTGCAGAATTGTACATTTGGAAGGGATCCCCAGGGCATAGCTGTCAATGTTTCCCTTTTTTAAAGGGAAATTCCCTTATTCTGAATAGGACTCCTTGCAAGGAAATTCCCTTATTCTGAATAGGACTCCTTGCAAGAAAAGGGAAAAGTTGACAGCTGTGCCCAAGGGTGCCATCATCATAGCTGTCAGCTTACAGATTTGAAAATAAGGGACCAGCAGCCTCGAAAATAAGGGATCAGCAGCCTCGAAAATAAGGGATCAGCAGCCAAAATAAGGGATTTTCCAAGCACAGGTATGTTCAACTTCCGAGCCCCTCCAAGCCAAAGGCAGAAAGCCCAGCCAGCAGCCAAGCAAAGCCTCAAGCCTCAAGGAAAACCACGTCACCTCTCCGCTGGGAAGCGCTGAGCAAAGGTGAAGTCCCCAGGCAACGCGGCCGATTTGATCGGCACAAGACATGCAAGCTGCACCCCCCCCCAGTCATTCTTGGACTCCTTATTGGGTGAGCAACACAGCCAAGCAACACAGTTGGAGCCTCACTCCTCCCTGGCCGGCAGGGAGGGAGAGAGGAAGAGGAGCTGCTTCCTTTGAAACCCGGGAAATTTAAGGGACATCATCAATAAGGGACAGCAGCGGGACACAGCGCTGGGATAAGGGACTGTCCCACCAAATAAGGGACGCTTGACAGCTATGGCCATCATCATCATCATCATCATCATCTAAATGAGCTGAACTAAAAGAGCCATTGGCTTGACCCAGCAAGCTCTTGGTATGTTCTTATGAAATGTCACCAGGTTAACAAAGTCTGCACTAACGGATCTGCTATTGAATCTATTCATTTGGGGAATTCTTCCTGGTTTAGAGGGTTGGGTGTGGTTCTTTTCTTTTCCTTGTTGCTGCTGACATTGCATTTACTTGACACTTGTGCCAAAGCAAGTCCCGAGAGCATTTTGCATGACAATATCACCAGAGTGTAAACAGCACCACCTAGAGATGGGCTGATCTCCATGTCACCAAGCCAGTTCTGAGAAAGGAGCTAGAGGCACAGATTGTAGACGTGGATAGCGAATGACAGCATGAGCTGGGCTGTGACCCAGGGGGGTAAAGGTAAAGGGAACCCTGACCATTAGGTCCAGTCGTGGCCGACTCTGGGGTTGCGGCGCTCATCTCGCTTTATGGGCTGAGGGAGCTGGCGTACAGCTTCCGGGTCATGTGGCCAGCATGACTAAGCCGCTTCTGGCGAACCAGAGCAGCGCACGGAAACGCCGTTTACCTTCCCGCCGGAGCAGTACCTACTTATCTACTTGCACTAGCGTGCTTTCGAACTGCTAGGTTGGCTGGAACTGGGACCGAGCAACGGGAGCTCACCCCGTCGCGGGGATTTGAACCGCCGACCTTCTTATTGGCAAGTCCTAGGCTCTGTGGTTTAACCCACAGCACCACCCACATCCCGTGACCCAGGGAGACCCAGGTTCAAACCCTTGTTCACCCATGAAGCTACTCTGCAGGGCTGTTTTCAGGATGTTGTGGGGTTTTCCCCAGAGGTCCTTGGAAAGACAAGCGCAAAGGCGTCTTTCTGGTCAATTTCAAGATGAATGGGGAGATGACGTTCTCACCATTTGAGGGAGCTCCTCAAGGAGTTTAGTCTTGAAACGCAAAGGATGGTCAATGCAGCCTGACATCAAAGGCCATTTCCTGCAATCCGGAAGAGGCAGAATGTTGCAACAGACGCATTTGGGCCGATGTGGTTTGAGTTAATGTAAACTTCCTTCCCTACAAAATCTCATGGTATTTCCTGATTCCCCACCCCACCCTGGTGTGATTCCCACAGTTTATTTTTCCCTAAGGGAATTTTGCTTTATGGAAAATCCTGGCACGTCAAATTCCGTCCTGGATTTTTGCACGATTGTTATCTTTTAAATACTTGCTGTTGCAGATTGAATCTCACCACTTCCTCTCAGAAATAATCTTAGGCTTTTTTCCTTCCAACCCCCCTCCCCCCCAAAAAATAAAAATGGTAACCTAGGATGAGGAATGAACGAGGTAGTTTTGTTGGAATCGAGCAGTTTTATTTATTTGTATTTCACCACATTTATATACTGCTTGGCTGAAATAAAACATCTACGTGCTTAACAAAAAATAAAACATCAAAACACCAAAAATATCAATAAAAGATGGTTAAAACATATTTTAAAACATTAAATATATACAGGTGAAACTCGGAAAATTAGAACATCGTGGAAAAGTTAATTTATTTCAGTAATTCAACTTAAAAGATGAAACTAATATATGAGATAGACTCATGACATGCAAAGTGAGATATGTCAAGCCTTTATTTGTTATAATTGTGATGATCATGGCGTACAGCTGATGAAAACCCCAAATTAACAATCTCAAAAAATTAGAATATTAAATGAAATCAGCAAAACAAGGATTGCAAATAGAGCAATATTGGACCTCTGAGAAGTAGGCGCATGCCCAAACCAAGTACTGAGTACATATGCATTTTCTGAGATTGTTAATTTGGGGTTTTCATAAACTGTATGCCATGATCATCACACTTATAAGGCTTGACATATCTCACTTTGCATGCCATGAGTCTATCTCATATATTAGTTTCACCTTTTAAGTTGAATTACTGAAATAAATGAACTTTTACACGATATTCTAATTTTCCGAGTTTCACCTATATATTTTTTAAATGAAGCAGTACAAGGAGTCATCCAACCGCCGTAGGGACTCTGCTCCAGATTTGTGTAGGGTTTACTCCTGAGCCTTTTCTTCTCCCGAAAATAACCCACAAAGTAGCAGAGGTTTCGGATCAGCACGTTCCTTCTCCTAGTGTGACGCGGCAGCTAAAAAAGCCAATGCAATTCTGGGCTGCATCAATAGGAGTATAGCATCTAGATCAAGGGAAGTAATAGTGCCACTGTATTCTGCTCTGGTCAGACCTCACCTGGAGTACTGTGTCCAGTTCTGGGCACCACAGTTCAAGAAGGACACTGACAAACTGGAACGTGCCCAGAGGAGGGCAACCAAAATGGTCAAAGGCCTGGAAACGATGCCTTATGAGGAACGGCTAAGGGAGCTGGGCATGTTTAGCCTGGAGAAGAGGAGGTTAAGGGGTGATATGATAGCCATGTTCCAATATATAAAAGGATGTCACATAGAGGAGGGAGAAAGGTTGTTTTCTGCTGCTCCAGAGAAGCGGACACGGAGCAATGGTTCCAAACTACAAGAAAGACGATTCCACCTAAACATTAGGAAGAACTTCCTGACAGTAAGAGCTGTTCGACCGTGGAATTTGCTGCCAAGGAGTGTGGTGGAGTCTCCTTCTTTGGAGGTCTTTAAGCAGAGGCTTGACAACCATATGTCAGGAGTGCTCTGATGGTGTTTCCTGCTTGGCAGGGGGTTGGACTCGATGGCCCTTGTGGTCTCTTCCAACTCTATGATTCTATGATTCTATGATTCTAAGATGGGCTTCCTTCCCAGGTGGACAAGCCCCATCTGCCCCTCGTTTCCTTCTACAGCATTAAAAGATAGATTTATTAGAAGTTTGGAACGGGTCTTACGTGGCACCTCTAGCTGTGCCACTTCTGCAGATCAAAGTGCCCACATGGTGCCACGTGGGGTCAGGTGATCTGCAAGCAAACCGGTCCCAAGATGCTAAGGGCTTTATATACAAAGAGCCTCATCAGGGATGGTGGGAGCTGGCTTGATCCAGTAGCCTCTTTTTACATCCTGCGTTCTTCAGATTTCCCCCGAGGCTCGCAGAAGTCTTTTGCATTCAAGGAAATCAGTTGCAGGGGGGAAATATGTGACAGATGAAGTTAGACAAAGCCGCAAAGTATCCAAACTCCAGATGCCCGTCTCCAAAACAGAACACAAACAGAGCTGATGGAAGTGACATTTCCGCCAAAACCAAACTTGCCAAATTGGGTGTGCTTCGTACGTCGAAAAGACTGGTTTCCAGAACATCCAAGAGTCATTCCTCGTCTTCTGCTTCTGGTGGCTATCCTGGCTGGTGCTAAAGATTCTGACTCAGAAGGGAGCATTGCGATGGGTGGGGTACCAGCGACTAGGCTGTCTCTGTTGTAAACAAAATCTGCCCTTTTTTCCCTTATGGGGTATCCAAGAGCCCATATAGGGTCCTTACGTAGGTTCCCTATTGGTAGGAGAAAATAACAGAGGCCAACCAGAGAATATCGAGAAGCAAAGCAGCTAGTAAGCCTGATCTTTATTGATCTGTTGCAACAGGGTGCTCCCCTCACCTGCAGGAGAGGAGGAGGAACCCAGAACAATGGTGCACAAGGCCTTATATAGACATTTTAAATTCCCTGCCCAGGAGCTCAAGACCACCCCTCCATACATCATACATACATCACAGAAAAGGCGGCCTACAGCAGAAATCTGAGTGTGTTGTTTATCTCGTCTTGAGGCATCTAATCATAAGCTTGCATTTTTATTAAAGCTTATATGTTTAATCAGGGCTTGTATTTTAAGAATGAGCTTAAAAATGTTCTGTTTCATGCCAGGCAGAAGACCAGTTGCCTAAAAACCTTGGCAAGATGTTTTTACTCCTAGGCAAGGGGCCCCCCTGATTTATAGCAGAAAACAATTCTCAAAGTCGTAAAAAGGGAATTACAGGCTGACAGCCAAGGTTACACTGACCCTACAAATTAAGGGTTGATAAATAGTAAAATGAGCCATATCTTCTTCCTAAGGTTAAGAAGGTCAAGAGCAGTGAAAAAGCATCTAGCTGGCAGAAAGAGAACATTTTCTGGGAAGTCTTTTCTAAAGCTGTTTCTTTCTTAAACTAAGATCCTTTTAAAATTTCTTTTCCTTTTAAAAGGTTGTTTATGTATTAAATATATTAGTTTAAATATAATTATGCAAAGGATTTAAGAAATGCTAGATTCTTATTTCATATAGTTGTAAGAGTTGTAACTATCCTGAAATTAAGTCAGCCACCAGCCCCCCTTGCCAGACAGAAGACGCCAATCGAGCACTCCTGATATATGGTTGTCAGGCCTTTTGTTTAGAAACCTTCAAATGAAGGAGATCTCTCAATGTTGATGTGAACTCAATCCTTGACATATGCTTAAGATAAAAATTCAAGATTAACCATCTGTTTTGGAAGGCAATAGGGCAAGGAGGGCAAGAGGTGAGCTGGTAATTAAGATTCCTTGTTGAGACACATGTAAGATATATTACTACTTATTTGTCATTTATAGATAGAAGAATATATAGCTTTTTGATTTCCATAAAAGGCAAGAGGAAATGGGTGTATCTTTTGTGATTGGTTCTAGCAAACAGCCAATAGGAATTTCAACCAGGCTGATTGGACAGAGGCAGCCACAGGAGGAGCAAGGGGGCTGGATTAAGGAAATATAAGTGCTGGCCAGAATGGCAAGAGGCCAGGCCAGAGCTTGGTAACCATATACCACTGTGCCTCATATTTATTTGTCTGACAAATAAATTACTATTTTAATTTCTCTATTGCTGCGTTGAATATTTCATTCCAGCTAAGCATTAACCACAAGCAGGGTGCTACAGTCTGACAGGTTACCTGTTAATGCTCACTTGACTGGATACCCTGGGGAGCCTGGCCAGTCTTTTGTAATGATCTGTTCTGGAGCGCCGTTCGCACCCTGAAGCGAACGCAACCCGCGTCTGTGCGTGTGCGGGTCGCGATTTGCCGCTTCTGTCATTTTGAGCGTCTGCGCATGCGCAAGCGGCGAAACCCGGAAGTAACGGATTCTGTTACTTCTGGGTCGCCGCGGAGTGCAACTCGAAAACATTCAGCCTGAAGCAACTTCAACCTGAGGTATGACTGTATAGCATATATTCAACACAAAAAACAGTTGACAATTTGTTGTTGACAAAGGACGGCTGGACATCGAAAGGGCCCCATTACCTTCAGGAGCTTAGGGCTGCACTGAACCTAAATCCGGCCCTGCATAGGGACTATATTTAAGTCACCTGGGGCTGGAAGTCATTTTGGCTTGAATAGCAGGGTAGGTAAAGGTAAAGGGACCCCTGACCATTAGGTCCAGTCGTGGCCGACTCTGGGGTTGCGGCGCTCATCTCGCCTTACTGGCCGAGGGAGCCGGCGTACAGCTTCCGGGTCATCTGGCCAGCATGACTAAGCCGCTTCTGGCAAACCAGAGCAGCACACAGAAACGCCATTTACCTTCCTGCTGGAGCGGTACCTATTTATCTACTTCCACTTCGTGCTTTCAAACTGCTAGGTTGGCAGCAGCAGGGACCGAGCAATGGGAGCTCACCCCGTTGCGGGGATTTGAACCGCCGACCTTCTGATCGGCAAGTCCTAGGCTCTGTGGTTTAACTCACAGCACCACCCGCGTCCCTGGACAGCTGGACAGCCGGACATTGAAAGGGCCCCATTACCTTCAGTAGATTGGGGCCGCACTGAACTGAAATCCGGCCCTGGATAGGGACCATATTAAGTCACCTGGGGCTGGAAGTCATTTTGGCTTGAATAGCAGGGTAAAGGTAAAGGTAAAGGTACCCCTGCCCGTACGGGCCAGTCTTGACAGACTCTGGGGTTGTGCGCCCATCTCACTTAAGAGGCCAAGGGCCAGCGCTGTCCGGAGACACTTCCGGGTCACGTGGCCAGCGTGACATCGCTGCTCTGGCGAGCCAGAGCCGCACACGGAAACGCCGTTTACCTTCCCGCTGGTAAGCGGTCCCTATTTGTCTACTTGCACCTGGAGGTGCTTTCGAACTGCTAGGTTGGCAGGCGCTGGGACCGAGCAGCGGGAGCGCACACCGCCGCAGGGATTCGAACCGCCGACCTTTCGATCGGCAAGTCCTAGGCACTGAGGCTTTAACCCACAGCGCCACCTGCGTCCCCGAATAGCAGGGTAGAAGTGCTCTAAATCAGTGGCTTTCAACCAGTGGGCCGTGGCACCCTGGGGTGCCTTGAAGGATGGCCAGGGGTTATGCAGCCTTTGTCCCTCTTTCCCTCCCTACTCGGGTGCCCTCCTGCGTCTCTGCCCCCCAAAGGCTTGCATGGATGTTCGTTGCTGCAGGTTCTCCATCCCTGGGCTATTGGTTTCTGGAATGTCTTGAGAACTCCATAATATGAATTCTTTCCTCTTGCCGAGGGAGGGAGCTATGGTGACGCTGGGCCATGGAAGTGATTCCCTGGGTGTGTCCCTCATAGGCAAATATGTGTCTGGGGGTTCCCCACGCCAGAAGCTGAGTCACCAAAGCACTGGAAGATGACTCACCAATACGGAGGAATTGTGAAAAACACCCAAATGACACGCTGGGGCTCAAGAAGGGGGAAAGTGTTTTCATTTTGAGTTTAGCGATGACTCTTCTCCCACAAACAAGAAAGATGCCAATATTGGAGAAGGGAAATACTTTAAGCAGTTTTTTAAAAACTGTAACAGTCCGATGGGTGGGGTATAAATAAATAATAATAATTATTATTATTTGGGGCAGAGCTACTTGATTTTCGTTCCTCTGTAAAGTATCAGACACAATCATATTCATTACTACGACTTATTATTTTTAGTAGTAGTGGTAGTAGTTGTAGTAGTAGTAGTAGTAGTAATAATAATAATAATAATAATAATAATAATAATAAAATTTATTATTTATATCCCACCCATCTGGCTGAGTTTCCCTAGCCACTCTGGGTGGCTCCCAATCAAGTGTTAAAAACAATACAGAATTAAATATTAAAAACTTCCCTAAACAGGGCTGCCTTCAGATGTCTTTTAAAGATAGGATAGGTAAAGGTAAAGGGACCCCTGGCCATTAGGTCCAGTCGTGGCTGACTCTGGGGTTGCGGCGCTCATCTCGCTTTATTGGCCGAGGGAGCCAGCGTACAGCTTCTGGGTCATGTGGCCAGCATGACTAAGCCGCTTCTGGCGAACCAGAGCAGCGCATGGAAACGCCGTTTACCTTCCCGCTGGAGCGGTACCTATTTATCTACTTGCACTTTGACGTGCTTTCGAACTGCTAGGTTGGCAGGAGCAGGGACCGAGCAACAGGAGCTCACTCCATCGCAGGGATTCGAACCGCCGACCTTCTGATTAGCAAGTCCTAGGCTTTGTGGTTTAACCCACTGAGCCACCCGCATCCCAAAGATAGGATAGCTGCTAATAAATAATAATAATATAATATTTATTCATTCCAAAAAATGTGTATACCGCTTGATTGGAATAAAAACCCCATTCGAAGCACTTTACAAAAAGAACAAGACAATTATTAGTAAAAACAATTAAAACTTTCAGAAAATTAAAATTAGTGTTTCACACCACAATATTATCCAAGCAGTATAAGATTTCAGGGGTTCCAGGCACTTGTCCAAGGTTCTGTGTCCTTGGAATGAGACAGTTCTGAGACTGAGGTGTCTTAGGATCTACGCTTTATTTACACATATGCCTCAACGTCCCAGGAGGTCTTGCTTCTCCCATAGCCTTGGATTCCAGGAGAAATCAAGCATGGCTCCTCTCCTTCTTTGGTGTCATGGACGCTTTGGCCGAGAAGATTCCTGCATTGCAAGGGGTCGGACTAGATGACCCTGGGTGTCCCTTCCAATTCTATGATTTCTATAAAACCAAAACCCACGCCAGCTTTCTAGATATCTGGGTAGGCTTGTTTATCAAGAGGCAGGGAGTTCCAAAGTGCAGGAAGCTCCGCACTAAAAGATATATAGTAAAACACAAACAAACACTACTTGGTTGTGCTTAAGATTAATCTCACAGATATAATGGAAAAAACTGATTTTAATAAATGAATACAGAATATTTGTCACTCAAGAGAAGCGTTGAAACTGCAAAGAGATAGAGGGAAGTCAACTAATATAGCAGGGATTCAAACTAGTTTTCCGGAACAGAAAGTGACTGCAAAGAAAGAAAGAAAGAAAGAAAGAAAGAAAGAAAAGAAGGATTACAAATGTAATTTATTTCTGAGAACCTGGTTTATGGAATATTCATATTACTTTTTGTATCAGTTTTGAACAATTTTGTGTACTTGGCTAATTCTTTTTCATTTTTCATTTATTATCATTTTTCTTTTTTTTCTTTTATTTCCTTTTTATATTTTTACCTTTTCTGTATTTTTTTCTTTTTCTTTTTGAATATTTGGATGTAATGTTTAATCCATGCTTTCTCTCTAATATTATCTCTTCAATAAAGATAAAGATAAAAATAAATAAATGATACATAGTAATGATAATAATAATAACAATAATAGCAATAACGACGATAACAAGAACGACATTTAAATATATCGCGCTTTTTGAACGGGACCACGCGGAAGCATGGAAAAGCAGTACGCATGCGCGCCCCGGGGCGTTCGGCATTCCATCTTCCCCGCCCCGCTTGTCTTCCTTAAGAGGCAAAGCGCATGCGCACTGGCCAGCCTGGCATTCTTTGGCCCTTGCGGGAGGGAGATGGAGCGAGTGAGTGGTAAAGGAGGCGGGGCTAGGCAAGGAGCGCCCTTTCCCGATTGGCTCCTTCCCACGGCCTCCGGGCCCCGCCCCTCCCGGCGAGCCGCCACGTCAGTCACCGCTACTCCCGCCGCCGGGATCCTGCGCGTGCGCGCTGGGAGGCGCCTGGCCGCTTCTCCCCTCAGCCGGCGTCTCGCGAGGGGGCGGGGGGGGGGAGAAGGCGGGAGAGCGCGGCGCGTGCACGCGGAGGGTAAGTGCGCGGGTGAGGTGGGCGCGCGTGGGCGAGGGGGGAGTCAATCAACGGGGGGTGGGGGAGGAGACGGGGAGAGCCCTAGGGAACCTACAGGGTGACAAGAGTGCCTCTGAGCATGGGCAGAGCGCCGGCCGACTAGCCGGTCCGTCAGGTGGAAGGGGGCTTCCAGGCGAGCCCAGCTCCTCAATACTTCTTCCCTTTGGGGCGGCGGATAAAATATTGCCGGTTGCCTCAAGGGTTGCAAGGACCTTGCCAGGTTGGTCCCCCCCTTGCAGGTGTGGCGGCGCCTCCCAGGTAAGCTCTTGGAGGAGGGGGGGGGTTGACATTCAGAAGACATCTGAAGGCAGCCCTGTTCAGGGAAGTTTTTAATATGTGACATTTTAGTGTATTTTTCATCCTTGTTGGAAGCTGCCCAGAGTGGCTGGGGAAACCCAGCCAGATGGGCGGGGTACAAATAATAAATTATTATTATTATTATTATTATTATTATTATTATTATTATTTGTAGCATGGCAGGTGCCATAGCTGTCAACCTTCCCCTTTTTTTGCGGAAAATTCCCTTATTCCAGCAACGTTTCCCGCTGCTATCCCGTAGACTGTCCCCGGGACAGGTGAGGCTGCCGACCCCTTATTTTCGAGGCTCCCCGGGACAGGTGAGGCTGCTGATCCCTTATTTTCAATTTGATTTTAATTAATTTTTATAATGAAATGTTTTTAGAATCGTTGGATTATTTTGATTGTTGTTAGCCGCCCTGAGCCCAGCTTCAGCTGGGGAGGGCGGGATATAAATAAAATTTATTATTATTATTATTTCAAATCTGAAATTTGACAGCTATGGCAGGTGCCAGTCTGGGATCGCAGCCCCCGGGCGGCAGGGTTGCGTGGGCACTTGTCTCTTATTTTTGCACGTTTTCTTTGCAAGATGCTCCCCTCAACCTTCCTTTTTGCTACACCCGAGTGATCTGTGGCAGAAATGCATACTGGGTGCATAAACTGATTCAGGTACGATCTGCTGTGGAGCTGGATTTGCTGATGCCCAGTGTGAGGGACAGCCCTCAAGTCCAGGTTCCAGGGCTAGAAGACTCTCCCGAAATATATTAAAAAATTAAAAAATTGCCCAGTAGCAGCTTAGAGACCAACTAAGTTTATTCTGAAGTATATTTGTTTGCATGCACACTTCCTATAGAAAGACTCTCCAAATTTCTATATATCTATGCATATATCTATATATGTGGCTAAGAGTTTCGGACTCGGACATGGGAGACCAGAGTGCGAATCCTCCCTTGGCCATGAAGCTCTCCCTGGACCATTCCCTTCTTCTCAGCCTAACCTACCTCACAGGGTTGTTGTGGGGGTTGAAGAAAGCGTCTGTCTGGCCTCCTGGTTGTCAGAGCTGGCAGCTGACTTGGAGATACCTGGGGCACTCCTGTCGTCGTGAGAGGAGATACTGAGAAGCATCGCTGAGGGATCCCAGTGGCTGGGCACTGCAAGCAGGGAAAGAAGCCCCCCCTCCTCCTTGTGGGCTTTCCAGTGGGCATCTGCTTGGCAGAGGGCCTTCTCGGTGGTGGCACCCTCCCTGTGGAACGCCCTCCCACCAGATGTCAAAGAGAAAAATAACTACCAGACTTTTAGAAGACATCTGAAGGCAGCCCTGTTTAGGGAAGCTTTTAATGTTTAATAGGTTATGTATTTTAAGGTAAAGGTAAAGGTACCCCTGCCCGTACGGGCCAGTCTTGACAGACTCTGGGGTTGTGCGCCCATCTCACTCAAGAGGCCAGGGGCCAGCGCTGTCCGGAGACACTTCCGGGTCACGTGGCCAGCGTGACATCGCTGCTCTGGCGAGCCAGAGCCGCACACGGAAACGCCGTTTACCTTCCCGCTGGTAAGCGGTCCCTATTTATCTACTTGCACCCGGAGGTGCTTTTGAACTGCTAGGTTGGCAGGCGCTGGGACTGAGCAGCGGGAGCGCACCCCGCCGCAGGGATTCGAACCGCCGACCTTTCGATCGGCAAGCCCTAGGCGCTGAGGCTTTAACCCACAGCGCCACCTGCGTCCCATTGTATTTTAGTCCAATCCAATTTCCTTTATTCGACTGATAGTCAGAAATAAAACACAATACAGAATTATAAACTAAAACATCATAGGGGTACATAAATAAGGTAGGGCCACAGTACTAAACCTCTCACAGATAACCCACATCAAGGCATTCAGTTATACGTTTCCGACACTTGAGTGCCAGGAAAAGGAATTTAGAGTTATGTATTTTAGTGTTTTGTTGGAAGCTGCCCAGAGTGGCTGGGGAAACCCAGCCAGATGAGCAGGGTATAAATAATAATTTATTATTATTATTATTATTATTATTACCCGTGAGAACAAGATACTGGACTAGGCAGATCTTTGGCCTGATAGAAGAAGGCTTTTCTTACATTGGTTCTTATGGGTTATTCATAGAATTGTAGAGTTGGAAGGGACCCAGGGGTCATCTAGTTCAGCCCCCTGCAATGCATGAATCCTGCCCTTAGCCGTCCTTGGGGGGACTCAAACCACCAACTTTTGGGTTAACAGCCAGAGACCAGAATGCCGTGGTGAGACTCCTTACGGGGTCCTTGCCATGGGATCACATTCACAGCCATACCAGCTGCACTGGCTCCCGATGGAGTACAGGATCAGGTTTAAGGTGCTGGTTTTAACCTTTAAAGCCCTATGCGGCCTAGGACCCTCATACTGGAATGTCCCACGGAGGACCTTACGGTCTTCAAACAAAAATATCTTGGAGATCCCAGGCCACAGGGAGGTTAGGCTGGCTTCAACTAGAGCCAGGGCTTTTTTGGCTGTGGCTCCGATCTGGTGGAATGCTCTTTCACAAGAGACTAGGGCCCTGCAGGACTTGACATCTTTCCGCAAGGCCTGCAAGACAGAGCTGTTCCACCAGGCCTTTGGGCAAGGCACAGCCTGACCCCCTCCTTCTGTAATCCTCATAGAACTCTAGCCCAATGGTTGCCGTCAGTTTGATTTTGAATTGATTTTAGAATGAATTGATTTTAGAATGCATTTCAATTACCGTATTTTTCGCCCCATAGGACGCACTTTTCCCCCTCCAAAAATGAAAGGGAAATGTGTGTGCGTCCTATGGGGCGAATGCAGGCTTTCGCTGAAGCCTGGAGAGTGAGAGGCATCGGTGTGCACCGACCCCTCTCACTCTCCAGGCTTCAGGAAGCTATCCACAAGCCTTGCAAGCCTCGTGGGAGTTCCCGCGGGCTCACAAGGCTTGCGGGCAGCAGCCTGCAGCCCCGGCGAGTGTCCGCAAGCCTTGCGCGCCCGGCAGGAACTCCCACCGAGCGCGCAAGGCTTGGGGCGGCAGCCTGTTGCCCGAAGCACAGGGAGCCCTCCAGAGGGTGCCCCATGCTTTGGGCAGGCGTATGCAAGGCATGGGCCGGTGCGCCCTATAGGACGAAAAATATGGTAATTGATTGTGATTTTATGTAAACTGTGTTACTTTTATTGTTGTTAGCCGCTCTGAGCCCGGCTTCGGCTGGGGAGGGCGGGATATAAACAAAATTTTATTATTATTATTTATTATTACATTTATATCCCACCTTTCCTTCAAGGAGCACAAGGTGATGCACACAATTCCGTTTAATCGTCACAACCACCCTGCAAAGTAGACGAAAGTTAAACTAAGAGACAGCAACTAGCCCAAGGTCACGCAGCGAGCTTCTTGGCAGGGTGGGATTTGAATTCTCGATCTCCCACACCCTGTTCCACCGCTCCTTAAGCATTTCACCACAGTGGGTTAGAAGGGAAGATGCTGGCAGCTAGTGAGAGTTGTGGAACATCCACGTCTCTGAAATAAATATCCAGTAAAATGTAATTCTGTCAGCCAAAGAGAGTTGAGCTCAAAACAGGAAGGGGTTGCTTTTTTAGAATGGCGTGCCAAGTCAGACGAGAAGGATAACTATGAATTCACACCCACTTTTCTGCAAAAGTACACGGATGCAAAATGTAGCCAGCTATTTCCTTGTTTGCTTTCTTCACATTATAGCAAACGTTTCCTTCATTTCATTCCCACCCTTAACGGTTGACTCAGCTGCAGAACTTATTTCTGTATGTTGAACAGGGATCTGTACACCTTGCAAAAGAGGTGTTGGTGTCAAGAAAAGAGAGCTGGCATCGCTTTAGGTCTGGATTTGGCCAGTGGAATTCTTGCCTCTTCCTATGAACAGCAGACACCCTTATGTTTGCCTCCCCTGACCCTTATGTTTGCCTCCCCTTATGGTTCTGATCTATGGGTTACTTTTAAAATGAGGCTGCATTTTAAATTGTATTTTAACCCGTATTTTAATAAACTGGTTTTTGTTTGTTTGTTTTCCCCTATTATGTTTTATTGTAATTTTATTGGTGTTAGCCGCCCTGAGCCCGGCTCTGGCCGGGGGGGCAGGGTGTGTCTGTGTGTATATATTAAACATATTATTATTATTATTATTATTATTATTATTATTAAGATGGGGGAACCTGTGATCAGGTGCCTTTGGACTCCAGCTTCCATCATCCCTTTCACTGTCCATTCTGGCTGGGACTGATGGGAGTTGGAGTCAACAACACTTGGAGGATCCAGGTTCTCTACTTCTGCTATACTGCCTGGGAAAGGGAACTTTGAATCCTCCCCTTAACACTTTGCATCCTGTAGATCCCCAACCTGCTGCCCTCCAGATGTTTTGAACTGCAGCTCCCACCAGCATGGTCAGCAATGATGGAAGTTTTAGTCTGGATCGCCTTATAGATCACGTTTTAAGGGTAGCCAAGAATTGGGGCAGTGAGTTCTGCTGGCACTCATTTTGGCTTATGAACATTAGCGTGGGAAAATGATCGTTGGTGTGTACAAGACCCTTCCCTCTTGCCTGCTGATACACAAAAGGGGAAAGATGAAATTGGCTACCTACTTTCAGTCTTTGCGGAGATGACTAGCTTTAGGCAGACTATAAGAGAAAGCTCACTCTCTTGGCTGGAATAATGCTAATTTCTTGTAATTTTGTGGTCTGCACAAATTACAGTGTGAATGATAGTAGCCCTTGCTCTGTAAAATGTTTTGTAATTTTGTTCCCCTGAGAAAAGAAAGCCCTCCAAACACAAACATGGTTATCTAAAAGTTCATATTCTGTGCTTGGGGTGTTTGTTTAACCCCAGATCCTGGTGTATTTTTTAGTTCAAAGAACCTGTCTGATGAAAAAATAAATATTGCTTTAATGTTAACCTTTTGTTGCGTCAGAGACATCAAGGTAATAGGCTGCTATGCAATCATGTTCTTATTTATCTTACATTTCAGAAGGGTGGCATTGATATGGTGGCATTGATATGATATTTTAACTTCTGAAAGTTTCGGTACAAGTGTCAAATATTTTTAGATGGTATCTTTGAATCACATGCATTATTACGATTTTATGTTTTAGCTGTGAGTTAAAGTAAGGAACATGGCTAGTTTAAAAGATATTTGGAAGAGGAGCAACAGCAGCCCCTTGTCAAATTCTTATCTCTCTTGGCGCCTGAAAGGAATAGTTTAAATTATTCCTGTGTTCTAGATGCCATTTTTCTAGCATTTCTTAACCTGGGGAAAAATTTGTGTATTTGCACTGGCGCTGTGGGTTAAACCACAAAGTCTAGGACTTACCGATCAGAAGGTCGGCGGTTCGAATCCCCCAATGGGGTGAGCTCCCGTTGCTCGGTCCCTGCTCCTGCAAACCTAGCAGTTCAAAAGCACGTTAAAGTGCAAGGAGATAAATGGGTACCGCTCCGGCGGGAAGGTAAACGGCGTTTCCATGCGCTGCTCTGGTTTGCCAGAAGCGGCTTAGTCATGCTGGCCACATGACCCGGAAGCTGTACGCCAGCTCCCTCGGCCAATAAAGCAAGATGAGCGCGGCAACCCCAGAGTCGGTCACGACTGGACCTAATGGTCAGGGGTCCCTTTATCTTTTACTGGGACAGAAGGCAAGTCAAAATTGGGAGCAGAGCCATAGGCTGCCTGGAAAGTTTAGGACAAGACAAAGGTCAGTTTGGCATTATTTAAGGCTGGTCTAAGGACTGAAACACCCAAAAGCTGTTAGCCACATTGAGTAACTGCATGGGGTTAGAAAGGCAGTAAATAAACTTAAAACGAGCAAGAAACATAGAAACGCTAAACTATTTCCAAATGTGAATCATTGTGTTTTTCAATTCCAGTACGCCAGTTACAGTCTCAGCTGCCATGATGCCTGCAGCAACAGTAAAGCCTGACACCACGCCATTGTATGACCCTCGCCTCCTTCAGGAACTGGACTGGAGTCAGAATACCGTGACGTTTTCCCCTGCTATTTCTCCTGTGGAACCAGGCAGTGGTTTAGTTTTGCGACCGATTTGCATTGCCGACATCAACAAAGGTACAGCTCACTTTTCTCTGAACGCCTAAGTCCACTTGAACTCAAAGGCTACATATGCACATCGTAACCCAGGACTGCATTCGAGGACAACGGCCAGAGCAAACTATTAAGTCTTACACTGGATAGTTTTGTAGAAAATGCATTGTAAGAAGAGCACAACTGTTGGTCTTGGATAGGAGGGGCTTAATATAATTCTGTGTTTATGGAAGACAATCTTACTCAGCTACGAGTGATCGCCAAAGAAAAATAATTCTGAATGCTTTGCTAGGTTTTGTGTGGTTCCTCTCCTCTGCTATTTTGTGTGCGATTTCCCATTTTTTGGGGGTGTTTTTATTAACTTTATTCTATGCTGCCCTGATAGCTTTGCTGAAGGGCTGTCTAAAAATCTTGCCCATTTCACTACACTTGAAAAACTGTATTGTAGTGGCTCCTTGGTTTTTGTATCCCACATCACTCCAGACACTGAATTGTGGACACTACTTGTGGAATCTCTACTTGAATATTGAGTTTTGTGCTTGCCTTGAAAAATACATTTATGCAAACCCTTTCTCTCTCTTGCAGGCTTTTTAAAAGTTTTAGGTCAACTGACAGAAACAGGAATTGTCAGCCCTGAGAAATTCATCAGTGAGTACCTTGTATTTTGCAGCTTGGATGAAGGGAACAGGGGGTTTGCTTCAGTGCAGCTGTCTCACCGACCTTGCTTGGCTTCTAAAAGAGATGCCTTGTTGGTAAATCATGAGTTCATGGGTGTGAGGAGTGGTTTAAGTAGCAAAAAAAGCAGGGGGAACCCAGTCATTGGGCAGCCTATACATTTGACTACATTGACAGTTACACATCACTTGCCTTCCCCATGAGAGACCCTCACATTCTATTCACCTGCTTGTCAAGGGTTAGGTGCAGTATATCCTGGCAGATCGTTTTTAGGTGCCAGGCAAAATCGTTTCTCTATAACTAGGCCTTTCTTATAACAAAGTTATAACTATAACTTTGGCTTATTGAACATTCTAGGGCCTTTTAAATGTGTTTGTGGGAGGGGAGGTTATTGGTTTGCTTTTGCTTATTTTGTGTTCTCATTTTGTATTTTTATGTTGTCAACTGCCCTGGGATACAAATTTAGTAAGTAAGTAAGTAAGCAAGTATGTATGTAGTAGTAAGGTAAAGGTAAAGGGACCCCTGACCATTAGGTCCAGTCGTGGCCGACTCTGGGGTTGCGGCGCTCATCTCGCTTTATTGGCCGAGGGAGCCGGCGTACACCTTCCGGGTCATGTGGCCAGCATGACTTAGCCGCTTCTGGTGAACCAGAGCAGCGCACGGAAACGCCGTTTACCTTCCCACCAGAGCGGTACCTAATGATCTACTTGCACTTTGACGTGCTTTCGAACTGCTAAGTTGGCAGGAGCAGGGACCGAGCAACAGGAGCTCACCCCGTTGCGGGGATTCGAACCGCCAACCTTCTGATCGGCAAGTCCTAGGTCTGTGGTTTAGCCCACAGCGCCACCCGTGTCCCATATATGTAGTAGTAGTAATAATAATAATAATCTGGGTATGCAAACCTGAGCAGAGCTATAGGAAAACCTCATACCAGGGGAATGTAGATCCTCTTACCAAGAATGCTCCTACCTGTATTTTCTAGAAACATTTGAACACATGAAGAGTTCTGGGGACTACTACGTTACAGTAGTGGAAGATACTATTCTAGGAGAGATTGTGGCTACTGCAACTTTAGTCATAGAACACAAGTTTACTCACTCGTGTGCAAAGGTATGTTGGGTAGTGCGGGAAATACTCTTGCTGTGAATAAGTTCTGGCACTTTCTGGTACTCAGCGGCTAAGTGGTATTGCCTGTCTTCACAGAGGGGAAGAATAGAAGACGTTGTTGTAAGCGGAGAATGCAGAGGAAAACAACTTGGGAAATTGTAAGTGGCTGTTCATCGTCCTTAGCTTACCAGCCGGGTTGTGGGGAGTGGTGCCAACTGCCTCTTACATGCCCCACAAGACCTAAGTGAGCAAATGGGCAAGGACCGCCTCTCGCCATATGAACCAACCCAGTCCTTGCAATCATTCTGGCCTTTCTTTGTGTGCCTCCTCTATGAGAACGGCCTTTTCCGAGGTGCCTCCCCACTTGTGGAATTCTCTTCCCAGGGAGGCTCACCTGGTGCCTTCATTATTTTTAAGCCCGACAAAAACTTTCCTCTTCTGCCAGGGCTTTGGCAGATTAAGAAAGCTATGGCCTTTTGAACTGTAGGAGGGGTGGTGTTTGCTTGTTACTATGTTATGCATTTTTTTGTTTTTATACTGTAAGCTGCCCCGTGACCCTTGGATGAATGGCGATACAGAAATTTAATAAAAAAATAACAATAGCAATAAAAATCACCAATGGTGTCTGACGCCCTCCCCCAAGCACACATTCTGCAAGGCTAAACTTCTTCTAAAGCAATAAACTGATATTTATGTAACACCTTTCAAGCGTCCCAAACTAGTCATATTCATTCTTTGCAACCATTCTGTAATATGGGGCTGGTATTATTCCTGTATTGAGGGAAGTGGCTTTTTGAAGACCACTTAGCTCTATGACAAGTTCTCTTAACGCTTGAATCAGCAATTTTACAGCTCATACCCTTTGCCCATGGATGGGGAATTTGTGGGTCTCCAAATGATGTTGGACCAATTCACACCAGCCGCGCCCAGTATGACGTATGGTCAGAGTTGATCTGGTGGGCCACAGCTTCATCACCCTGATTTGAGTCTCTTAAGCACTTCCGGAAGTGTGATGCCGTAGCTGGGAGCGTTGGGCTTATGGGAACATAAAGAGCTGTCTTATACAGTGGTACCTCGGGTTACATACGCTTCAGGTTACAGACTCTGCTAACCCAGAAATAGTGCTTCAGGTTAAGAACTTTGCTTCAGGATGAGAACAGAAATTGTGCTCCGGCAGAGCGGCAGCAGCAGGAGGCCCCATTAGCTAAAGTGGTGCTTCAGGTTAAGAACAGTTTCAGGTTAAGTACGGACCTCCGGAACAAATTAAGTACTTAACCCGAGGTACCACTGTACAGTCAGATCTTTGGTCTATCCAGTTCAGTATTGTCTACAGAAAATGACAGCAGCTATCCAGTGTTTCTTAAGAGATGCCAGGGATTTAACATGGAACCTTCTAATTGCTGAGTATGCAGCCTAGTAACACTAACCAGATAGCTCTCCATAAGCTCCAAATTCACATCCATACGCACACACCCCAAACCCTGTCTCACCTGAAGCCAGTTTATTTGTAACCTACCTTATTAGGTTATTTGGCTAAAACACAGCCCTTGATCTCCTTTGGATGTAAAGTTAACAACACCCCATTTCCGTTTGGACTCATTGTGCTTCTATACTTTCCAACTGGCATAGTTCTTTGCTTGCCTTTTGGGCATTTAATCTGTACCCAAATTGCAGGACCCTGCCAAGGTATACACTTCAAACCTCCTTCGAAAGGAATGTCTCCCTAGTTCAGTGGTTCTCAAAGGGTGTGGCAGGAGAGGGAGGCAAGGGTGGCAGGAAGATGTAAGGACAATCAAATAAACTTTTAAGCATTTCAGTCTAGTGTAGTATGAGGGAGGATATACAACCAGAAACAGTATTCACACCTATCTTCAAGAGCATCGGCCATTCTTCTAGTTCCCCATGATATCTTGTAGTGAACAGGGATTTTCAACTCTTGACAAATGTGAACGATCAGAAAAGAGAAAGGCTTCTTTGTGCTGATGAGTTTGTTTGCCTCAAATTAGACCTAATACAAAGGAGATTACTCGGCAAAAGCAAGCTCACACCTCTTATTGGGTCTGTATACATCCTTAAGGTACATATGTAAGAGGCTCATTAATATTTTGGAATGATTCCTGTTCTTATGTAGCTGCATTGTTTTATACTTTCTGGATGTCCCATGATCATATTATAAAGTAGTTGTGTTCTGGGTTATAAACCAAGCACTGCTAGGAGTTGCTTCTTTTTGTTTTCCAATGTATTTATCAATTAAAAAAAATTGGTTTGACAGAAGCTAATTTTTATCCTGAACATGTGGCCCGGAGAAAATGTTTGAGAACCCCTGCCCTAGTTAAGAGACTCCTTTTGGACTTTCCTTATTCAATCACAATGATGTATCTTACTGTATACTCTCCCTCTGCAATTCTTGTCTCCTTCCACTCATTCCTTGCAGGGTTAGGGTTGGGAAGTGGGAGCTTCCTGTTTTCCCTTTGCTGAAAAGTGGCTTCTACTATCCATTTGGGCATGGTGGCAGCAGCAGTGCTGATGTGTAGATTCACGGTTGCCTGGTACATGCAGTTTGACATCCTTTTGCAAGAGTATACCCATACAGTTTGTTTCAGAGTACAGTGGTACCTCTAGTTGCGGACACGATCCATTTTGGGGTGCCATTCGCACCCCGAAAAGTCTACAACTAGAGTGGCGCTTCTGCGCAACCACGGGGCGCAATAGAGCGCTTCTGCACATGTGCAAAGCGCGCAGAACGCTTCTGCATGCGCACAGCAAAACCCAGAAGTATCCACTTCCGGGTTTGCCGCGTTCGCAAGCCAAAAAGACGCAACGTGAACCTAACGCAACACAAGGTATGGCTGTATTAACTCCTCCTCTTATTCTTCTTCTAGATTGATGTCGACTCTCACATTGCTAAGTAAGAGACTGAATTGCTACAAAATCACTCTCGAGTGTCAGCCAAAAAATGTTGCTTTCTATGAAAAATTTGGATATTCAGTATCTGAAGAAAACTACATGTATCAAAGATTCTTCAATTAAAGAACTTCCAGCTGTAATCTCATGTAATGGACTGTTGGTGGAGGACTGTCTCTTTTCTCTTTGTCTCAAATGAAATTAACACCTCCAGAGATGGGACAACAAATACAGTACAGCAGACTTTGATTTAGGTTTCCTTGCTGACAGGAAACATTTTAGAAGCCATTTCCTACTGTTAATGCTTTTTGCTAGCTGGGATGTGAAAGATGGGGGTGGTTGCCAGGTGGGGGTGGTTTTTAACCAAAGGCTATATTTTTACCTGATTCCTTTCTTGCCTTGTATTTTTCTAACTCTTGTGCTGCTTTGTGTTGCCAATTCAGCGGTGGTTAATGAGGCAGGACTGACTTGCGAGATTTCTAGTCATGTGGGTAGGAGAAATGCAAGGTCTGTACCAGGCTGTCACTGGTCTTGACATTGGTACGCCTCAGATCTTCATGGGCCCCAGAAGAGCCCAGCAATGATTGATTTGTCGTGCAGTGGCCTGAGCGATTCTGTTAGTCCCCTAGCAGTCACAATTGGTAAAAATTATTGCTTATACAAAGAACCTGCATTTTTAAAATATTGTATTCTTATCTCTTGTAGCTGTGAAAAGGCTGCGGGGCCAGGGGGCCCTCTTTTCCAGCATGGGCTATATCACATATATGCTTTGCAAAAACAATCTTCTGCCATGCTAACCCGCTCGGCAGATGTTCCACATCCCAAATCCACATCTCAGAGGCTCCCCCATGCTTTGGGGCCTTAGATAAAGCCACATAGCACTTCTTGCCATGAGCCGCCAATAACGGTACAACTTTTCTCCCACCATTTCAACTTGAAGGGGGCAGTCTTGGGCATTACAAGCAAATGAAGGGCACTGCAGAAAATTTTTGTAGTCGAGTAAATGGCTTTATAAAATATTACTGAGGGCTACTGTAAGCGGATTTCATGCATTTTGTGGTAGTCTAAAAACTTTACTGGGGGGTGACTAAAGTTTATTTATTCAGGTTTTTTAAAAAGCACTGTTAAGACATAAATAAATGAAGGCTGTTAAAATCTTTCGAATTATGGTCTTCCTTCTTCATTGGTCTAGGTGTGCTCTACTTGGCCTGCTGTTTTACTTGGGTAATTTGAGAAGTGTTAGTGGAGTTCATCCACATGGGACAATTGAATACTGTTGGATGGAGAACATGTTTGAAGTTAAGTGGACCATAACCTGTGGAGGGGGGCTAATCCACAACTTAAAAGTTCTAAATGAGATTGCTGATTCCACTGGCCTTTAAACTATAGCCAGGAAAATGTGCGAGAGCCTTCCAGACCCTGGTAAGCAAGGCGGAAAGCTTAAAAACGCTCTGCCTTTCATAGGGGGCAAGGCCTGTTTGGTGCACCAGCTCCAGAACAGTAGGGATGGTCTTGCAGGGGCGGTTTTAGGGTTGTTTTGGCTGTACGTAATTTTGGCTTTACGTGCAAGTCCTTAAGCCTCACATAAATTACGAATCATCTGTATAGGTTGGAAGAACAGAAAATCAAAAATACTGGCAATACAGTGGTGCCTCACAAGACGGAAAACTCGCTAGACGAAAGAGTTTTCCGTTTTGGAGGTGCTTCGCAAAACGAATTTCCTATGGGCTTGCTTCGCAAGACGAAAATGTCTTGCGAGTTCCTGCGGGTTTTTTCCCCTTTCCCCTCTTTTTCTAAGCCACTTATCTGCTAAGCCGCTAAAAGCCGCTAATAGCGCTAAGCCGCTAAGCCGTCAATGGGCTTGCTTCGCAAGACGAAAAAACCGCTAGACGAAGAGAATCGCGGAACGGATTCTTTTCGTCTTGCGAGGCACCACTGTATGGCTAGAAGGCTACGTTCAGCAGTAAAGCTGTACACCTGCATTTGCCTGTTAGGAGTCAATTCTTGTGGATTTTCATAAAAGCTGGGGAAAATTTATCTTCTTGGAGGCCTTTCAGAGAAAAGCCAGAAAGGATCAAGAAAAGAGCAGCCATTTAATCTGGAAGAGACCTTGAGTTTGCTCTTACGACTTCATGATGGCCAAAACAATGATTTCCAATAGCTACTAAAACTTGTTTCCTTCTGCCTCAAGACTTGGGAAATGAAACAAATACAACCCGCAGTGAATTTAAGGAAGTTGTTTCTTTTCATTCTTTTCCTTTTTTTACTAAAGACTCTTGTTATAAATTACACAAATAACTTTATAAACAAATCATTCCCCCCACGTTTTGTTTAAGTAATAACTTTATCAATACAAATAAAGAAATTTCAAGTATGAAAAGTGCATTATTGCAATAATACCTCTTTGCAAGTCCAAAGTCTTGGTTTAGGGTAAAACTATAAAGTGTAAAAAAAGGAGCAAAACAATCAGTGCCATCTAGTCAGTCAAGGAATCCAATACCCTTAACCGTGTTGCCTGGTGTGCTACTGGAGGGGCAGGTTTGCATAAGGAAGTTGGACTCGTCTCCCATTTTATATATATAAAAAATAGATCTGGTTGTTCATCTTGCTGACGTTAGCAGCTGCCATGAATAGAAATTTCCAGCCATCAAGTCCAGAGTGCTGCCCTTGGTGTCAACCGTTCTGAGCTGCGGCTTGCATATTGCTGATTTCCTCATCCTCTTCATGGGTTCGTTTCAGACTTCCTGCAAAACAGGTGGGGCAGGTGGAGAAGGTGGCTAAGAGGACAGAAACAAGCTTTCCAAAATGTTTGAGTGGAACCAGGCCTGTTCCACAAAACATTTTCATTTTGCTGCACAATGCCCAATTTTTCTATCCATGTTTTGCCCATTTTAAGCATCCAAAAATAGTTAACAGCCAGTCTCCCTGTGCTTCTCTTCCTACTTCTTAACTCAAGACAGCAAGAAGTTCAAATAGATTTAATCAAATATGAACCAGGTTGGTTTCTATCAGTAATCCATCAGCTTTGAGTAGCTTCTCATGGTAGTTTTCATACTCTGGATGTAGGTGTGGGGAACCTTTTCGATTCCACAGGCCAGAACCTCATCATAAATGGACTAGGGGGGCACATTTGACAGGTGGGCGCAGCTGCATGCTTGTCAATCACAGGACATCAAGAAGTTGGTAATTTGACCTTGAAAGTTGCTGCTAAAACAATGTCGTCCCCCCCTTCATTTTAGCAGGGCATTTTGATGCATACACCTTCCTAATTAGGGAGGGGTTTGTATTGGGGGCAAGTGAAGGGGAGAAATGCATGTACATGAAGAAGGGTAGACGATGTCCATACCGCCAGTACTACTATTTTATTCTGGGTAGAGGTAGCAGTTAGCAAGGGATTGCATGCAAATCTGACTCAGGAAGGAGTCTGCTTGGAATTCCCTGCTGAAAGGAAGGTTTCCCCCTTTGTTTTAGAGGGGATTACAGTGGTGCCCCGCAAGACGAATGCCTCGCAAGACGAAAAACTCGCTAGACGAAAGGGTTTTCCGTTTTTCGAGGTGCTTCGCAAGACAAATTTCCCTATGGGCTTGCTTCGCAAGATGAAAACGTCTAGCGGATTTGCTTCCTTTTTCGTAAAACCGTTAATACCCGGGCAATCCGCGCTCCGCAAGACGAAAAAATCGCAAGACGAAGCGACTCGTGGAAAGAATTAATTTCGTCTTGTGAGGCACCACTGTACAATGCAAATCTTTGAGAAAGCAGGCTTGGCAGTGACTGCTCTGGAAATGTGCCCCCTGGGCTGAAGATGTTTCCCCGCCCCTGCTACACAGAAATATAT
Organism: Podarcis cretensis; assembly: GCF_951804945.1. Taxonomy (NCBI): domain Eukaryota; kingdom Metazoa; phylum Chordata; class Lepidosauria; order Squamata; family Lacertidae; genus Podarcis; species Podarcis cretensis. Next base: position 4,659,224 of record NC_137170.1, read on the forward strand.
GCTCACCCGTACTGACAGACAGTGATTGCTCCAGCTGCCGAGGAGACATCATCTGGATAGTTAACTTTGCTAGATAGATGGCTTCATATTCCTAAAAATAAAATAAAAAATGAAGCAGCAGCAGAATGACTGGACTGGCACAAATGGGCAAGAATTCACCTGACATTGGGATCCTGGGATAAAAAGAACGGGAGGGCAGCTAAAGGAACATATTTGTTTACAGCCATGAAGGCTGGAATATTGCAGGAAACTGAGGTGAGGGAAGAGAAAAAGTGGTTCTGGATAAAAGTAGTTGCTTCTGTTTGGCTGACCTGAGCAATTCCAGAAAGCCACACCCACTGTTCAGGGCAGGCACCAGTGAACTACTCAAGAGTCAGCATGGGCCAGGACTACACCTGGTCTACCCGTTCTGGTCTACCAGAGCAGAGCAGAAATGGGGAATCTGAGAGAATTTTGGACACGGTGCTCAAAGAGATTTTATGCCACCCGCCTCAAGCTCAGCCATGTAAGGCACAGACACCCCTGCTGCTGAGACCTAGTGCTCTACACTGGCCACGTGGTTATCAATGTAAAGCTGATAAATTGTTTATTAAATATCATTAATTTTAGGTATCTTATGCTTTGGTTTTACATATTTTACATTTGTTAGAATTGCTCACATCCTCAGTACAGCATCAAAGCAAACAAAATGATAGAAAAGGCCAAATACCGGTAATGTACCAATTAACACCCCAAACAGCCAGGCAAGATATAATGAAGTTTTTCATTTAAGCCAATGCATATCAGATACTTGGGGAGGCCGGGCAAGACCATCAGTACGAATATCATATTTCTACATCATCAACAGGTAGGAAAACAACTTACCTGAAGTTGATGAACAAATCCAGCATTGGGATTAATACAAAACCTTCTTTCTTGCACGTATGTAAATGCATCCCTACAAGAAAGAGATTCTCCATTTTCATCTTTAATACCAGTTTGCATTTGGTTTCTGACTCATTCTTTTGGTATTTACTTTCAGTTTAGCTCTGCCTGTATTCTGCCTTCAAAAGGTTTAGAATGACATACAAAGGCTCCCATTCAGGAATTAGTAATGGCCAGACCTGCTTAACTCCATAAAGGCTTACAGCCAACAACAACTGGGTCCAGATAGTTACTTAAACAGATTTTCCTTATAGAAGATGCTGAGAACTGACCCTGCTGTTACATGTGAAATTTATGTTATAAGCATTAAACACTGAACAGAGGGCCAACTCAATGGGAACATCTGTTGTGCGAGGCCTGCCGAAGTGAAGAGGCCAAATGAAACTCAAACCTCACCCCACTCAACCCTCATCGTCTTCATCCTCACAGCAGTCCCATGTTGAGTGCCACTCCTATTTCACAGATGGGGAATTGAAGCTGAGAATACAGTGATCCCCAGGCAGAAGTAATAATAATAATAATAATAATTTTTATTTATACCCCGCCCTCCCCAGCCAATGCTCAGCCGGGCTCAGGGTGGCTAACAAGTAATAATAAAAACAAGTTAAGAAGTAGGACTTAAATCCAGGGACCCTGGCTAAATATTCCATTCATTGGACCAAGACAGAGTTATTGTGCATAAGCTCACTTGCTTGGGACCCATCACACAAACCTCATCTATCTCAGGCTTAAAGTTCACTATTAAAACATGAAACAGATGACCACATAGCCAATCTTTATCCCCAAGAGTCCATTACCCCTAAGAAATTCTCACTGCATCTCCATCTTTTTTAATAAGGCCATCACTGGGGCTCCCTCTTCACTGGGATCAGAATTTTCTACAGATGTTGCAACCCCAGAATTCGCTTGCCCTACAGCATATCCAAGACCTGTTTTGTCTCTAGCTGTCATTCCAAAATCAGAAGTACTGCAAGCACTGCACTCTATGTCAGCTGAGGTGGTGATGGAGGAGTAACAAGGCATGCGCATACTGGAGGCAATCAGTATTGGAGGCAAGTTCTGTGCAGAGGGAACATGCACACCTTTCACTAAAAGATCTTGGTCTCTTTGCTGGGAGAGGTCACAGCACCAGTAGCAAGTGTTACAACCACCACCATCACAAAGGCTGAGAAAGGGGAGAAAGAAGGGGCAACTTGGCCTGGCACTGAAAGAACACAGCAGGCACATAGGCCTGTACAGTGGTACCTCGGGTTACAGACGCTTCAGGTTACATATGCTTCAGGTTACAGACTCCGCTAACCCAGAAATAGTACCTCGGGTTAAGAACTTTGCTTCAGGATGAGAACAGAAATTGTGCGGCGGCAGCAGCAGCAGCAGCAGGAGGCCCCATTAGCTAAAGTGGTGCTTCAGGTTAAGAACAGACCTCCGGAATGAATTAAGTACGTAACCAGAGGTACCACTGTATTGCCAACTTCAGTCTGCAATATTTTCGGGCAGTTTTTCTTTTGAAAAAGTTGCACAATATTGAAACACTTAGGTGATCAAGTTGTACAACTGTTTTTAATCCCTTCTTGTTGTAAAGCAGGGTCCCACTCAGCTAGTCACTAGACATGGAGAGCTGCATTAACAACAAACTACAACTAGATGGCCCTCGTGGTCCCTTCCAATTCTACAGTAGAATCACTCAAGATTCCCATTTTGGCCATGTCGTGACTCAGCGGCTGAAGACCAATATTCTCTCCAAGGGATGGAAAGCAGTTTAAAATCACTTCTGTACCTGTACTTCACTCCAAATGTTTCCATAATATATGCAATAACTAAGGCAGCACTGAAAAACAGAAAACAAACCAAGAAAAAAAAGTTAAGATATGTCAGCCATGCCTTGGGATATTTTTTTAAAATAAGTGAGCCTTGTTACCTTCTAGAAATCCCCGCGTTCCCATGGACAAGAACTTTTCCTGAGAATGAAAAGAATTGCTTTACACAAACCAGCCAGAGCTTTTACAGGAATTTTGAATTATTTGTACTATTTAGTTTATACCCCACCATTCAGTCCTCAACGTGTTCCTTGTGAGCTCTTCTTATATTAAAATTAATTTAAATCATTAGCATAACCAAACACAGTTAGTAGCAAAATCAGCATAAACATCTTAAAACACATATAAGCAGGAAGCAGAGTTCGAGCCTCAGGAACTTTATTTCCTTCTGCATTACCTGCTATGTGGTATGTACCCCAACGAGCCTCCAAGAAATCTGGCCAATAAGGCTTAACTAGATGGCACCAACTATCACTACACATCTTATAGCATTCACAAGAGGGACTGTATCCCAGCCCATTACCAAGTACATCCACCCCATCTGTATTTAGGTAAAGGTAAAGGGACCCCTGACCATTAGGTCCAGTTGTGGCTGACTCTGGGGTTGCGGTGCTCATCTCGCTTTCTTGGCCGAGGGAGCCGGCGTACAGCTTCCGGGTCATGTGGCCAGCATGACTGAGCCGCTTCTGGCGAACCAGAGCAGCGTATGGAAACGCCGTTTACCTTCCCGCTGGAGCGGTACCTATTTACCTACTTGCACTTTGACGTGCTTTCGAACTGCTAGGTTGGCAGGAGCTGGGACTGAACAACGGGAGCTCACCCCGTTGCGGGAATTCGAACCGCCGACCTTCTGATCAGCAAGTCCTAGGCTCTGTGCTTTAACCCACAGTGCCACCAGTGTCCCTTCATCTGTACAGTGGTACCTCAGGTTACATACGCTTCAGGTTACAGACTCCGCTAACCCAGAAATAGTACCTCAGGTTAAGAACTTTGCTGCAGGATAAGAACAGAAATCGGGCTCCGGCGGCGCGGCAGCAGCAGGAGGCCCCATTAGCTAAAGTGGTGCTTCAGGTTAAGAACAGTTTCAGGTTAAGAACCTCCGGAACGAATTAAATACTTAACCTGAGGTACCACTGTATTTACATGTAGCTAAAAAAGCAACACATTTGTATCAAGCATCTGGTAAATTAGGTAGGCAAGCAAAGTGAGCACACATACCTCCGGTTTGTAAACTCCCATCAATAAATGCCTTAGTCTAAAGGAAAACATAATAGACACAGATTCTGTTCCAATTACTGCCATCTTGAAGAGTTCTTAACACAAATGCAGCCTATTTGTGTGTTCTAGAGTATCATGCACTCGAGGAAATTGTAAATAACTTGCCCCCCCCAAAAAAATTTATAATATGAAGACTTAAAACATTGATCATAGTCATCTTTATATTGTATTCTTGCTAATAAAACACCAGTACAAAAAATACTACTTTATCAAAAATGCTTAAATGCACCTGCTTTTAAAAAGCACCTTAAAAACAGCTGCTGCTTTTAAGTTGCTCTACATTGATAGCAGCAGATGCAATGGTTTAAAACTACTTCCTCAGAATCCAGTGTACAGCAACTCAAAGGCCCTGAAAAGTGCAACTAGATTCCCACACGTGGTGTTTGTAGCCCTAGTTATATTTATATTTTGCTATGGACATCAACATTCTCACAGCAACATTTCCAAGCAGAAAGATGTGTTTTGTAACTCATGGATGTATGCAATCAAGGTATATCCTGCCAGACCAGAAAAATAGTGTGAAGATTTAAACTGCTCATAAAATGTTGACAGCACTTGGGTTTCAGGCTACCGGTGATGTTTATCTACCCCAAAACCTAAACAATGACTTTAGCTACTGCATTTCTTTTAAATTCTGATTACTGTTTATCATTTTTATTGTGGATAGTATTACAGGCAACTCCCCATTTGTGCAGGGATTGGGTTCCAGTCATGGCACGTCCAGCCCCCAACCCCGTTCTGCCCCCTTCCAAGGCCAAAAACAGCACTCACGTTGGCAGTCACACACAAACGAACATGTGCAAAATTATCACTGCCTATATTTCTGCTGTTAGCCTCCCTGGGCACTTTTAGCGGAAAAGCAGAATAAAAACATGTAAAATAAACAACTTTTTCAGTGCTCTGTTTTATGGCAAGAATTAACACCCAAGATTCATTAAAAAGTTTTTAAAGTGACATGGCAATTTAACAGGGCAGAACGGAAGGGGGGGGGGAGAGAGAGATTCCTCATGGCCCTCCTAACATACTGTATTTTTCACTTTATAAGACGCACCAGACCACAAGACGCACCTAGTTTTTGGAGGAGGAAAACAAGAAAAAAAAATATTCTGAATCTCAGAAGCCAGAACAGCAAGAGGGATCGCTGCGCAGTGAAAGCAGCAATCCCTCTTGCTGTTTTGGCTTCTGTGATAGCTGCGCAGCCTGCATTCGCTCCATAAGACGTGCATTTCCCCTTACTTTTTAGGAGGGAAAAAGTGAGTCTTATAGAGCAAAAAATGCGGTAATTATTGTTAATGTTGTGGGGGTGGGGCAGCAGAATGTAGAGCTCATTATTTTTATTAAGGTTTTTAGTGCTCCTTGCCTTGAAGCAGCAGCAAGGGGGCCTAGAAATATGGCTCTCCCCAGCTGCTTCTTGAAACTCCCTAGCCAGCTTGGCCTGCCACAAGTATTCAGACATCTGCATAGCCATTTCAAGAGGCCCCCTCCATTACCAACAGTTCACAAGAAGTCAATGGAGGGCACTTTCAGCAGATGCCTGCCAGAGAACAAAGTGCACAAAGTAAAAAGACAGATGCTGAGAAAGCAACTCAGATATCTTGCACAGAGTGAATAGCAAGCGGACACAGCCATTTTTGAGCTGAGAATTGCATTCTGTGACCCGTCCCCCTTCATATCTGATATGACAGTTACCATGGGTACAATTCACTGGAAAGTTTCTCCTGCATGCTAAAATGAAAGGGAATCCTGCAAAAGCACTTTTATGCGGGAGAACTTCCCAGAGGACTGTACCCATGGCAACCAGCAATACTACCAGTCAGGGGGCTTATCCACAAGACCATTAAATTAGGTGGACATTGCAGGAAGAATTATTTATCAATTTAGCTGAACTGCTTCAGAGATGGATTGTTTCTCGCACATTGGGCTGCATTTGCTCACATGATTTCTGAAAGATATTAGGATGAAAGAGTTTAACTCACAAGTCATGCTAAACACTTACCGTCGGGAAAAATCTGATTATATTTTCAATGGGATGATCTGCAATATCCAAGACTAAATACCTACAATTAAAGTAAGTGTGTTAAGTACACAACCAGAATCGCTCATCTTCTAAAACATTAACACCCAGCCTGAAAAATGTTTCTTTTATCATTTGAAGCGGATATAAATATAAATATAATATATATTATATAATATAAATATAAAAGTTAAAAGGTCCAACATATTGTTCTGCAACGGAATGTACGATAGCCAAATGACCCCTTCTCTGTTGTTGCAAAATTCCCTCATGAAACCCATGAGCAAGACTTCAGGGGAATTTCAGGAGAAAAACTACTAGCAGAGTAAGGTTCTATCCTCCTTTCTCTTCACTGCTGCAAAACAGCTCTAAAGACTGATCTGCATTTCAGAGCAAGCAGGGCTGGGAAAGACTATCTGAAAGCAAGGGAGAGCCACTGCCAGGCAAAGCAGAAAATACTGGGCTAAATTATCATTAAGACAGCTTTCTGTGGGTTGTATCCAACTGTCATTCTTGCCCCTGTGAGTGGAAAAAGGGGGCAAGAATTTCTTAATGATTTCTTGCCCCCTCTGTAGCATAGCCATCAAGTGTCCCTTATTTGAAGGGACAGTCCCTTATTCCAGCGCCATGTCCCGCTGCTGTCCCTTATTGATGGATGTCCCTTAAATGATGTCCCTTAAATTTCAAAGGAAGCAGCTCCTCTCCCTCCCTCCCTCCCTCCCTGCCAGCCGACCAGGGAGGAGGGAGGCTCCAACTGTGTTGCTTGGCTGTGTTGCTCACCCAATAAGAAGTCTTAAGAACGACTGGGGGGTGCAGCTTGCATGCCTTGTGTGTGGCTAGTTAATGCACGCTGAGGGGTTTTTTGAATGCTGGACGCCATTTTGTGGCACGTGCTGCTGCAAACTTTGCAGTGCAAAGCCAGGCCAGGGAGCCATCTTAAGTTGAGGCTGCATAGGCCTTGTGGTGCATGTGATTCAGATTCAGTTGGTTGTACAGTGTTCTCGAAGCTACCAGCATGAGTTTGACCAGACTGCAGGAGGACAGGAAAACTGGAGTGCCTAGAACAGGTGAGGCAGCAGGTCCCTGATTTTGGCTGCTGGTCCCTTATTTTCAAGGCTGCTGGTTCCTTATTTTCAAATCTGTAAGTTGACAGCTATGTTCTGTAGCACCCTGCTCCTAAACCTGCTCCAGAAGGCTGGGGGACTCTCCAGATCAGTTCCGGTGGCGCATGGAGGGCTGTGGAGGGGAAAGGGAATAGCTGAAAATTGCTTCCTTCTTCATTTCACTGAGGGAAGTCATACTGCCAGCTGAGCAACCCTTGTTGGGCTATCGCCACATGCAGCTGTGGTGTTACATGTACAGTGGTACCTCAGGCTACATATGCTGCAGGTTGCATACGCTTCAGGTTACAGACTCTGCTAACCCAAAAATAGTGCTTCAGGTTAAGAACTTTGCTTCAGGATGAGAACAGAAATCGGGCTCCGGCAGTGCGGTGGCAGCAGGATGCCCCATTAGCTAAAGTAATGCTTCAGGTTAAGAACAGTTTCATGTTAAGAACAGACCTCCGGAACGAATTAAGTACTTAACCCGAGGTACCACTGTAGTTTGGTCCTTAGGCTTCCTGTCTTTGAACACCAGTTTCTGTCAAGGAATCACTTTCAGCCATGTTTGAAAAGAATACAGTGCAACTGGGCCAAAACAAACAAGAACTGGGCCAAAACAAACAAGATGAATTTTAACAGGGAGAAATGTAAAGTATTGCACGGGCAAAAAAAATGAGAGACACAAATACAAGATGGGTGACACCTGGCTTGAGAGCAGTACATGTGAAAAGGATCTAGGAGTTTTGGTTGACCACAAACTTGACATGAGCCAACAGTGTGACGCAGCAGCTAAAAAAGCCAATGCAATTCTGGGCTGCATCAATAGGAGTATAGCATCTAGATCAAGGGAAGTAATAGTGCCACTGTATTCTGCTCTGGTCAGACCTCACCTGGAGTACTGTGTCCAGTTCTGGGCACCACAGTTCAAGAAGGACACTGAGAAACTGGAACGTGGCCAGAGGAGGGCAACCAAAATGGTCAAAGGCCTGGAAACGATGCCTTATGAGGAACGGCTAAGGGAGCTGGATAGCCATGTTCAAATATATAAAAGGATGTCACATAGAGGAGGGAGAAAGGTTGTTTTCTGCTGCTCCAGAGAAGCGGACACGGAGCAATGGATCCAAACTACAAGAAAGAAGATTCCACCTAAACATTAGGAAGAACTTCCTGACAGTAAGAGCTGTTTGACAGTGGAATTTGCTGCCAAGGAGTGTGGTGGAGTCTCCTTCTTTGGAGGTATTTAAGCAGAGGCTTGACAACCATATGTCAGGAGTGCTCTGATGGTGTTTCCTGCTTGGCAGGGGGTTGGACTCGAAGGCCCTTGTGGTCTCTTCCAACTCTATGATTCTATGATTCTAACTGTGGGAAGGACTATGTCAGGGATGAGGAACCTCAGGTGTGGGGGCCGAATGTGCACCCCAAACTCTCTATCTGGCCCTTGGAATGCCCCGGCCACACCCCTCACTGGCCCCATTTCCTGCCCAAAGCATTTTGCCTTGTCCTTACAGCAATCTCATTCCTCACAGGAAGTCATAAAGAAGTTATTGCACCTGTCTTTCTGACATTCACACTATGCAATATACCTGGCCAACTATTGTGATCCACTGAAACTTTTAAGCATTACCTGCAATCTTGCTTTGCAGTGTAAAGACTGAAAACTACACTAGCACAACAAGCACACATTGAACATGACATATTTTCACAACATTGATTTATAGGTTACTTACCTAAATAACTGCTGGAAGTTTGGTTTAATAAAGTTTGCTTCAATATTTTGTCGTATGCATATTACATGGGTAATTCCGTGTTTCTGAAGTATAGGTAGCTGCAAAATGAATGTTTGAAAAAGTGAAAGCTCCTTTAAACTAGCATACAAACAAGAGTAATAATATTGCATTATGACTAGCTGATAGCTTTATTAAGACATTTTATTAAGACAATATATTTAGATATTTAAAATGTTCAATAAGACCATGATAGCTTAAAACCAAACACACACAACAAATTCATTTTTGTGGCCAGTGCAAAACAAGCCGGAAGCCTGCAAAGTTACTGTGTGGCTTTGTTTTAAAAAGGTGACTTTGTTTAAAGAAGGAACTTCCTTTCCACATTCATGTGAACCTTTCAAAATAGGCTGGACAAGCTTTTGGTCGTTTTGGGTTGGCACAAAGGTGCAGCTCATCAATAATCAGTGTAATTCTATTCAAACACCATTAACGTTGTGTTGCAAAGTGTGCATTTTGCAGTTTGTTTCTTTAAAACACCTTTCTTTGTCTTTCCTCAAGCAGAGTCCAACTAGCAAACAGTAGAAATTTAAAATGTTACAGAAAAAAATTCACACATGACAATCAAGTAGAAGGAATTTATATTGGTTTATATGTATCAATAATTGTGTATTAATGTAACTTTTTTATATGTAACTGTATTTTTGTAAAATTTGTTGTTGTTCAAGTTACTGTGGTTGCTATTGAATTTATATACCACCCTATACCTGCAGGTCTAAGGACAGTTTACAAAATAAAATCAGAATATAAAACCACAAAATACAGAATCAAAATGAAAACAACAACCCAATACCCCCCAAACAACCACCACCACCGCACCACACATTAGTGGCATAGTGGTCTACTGCAGCTTTAGGGTATTTTTTATACTGCTTAAGTTTTTTATATTCTAAGTGGCACAGAAATGGAAGAGGGTGATCAGGAAGAGTGGGGGATATTGAAACCAGTTCCTTCTCATGGCCAGATCACTTCCTGCTGAGATTAAGCTTTCAGCACTTTTTCTCCTCTGCAGAAGCGGGGGACTATTAAGATAGTCTGCCCTAAGAGGCTGATGGATCCAAAGGATTTCCAGATAGCTGATATGATTGGCGCTCCTGTCAAAGCCCTGGCTGGCCTCTGGAACACCCAAAGGGCTTGGGCCGTTAACACGATCACCCTGAGTGCCTTTTCCCTCTTCATTATGCCCATTTGGCTCCCCAAAGTACTCCAAAGCTTAGGCTAAGGAAACAAATTGGGGCACTGCTCAAACACGAGTGGAGGAAAATTCCAGTAAAATGCAATCGAACAATGGGCCTACCCAGCGGCAGTGAAGGCAGCTAAGAAAGTATGCTTTGCGGTCTCCATTGTATCCTAACTGAGACATCCAGCAGAGCTTTTCCAGGTAGCGCAGGGCCTTTTAGTCTGGCCCAAAGGAGGTGACAGAACTGACGGCAGCTTACTGTGCCTTGTTTGCAAAGCATTTTGAGGATCATAACATCATTTGCATCCACACTGGGACCGCGACTCCATGTACAGCAGATGAACCTTGAGAGGTATCAGAGCACCGTCTAGTTCTGTTATGTTAGATGAGTTTTAGTTAGTAAGGATCGATGATGTGGACAAGGTGTTTAGATTGTTCAGGGCAACCGTTTGCGCTCTAGACATGCAGAGCTGACACGCTGGGAAGAAACCTCCTTGCATGTCAGTTCTGCTGGCTCTTTGGGACCTCTTTGGGCTTTGGGGTGGGTCTCCTCTTTGAACCACTAGGACTCTCCAGTGTGCTCCCCATGATATACAATTTTGGGTATGCGTGCAGGGGCCTGGAACCACCGTCTAATTTGGGAGTCCCCTGTACTACTAGTACAAGGTCTGTTCAAGATTAGTTCCTGTACCTTTTTTTTCCTAGAAAAAAGCACCAGTGACCAGCATTAAAATATTCTAAAAAGACACACCTACCTTGCTTTTCATAGCTGAAGAATACGGGCCCAGGAACAACCCAGGTAAAATTTCCTTTAAAAAAAGGAAACAGAAAGGGAGGAATGAAAATTCAATCTACCTCAGTAATCTGGTAAAAGCTACACAAGACTAACACTGGCAATAGAGTTTAATGACACTAGCATTAACTGGATGCATATATGGGATCTGGAAAGAGCTCTGTGGTTTTACCTGAGAAATGGGTACTTTTTTCCAGTATTGCTGGCACTGGGGCTACAAGGGAATCTTGCACAACAGAAACATAGGAGGTAAGAAAATCCCCAGCCACCCACTAAGCTTGCAAAGGACAATGGCAGTGAGAAAACCACAAGCACACTTCTTGGTATTGACTAACAGAATTCAGGCACAGTATAATAAACAGTTTATGAGAAAGGCATTTATTCTTTGCTGATAAATGACTTGGTATATTCTGCCTGAGAAACAGAGCAGGGGGAGAGAGAAACATGAACAAGTTTGAGGTGTCAGAGAGGTGGAGAGAAAAATCCAAGCAGCAGGGAGCTGCCTGCCGCCAAGGTAATAATATCCCAGAATAAGATTCCAGGAACTGTCTTGCCTCACTGAAGCTGCAACTCAAGCTTCCCTCCCCCACCAGCTCCTTCTAGACTAGAATGTTTCTCTTGCCTGTAATCCTCAAAGGCTTCTCAAAGGCTTCAAAGGTTTGAATGTAACAGGACTGAGATAAATGTACCTCACTGACAGTATAGTTGCTCTATGCTAAATGCAGAAGAAAATGATGTGCGATCTTACACATAGGTTAACGTACCACCCCACTTTTTCATTGCATCGCTTCCTCCTCATCTGATACTACCTTACCATCACTCTGAACTAGATAACCTACAACCAAGATTCTCCAATACCCACTATGTGGTTTGCTTACTTGAGCCATTTGGATTGTTTTACTTAACTATTTCTCAAGGTTCCTGCAATACAAGAGGTGTACTCTCTTTTCTGGGAGGGCTTCGGGCTGCTTAACATGAAAATCCAACAAGCAAACCATAATTCACTGCATCTCAATGCTAGAAAGAGCTTTTCCTGCCAAATTTTTGCATGCCATGCAAACCACTCCTTGTAAACAAAGCCTACATCTACAAGAAATCATGAGGGCTTCCCCTGTTAGTGTTCTCTATCCAGAAAAAAGACTTAGAATTTAGGAAGTTTCCTATGCAAACTGCAAGTTTAGGAGGGAGTTGCAATAGCCTATTAACATTTTAATTTTACTTTGCCGAGGCATCTGCCAATCCAGGCAAATTCACTTGATTTCTCCCTTCACTAAATATGACCAGTACTTAGCAATCTACAGAATTGTTGTCTTAAATTTAGGAACAAATTCAGTGAGTGTTACAGCATGAGCATCAGCTTTCCCTCCTGTCCACAGACCAGGAGAGAAATAGCAACTTCCAAACAAAGAAATAGTGGCCCCTGCAGGCTCCTGGAACATGTGGAGAGGGGAAGGAGTGACAGATATGTGCAGAGAACAGCTAACTGGCCAGGAGCAAAGATAGCAGAGACAACCATTTTTGGAAGGAAGTTAGGGCTGGGAATTGCCCACAAGGCCCAAAAAGACAGCGAGGAAAGGGAAGGTCACAGATCTGGGGACCTTGAGTAGGTCTCTCTCAACTGGACATTAATGCAAGACAATGCCTAGATGAATGAGAGGAACTGGGTGTGTGTCTAGGGCAAAAAAGGAAGGTAACAAATCTCTTGGTAGCCCAAAACTGCACTTGGAATTACAACTATCCCTGTGTGTTAGTCCTGTCATTGCAAGTCTTCTCTTGGGTGTTTCCAGAGCAATCGTCCCCAGTGTACCTCTGCAGCACACCTGAGTGTCTCAGGGCATAAGGTTTTGCTAAACCCTAGCAGCAGCAGCAGCACCACCACCACCAAGCATCTAATGAACCAGTAGCTAGCTTTGATTAAAAGAAACAGCCATACCTGCATCTCTCTTCTCATTGGATATGTCCAGTCCTAGAGAGAGAGAGAGAAAAAATGCAGTGTTCACTTAACAATAATTTTCAGTACTGCCCTTAAGAGAACCAACTGTTTTTCAAGGAAAATCTGGTAGACTCAATGTTTTTAAGTCTTTGAACTGGGTGGAAAAGATACACACATATATAACATGATCTAAGTTACATCTTATTCAACATGTTAAATTGTGTATATTTCTCAATATCATAATTACAGTTTGAATAGTGAATGATGAATTATAGCTTCAATCACATAAAAACTAGCAGAAACTTCACAGACTGTCAACAAAAAGGAGTCTTGCAAATTACAACTTTTATATAGGCAAAGCAAAAGAATACACATTTATTCAGTTAGTAAGTAGTTAAATTCCAGATCCTGAATAGACATGTTTTTCAGACATCAAACCGACTTTTACTTCATCATCAAAAAGGCCTTCTGAGATTCAACAGCACATTTAAGTGTGCTTGGAATCAAAAGACTACCCAGAGTGGAAGTTTTGTAATGTCAAGGGTGCTAGCTACCACAAAAAGCATATCTAAGAGTTGTTAGAAATGACAAGAGCAGCAGCAAGAATTTTCATCAAGTGCTGATTTTTGTCTGCTGGAATCAACATTCTTAACTCTCCTCCCCAAGGACGTGCTCTGCCAGGGAGCTCTCTGCTGGTTGGCGGACCAACTCTGCATTACAAAGATGTCTGCAAACATGACATGAAGACTGGCAACATTAACTTCACAGTCCGCAGCAGAGCAGAGACACAGCAAAACCAGACACCTTCATCTGCCCCAGCTGCAACATGTCTGTCCCCTAGGGGTCTCTGCAGCCACATCAGGCGCTGCAGTCTTCCAACAGCTTGACTTCACCCCCAAATGGACACTCTTCCACTATCTAGAGACAGACAGCTGCCAACAATTCCAGCAAGGCTCTGGCATAATGTTGACAACTCCTTTTGGAGTGGTAGAGAAGCAGGAAACATGCAGAATGAACTGCTAGACTTATTTAACTCCTCTGCATTAGTTTTTACCTATTTGCATTTAGAAAGGTATACTTTCATGCCAAATAAAAGCTGGTTTGATCCTAGATATTTGGCAACCTGCTTTTTATAGAATATTTACAAATCTATAAAGTGCTGAATGAACAACAGTTAAGTGCAAATGGTCAGCTGTTGGTTTCATATTAAAATATGAACATATCTTGCTAAAAACTGATTTAGAAGCACATGCATTAAATATTACTCATACTGTTGCTACAAAATCACTATTTCTGATCTGTTCCTACCAATGAGCTTTCACAGAATTCTGGCATTTGCTATGATTGTGTATTTTAAAGGGGAATTACAGTTAAATGCAGATCATGCAAATTCCAATTACCCCTCTTCGTTTACGTATTTATTAAGTACTTAAACAGGCTATGGTGTCTTAGAGAATTTAATGTGGACAATCACAACAGGTTTGCAATCTAACAATTGGATAAGCTGCACTATTCAATTTGAACAAATACTAATTTTAATCTGTCACTCCAAAATGATATTTTTAGGTTTTAATAAAGTTCTGCTTATCTCATGCCTTTGAAATGGAGTTGGTTCCATTTTGAAAAAGCTAAACTTCATAAAACCTGCCCAGATATATGCCTCACATCTGCAAGTCAGCATCTGACCATGGTTCAGATGTGATGTGGTCAAAATGAATGACTCTGTATAGTAATGATGCATTATAAGCCCTGTAAATTGGAAGGAATGGAGGAGTTATAATTTTACCTCCTCTATTTATGAGCTCCAGGGTATATTGTTGTGTCTGGACCTTCAAATAGCAACAGTGGCTGAGAACATTTTTCTCCAGCACCTCCAGATGAGAAGACTGCTGGGCTTTTTTCCGCAGACTAAGATGTACCAACTGCTATTCATGATTTAAAACTTCAAGACTTGGTTACTGCAACATGCTCAGCATGGACCTGATCTTCCTTTATTCAGGACTGTAGCTGATGCAGAACTAAAAAGGATGGATAGCCAATAAAATCAGTAATCCTGCATCTATTTTAAAGCTTTCCACAATTTAATGCGCTGGTTTTAAAACAGGGTTTAAAAGGTTGGGCTATAGTTTAATCAGTCTTAGAAACTCAATATTAGCTAGGCACCAAATAGCTCCTTAAACCAGGGTTATAGTCACCAAAATGGAATGTCAAGTTGCCATTTTTGGGCTCGAAAATTCTATTTTTCAATACGATTTTTTGGTTCCTGAAATTTGTTCTGATTATGTAGGTAAAATATCAAGGATAGAATTCTACAGGGTGTGGCATTAGTGTGTGAAAACAGTCAAGATCCCATGATCCCCAGGCATGCATCTCCGAATAGTGGAGATGTCAGGCACCATCCTGGCGCCCAGGCAGCTTCACTTGGTCGCAAGTGGCCAATAGTCAGGCGCAAAATGCGCCTGGTGCCTGGCGAATTTGGAACACTGATTTTAATCAGTGGACTCGATGGCCCTTGTGGTCTCTTCCAACTCTATGATTCTATGATTCTAATTTCTCTTTTTCTTTTGTCCCCTCACAAGATATGTCGGCTGAGGAGAAACTCCTGCATGGAACGCCCCTCCATGAAGCAGGCTGGCCAGCAAGGGCATGAAGGACAGCATTTTCTGTGTGCCCCCCCCCCACCGTACTTTTTAAAAGTACCAGTACTTTAATACATCACAGGGGAAAACCTTACATTCCTTACAATACACAATTATTGCTAAACAGGGATGGTAAAACAAACAGCAGTTAAGATCATTCTGGATTCTGAAAGGAAATGGGAGAGTCTAAAAATAGAAATGAAGTACAGCATGATTGTTTGCGCATGGAGTGTGTGAAACAGTAGGAAGCACCAAGTGGGGCTGTACATGAGATAAAGTTTAAGACCACCACTTAGGATTTATTGTATCTTAATTTTATTGTCTGCTGTTTTATCACAGGTGGGCATTTTACTGCCCTGCAACTTGCTTTTGGTGTAATATATAAGGTGATGAAAAAAGAGAATTAATAAATCTATGAGCTGACAAGCACAAGTAGTAATGAGCAAAGGTACACACCACTGGGTAAGGTTTCTCAATAAACCTTTGTCAGGTAGAAGCAGCTAAACAGGAGAGAATGAGACGGATGCTGCAGTGACAAAACCCTGGAATTCTCTAGGGTGAAGGACTGAATAACATGGACCTTCAAAAACCTGCTGGATGAGACTATGGGCACATCTAGTCCAGGATTCTACTCTCAGAGGACGACTAGATGCCTCTGGGAGGCCTGCCAGCAGGATATGAATGCAGCATGAGCACAGCAACTGCCTCTAGTAAGGCACAGCCATCATGGAATAATAGAATTGTTGAGTTGTAAGGGATCCCAAGGGTAGTTCAACCCCCTGCAATACAGGAATGACAACCAAACATTCCTTGAGAGACGGCCATCCAACCCCTATTTAAAAACTTCAAATGATATATTTGAAGGTGGCTCTCATATCTCCTCTCAGTCTCCTCTTTTCCAGACTAAACGTCCCCATCTCCTTCACGCATTCCTTGTAAGGCTTGGTTTCCAGACCCTTGCTCATCTTGGTTGCCCTCCTCTGCACATATTCCAGCTTGTCAATATCCTCATTAAACTATGGTGCCCAGAACTGGACACAGCACTCCAGGTGGGTTCTGACCAAGGCAGAATTGGGTGGTACAATTTCTTTCCTTGATCTGGACACTACTTCTGTTGGCGCGGGCTAGAACTGCATGTGTTTTTTGCTGTTGCATTGTACTGATTCATGAAAAGTAGCCATTGATAATCATACCCTCCATGAATTTGTCTAAATCAGTTTTAAAGCAAACCATCATTGGTGGCCATCACTGCATCTTATTATAGTGACTTCTGCAACTGAATATGCACTGTGTGAAGTACTTCTTTTTACCTGTCCTGAATACTGAACATTTAGCTTTGCAGAATGATCCTTGTTTTTGGCACCGAGTATAAAAACTTTTCTCTATCCAATTTCACTATACCATGCATAATTTTTTGACCCTCTTATGCGCCTTTTCTCTAAATTAAAAAGCCTTAAATGTCACAACTTTTCCACATAGGAGAGTTGCTGCAGCCACTTGATCATCTGGGTTGCCCTTTTCCAGTCTTTCCAGTGCCACAATAGCCTTTCTGAGGTGAGGCAAACAGAATTGTACACAAACCACAGATTTGCATAAGGGCTTTATGTTATGGGCAACCTTATTTCCCAAGGATCCCTAACATGGACATCTCCTTTTACACATACCGGGTTTACCTGTTCATCTAACCATCCTCCATGACCCCAATACCTCTTTCCTGGTCACTTCAAGCCCTGACCCACAACCAGCATTATAGGGTGGAAGAAAGAGAACATCACTCTTTAAGTGGTGTTGTTGTATTCCCCCGTTTTTTGTAGTAAACGGATGCTGAGTCAAATGCGCCCATGTAGTGTGAAGAGTCACACACACACACACACACACACACCCATTCAGGGCAGAATGGAAAAAGGAGATGAGTTGTGGGACTTCCCAAAAGAAGCTGCAGGCTACAAAATGTTAACCACTCCCCCCTCCAAACACACACACACACACACCAGCACTGCCACAATGGTGTGGCAGAAAAATTACGCCAGATCTAGTAGGGTAAAGAGAGAACATATAAAACACACACAGATATGGACATAGGCACACATTCACACGGGATGAACTACTAGGGGACACGCCCCAACCGAGAAAGGTGTCTCCCCCAATTCACACCCCCCCCAAAACGGGAGGAGGGTGGGGGGCGAACCCTTGAAGACCCACAAGGGTCCAAACACCCAAGGGTGGCAGAAAAATTACGCCAGATCTAGTAGGGTAAAGAGAGAACATATAAAACACACACAGATATGGACATAGGCACACATTCACACGGGATGAACTACTAGGGGACACGCCCCAACCGAGAAAGGTGTCTCCCCCAATTCACACCCCCCCCCCAAAACGGGAGGAGGGTGGGGGGCGAACCCTTGAAGACCCACAAGGGTCCAAACACCCAAGGGTGGGACGAGGAGGCCATTATCAAGGTCGGTTCCTGAAGCCCCCCCCCTCACCCGTCCTTGCAAGCGACCCCCCCCTTCCCACGACGGGTGTGTGTGTGTGTGTGTGTGTGTGTGTGTGTGTGTTGGTGTGTAAGTAGTAGAGGACAGACAGCACAGCCCGCCTAGTGACCGTTTCCAGCCATTGAGATGCTGAGGCGTCGGAAGGGGGGGGGGGAGAGGCGGGCAGGGGGAGAGGAGGGGGGAAGAAGACCCTCGCCGCCGCCGCCCCCCCCCCCCGCCAGCTCACCTCAGAGTCCTCTTTGGGCTGCGGCAGCGCGGGGAAGACCGGCTTGGCGAGCTCCATGGCCGGGGGGGGGGGTCTCTGGTCTCCCCCTCGTGCCCGCTCCCTCCCTCCCTCCCTCCCTCCCTCAGGCGCTCTCCTTCCCCTCAGGCGGTCAGTGGGGCAGGAGCAGGACGTCGTCGTCGTCGTCGTGGGCGGCGGGCCTCGGCGCTCGGGAGGCGGCCAGGGCGGCGGCGGCGGCGGGGAAGCGAGAAGGCGGAGAAGGCGAGGTAGGAGAGAGCAGCGGCGGCGGCGGCGGCGGCGGCTCGCGCCCAGCCGCCATGCCGCTGGCTGGGCTTGGTCGGCGGCCCCTCCTCCTCCTCCTCCTCCTCCTCCTCCTCAGTCGGTCGGTGTCTGAGGGAAGGCCGGCCGCTCCGCTGCTTCTCCCCTCCCCTCCTTCTTGCCCCCGCCCCCTCGCAGCAGCCCCGCGCGCTCCGCCCGTGCGCGCGGCCGCCGCCGCCGCCCCCTCCTCTTCCTCCTCAGGCACCAACTGTCGCCGGCTGAGGCGAGCCGGCCGGGAAAAGGGAGGGGGCGTGGCCCCAGAGACTCGAGCGGGGAGGAGGGGGCGTGGCCCTAGGAAGAGGTGTACATAAAAGGAATGGGCGTGGCAAAGAGAGAGAGAGAGAGAGAGAGAGAGAGCGCGCGCCCTCGGAGCGGGACGTAGAAGGAGTGGGCGGGGCAGAGAGAGCCGCGCAGGGAGGGAGAGGGGGCGTGGCCCTAGGAACGGGCCGGAGATGGGATGGGCGTGGCAGGAATCCCGAGGGAGGAGGAGGAGGAGGAGGCGTGGCCGGGCAACAGGCAGAGCGCCCCGCTAGTCCTCCGGTTATGCGCATGCGCGAAAGTGTGCCCGGCGCGTCTTGGTGGGAGGAAGAGAGCTTCGAAAGCGTCTGTGCTGTTGCCTCAGGCAGTATGGCGTGGCTCTGGGAGCCGTGGGTTCGAATCCCTGCTTCGGCCGTGAAACTGCCTCTGGCTAACCTTGGGCGCCATAGTCACTGCAGCCCCTTCTCCTCACCTGCATCGCAGGGGGGGGGGCGTTGTGGGGCTGAAACGGGGAGCAGCAGCAGGAGTTTAATAGAAATGTAATAAATGCACCAGCTGCTTCCTCCTTGAATTTGCCTCAGGCTTTAAAAAAAACAACAAACCATTTTGATCAACATCAGTATTAATACTGAACCAGGCAAAGGGCCTTCTCGGTGATGGCCCCTGCCCTCTGGAACGCCCTCCCATCAGATGTCAAGGAAATAAACAACTATCTGACCTTTAGAAGACATCTGAAGGCAGCCATGTTTAGGGAAGCTTTTAATATTTGATGAATTATTGTACTTTAATATTTTGTTGGAAGCCACTCAGAGTGGCTGGGGAAGACCAGCCAGATGGGTGGGGTATAAATAATAAATGTAATAATAATGATGATGATGATGATGATGTTGCAGATTTATAAACTGCCTCACAGCCCAAAAAGAGGTGGGGCGCTTTCCCCAGGGAGGCTTGTTTTGACATCTTCATTGCGTGCTCTTGTCCATGGGGTCACGAAGAGTTAGACACGACTAAACGACTAAATAGCAACAGGCAGCATAGGAAAATGTTTCTCTTCCTCCAGGTGTGGGCTGATTAACACACTTTGTTGTTGTTGTTTAGTCGTTTAGTCGTGTCCGACTCTTCGTGACCCCATGGACCAGAGAACGCCAGGCACTCCTGTCCTCCACTGCCCCCCGCAGCTTGGTCAGACTCATGCTGGTAACCTCGAAAACACTATCCAACCATCTCGTCCTCTGTCGCCCCCTTCTCCTTGTGCCCTCCATCTTTCCCAACATCAGGGTCTTCTCCAGGGAGTCTTCTCTTCTCCTGAGGTGGCCAAAGTACTGGAGCCTCAGCTTCAGGATCTGTCCTTCCAGTGAGCACTCAGGGCTGATTTCCTTCCGAATGGAGAGGTTTGATCTTCTTGCAGTCCATGGGACTCTCAAGAGTCTCCTCCAGCACCATAATTCAAAAGCATCAATTCTTCGGCGATCAGCCTTCTTGATGGTCCAGCTCTCACTTCCATACATCACTACTGGGAAAACCATAGCTTTAACTAGACGGACCTTTGTTGGCAAGGTGATGTCTCTACTTCTCAAGATGCTGTCTAGGCCCGTCATTGCCCTTCTCCCAAGAAGCAGGCGTCTTTTAATTTCGTGGCTGCTGTCACCATCTGCAGTGATCATGGAGCCCAAGAAAGTAAAATCTCTCACTGCCTCCATTTCTTCCCCTTCTATTTGCCAGGAGGTGATGGGACCAGTAGCCATGATCTTCGTTTTTTTGATGTTGAGCTTCAGACCATATTTTGCACTCTCCTCTTTCACCCTCAATAAAAGGTTCTTTAATTCCTCCTCACTTTCTGCCATCAAGGTTGTGTCATCTGCATATCTGAGTTTGTTGATATTTCTATATCCTTTTAAATGTGTTCGTGGGAGGGAGGCTATTAGTTTGTTTCGATCTGTGTTTTGTTAAGTATTTTGTGTTCTTGTTTTTGTATTTTTATGCTGTGAACTGCCCTGTGATCTTCAGATGGAGGGCAGTACACAAATTTAATAAATACAGTAATATTAATGTGCAGCAAGATAAAATGCAAACACTTACGGGCTGTGTAAACTTAAAGCAATCTTATCTACACTTGTACGGTAATGTTCCATAACAAAACAATTGGTCACAAGGAAAGTCATCTTGAAGAAAATGTCTCCAGTAACTGCCTAAATGTCAGCATGCCAGGTGCTTGTCTAATTTCAGATGGCAACGGATTTTGGACGGATGCAATTGCAATACGGCTGCACTTGTGGCCATTGCAAGGGCACATCACATCACTTTGTGGCAGTAAATAGTACTCTAGAAGCAAGCATTCATGAGGAATGTTAGAAGGATGCTGGAATGAAGCTATGTGGTTTTAGCAGTAATGTTATAAAGGATTAAGTAAAAATGGATTGTTAACAGGTCAGAATGTAAAGTTACAATATGTTAAGATAAATTAGCAAGATAAAAACAAGGAAAGGATTTGCTGAAACAACTAATGAACTAGAATACAAAAAAGGGAGGTGTGAGGAGGTCAAGGAAACAAGCAAATGATAGATGAGATATGGAAAGATGGATTTGTTTTTAATTGTTTTTATTTATTTTTTGTATTTTGTATTTTCTGTTTTTCTTTTTCTTTCTTTTTTATTCTTGTAACTTTTTGAAACACCAATAAATATTATATATAAAAAAAGAAGAAGCAAGCATTCATGGAGGGCCTGTCCAGAAAATGATCTACTTTGCCCATTGGTTGCTCTCAAACCATGATGTTTTACTTACTTATTTTTATTTTACTTGTTAACAGAGGAATCCGAGGGCTCCCTTGGGCAAAATACAAAGACATCAACCAGGACAATTTGGAGCAAAACATCAGCCTGTAGGCTTGGCCTCTATTGGAAACTGTCACAACCAGGACTCCCACCAACAACATGTTGAAGCAAAATGGAAGCCCAGAACAAAAGAAGACCCCAATTTTTATTTTATTTTATTTTTATTTTTATTTTATTTTAGTTACTAATCCCCCAAACTACACCCCTAAGACTACATCACAACTACATCACAAAAAGGAGGGGTTGAGGGAGGAGTTGTGGTGGTAACCTGAGTATCTTGTCACCTGGCTGGTTCCTCCTTTCCCCCTCCCCATGAGTACTTTCCAGGTGACAAAGGGGAGTTTGCAGTTTCTTGCCCCCAGAGGGAAGAGCTGATCATTGTCCTTTGTTCCAGTCTGTGCTGAATCCACTCCCATATGCAAGTTCTTTGTGACCTTGTGACCTTGATGGTTGTTTAGTTGTTGTTGTTGTTTAGTTGTGACTTTGATGGTCTTCTTGATGGTTGGCATAGCAACTGGGCAGGGCTCCTGTGTATGTGCTGGTATGCTCAAGGGATTATGGCTGGCCTGTATCAAACCTTCCCCATTTTGTAGTCCTTCCTTCATGGAGTAAAATAAAAGTGGAACGGTGCAGATCCAATGTATGGTTGATTTTCTATGAATTTATAACAGAAGCATAGCATAAGTGTGTGTGTCAAGTTTGTACAAACTGAATGATTGGGGGGGGGGGGGTTCCTGCGACATACTTCTGCCCTGATAATTATATATTGGGGTGTGCTATACAAATCTGGTAAGGGGACGGGGGGGCATGCAGATCTGAAGCCAAAACAGCACAGCTGTGTCCCAGATTCAACCCCCAGGATTTCCAGGTAGGACCTACACGTGGGATAAGTAAGTACATTTAAATGTGGAAATTCTACATTTCACGTTGGGTTGGCCTACAGCTTAGCATGGTGGAGCACAGCGCATTATTCTCAGGAAAGGTTTGTGTCTGATCCTCCACACCTCCACTTACAGCAAACTCGCCTAGTAAGGAAAGGGCTGATTCTGACTTGCATAATTGGCTTCCTGGGAAAGTTGCTTCCCCTCAGAGCAGATAGTCCTGAGTATGACAAACCAATGATCTTCTCACTAATTGTAAGGAAGTGTCATATGTTCATAAATGTAAGTGAACATGGGTTATGGCCCACAATGAATCTATTGCAACCGGCAATCCAGGCCTCAAGTGAGGCAGATTTGGCATTATGCATTGCAGTGGCTTGGACTACTTGTGCAATTATGTTACAGTGGTGCCCCGCAAGACGAACGCCTCGCAAGACGGAAAACCCGCTAGACGAAAGGGTTTTCCATTTTGGAGGCGCTTCGCAAAACGAATTTCCCTATGGGCTTGCTTGCTTGCTTGTTCCCCCCCCCCTTTTTTCTAAGCCCTAAGCCGCTTATCAGCTGATCCGCTGATAAGCCGCTTATCAGCTGATCCGCTAAAAGCCGCTAATCCACTAAGCTGTCAATGGGCTTGCTTCGCAAGACGAAAAAACCGCTATACGAAGAGCCTCACGGAACGGATTAATTTCGTCTTGCGAGGCACCACTGTATTTTCATTAACACAGTGTTTGTCTGATAATGTGTGGTTTGTTGTTGTTTAGTCGTGTCCGACTCTTCGTGACCCCCTGGACCAGAGCACGCCAGGCACTCCTGTCTTCCACTGCCTCCCACAGTTTGGTCAAACTCATGCTGGTAGCTTCGAGAACACTTTCCCACCATCTTGTCCCCTGTCGTCCCCTTCTCCTTGTGCCCTCCATCTTTCCCAACATCAGGGTCTTCTCCAGGGAGTCTTCTCTTCTCATGAGGTGGCCAAAGTACTGGAGCCTCAGCTTCACAATCTGTCCTTCCAGTGAGCACTCAGGGCTGATTTCCTTCAGAATGGAGAGGTTGGATCTTCTTGCAGTCCATGGGACTCTCAAGAGTCTCCTCCAGCACCAGAATTCAAAAGCATCAATTCTTTGGCGATCAGCCTTCTTTATGGTCCAGCTCTCACTTCCATACATCACTACTGGGAAAACCAGAGCTTGAACTATACGGACCTTTGTTGGCAAGGTGATGTCTCTGCTTTTTAAGATGCCGCTGCAAGTCTTGGGTTTTAGTTACTTCTTATTGACACACTAAAAATATGCTTGGAACCTGCTTTGCTCCATACGCAACTGAGAACTGTTTTCATTTCTGCTAAGGAAAACTTCAGTGTAACCCAAATCCTTGTACAGGCGGCCAGCAAATGTCAGGTCAGTCAAAGTTTGCCCTGTGCCAGATTTGCTTCTCTTTGGGGCAAGGCCGAGACGCATTCCAGGGCTGTAGGATTAGCTAGTTATGGGGACCTGCCAATGTTGTAATGTTATATTGTAAACCGCCCTGTGATCCTTGGATGAAGGGCGGTGTTGAAATTTAATATAAATAAATAAACATTGAGCGTACCCTGTAATACTCCCTAGGGCATGCTCAATGTTTTTTTTTTAAATGTTTTTTTTTTAAATAAATTTTTATTAAGATTTTAAAGATTACAGAAAAAAAGAGAAAATAATAACAATCAAAGAAAAAACGAAAAAACAATACATATAAAAAAAATCATCAAAAACCAGAAAACAGAAAAAGAGAAACAAAAAACAAATCAAACATCACTTGCTTACATTCACTTATTTCCTTGACCTCCTCACACCTCCCATTTTTGTATTCTAATTCAATTTGTTATTTCAGCAAATCCTTCCAACCTTATTTTTATCTTAATAATTTATCTTAATATACTATAATTTTACATTCTCTCTTTCACCAACTCATTTTTACTTAATCCTTTATGTCATTTCCACTAAAAGCACATAATTTTCTTTTCTCAACATCTTTCTAGCAATCCTTAATTTTGCAATATTTTTGAAGATAAACTTTAAATTTTTTCCAATCTTCTTCCACCGACTCTTCTCCTTGGTCCCGGATTCTGCCAGTCATCTCAGCCAGTTCCATGTACTCCAGGGCATGCTCAATGTTTTGGCACAAGAATGTAAAAGTTCAGCAAGCATGAATTGCACGAACGCTGCAACTGAGCATACTCAGAGTGCTTTTCCTTCACTGTAGGTAAGTGCATAGGACTGGTTAGACAAAAAATAAATAAATGGGGAAGCTATCAGAACATCTGGGCTAGCTACAGTTATGGCTTCTCTGCTTTTATTATTTCATTTTATACCACCATTTCCTCAAGGTGGTGTGCATGCTTCTCCACCCGCTCTCATTTAACCCTCTGCAACAACAACCTTGTGAGGTAGGTTAGACTGAGAGTCTCCCAGGTCCTAGTCTGACAACACTTCAACCACCACCACCAAGGGTTTGATAAAGAGCTGGGGGAGCAGCTCAGGAGCCTTAACTGTGAACCAGCCAATCCAGTGTCACTGTCGCCTCGCATCATTCCTGCACTCGCTAACTGATTTTAATGTCATATTTTTGTTTTCCCGCAACCCGCCTAGTCAAGGAACAAATGGGCAGTCGAGCAAGCCACTCTCAGCCCCATGCCTCCTTTAAAAGGTTGTTGTAAACTTTACAAAAATAACTTAAGGACCACCTTGCTGGATCAGGGCAAAGGTCTCCAGCAGAGGAGACAGGGCATAGGTATTATGACTGGTAGCCATTGAATAGCCTTACCCTGCCTGAATTTGCCTAACATCTGTTTTTTATGATGTTTTTATCGTTGACGTTCTGCAATGTTTTTAATGTTGTACACCGCCCTGGAATCTTTTGATAAAGGGTGGTATATAAATTGAATAAATATTATTAACTATAATAATCTTGTAAAGCCACCCTTCTTCTTCTTTGGCGATCCCTTGTAGCCGAATAAGATTGTCTTCCATAAACACGGTTTTAACAGAGTCCATAGGTGACTGTGGAGGCCAATTCTGGATCCACACGTCCTTCCACAGTGGGGACACTGGCGGGAGTTGATCACTCTGTGGATTTGCCAAGCGTGCCTTCCTCTTAGCACATTTCTCCCTTGCGTCCTGAGTTCAAGTGTCTTCAAAGCCCACGACACCTTTGGTAAAGGCTGTTCTCCAACTGGAGCGCCTGCAGACCAGTGTTTCCCAGTTGTCGGTGTTTATACTACATTTTTAAAGATTTGCCTTGAGAGTGTCTTTAAACCTCTTTTGTTGACCACCAGCATTATGCTTTCCATTTTTAAGTTCGGAATAGAGTAGTTGCTTTGGAAGACAATCATCAGGCATCCACACAACATGACCAGTCCAAGGAAGCTGATGTTGAAGAATCATTGCTTCAACACTGGTGATCTTTGCTTCTTCCAGTACAGTCATACCTCATGTTACATCCGCTTCATGTTACGTTCTTTCAGGTTACGTCCCACAGTGACCTGGAAGTACCGGAAAGGGTTACTTCTGGGTTTCGCTACTTGCGCATGTGCAGAAGCGCAGAATGACATCATGCACATGCGCAGAAGTGGCAAATTGCAACCCGCATGAGCGCAGATGCGTCGCTGTGGTTTGCACTCTTTTCATGTTGCGAACGGGTCTCCGGAACGGATCCTGTTCGCAACCAGAGGTACCACTGTACACTATTAGTTCGCCTGTCTTCCCAAGTGATGTGTAAGCCACCCAGAGACCTGTGGCCATAGGGTAGTATACAGTGGAACCTCAGTTCCTGAACACCTTGGGAGCCAAAGGTTCTGGCTCCCGAACGAAAACCGGAAGTAATTGTTCCGGTTTTGGAACGTTCTATGGAAGCCAAACGCCCAGCACGGCTTCTGATTGGCTCCAGGAGCCTTGGTGGCCGAACTGTTTCAGGAATCGAACAGACTCCTGGAATGGATTAAGTTCAGGACCCAAGGTTCCACTGTATAAATATAATAATCCATGCTGGTCACTGCTACTTCTTGTGGGAGCGAATTTCTTTAACTATGTATGAACACAAGTTCTTCCTTTTGTCTCCTGGCTCTTTCCACATTTGGCCCCATCAAATCCTAGTATGGTACCAAAGGGAGACCCACAACCCCTAACTATTCACTTTCCCCCATATGTATCCGTTGCCCTAGTTACAACGGCTTCTGCTCGTTCCAGATATCAAACCCAGTCCCCGATTTCAGCATCCAATCCCAAGTATGCTCCATATATTACACTCACCCGTTTCCATCATCCATGCGTTTCCGCGCACAATTCAGGGCAGTAAATATAGGTCACTTCATGGCCCACAGGCTGGATCCCAGCCAAGCAGTTCTGTCAAGCAGAGTTTGCCTGCCTTAACAAACACACAACCCTTCGTTTTTGGTGTGTTTTAACAACTTGCTTCACCTCAGTTGCTCAACATCAAAAAAACGAAGATCATGGCCACTGGGCCCATCACCTCCTGGCAAATAGAAGGGAAGAAATGGAGGCAATGAGAGATTTTACTTTCTTTGGCTCCATGATCACTGCAGATGGTGACAGCAGCCACGAAATTAAAAGACGCCTGCTTCTTGGGAGAAAAGCAATGACGAATCTAGACAGCATCACCTTGCAGAGCAGAGACATCACCTTGCTGATAAAGGTCCGTCTAGTTAAAGCTATGGTTTTCCCAGTAGTGATGTATGGAAGTGAGAGCTGGACCGTAAAGAAGGCTGATTGCCGAAGAATTGATGCATTTGAATTATGGTGCTGGAGGAGACTCTTGAGAGTCCCATGGACTGCAAGAAGATCAAACCGATCCATTCTGAAGGAAATCAGCCCTGAGTGCTCGCTGGAAGGACAGATTCTGAAGCTGAGGCTCCAAGACTTTGGCCACCTCATGAGAAGAGAAGACTCCCTGGAAAAGACCCTGATGTTGGGAAAGATGGAGGGCACAAGGAGAAGGGGACGACAGAGGACGAGATGGTCGGACAGTGTTCTCGAAGCTACAAACATGAAGTTGAGGAAAACTGTGGGAAGCAGTGGACAGAAATGTTTGGCATGCTCTGGTCCATGGGGTCACGAAGAGTCGGACACGACTAAACAACAAGAAGAAACACTAGTATAAAGAAAATGAAGGCCTTTTTCAGATTTTGAACACGATGCTGATAAGCTGTATCATGAGGTGCCAAAAACCACTCTGCTCTAGAGTAAACTGTGGAAAAAACAGACAAAGGAGGCTGGATTTAAACAAGTTTTATTTAATTCTTCAATGGGAAGGGGTGGGGGAGTTAAATGATATAAAATAAGAAATGCACTGCCTTACAATCTGCCGAACCAAACCAGCTGTATGTTTCCGTAAGGTTCTCGTACGAGGACACATGTTGCTCTGAGCTTAAGAACGGGACTGTAACAAAGGCCATGTTGGATTCAGGGTGCCGCCATGCGCTTCCCACCAGCAGGAGCACCACTAATACAGACAGCTGGCGAGCTTGCTGGCACAATGCAGACACTTGTAATAAAAACACAATCAAGGGATACTTTTGCTTCTCATTTCACCTATCACAAGCCCCATATTTTCCCATGCAGTCTCAGCCAGCCATTAACCACGTGGTCATGCTTAGATGGGCTTGTAGTCCAACTTAGACTCCAGCTTCTTGGAGTCGGCAACTTTCCTAACAGCCTTCATGAAATCCTCCTGCACCACGAAGTCGTGATCGGCACGAATGGCAAACATCCCTGCAAAGACACAAGAGTTTGGGAATCAAGCTGTCAGACAGAAGGAAAGGGGCTCAATCTGGTTCTTGCAGGCACCTGTGTGTGCTTCAGTTTTAATTGCAACGTTATGATCGCAATCCAGACCCTACAAGCATGTTAAGGCTCCCCTTCATGAGCTATAGCCATGCATATGCTCCTCCTTCCATAACTGTGACACATCATGAATTATTTGAGCTTTATAAGAAGTCTCCAGGACGCGGGTGTCGCTGTGGGTTAAACCACAGAGCCTAGGACTTGCCGATCAGAAGGTTGGCGGTTTGAATCCCTGCGACAGGGTGAGCTCCCGTTTCTCTGTCCCTGCTCCTGTCAATCTAGCAGTTCGAAAGCATGTCAAAGTGCAAGTAGATAAATAGGTACCGCTCCGGTGGGAAAGTAAACGGCGTTTCCGTGCGCTGCTCTGGTTCGCCAGAAGCGGCTTAGTCATGCTGGCTACATGACCCGGAAGCTGTACGCCGGCTCCCTCGGCCAGTAAAGCGAGATGAGCGCCGCAACCCCAGAGTCGGTCACAACTGGACCTAATGGTCAGGGGTTCCCTTTACCTTTACTAATAAGTCTCCAAGGAATCAGGAAAATGGAAAGTGATGTCACAAAGATCTCGTTTCCTTACCTGCTTCAGTGCATACGTTTCTCAGATCAGCACCATTAAAACCATCGGAAAGCTTCACAATTGCTTCGTAATCTATAAAAGAAGAATTCCTGGGTTAATGGGAATTGTGGACTAAGAGCAAAAACCTGTCGCAAAAATCAGAACTCTTCGCTTCTGACTGACGCAGCAGTCCTGATGTGTGAACAAGCCAGCCAGGGTGGCTTTGCCCTGCCTCCACATTCAGAGGCAGCAAAGCTTCTGAATTCCAGTTGCCAGAAAACACAGCAGGATCCTGCTCGCGGGTTTCCCATAGGCACCTGGATGGCCCCTGTGAGAACAGGAGGCTGGACTAGATGGGCCACCCAGAAGGCTCATCTTACTCCCACCCGTTCATCATTTTATTTGCAAGCCGTCTTTCCATAGTTAAAACCTTGCTCAAAGGTGGCTCACAAAATGAACAATAGTAACATAATTCAAAATGCAACAGAAGTAGTCATAAACTATAAATAAAACATTAAAAGGTACACAATCAAATTGAACTATCTCCACATCAATCAAAATAAAGACACACAAAATCAATACAGTAGAACCTCGGTTCCCAAACGGCTTAGCTGATGAACCAATCGGCTCTCGAACTCCGCAAACCTAAGTAAGTGTTCCGGTTTGCGAACGTTGGTTTTGGCTGCCGGCACTGCTTCCAGGGCCAATCAGCCAATCAGAAGCCGCGCCTTGGTTTCCGAATGTTTTGGAAGTCAAACGGACTTCCAGAATAGATTTGAGTTTGAGAACAAAGGTACCACTGTATAAAAAACAGCAATAACATTCCCCTCAACCCCCCTCCCCCCCAAAAAACCAAGCAATACGACACAGCAAGAGTGTGTTCAGCAGCCGGAGTTCACAAGTGAGATCAGGAGCAGGTCAGACAACCTGATACAACATACTATTCATGATGCCACCATAACAAAATGTTTCTTTGGCTGTGCCAGCTTCACTATTCCATCAGCACTAAAAATAAGTGTGGGTTGGTATGGTGGAATGCACGACTGGGAAACAGATACGGCTGGTGGGCCAGGTTGTTATCTTCTCCATCCTCTGAGGGCCAAGTTCGTCACACCCTTGTGGCTGGCCAGCTGTCAACCGCCTGATGTCCACAATGGGAGAGCTGGGGGAAGTCCCAGAACAGATCTGGGCAGTACTGGGGGGGGGGTGCAGTTCCAACATTCTTCTGTGAACAGGACATCCCTAATAATTTTGTGGCAACATAAAGAGGAACAAGTTTATGATGGCACAAATTTTCATGGACTGTAGTTATTAAGGTGTGCTTCTCAGGGATGGCTCCGACCTGGTGGAATGCTCTGTCCCAGGAGACCAGGGCCCTGCAGGATTTAACTTCCTTCCACAGAGCCTGTAAGACAGAACTATTCCGCCTGGATTTCAATTTGAACTTAGCCTGATCTTTCATTCCCCTGCCTTCCCTCCTCCTCTTTTTATGAAGATTGCCCGCTCTGGGATCCCACAGCTAATTCTCCCCTGGTCTCCTCGCTGGCCCAATAAAGGACTAACATAGCCAGCTAGCCCTGGTGATCATCTAATGCTTATTGGATGGATTTCCCCCCAAATTGATTTTTGAATTCTGAAATTATTGTTATTCACGTTTTATACTGTATTTTATGCTGTTTTTTGTTGCATCAATTAAGTGTTTTAAATTTGTTGTTAGCCGCCCTGAGCCCGGTTTTCTGAACTGGGAAGGGCGGGGTATAAATAAAAATAAATAAATAAATAAATAAATAAATAAATTTATTATTATTATTATTATTATTATTATTATTATGCGGGGTATAAATAAAAAATTATTTATTATTATTATTATTATTATTATTATTATTATTATTATTATTATTAGATTTTGCTGCAGAAGACCAAGCTGCCTATTTCCCTGGAAATTTACAATCTGTTACAGGAAACAGACTTGAATATGCAAAGCCCAGCCCCCTCCCTGATGCATCTGTGAAGCCCTGGGGACTTACCTATTTCCCCATGTTTCGTTATAGGTCCGGCGTGGATCTTCAGTATGTCTAACCTGGCCTGTTCATTTGGCAAGTCAATATCTAGAAGGGGGGAGAAGCTATGTTAATTTTGAAAGGTATGCAAGCGAAGGGGAGGCACAGACCAATGCCGGCCCTACAGAAACTCAATACTCACGGATTTTCCTGTCCAGTCTTCCAGGACGCAACAGTGCTGGATCCAGAGTATCTGGTCTGTTTGTAGCCATTATCATTTTAACTCTGTGCAGAGTATCAAATCCGTCCATCTGGTTCAGCAACTGGAACGTTTGGCGAGAAAACAAAAGCCTTGGTTAATCGGCAAAGAACTTGCCCCACTGAACGGGCTGAGAAGAACAGTGTGGGGCAGCATCTATGCAGCAGGTCCCAGGTTCAGTCTTGTCTTGGCATCTCCAGCTTCAGGCTGGGAATAATCCCTGCCTGGAATCCTTCAGAGCTGCTGCCAGTCTGAACTACTGAGCTGAACAGACAAATAGTATGGTAGTCCTGGTCTGCCCCATGGAGGACCTTAAGGTCCACAAATGACAACATTTTGGAGGTCCGAAGTCTCAAGGTGGTTAGACAGGTCTCAACTAGGGCCAGGGGCTTTTCAGTACTGGCCCCGACGTGGTGGAACACTCTGTCACAAGAGAGTAGGGCCCTGTGGGACTTGACATCTTTCCGCAGGGCCTGCAAGACAGAGCTGTTCCTCCTGGCCTTAGGTTTGGACTCAGTCTGACCCTTATGTTTCCCTCCCCTTATGGTCTTGATCGATGGGCTACTTTTAAAATGAGGCTGCATTTTAACCTGTATTTTAAATTGTTTTTTTCTTTTTCTTTTTTTCTGCCCTGAGCCCAGCTTTGGCCGAGGAGGGCGGGGTATAAATAAATAAAATAAAATTATATGGCCGGGCGTCCCCAGCCACTCTGGCCTGCTCCCAGCAGAATATTAAAAACACGATAAAACATCAAACATAAAAAACTTCCCTAAACAAGGCTGCCTTCAGTTGTCTTCTAACTAGAATTAATTATTATAAACCCATGGAAACCAGCAATGGAGACATGACCTTAGGATCCAGGAGAACAGTGGCTCTATCGTTTACTCAGAAAGAACACGTGTGAAGGTTCTAGTCTTGGACATGGTTCTAGTCCAAGGTTCTGGTCTAGACATGGAGATGGGACTGCAATTCAGACACCGAATGGTTGCTTTATGCCAGGAGCTGTTCACTACGTGCAGCTTTTGGTGTTGTCTACTTCCAAGGAAAAGACCTCCTCGCATAAAATGATTTCAGGAGGCACCAGTGGTGAACAGCTGCAAACAATTTCAACATCACCGTTCAGCTATTTCGTCTTAGCAACTGATCCTGAAGTCTCACATTTTTTGCTGCCTGCCTAGGATTACAAAGATGTTTGTGTACACGTGAAAGACGACCGGCTCCAGTTCAGAGAAGCGTTACCTCCATTAGAGTTCTCTGAATTTCTCTGTCAGCTGAAGTGCCCTCCGAGAAACGACGGCCACCTAAGGAGAAAATCAGCGGGAAAGAAGTCAGACCCTTTCCCTGGTCACCACGCAGGGTGGCTCATTAAACCCTGAAAGGAGTGAGGGGAGTTAAAAAGTCAAGTTGCAAGCTGAGGTGCAAGGTTTCTGTATAGAATCTAGGCAAAAGAAAAGAACAGAAAGGGGGTCTGAAAGGTTCCCTTCAAGAGATCACTCAAAAGCAACTTCTGGGTAACAGAAGGTCTTGGGGAGGCGTTACCTTTTTCAGGTACTTACCTGAGTAAATTAGTTTTACTTTCAGGTGGTTACCCTCAGCCCGTCCAACTGACATACTGTATTAAGCTCCAAGGAAACAGCTCCAGGGGGACGTGGGGGGCGCTGTGGGTTAAACCACCGAACCTAGGACCTGCCGATCAGGTCGGCGGTTCGAATCCCTGTGACAGGGTGAGCTCCCATTGCTCAGTCCCTGCTCCTACCAACCTAGCAGTTTGAAAGCACGTCAAAGCGCAAGTAGATAAATAGGTACCGCTCCGGCGGGAAGGTAAACGGCGTTTCCGTGCGCTGCTCTGGTTTGCCAGAAGTGGCTTAGTCCTGCTGGCCACATGACCCGGAAGCTGTACACCGGCTCCCTCGGCCAATAAAGCGAGATGAGCGCTGCAACCCCAGAGTCGGCCACGACTGGACCTAATGGTCAGGGGTCCCTTTACCTTTACATAGCTCCAGCCTTTGAAAGTGGATGTCATAATACAGTACAGCTGCTAGTTGTCAGGTGCCAGAAGGCTCTGCAAAGTGTATGTGGTTTTTTTTTTTGGGGGGGGTTCTTTTCAGCCCACGTTTCCATCACGGGTAAACTTTTGGGGCCACATTCCAGTGGTGTGGCCAGAGCCAAAAGTGGGTTTGTCTTTGTGCAATAGCCTACATCCAAACCATGCAGAATCGAGGCAAGGGGCAGTGCAAGGACAAGCAAAAAGCCCTCGAGGAAGAGGGCAAATCAGAAAATGCGAGGTGTGGCATCTAACGTGTGGGATGGTCTGGGGAGACTCCTGAGGACCAGAGAGAGGACTGGCCCCTGGGGTTAAGGTCCTCCATATCTGCTCTCGTGTGCTTGGTGTATAGCAAGGGTGCCCAAACTTTTTTTTTTTTGCAAAGAGGACCAGATTTGATGAAGCGAACATGCATGAGGGCCAACCAAAGTTGATGAACTTTTTTGTTAAGGACATGAACTGCCAATGGGGGCCAGATTAAATTGATCGGCAGGCCAAATTCGGCCCCCGAAACGGACTTTGGACATGCCTGGTGTAAAGGTTTTTGGCACAGTCACCCATCCTTTATCTCCCTAGTCTTGACTCTTGTTCACCTGTCGGAAAGCTGTATCAGCTACATTACGCGTAGGCAGTACAGGTAAGGAGAGCAGTTCTTGGGGGGGGGGGGGGAGTTTGATGGGCTTTTTGTTGAGCTGCTTAGCCTTACCGATAGCGTCAATTTCATCCATGAAAATGATGCAAGGCTGATGATCCCTGGCGTAGTTGAACATCTCTCGGATCAACCGGGCGCTTTCACCAATGTATTTGTCCACAATGGAACTAGACACCACCTGCGGAAAGTTGTTACAGGTAGCATGAGCGGCGGCGGCTGCAGATCAAACAGGTCTGCTTTAAGATTCTGGAAAGGCATCTTAAAGAAATTGTTTTACCTTTAAGAAATTGCAGTCAAGCTGGCTGGCGACAGCTCTGGCCAAGAGAGTTTTCCCCGTACCTGTGTGGATGATACACATTGCATCAAGAAGTAGTGAAAACAAGTGGCAAAAGGTATATGTTTAAACAAATGTACAAAGCGATATCGTGTTACAGGTGCAGTGTAGGCCTTTGACCAGATACCCATGCTCAAAATTTCCATTCATGCCCCTTAATCAAGTCTGCCCGTTAAGCCTTATCAGTCCTGCATTATAGGGTTTAAGACTTTCTATCTTGTTCAGCTGGCCTTCTGGGATCGATGCTTATTGGTTGGACTGTGACTACCTTTAATTATGTTTTTCTGCCTCTGCTATTCCTGTGAGAATGGGTGTGTTGTTTTGGTTTTAAAACTTGTATTCTTAGATTGGCTTTTATGGCTGGCTAGGAAGTGGAAGAAAATGTGGCCTATACAGTCATACCTCGGGTTACAGCCGCTTCAGGTTCCGTTTTTTTGGGTTATAGATTATGGAACTGGTTACTTTCAGGTTTTGGCAGTTGTGCATGCACAGAAGTGCTAAATCGCACTTTGCGCATGCGCAGAAGCATCAAATCGCAATCCGCGCATGCACAAACGGCATGCGCAAGGGGTTGGACTAGGTCAGTTTTCCCCAAACTAGGGTCTCCAGCTGTTTTCAAACTACAATTCCCATCATCCCTGCTGAGTGCTCTTGCTAGCTAGGGATGATGGGAGTTGTAGTCCAAAAACAGCTGGAGACCCAGGTTTGGGAAACACTGGACTAGATGATCCTCGTGGTCCCAACTCTAAGATTCTATGAAGATTGTTTTGAAGAGAAAAGGGGGAAAACTCATGTTTGCTATTATGAGCTCATTGGACAATAGAGGCACAACTGCTATGAGTTCTTTTGTCTTTTTTACAATCAAGCTACATATAAATTCTATGAAACAATGTGATTAAAAATGTATAGAATAATGGGATTCAAACAGCATTTCAAAAGGGATTAAGAGAGACGAAATTACTGCATTATTTGTACAGGGCTGGAATATCTCCGACAATGCTGGTGTTTCAAATGTAACACCTCCATTTCAGTACTCTATCTGGTGGCTCCTAAAAATGTGACCCCCCCCCCCCACTTCACACCCACCCACCCCACTGCTACTTGAAGGAATATTGTCACAGAGCAGTTGATGTGGAATGAAATCTCCCAAGAGTCATACTGTTTGTTCAGCAGTCAACAGGCAAGCAGACCAAGGACACCAACCTGGTGGGCCATACAGCAAGCAGCCTTTGGGAGGTATAATCCCCACACGTTGGAACAATTCTGGATTTGTCAGTGGTAACTCTATAACCTGCAAAGAGAAGTAACAAATCATGCCTTAGATTCAAAACAGAAGGTATACAAAGGCCTGGTTCACATGTTAACGCTGAACCATGGTTTTATCAAGTTATAGTTTATTAACCATGGTTTGTTTGATCACTGAAACATAGCTTCACCATGGGTTGTTTGCCCATCTACAAATCAAAATCTGAAACCATGTTGTTGTGGTTTTGCTGGTTTACAAACCTTGGCTTGTTTTCACTATGTCTGAACCTGCCACCCTTCCCTAACCATGATTTGTCTGGCCATCTCAAAGGCAGGTAAGGACAACCGTGGGACAATTTTGTGTCAACTCAGAGTTTTGTTAAAGAAACCATGGTTGAAATTTAGTGGTATTCAACTATGTTTGTTCAGTATATTCCCACTGAAATGAATGGGCCTAGCTTAGTTTTGTCCATTGATTACAAAGGGTCTACTCTAAAACTAGGTGAACACAACTCCAAAGCAAGTCAATTGTCTGTGCTACTTTTCGTTGTATGCAAGACTTTTGTGCAATGGTGTGTAAGCCAATTCAAATATCCTACATAAAACCTGAGCTGCTCAATGTTCTGTGTCGATAAATTGATGGTGGAAGGGAATCCACAGCTGGCCAGCAGAAACTGATGCTAAACT
Organism: Podarcis cretensis; assembly: GCF_951804945.1. Lineage (NCBI taxonomy): Eukaryota > Metazoa > Chordata > Lepidosauria > Squamata > Lacertidae > Podarcis > Podarcis cretensis. The sequence continues at coordinate 4,695,306 of NC_137170.1, forward strand.
ACCAAGGCCAGCAATGATTTGTTCAATGCTGCCCAACTTAGATATCGCACCAATCTAGGATTAGAGGATATCAGGAAAGGGAAGAGGAATTGGCTTGACAGCAGGGAAGAAGTGTGCATGCTTGTTCTGAAACCCAACGCTATGTTTTTTATTATTATTATTATTTTATAATAATTTTTATTAAGAATTTTGTTGATACAGTAGAGAAAAGACAGAATAAACAGAAAATAAACATAAAAAAAGAACAAGCATAGAATTTAACATCCTGCAATACCCATCTTTTCTTCATCCTTTGGACTTCCTCACATCTCACGCTCCTGTGTTCCAAATTTATAATGCTTTAGCCAGCAGCTTATCACCTTGTTTCAATTCTTATTAAACACATTTCCAGTATTTTGTCCCTAACTTTGAATATTTTTATCTAGGTCTTAAATATCTAATTTTAATCACAATGTTTATTCAAAATTTATTTTTCTCATAAAGTTCACTCATTCTCATAATACTATCAACTAACTTAATGGGCCCTGTTAATTTCAAATCTCTCATCCTTCTTAACACTCATATAGTTTACAGTATTTTTGAAGATAGTCCTTAAATTTCTTCCAGTCCTCTTCCACAGCTTCCTCTCCCAGGTCCCGGATTCTGCCGGTCATTTCTGCAAGTTCCATGTAGTCCATCAGTTGCATCTGCCATTCTTCCAGCGTGGGCAAATCTTGAGTTTTCCAATATTTGGCGACGAGTATCCTTGCTGCTGTTGTTGCATACATAATGTTTGATCGTTCTTTAACACCCTCTGGCCCACAATGCCCAGAAGGAAGGCCTCTGGTTTCTTGGGAAAGGTATACTTAAATACCTTTTTCAGCTCATTATATATCATTTCCCATGACCAAATTGTACCAAAGACTTAAATGTCTTCCCTGCCAGCAAAGTAAACATATCCATTATTCAGACCAATAATGAATCAGGCAATTACCTCTCTTAGTTCCCTGATTTGTTCGGACAATCCTCCAATCTCGGAATAAGACACATCTCCAGGATCTTCATGAGACATGTTGTAAACGAGAGGATCAACTTCTCTTGGCAAATATCTAAATTGGAGAAGCCATACAACTGATGTCACCCGCTGATTTTTAAAGCCCCTCTAAAGCAACTTCCCACCCACAGTTTGCAAGCCACGTATAAAAACGAAGATACCCGAGTAAGCTGACTGCCTTGGGGGTAGGGGAGGCTTGCTCTACATGTTGGGGATATTTAAGAAATAGGCTGGGTAGCATTCAGTCAGGGGCGATGCAGTTACCTTCTGTCATGGGAAATCCCGCTAAAAGCAGGAGGGACTGGATAACCCATCTAACTCCATGAGCATGAGTAGGCAAACGAAGGCCCAGGGGCCGGATCCAGCCCCATCGCCTTCTCAATCCAGCCCACAGACGGTCTGGGAATCAGCATGTTTTTACATGAGTAGAATGTGTCCTTTTATTTCAAATGCATCTCTGGGTTATTTGTGGGGCATAGGAATTCGTTCATTTTTTTCTCTCCAAAATATAGTCAGGCCCAACATATGGTCTGAGGGACGGTGGACCGGCCCACGGCTAAAAAAAATTGCTGGGCCCTGCTCTATGAGCCTAGAAAATGAGTAAGTTTTTATTTAACATTGGTTAACATATATATCAGCTGATTCAGTAATGTAATGGTTCTAGGGGTTGCTCATGCGTAAGTTGGCGCCACACCTGGCTGGGTTACCTGGGTGAACCCTTTCTGTCCAGACAGCCATCCATCCGTGGCTGTCTCAATCGCTGGCAGAATCCGTCAGTGGGCGTTTCTTGAACTTCTTCCAGCAAAGAAGTTCTTTGACGCCCAGTCGCCTCCTGCTCTCCCTGCGCGGAAGCCTTCTGCGCAGGGAGGGTGTGGGCAGCGGAGGACCCATGCTCTCCCCGCTGGTCTCCGGTGAGGAGTCCAGGAGCCTTCTCTCCGCTTCCCCCATCTGCCCCCCTTCTCCACTGGTGCTACGCTGATTTCCTTCCCCAGCGGATGGGCTGCCTCTCTCCCTACTGGGACCCTCTCCAGCATCCCTCTGGAGCCTTCCCTCCGCCTCTGGCTCCGATGGCAGTTCCCTGACAAGTAACTACTCTTTTTAATGGGGGGGATGTCTCTTCATGTCATCTTTGCAAATATTAAAAAAACCACCACCAAATTTTACAGCTATTTTTAATACCTTCTGTGATGCTAATGAAGATTAGCATTTAGTTTGAACTTATGGTATTTCCCCCTATGTCTGGTATTACTAGTTGTAATGTGCATCCAATAATCATGAGCCTTCTGGCATCTCTACACAACCACACACAGATAAGGCCTGCATTAGGAATGCTGTGCTTCCAAAATTTAAATAGTATTATTGAAAACGTTTTTTGAGCTGAGTGCCAAAAAAAAATTGTAATTTATACTGTGCCTCCTGAACCAAAAAGCTTAATGTTACCCTGTTCACCAAATATGCTTTATAACCCACTTTTATTCCCGGATTGGCACACCAAGTGCAACGACGTACTGAGTTTTTGTAGAAAACTGGTTCTGCTTTCCGTTCTGATGGTCACCGTACCAAATCAAGATGCCAAAGGAAGCAGGTGCAAGCAAATGCTTCAATACTCTTGGGAATTTAATCAAGTAAGAAAATACTCCATCTTAGCCCTTGGTTTGGAATGCCCAGTTCTGTTTCTGCACTGATAGCAAGTGGGACTTTGAAACACAGAATTTTTTATTATTAAAAAAATACCCTTTAAAGAAAGGGTTTTTATAGCCCCTAAATCAACCTTTCTCAACCTGTGGGTCCTCAAATGTTGAACTACAACTCCCATCACCCCTAGCTAGCAAGGCCAGAGCTCAGGGATGATGGGAGTTGTAGTCCAACAACATCTGGGGACCCACAGGTTGAGAACTGCTGCAAATGCTTCTGTGGCCAATACTCTGCAGTAGCTCCACTACAGGCTTCCTCCATCCCACTCTCCCCTCCCACCCACTTGATGAGAAGACCTTACCTCATAATAGTTAGGGTGGTCATATCCAGTGCAACTCTTGTCCCAGGCTTCAGTTTACTTTTATCGAGCTGAATGCAAAAGGAAAGGAGCCAATTGTTAAGATTTGGAAAGCTAAGTGTAGAAGAAGTCGTTTCTTATGGTGCTGTCAGAAACTGACAGCTCCGACCACACTGGTACAGTAGTGCCCCGCAAGACGAATGCCTCGCAAGACGGAAAACCCGCTAGACGAAAGGGTTTTCCGTTTTGGAGGCGCTTCGCAAAACAAATTTCCCTATGGGCTTGCTTCGCAAGACGAAAATGTCTTGCGAGTTCCTGCAGGTTCCCCCCCCCTTTTCCTAAGCCGCTAAGCCGCTTATCAGCTGATCCGCTGATAAGCCGCTTAACAGCTGATTGCTAAAAGCTGCTAAACTGCTAATAGCGCTAATCCGCTAAGCTGTCAATGGGCTTGCTTCGCAAGACGAAAAAACCGCTATACGAAGAGCCTCACGGAACGGATTAATTTTGTCTTGCGAGGCAGCACTGTAATTGGGCACTGTCAGATCCAGAGCTGAATCCAAACCAAATGAGGTGACTCGTCAGCTTTCTGATATGAACTGGCCCCATTTTACAGATTTTTCTCTCCGAAGTTATTTGAAATCTAAGCCAATTAAAGTATCAAAGGGTGCTGTTCAGGACAGAGATAGTAACCCATCACAACAATATCTCTCCCAGCCCATACTCTCACAAGCAATTTACGGCACTCACCAAAGGGAAGAACGAACTGAGTGTCAAAAAGACATATTTGCCCACGCATGTGCTACAGCCCTAACATCTGTGCACATCTGAGTTATGATCTGAGAGACCAAGACCCATATTCTCAAACGCAGGATGCTCACCTGACGACGGCAGCCGACAACATATCTTGGTCCATTTGTTGCTTTGACAATGACTGGAAGCAGCAAAAGAAAGAACATGGCAGCATTTTAATTTTTCTGCAATTGTGGCTGCAAAAGGACATGTTGCTAAAACATTTTCACAGCGCTGTATGTGCCAGCGTTGATGCTATTCATACTTGGCTTTTCATTTTGCCTTGTTAAATTATTTTGTCAGCGTCCTTTTTTGCCTGCTGCCTTGGGAAGGCAGCATGTCTTGAAATGTGGCATAAATGTAACTTACTAAATTAACAAAACGAACATTAAATACACCAGTAAATTAATAAAACAATCATTAAATATACTAATAAATATCCCTCTCAATGAACTCACATTTCTCTTCTGTTAACTGTTTAAGAACCTCACCAACGATCTGTTTTAAAAAAAGAAAAAATATTAGACCTACTGACCAATATCAAGAACCCTGCCTATCTGAGTCCCACAAAGGGACATGAAGTTCATTCACCACAGCACCCTCAGACGTTTTGAGTCTAGACCCGCATATGGAAATCTAATAAACTGTTTAGTGCCCTAGAAAAATACCCATTTAACCCAAGAAAAACTGGAGATGCTAAGGCACCCCACCCAAATGGCTCAATTACTGACACATTCCTATCCATACATAAACACTCACCTGTCCAACACTCTGCAAAGCCTTGAGGTCATTTTCAGATTTTTCATACTGCTTGGTGAGCTCCTTCAGCTGTTCCCTTACTACAGACAATAAAACATTGAAAAAGCTTGTTATGCATGTTCTAAATCAGTGTTCTATTTTCCCCCTCGGACAAAAAGATCACAAAGGAGCTGAAAAATGTTATTTTCAGATGTGGACAAGGCAGATTAGAAAGTGAACTTCTTTATACATTGATTTCTCCGCCCCTCGATCAAATAAACGTGGCATAATGACCCTCACAGATGCTTTGCTAACCAATGTGTGCTGTGATCCTGTGCACACTTATATGAAAGCAGGTTCTACTGGAAAAGAAAGCAAGGCAGGACTAGGGCACCTGTGGCTCTCCACCCTGTGGCACCCAGCTGGGCCAATGGCCAGGGATGCTGGAAGTTTGGGTCCGTCAACATGTGGAGGACCACAGGTTCTCGCCCTACCCCTGCCTTTCAAAAGGAACTGACTGGAATAGATGGAGCTTTAGCAGCAAATGTCTTCCCTCAGCTTTCCTTTGGACCCCATCAGTGAGGCCGAGAGGGGGGTCTTGTTACCTGGGCTGCTCAGGACCTCCAGACACACTGCCCAGGTTAATGTCCCAAGGAGGTCACTTTGTTGCTGCAAATGCAGTAAAAACATTGCAGGACGCAACAGTTACTAGTTACCGGTCTCTGCAGCCACAACAGGTGCTGTGATTCTCCAGTGGTTTGACTTCACCTCCAGAGGCACACTCCATTGTCTCTTGAGACAGACAGATGCCAGTAGCAAGTGTCCCTCCCCATCACCTTTTCAAGCTAAGTGAGAGCACATAAGGGGCCTCTCAAGACCACCTGCATTTTTGCTGAAGGGGGGAGCTGGAAAACAGGGATCTCTCAGAGCACCTACTCCACCAGGCAGGTCTACTACCCAAGGTGAAGGCATTCCAAGAGGAGCACAGGAAAGTAGGAACTGGCCCTCTATCCTGAGCCAGACTGCTGCTCCATCTCGCTCAATATTGTCAACAGAGAGTAGCAGTAGCTCTTGGGAGCTTCAGAGTCCTACCTGGGGATGCTAGGCATCTAACTCAGGTGGTTGTGAACTCTCCTCCTTTGGAGGTTTTTAAGCAGAAGTTGGATGGCCATCTGCCATGTATGATCTAGTTGAGATTCCTGCATTGCAAGGGGTTGGACTAGATGACCCTCAGGGTCCCTTCCAACTCTACATTCTTGGAGTCTATGAGCTCCTTGGAGGGAAATGGCAGGGTAGGAATCACAGAACTGGAAGCAGTCCCCTCCCCCTCTCTCACACAGACAAAACCCACTGCAGTCAACTACAGTGGTGCCTCGCAAGACGAAATTAATCCGTTCCGTGGGGCTCTTCGTATAGCGGTTTTTTCGTCTTGCGAAGCAAGCCCATTGACAGCTTAGCGGATTAGCGCTATTAGCGGTTTAGCGGCTTTTAGCGATCAGCTGTTAAGCGGCTTATCAGCGGATCAGCTGATAAGCGGCTTAGCGGCTTGGGAAAAGGGGGGAAAAGGGAAAAAAACCCCGCAGGAACTCGCAAGACATTTTCGTCTTGCGAAGCAAGCCCATAGGGAAATTCGTTTTGCGAAGCGCCTCCAAAACGGAAAACCCTTTCGTCTAGCGGGTTTTCCGTCTTGCGAGGCGTTCGTCTTGCGGGGCACCACTGTATAGGCAACCAACCATGCCCTGCCCCCCATCTCTCTCACTGCTAACAAAACCCAATACAGTCATACCTTGGCTTAGACGCTTTAGGTTGCGTTTTTTTGGGTTATGGACCTGCCAAAACCCAGAAGTACCGGAACGGGTTACTTCCGGGTTTTGGTGGTCGTGCATGCACAAAAGCGTTGAATTGCAACCCACACGTGTGCAGACGCGCCGCTACAGGTTGCCAACGTGCATCCCGCGCAGATCACGTTCGCAACCCGAGCATCCACTGTAAATGGAAATACAACCTGCCCATGTGACGCTGACACAAAAACCGTACACATACACTATATGGAAGAATGAAAGCTTACTACCTCTCCCCTCAATGTCTCCTTCCCCACCTCTTTTCTCCCCCAATGTAAATGCTGTCTATAAGATCGTATGTCTCACACTGAATATGAATGATTTGTAGAAAGAACTCTTATCAGCTGGAAGCAGACGCTGTAGGTACAGTGGTGTCCCGCAAGACGAATGCCTCGCAAGACGAAAAACCCGCTGGACGAAAGACCCGCTAGACGAAAGGGTTTTCCGTTTTTCGAGGCGCTTCGCAAGACGAATTTCCCTATGGGCTTGCTTCGCAAGACGAAAACGTCTTGCGAGTTTTTTCCCTTCCCCCCTCTTTTTCTAAGCCGCTAAGCCACTAAGTGCGCTAATCCGCTAAGCCGTCAATGGGCTTGCTTCGCAAGACGAAAAAACCACTAGACGAAGAGACTCGCGGAACGGATTATTTTCGTCTTGCAAGGCACCACTGTACCTTTGTGACACAAGAAAACCTTTAATAAAAACCAAAACAAAGAAGAATCGGAAGGGACCCTGGGGGTCATCCAGCCCAACCCTTCAGGACTCTCAACTAACTAGTCTTATTTTTATTGCCAACAGCAACTTGAAGTAGTTCTCCAAAGCTTCATAGTCCTACCCAGAGATGCCGAGCTTGTAGCCTCTGGAAGTTTTTATGCCTGGGTTGGACGGCCATCTGCTGCCATGTGTGATGCTAGTTGAAATTGTGAGGGGGTTGGGCTGGATGACCCTAGAGCAGTTTACCCAACCTTGGGCCTCCAGCTGTTTTTGGACTACAATTCCCATCATCCTTGACCACTGGTCTTGCTAGCGAGGGATGGTGGGAGTTGTAGTCCAAAAACAGTTGGAGGCCCAAGGTTGAGGAACACTGCCCTAGAGGGTCCCTTCCAACTCTATCAACCTAGGGCAGTGGTGGCGAACCTATGGCATGTGTGCCAGAGGGGCCACTCAGAGCCCTCTCTGTGGGCACACGTGCCATCGCCCCAGCACAGAGTTCGTAGGGGCAGAATGTGCGCTGAGTAGAGCCATGCGTGCGCAAGTAGCCAGTTTGCCATCCATGGGCTGCAGAAACGTAAATGTTCAATTCCGCTCTGTTAAAGCGCCTCAGTGCAGAACTGTCAGTAAGCCGGGCGGCATTTTGCTCAATCCCGCATGAGCGAGCTTTAGAAGTGCAGCCCGGCGAGCTAGCAATCGAATAACAGGATTGTGGGAAGTTGGAAGGGAACCCGAGGGTCATCTAAGTCCAACCCCCCTGCGATGCAGGGATCTCAACAACAGCATCCACGGCAGATGGCCATTCAGCTTCTGTTTCAAAATCTCCCAAAGAAGCGTTTCTTGAAGGGAAATCATCAAAACGGCCATGTTATCTGGGAGCAATTCCCTTTTCGTGATTTCCCAAACAAGAGTAATGCAAACTTTCACCTTTCCATAAAGAGTTGTTTGTATCATTAAAAGCTTTGTTATTGTGTTTTTCTTTTAATGTATGAGTTGTTGTTTTCCCGTAAACTAAAACTGCATTAAAAAAATCCTTCCAGTAGCACCTTAAAGGTAAAGGTAAAGGTACCCCTGCCCGTACGGGCCAGTCTTGACAGACTCTGGGGTTGTGCGCCCATCTCACTTAAGAGGCCAGGGGCCAGCGCTGTCCGGAGACACTTCCGGGTCACGTGGCCAGCGTGACATCGCTGCTCTGGCCAGAGCCAGAGCCAGAGCCGCACACGGAAACGCCGTTTACCTTCCCGCTGGTAAGCGGTCCCTATTTATCTACTTGCACCCGGAGGTGCTTTCGAACTGCTAGGTTGGCAGGCGCTGGGACCGAGCAGCGGGAGCGCACCCCGCCGCAGGGATTCGAACCGCCGACCTTTCGATCGGCAAGCCCTAGGCACTGAGGCTTTAACCCACAGCGCCACCTGCGTCCCTTAAGTAGCACCTTAGAGACCAACTAAGTTTGTTATTGGTATGAGTTTTCGTGTGCATGCACACTTCCTCAGATACACTGAAACAGAAGTCACCAGACCTGAGATACACTGAAACAGAATGGCTGATTTTTGTTTGTTTGTTTGTTTCGACTACAGCAGACCAACACGGCTGCCTACCTGTAACTAAAACCGCAGTACGGTATTCAGGTTAAATGGCAGTGTTGGCACTTTGCAATAAATAAGTGAGTTTTGGGTTGCAGTTTGGGCACTCGGTCTCTAAAAGGTTCGCCGTCATTGTCCTAGGTACAGCAGTGCGCTCTACGTGGGGCTACCTTTGAAGGTGACTACAACTAATGAAACTACAACTAATCCAGAATGCAGCAGCTAGACTGGCCTCGCCCCAGTACAGTGGTACCTCAGGTTACATACGCTTCAGGTTACAGACTCCGCTAACCCAGAAATCGTGCTCCGGCGGTGCGGCGGCAGCAGGAGGCCCCATTAGCTAAAGTGGTGCTTCAGGTTAAGAACAGTTTCAGGTTAAGAACGGACCTCCGGAACGAATTAAGTACTTAACCCGAGGTACCACTGTATACCTGAAGGAGCGTCTCCACCCCCATTGTTCTGCCCGGACACTGAGGTCTGATGTCAAAGAGAAAAATAACTACCAGACTTTTAGAAGACACCTGAAGGCAGCCGTGGGATGGACTACTGTATTTTAATCTTTTGTTGGAAGCCGCCCACCCTGCCAGACGGGCGGAGCATAAATAACAAATTATTGTTGTTGTTGTTATTACAGTGGTACCTCGGGTTAAGTACTTAATTCGTTCCGGAGGTCCGTTCTTAACCTGAAACTGTTCTTAACCTGAAGCACCACTTTAGCTAATGGGGCCTCCTGCTGCTGCTGCCGCACAATTTCTGTTCTCATCCTGAAGCAAAGTTCTTAACCCGAGGTACTACTTCTGGGTTAGAGGAGTCTGCAACCTGAAGCGTCTGTAACCTGAGGTACCACTGTATTTGAAGATGGCTACCATCTCTCCTCTCAGTCTTCTCTTCTCCAGGCTAAACATACCCAGCTCCTTCAACTGTTCCTCATCAGGCTTGGCTTCTAGACCCTTGATCATTTTGGTCTCCCTCCTCTACACACATTCCAGCTTGTCAACATCCTTCTGAAATTGTGGCGCCCAGAATTGGATACAGGACTCCAGGTGTGGTCTGACCAAGGCAGAAGAGAGTGGGACTGTTACGTCCCTTGATCTGGACACTAGAATTCTCTTGATGCAACAGTGGGATTTGTAACAGATGATAAAACCAATAAAATAGAATACAGTGGTACCTCGGGTTAAGTACTTAATTTGTTCCGGAGGTCTGTTCTTAACCTGAAACTGTTCTTAACCTGAAGCACCACTTTAGCTAATGGGGCCTCCTGCTGCCACCGCACCGCCGGAGCATGATTTCTGTTCTCATCCTGAAGCAAAATTCTTAACCCGAGGTACTATTTCTGGGTTAGCGGAGTCTGTAACCTGAAGCGTATGTAACCTGATTTCTGTTCTCATCCTGAAGCAAAGTTCTTAACCCGAGGTCCTATTTCTGGGCTAGCGGAGTCTGTAACCTGAAGCGTATGTAACCTGATTTCTGTTCTCATCCTGAAGCAAAGTTCTTAACCCGAGGTCCTATTTCTGGGCTAGCGGAGTCTGTAACCTGAAGCGTATGTAACCTGATTTCTGTTCTCACCCTGAAGCAAAGTTCTTAACCCGAGGTCCTATTTCTGGGCTAGCGGGGTCTGTAATCTGAAGCGTATGTAACCTGATTTCTGTTCTCACCCTGAAGCCAAGTTCTTAACCCGAGGTCCTATTTCTGGGCTAGCGGAGTCTGTAACCTGAAGCGTATGTAACCTGATTTCTGTTCTCACCCTGAAGCAAAGTTCTTAACCCGAGGTCCTATTTCTGGGCTAGCGGGGTCTGTAATCTGAAGCGTATGTAACCTGATTTCTGTTCTCATCCTGAAGCCAAGTTCTTAACCCGAGGTCCTATTTCTGGGCTAGCAGAGTCTGTAACCTGAAGCTTATGTAACCTGATTTCTGTTCTCACCCTGAAGCCAAGTTCTTAACCCGAGGTCCTATTTCTGGGCTAGCGGAGTCTGTAACCTGAGGCGTATGTAACCTGATTTCTGTTCTCACCCTGAAGCAAAGTTCTTAACCCGAGGTCCTATTTCTGGGCTAGCGGAGTCTGTAACCTGAAGCGTATGTAACCTGATTTCTGTTCTCACCCTGAAGCAAAGTTCTTAACCCGAGGTCCTATTTCTGGGCTAGCGGAGTCTGTAACCTGAAGCGTATGTAACCTGATTTCTGTTCTCACCCTGAAGCCAAGTTCTTAACCCGAGGTCCTATTTCTGGGCTAGCGGAGTCTGTAACCTGAAGTGTATGTAACCTGATTTCTGTTCTCACCCTGAAGCAAAGTTCTTAACCCGAGGTCCTATTTCTGGGCTAGCGGAGTCTGTAACCTGAAGCGTATGTAACCTGATTTCTGTTCTCACCCTGAAGCCAAGTTCTTAACCCGAGGTCCTATTCCTGGGCTAGCGGAGTCTGTAACCTGAAGCGTATGTAACCTGATTTCTGTTCTCACCCTGAAGCAAAGTTCTTAACCCGAGGTCCTATTTCTGGGCTAGCGGAGTCTGTAGCCTGAAGCGTATGTAACCTGATTTCTGTTCTCACCCTGAAGCCAAGTTCTTAACCGGAGGTCCTATTTCTGGGCTAGCGGAGTCTGTAACCTGAAGCGTATGTAACCTGATTTCTGTTCTCACCCTGAAGCAAAGTTCTTAACCCGAGGTCCTATTTCTGGGCTAGCGGAGTCTGTAACCTGAAGCGTATGTAACCTGATTTCTGTTCTCACCCTGAAGCAAAGTTCTTAACCCGAGGTACTCTTTCTGGGCTAGCGGAGTCTGTAACCTGAAGCGTATGTAACCTGATTTCTGTTCTCACCCTGAAGCCAAGTTCTTAACCCGAGGTCCTATTTCTGGGCTAGCGGAGTCTGTAACCTGAAGCGTATGTAACCTGATTTCTGTTCTCACCCTGAAGCCAAGTTCTTAACCCGAGGTCCTATTTCTGGGCTAGCGGAGTCTGTAGCCTGAAGCGTATGTAACCTGATTTCTGTTCTCACCCTGAAGCCAAGTTCTTAACCGGAGGTCCTATTTCTGGGCTAGCGGAGTCTGTAACCTGAAGCGTATGTAACCTGATTTCTGTTCTCACCCTGAAGCAAAGTTCTTAACCCGAGGTCCTATTTCTGGGCTAGCGGAGTCTGTAACCTGAAGCGTATGTAACCTGATTTCTGTTCTCATCCTGAAGCAAAGTTCTTAACCCGAGGTCCTATTTCTGGGCTAGCGGAGTCTGTAACCTGAAGCGTATGTAACCTGATTTCTGTTCTCACCCTGAAGCAAAGTTCTTAACCCGAGGTCCTATTTCTGGGCTAGCGGGGTCTGTAATCTGAAGCGTATGTAACCTGATTTCTGTTCTCACCCTGAAGCCAAGTTCTTAACCCGAGGTCCTATTTCTGGGCTAGCGGAGTCTGTAACCTGAAGCGTATGTAACCTGATTTCTGTTCTCACCCTGAAGCAAAGTTCTTAACCCGAGGTCCTATTTCTGGGCTAGCGGGGTCTGTAATCTGAAGCGTATGTAACCTGATTTCTGTTCTCATCCTGAAGCCAAGTTCTTAACCCGAGGTCCTATTTCTGGGCTAGCAGAGTCTGTAACCTGAAGCTTATGTAACCTGATTTCTGTTCTCACCCTGAAGCCAAGTTCTTAACCCGAGGTCCTATTTCTGGGCTAGCGGAGTCTGTAACCTGAGGCGTATGTAACCTGATTTCTGTTCTCACCCTGAAGCAAAGTTCTTAACCCGAGGTCCTATTTCTGGGCTAGCGGAGTCTGTAACCTGAAGCGTATGTAACCTGATTTCTGTTCTCACCCTGAAGCAAAGTTCTTAACCCGAGGTCCTATTTCTGGGCTAGCGGAGTCTGTAACCTGAAGCGTATGTAACCTGATTTCTGTTCTCACCCTGAAGCCAAGTTCTTAACCCGAGGTCCTATTTCTGGGCTAGCGGAGTCTGTAACCTGAAGTGTATGTAACCTGATTTCTGTTCTCACCCTGAAGCAAAGTTCTTAACCCGAGGTCCTATTTCTGGGCTAGCGGAGTCTGTAACCTGAAGCGTATGTAACCTGATTTCTGTTCTCACCCTGAAGCCAAGTTCTTAACCCGAGGTCCTATTCCTGGGCTAGCGGAGTCTGTAACCTGAAGCGTATGTAACCTGATTTCTGTTCTCACCCTGAAGCAAAGTTCTTAACCCGAGGTCCTATTTCTGGGCTAGCGGAGTCTGTAGCCTGAAGCGTATGTAACCTGATTTCTGTTCTCACCCTGAAGCCAAGTTCTTAACCGGAGGTCCTATTTCTGGGCTAGCGGAGTCTGTAGCCTGAAGCGTATGTAACCTGATTTCTGTTCTCATCCTGAAGCCAAGTTCTTAACCGGAGGTCCTATTTCTGGGCTAGCGGAGTCTGTAACCTGAAGCGTATGTAACCTGATTTCTGTTCTCACCCTGAAGCAAAGTTCTTAACCCGAGGTCCTATTTCTGGGCTAGCGGAGTCTGTAACCTGAAGCGTATGTAACCTGATTTCTGTTCTCACCCTGAAGCCAAGTTCTTAGCCCGAGGTCCTATTTCTGGGCTAGCGGAGTCTGTAACCTGAAGCGTATGTAACCTGATTTCTGTTCTCACCCTGAAGCCAAGTTCTTAGCCCGAGGTCCTATTTCTGGGCTAGCGGAGTCTGTAACCCGAGGTACCACTGTACTAGATATACAGCACCTGGAGGGGCGAGCCAAGGGACCCCCAGGGGCCATCCATCCCAACCCCCGCGGCCTCCCTAGCAGCTCTTCCTGTGCTCGGGCGGGAAGACAGGCCAAGGCAGAGAAGGGGAATGCGGTGCGGCCTAGCGAAGCCCTCCCTGCCAGGCCCTCTCCGCGGCCACTCACGCTCCTTGAGGCGCCCGTCGATCTCCTTGTGCTCCAGGAGCTTCTTGCGATAGTCCTGCAGCGCCTTGTCTCGGGGCTCCGCCATGATGATGATGATGCCGATGCGGCTCTCGGCTGCTGGGAGGCGGGCACGGCGCACGCGCAAGCGCCGCGAGGGACGCCGGGAGAGGAAATACACCGAAGAAAGGGGGAAGGAAGGAAGGAAGGAAGGAGGGGCTTCCTCTCTCTATGGCTCATCCGCCGGCCCTAGACTTCCCGCAGCTCTTCGGCCGGAGGCCTTTGAAGAGCTCCCCCTGCCGGCTCGGAGGCGACCTTGCGGGTTAACCCCAGAAAGAAAGAGGACGTTTAATTTGGAATAAATGTATGATCTAATGCAAACCCTTTAAGCTTTGTGTATAGATATTTACATTAGTATAACTTTTAAAAGTCACTTGTAATAAGGTGAAGAAGGTTTAAAATTGGATTACTAAGAATATAAACAAGCACTAAACAATGGCTGCATTTTAAATTGCATTTTAAATTGTATTTTAACCTGTATTTTAAATTGGTGTTTTTTTCCCTTTTATGTTTTTACTGTAATTTTACTGCTGTTAGCCGACCTGAGCACAGCTCTGGCTGGGGAGGGCGGGGTATAAATAAAATTTATTATTATTATTACTAATATTATTATTATTATTATTATTATTAATGGAACCAAGAGGGGGAGTGGAGGGAAGTCAAGCAAAATTATGACTTAAAAATTTGTTCACGGTGTTTTCTTTTCTTTTTCCAATGTAGTGTTGTTGTTATTTTTATTTTTTCTTCTATCGTTATGTTATTTTTGGAAATTAATAAATTGTTATTCTCCTGCCCTGAAAAGGAGGTGACCTTACGGGTGGGAGAATTGTCTATTTCAAAGGGTCTCCCCGGGGCCATCTAGTCTGACCCGCTTGCAGTGTGGGAATTGCAGCTAAAGACTGGCTAGCTTCAGGTCAAGGCATTTGCCTGAGGTTGCTGGGAGGGTAGAATGGTAGAATCACCAGAATAGTAGAGTTGGAAGGACCCCCAGAGGGTCTGATTCCGCAGGCTCTTCTTCTTCTTAGGTTCCCACTGGGGTTTCAAAAGCAGCTCCTCCTAGCCAAAAGGGCGTTGAAATAGCTGTTGAAAGCATCCCTCCTTGTATCCCATAAGCAATTGTCTGAGAAATATCATTTTTAGCCATGTTGCAATGTGTTCTAGAGAAGTCGGTCGCATGTACTCAGAAGGCAGGCACAAGAAATGAGACCTCCAGTGCCGGATTTACGTACAAGCTAAACAAGCTGTAGCTTAGGGCTCCACTCTTTGGGGCCCCCCAAAAAATTAAAGGGGGAAAAACCTGGATGTACATTTCCAAAATATAGGATAAAAAATAAAATAAAACCTACATACAGCAACCATGTTTTGTGTTGTGTAGGCTCCCATGATGTAAGTCATGGGCCCCGCCTGCTAGCTTGCTCCCTCAAATATCACTGGTTTGCTCCTATCTATATATAGGGTATAGGGACGCAGGTGGCGCTGTGGGTTAAAGCCTCAGCGCCTAGGACTTGCCGATCGAAAGGTCGGCGGTTCGAATCCCTGCGGCGGGGTGCGCTCCCGCTGCTCGGTCCCAGCGCCTGCCAACCTAGCAGTTCGAAAGCACCTCCGGGTGCAAGTAGATAAATAGGGACCGCTTACCAGCGGGAAGGTAAACGGCGTTTCCGTGTGCGGCTCTGGCTCGCCAGAGCAGCGATGTCACGCTGGCCACGTGACCCGGAAGTGTCTCCGGACAGCGCTGGCCCCTGGCCTCTTAAGTGAGATGGGCGCACAACCCCAGAGTCTGTCAAGACTGGCCCGTACGGGCAGGGGTACCTTTACCTTTACCTTTTATATATAGGGTGCCTACATTCTGCATGGACTGTTATGTTCAAATGGCTTTGGATACCTATTAGGTCCATAAATTACCATATAGCATATGTTCAACACAAAAAACAGTGACAATTTGTTGTTGACAAAGGACAGCTGGACATATAAAGGGCCCCATTACCTTTAGTAGTTTAGGGCTCATCACAAACCTAAATCTGGCCCTGCTTCAGGCATCGTGTCTTCATCGCAGTTATGCTGTTAGGCCCTGCCATAAGCCATGCAACGCACTTCTCTGTGAGCTTACTCTGATGTAAGTCTGGCTGCATTCACTAGGACTTTTTTTTTTTAATTGTATGTATTACGTTGTGTGCTAGACGCTTCTAATCCCCTGGAATCAGCAAGTGCTGTATATGTGTGTCAATAAACCATATATCTGCTGTGCGTCATTTCTAAAAGGAAACACAGACCCTGAGCAAAGCTAATGGAATGCCTGGAATCCCACACTGCTTAGATATTGGAGTGGAGTGTGTTGCAACCTTATGCATACTGCGATGTTTGTAATCTAGTGGTGCAGCAATGAAACTGCTAGCACATTTGCAATACCTAAGCAGGGTCCAAGGTCCGTATAGTCAAAGCTATGGTTTTCCCAGTAGTGATGTATGGAAGTGAGAGCTGGACCATCAAGAAGGCTGATCGCCGAAGAATGGATGCTTATGAATTATGGTGCTGGAGGAAACTCTTGAGAGTCCCATGGATTGCAAGAAGATCAAACCTCTCCATTCTGAAGGAAATCAGCCCTGAGTGCTCACTGGAAGGACAGATCGTGAAGCTGAGGCTCCAAGACTTTGGCCACCTCATGAGAAGAGAAGACTCCCTGGAAAAGACCCTGATGTTGGGAAAGATGGAGGGCACAAGGAGAAGGGGATGACAGAGGATGAGATGGTGGGACAGTGTTCTCGAAGCGACCAGCATGAGTTTGACCAAACTGCGGGAGGCAGTGGAAGACAGGAGTGCCTGGCGTGCTCTGGTCCAGGGGGTCATGAAGAGTCGGACACGACTAAACAACTAAACAACAACAAAGCAGGGTCCAGTCTGGTTACAGATTGGATGGGGCATCCTGTACATACGGGGTCCAGCCTGTGGGAAACCCGCAAGCAGAATTTGGTCACAAGGCCTCTCTCCCCTCCTGTGAATTCCAGCATCTGGTATTGAGAAGCATGTACTGCCTCCATTATGGGAGACTGGCAGCAACTGGAAAGTGTTTACTGAATTCAGGAGGAGAGGTTCTCCTTGAGAATTGGGACCCCGGTTAAACTTGCAAAAATGTATAAAACATTTCAATAAGTGTTGGAAATGTAAAGAAAAGGAAGGGTCGTTTTACCATATGTGGTGAGAGTGTAAGAAGGTAAAGGGCTTCTGGGAAATGATTTATAATGAGTTGAAAAAGATGTTTAAATATACGTTTGTGAAGAAACCAGAAGCTTTTTTGTTAGGAATTACAGGAAGAGAAATCAACAGAAGTGACTATAAACTTTTTCAATATGCAGTGACAGCGGCAAGAATTTTAATGGCCCAAAAATGGAAACAAGAGGAATTACCGACATTGGAAGAATGGAGGCGGAAACTTATGGATTTTGCAGAATTAGATAAAATGACAGGAAAAATTAGATACCAGAAAGATCACAAGTTCACTCAGGACTGGAGAAAGTTTACGACTTATCTGGAAAATATTTGTGATGAACAGACAACGCTAGTCGGATTTAAAGAGGCTTTGTGAAACAGAAAGGGTATTGTAAAAGGGAAAGGAGCTGTAAAGATTTATAAACTGGCAATATAATTATAAAGGAAATGCGGAACAAATATAAAAGTATGAGGATTGCGGGGGGAGTGGGTGGAAGTCAAAAAAGAAATTGTAATATGTGGAATATGAATGTGTTTAAATAATTTGTAAATGAAAAACTTTCTTAAAAATTAATAAAAAAAGAAGAAGAGAGAATTGGGACCCTGGTGAAAGAACTACTGGTGCAATGAGTACTGCTGTCCTCTGGTGTGTGCACACCCTTTTGCTATTTCTCAAAGATGCATTTCCTGTCTACCTGCTCTGTTCTTGGAGCGCCTGAAGCAAGTCATCTCATAAGCATTAGAAAAGCAAGCCCCAAGGAAAAGAGTCAACAACAATAACACAGCGGATGTAATAGATAAACAAGCAACCACAGTCCTGTAAGCCACGGGGAATATCTACAGTTGCCACGATGCGCCCTGCATCATAGAGATGGTCCTCAGTTTGAAGAATCCTGGGAGCAGCGCCCTCACAAAACTACACTTCCCAGCACCCTTAAACTACAGAACTACAGGTGGGGCTCCCTCCCGGCCCTACCTGGAGATGCCAGGGATTGAATTTGAGACCTTCTGCATGCAAAACACATGTTCTGCCATTGAGCCACTGCCTTTCCCCTAATAATACAGTACAGTGTGTGCCGTCCTCTATAGTGTTTGCAATTCTTGCTTGTTTTGTGTCATATATGTAGATACAATAAACACACACAACATAACCGGCTGTACGTTTGAAGAAATAATATATACTATTCATTGTATAGGGACGCAGGTGGCGCTGTGGGTTAAAGCCTCAGCGCCTAGGGCTTGCCGATCGAAAGGTTGGCGGTTCGAATCCCTGCGGCGGGGTGCGCTCCCGCTGCTCGGTCCCAGCGCCTGCCGACCTAGCAGTTCAAAAGCACCTCCAGGTGCAAGTAGATAAATAGGGACCGCTTACCAGCGGGAAGGTAAACGGCGTTTCCGTGTGCGGCTCTGGCTCGCCAGAGCAGCGATGGCACGCTGGCCACGTGACCCGGAAGTGTCTCCGGACAGCGCTGGCCCCTGGCCTCTTAAGTGAGATGGGCGCACAACCCCAGAGTCTGTCAAGACTGGCCCGTACGGGCAGGGGTACCTTTACCTTTTACCTTTATTCATTGTATATTCACAGCCTAGGACCCTCGTACCTACGGGACCGCCTCTCCCGGTCTGCCCCACGAAGAGCCTCAAGGTCCATAAATAGCAAGACCCTAGTGGTCCCGGGCCCTAAGGAAGTTAGATTGGCTTCAACCAGAGCCAGGGCCTTTTCAACACTGGCCCCGGCCTGGTGGAACGCTCTGTCTCATGAGACCAGGGGCCTGCGGTATCTGATTTCTTTCCGCAGGGCCTGTAAGACAGAGTTGTTCCGCCTGGCCTTTGGCTTGGAGCCAATTTGATTCCCTCCCCCTTTCTTTTTTCGTTTCCTTTCTCCTCCTGCGATGAGGCTACATTTTAATATTTTAATGTTTCAATATTTTAATGTTGTATTTTAATTTTGTTTTTAAGTTGTATTCATTCAACTTATTTTTATTATTGCTTGTTAGCCACCCTGAGCCCGGCCTTGACTGGGGAGGGCAGGGTATAAATAAAAATTATTAGTATTATTATTGTTATTATTGTATGGAATTGTAGATTTCAACAGCAGCTACTACTATGCTATAAGATCCACTGTCCTGTGATATCACATATGAGTTGGTACTACTGATGAAGCCTAAGATGGTGGAACAAGGCTAATATTAGACTCTGTGAAAGGATTCTGTGGAACTGCAGCAATCTTTCATGTGGATTGTTGGACTCTATGAACAGGCAGGTGGAATAGACATTTTCACATGTACGGACCTTATGCATAAACTGATTAGAGAATGAACTGATCCACTGGGTCTTCTAGATTTTTCGTTGAACTTTATGAGCTACTTCTGTTGAAATCTACAATTCAATACAATGAATGGTGTATATTGTTTTTTTCAAACGTACAACCAGTTAAGTCTTGTGTGTTTATTGAATTTGTTTGTATATGTAAATACAGCATGCATATTCCAAAATCCTGTACCGCAGACATTGATGAAAATATTGAACAACATTTGACCTGGGACAGAGGCAATAGGACTATGGATTCAGGTCCGTCTTAAGGATATCTGGAGCCGTGGTGCAAAGATCCCTCCAGCACCTCCCCCAGCAAGTCCAAAACAAGGGAGGGGCGGTGGAAAATGTCCTCTGCCTCCCCCACCGCCCCAATCCCCAGTGTGGTGGCAGCAATCAAGAAGGAAAACATGCTGGCGGACATGCTCTCCGGCATTGGGGCACCCGAGAAGGCAACCTTTTGCCAGGAAGCAGGAGGACAACGACCGGGAGCAGGGCGGTCTTAAGCATATGCAGAGGCTTGGGAGGGAAGGTGGGAGAGCCAGCGTGGTGCAGTGGTTAAGAGCGGTGGACTCATAATCTGGTGAACTGGGTTCGCTTCCCCGCTCCTCCACATGCAGCTGCTGGGTGATCTTGGGCCAGTCACACTTCTCTGAAGTCTCTCAGCCCCACTCACCTCACAGAGTGTTTGTTGTGGGGGAGGAAGGGAAAGGAGAATGTTGGCCACTTTGAGACTCCTTAAAGGTAAAAGGACCCCTGACCATTAGGTCCAGTCATGACCGACTCTGGGGTTGCGGCGCTCATCTCGCTTTTATTGGCCAAGGAAGCTGGCGTTTGTCCGCAGACAGTTTCCGGGTCATGTGGCTAGCATGATTAAGCCGCTTCTGGCGAACCAGAGCAGTGCATGGAAACGCTGTTTACCTTCCCGCCGGAGCGGTACCTATTTATCTACTTGCACTGTGACGTGCTTTTGAACTGCTAGGTTGGCAGGAGCAGGGACCGAGCAACGGGAGCTCATCCCGTTGCGGGGATTCGAACTGCCGACCTTCTGATCGGCAAGTCCTAGGCTCTGTGGTTTAACCCACAACGCCACTCACGTCCCTTAGAGATTCCTTAGGGTAGTGATAAAGTGGGATATCAAATCCAAACTCCTCCTCTTCTTCTCTGCGGGGTTCACTCTCCTCCTGCGGAGGCTTGGGAAGGAAGCTGCACTCCCGCCAGCCATATAGTCGGAGGGGCGCAGCTGGCAGGTGTGCAGGGAAAGGGGAGGCTGCCGGCAAAGCTGCGCAACTCCCCCACTCACTAGGGCGCCCCTGAGAGGCTGGCGCCCTGGCGCAGCAAACCACTAAGACCAATGGGAAAGACGGCTCTGCATGGGTTGTTACCTCCACCTGGAATGACAGGGATTTATAAATTACTACCCGATGGGTGTAGCTACCTCCCAGCTGGTTGTGTATCCACCTTATGATGGTTCCTTCTAATTTGCATTTATCCAATCTGCAGGTGCCATTGTGAGCTGTCCTTGATAGACCAGCCGGCACATTCACGGCTCTGCTATTAATCATTAACACGCCCTGATGCATCAGCAAGTTGGCCCACAAGGTTGCATTTAAGAGCTGATGCAAAGATTGCTCATTGCAGCACACAGTCCCTGGCATCTCACAATTCCAGGGTGTGCTTTCTTTCCAATGCCAGTTGCCCAAATTGTGACCCACAACCAAATCCCAGGACCAATTCCACCCTTGCGTACTCAGTTACCTCTGAGCAAGTTCTGTTGAACTCAGTGGAGTTTAAGCAGGCATAAGACTGGGCATAAGATGATCACCTCATCTGTCTCCTGAGAAATCGCTATGTGGGACAAGAAGCTACAGTTAGAACTGGATATGGAACAACTGACTGGTTCAAAATTGGGAAAGGAGTACGACAAGGCTGCATTTTGTCTCCCTGCTTATTTAACTTATATGCAGAATTCATCATGCGAAAGGCTGGGCTGGATGAATCCCTAGCCGGAATTAAGATTGCCGGAAGAAATATCAACAACCTCAGATATGCAGATGACACAACCTTGATGGCAGAAAGTGAGGAGGAATTAAAGAACCTTTTATTGAGGGTGAAAGAGGAGAGTGCAAAATATGGTCTGAAGCTCAACATCAAAAAAACGAAGATCATGGCTACTGGTCCCATCACCTCCTGGCAAATAGAAGGGGAAGAAATGGAGGCAGTGAGAGATTTTACTTTCTTGGGCTCCATGATCACTGCAGATGGTGACAGCAGCCACGAAATTAAAAGACGCCTGCTTCTTGGGAGAAGGGCAATGACAGGCCTAGACAGCATCTTGAGAAGTAGAGACATCACCTTGCCAACAAAGGTCCGTATAGTTAAAGCTATGGTTTTCCCAGTAGTGATGTATGGAAGTGAGAGCTGGACCATAAAGAAGGCTGATCGCCAAAGAATTGATGCTTTTGAATTATGGTGCTGGAGGAAACTCTTGAGAGTCCCATGGACTGTAAGAAGATCAAACCTCTCCATTCTGAAGGAAATCAGCCCTGAGTGCTCACTGGAAGGACAGATTGTGAAGCTGAGGCTCCAGTACTTTGGCCACCTCATGAGAAGAGAAGACTCCCTGGAGAAGACCCTGATGTTGGGAAAGATGGAGGGCACAAGGAGAAGGGGGCGACAGAGGACGAGATGGTTGGATAGTGTTTTCGAGGTTACCAGCATGAGTCTGACCAAGCTGCGGGGGGCAGTGGAGGACAGGAGTGCCTGGCGTTCTCTGGTCCATGGGGTCACGAAGAGTCGGACACGACTAAACGACTAAACAACAACAACAAAGACTGGGCAGTAAATGCATGCCAATGTGTGTGTGAAGAGCAGGTGTGGTATAGTGGTTAAGAGTGATAGACTCGTAATCTGGTGAACTGGGTTTGTGTCTCCGCTCCTCCACATGCAGCTGCTAGGTGACCTTGGGCCAGTCACACTTCTCTGAAGTCTCTCAGCCCCACTCACCTCACAGAGTGTTTGTTGTGGGGGAGGAAGGGAAAGGAGAATATTAGCCGCTTTGAGACTCCTTCAGGTAGTGATAAAGCGGGATATCAAGTCCAAACTCTTCTTCTTCTTCTTAGAATTAAGGTGGCAATTTGATGCACACTTACACAGGAGTAGACGCGCTCTTGGCCTGATCCCGAAGGCTCTTCTTGTGTTCCCCGAAACAGGACCTGAGTCCAAAAGCATCTCTCTCTCCACCTGTTTCCAGCAAAACTGACTCTAAGGGTAGGGTCCCCATCCGACTATACATTTGTTAGACTATTGTTAGGAGACCCTGTTCCCCTCCCTGCTCTACAACTCCCCGAGAGTTCCCTGGGAAGAGGGATTGATTGTTCAAACATTGTAGATCCGGGAATTGTAGATCTGGGAAGGGAATAGGCGTCTCTCAGCAGCTCACCGCACCTGTAACAAATGACAAGGTCAAACTCAAGGTGCAAGTATACAAAGCGTTGGGGACAAATTTAACTATGAGGTCACCTTACCCCACAAATGCCCACTAATCCAGTTTGATCTGCAGAACTAGCCCTGCTATAGGTGCCACAGAATACCTGTTCCACATTTGTAGGAAATTGATTTTTCCGCATGGCTGTACCTACACTTTGGAACTCCCGGTTATTGACATCAGGTAGGCATCTTCACTGAACTCTTATTGGCACCTGCTAAAAACATTTTATATGTTTATATTGAAGATTCCACCCCTCATTTATAGCTGGTGTTAATTTTTGGAATGTTTTGATTGCTTTCCCTAATAATTTTATTGTTTTATCCTTTTTGCAAACCATGTTGAGGCTGTTTTTCAGAATGCAGCAACTATAATAATAGTCTTCTAAAAGTCAGATAGTTGTTTATTTCTTTGACATCTGATGGGAAGGCGTTCCACAGGGCGGGCACCACCACCGAGAAGCCCTCTGCCTGGTTCCCTGTAACTTGGCTTCTCACAGTGAGGGAACCACCAGAAGGCCATCAGAGCTGGACCTCAGTGTCTGGGCTGAATGATGGGGGTGGAGAAGCTCCTTCAGGTCTACTGGGCCGAGGCCCTTTAGGGCTTTCAAGGTCAGCACCAACACTTTGAATTGAGCCCGGAAACGTACTGGGAGCCAGTGTAGGTCTTTCGTAACTGGTGTTATGTGGCCTCGGCAGCTGCTCCCAGTCTCCAGTCTAGTTTTTAGAAGACATCTGAAGGCAGCCCTGTTTAGGGAAGCTTTTAATGTTTAATAGACTATTGTATTTGGAAGCTGCCCAGAGTGGCTCAGGAAACCCAGCCAGATGGGTGGGGTATAAATAATAAATAATTTAATTATTATTATATTATTATATTTAAAAACCAAGTGGTATATAGAGTTTATGAAATAGTAAATAAATCACAGCCCTGAGGATTCTTTGGAGAAGCCATGATTACCTATTTAAAGTTGCTGTATGCACAGTGCAAATGGGGCCACAGCCATTGCGGCTAGTAGCCACAATAAGAACAGGCCCATCTATCCCAGCATCCTCTTCTCACAGAGGCCAACCAGATGTCTGTGGGAAACCAGGGAGAAGGATTCCGGCACAAGAGCCCTTTTTCCCTTGCTGTGGTTTCCATTCCAACAATTAGTATTCAGAAGCATTTCCTGCCTCCAACTGTGGCTTGTAGCCATCCATGACCCTTTCTCTTTTAAAGCCATCACTTCCTCCTGGGCTTCTCCCTGCTGAAATACAACAACAACAATTTATTAACAATTATTATTATTATTAGGGACGCAGGTGGCGCTGTGGGTTAAAGCCTCAGCGCCTAGGACTTGCCGATCGAAAGGTCGGCGGTTCGAATCCCTGCGGCGGGGTGCGCTCCCGCTGCTCGGTCCCAGCGCCTGCCAACCTAGCAGTTCAAAAGCACCTCCGGGTGCAAGTAGATAAATAGGGACCGCTTACCAGCGGGAAGGTAAACGGCGTTTCCGTGTGCGACTCTGGCTCGCCAGAGCAGCGATGTCACGCTGGCCACGTGACCCGGAAGTGTCTCCGGACAGTGCTGGCCCCTGGCCTCTTAAGTGAGATGGGCGCACAACCCCAGAGTCTGTCAAGACTGGCCCGTACGGGCAGGGGTACCTTTACCTCTATTATTATTATTGTTGTTGTTGTTGTTGTTATTGTTTGTACCCCACCCATCTGACTGGGTTGCCTACTCCGGGCAGCTTCCAACACATATAAAAACATAATAAACCACCAAACATTAAAAACTTCACTATGCAGGGCTGCCTTCTAAAAGTTGTTTCCTGGACATCTGAATTGCTGCCTTCCCCAGGGCTTCTAAGATTGGATAGCTTTTCGTGTCTCTGTAGGAAATGTATGCTTTTGTTTGCGTTCTACAATTCCCATTTAATTCGCCAAACTGAATTAATAATAATAATAATAATAATAATAATAATTTATTTATACCCCGCCCTCCCCAGCCAAGGCCGGGCTCAGGGCGGCTAACAAGCAATAATAAAAACAAGTTGCATGAATACAACTTAAAAACAAGATTAAAATACAATATTGAAACATTAAAATATTAAAATGCAGCCTCATCACAGGAGGAGAAAGGAATAAGAAAAAAGGGGAGGGAATCAAATTGGCTCCAATGAAGGCTTGCGTCCGCTCCGAAATAGCGCCGGGTGATGCAGTGCACGCATGCGGCTTCCTCGGGAGCAAGCGTGCGCCTGGCAACGTCCGGCGCGCCGGCCAGGCGGGGCCGGGCGGCTTCCTCCGCCAATGAGGCCGGGCCAGATCAGGCCGGGGAAACCCGCCGGCCGCGCCGCTCCTCGCCTGCGGGCCGGGCCGCACGTCCACCGGCAGGAGGCGGAGGCAGGAGGCGGGACGGAGCCGCCCCGCCGCCGGCGCTTCGGAGCTGAGCCGCCCGGCAGAGCCACATCACTCGCGCGCAGCCATGCAGCCGCTTCTCGCCTTCCTCGTGCCTCTCCTCCTGGGCTGCGCAACTTGCGCGCAACCGCCGGGCTCCGCCGAGCAGCGCTGCTTCTGCCAGGTGAGTGTCGCGCGCGCGCGCCCCCATCCGCGCGCTCCCCACCCTCGCCTGCCGCGGGTCTCGGGGAGCGCCTGGTGCGTAAAAACGCAGCGCCACGGGGTCTGCTCCGGAGGAAAGGGATCCGATCCGGTTGGGGATTCGGGTTGCGCTGTAAACAGCCGAGGGGGAGAACTGGTCCCGGAGCCCCCATCCTCTGAAGGCACTCTGCACATGCTCAGGCCACGATGGCGGTCTGGATTCAGGAGCTGAATTGGTGATGGGTTGGAGACGTTCGGGGGTCGCGTTTCCTTTTCCACGCGCCTCTCCTTGGAAAGGTTTTTTTTTTTTTTTTGCTTTTTGGCTGAGCTTCTCTCGTTAATCTTTAGGAGACGCAAATCACTGTTGATCTCCTTCTCCTTAATTACATTATTCATTGATGATTTGCATTGCTTAATGAGACTTGCGGTGGCGGTTCAGCTCCTCCTCGGCGTGCCCTCAGTCCCAAAGGCGCTGCTCCTTACACCGGCTGCTAATTGCGCCTTCCTTCTTTCAACGAGAGCAGGGAACTCCCAGGGCGCAACCTGCCGACAACTGGCAGTCCGATCCTAAACATACGCAGCGGTAAATCCCGAAGAGCTGTCTTTTCAGGAAGCGCGCAGAGGGTGCCAGAGCCTTGGTGCCTTTGGGAAGAAGGAAGGGGTGAAGAAAAGCAAGATCGGGGGTTCCACCCTGCCTTGGGAAGTGTTGCCTTGACTGTAGAAGCTGAGACCCCTAAAAGTGTAGTAGTAGTAATAATAATAATAGGGGGACGCAGGTGGCGCTGTGGGTTAAAGCCTCAGCGCCTAGGGCTTGCCGATCGAAAGGTCGGCGGTTCGAATCCCTGCGGTGGGGTGCGCTCCCGCTGCTCGGTCCCAGCGCCTGCCAACCTAGCAGTTCGAAAGCACCTCCGGGTGCAAGTAGATAAATAGGGACCGCTTACCAGCGGGAAGGTAAACGGCGTTTCCGTGTACGGCTCTGGCTCGCCAGAGCAGCGATGTCACGCTGGCCACGTGACCTGGAAGTGTCTCTGGACAGCGCTGGCCCCTGGCCTCTTAAGTGAGATGGGCGCACAACCCCAGAGTCTGTCAAGACTGGCCCGTACGGGCAGGGGTACCTTTACCT
Source organism: Podarcis cretensis (assembly GCF_951804945.1). NCBI lineage: Eukaryota > Metazoa > Chordata > Lepidosauria > Squamata > Lacertidae > Podarcis > Podarcis cretensis. Next base: position 4,721,591 of record NC_137170.1, read on the forward strand.
TTAGTAATAATAATAATAATAATAATAATTAATAATAATAAATTTATGTATATGCCGCCCATCTGTGTTGCTCCAGCCACTCTGGGCAGCTCCCAACAAAAAATAGTAAACACACAATGCAACATCAAACACTAAAAACTTCCCTAGGTAGGTTGTGGTGGGTGCTCTGGATATGTCCAGAGGCACCCTCTTCTTCAGGGGTCAGCAACCTTTTTCAGCCGGGGGGCGGTCCGCCATCCCTCAGACCATGTGGTGGGCTGGAGTATACAGTACAGTGGTACCTCGGGTTACATACGCTTCAGGTTACAGACTCCACTAACCCAGAAATAGTACCTCAGGTTAAGAACTTTGCTTCAGGATGAGAACAGAAATCGTGCTCCAGCGGCGTGGCAGCAGCAGGAGGCCCCATTAGCTAAAGTAATGCTTCAGGTTAAGAACGGACCTCCGGAACGAATTAAGTACTTAACCTGAGGTACCACTGTATTTTGAAGAAAAATATGAACAAATTCCTATGCCCCACATATAACCCAGAGATGCATTTTAAATAAAAGGGCACATTCTACTCATGTAAAAATATGCTGATTCCCGGACCATCCGCGGGCCAGATTGAGAAGGCGATTGATCCTGCCCCCGGGCCTTAGGTTTCCTACCCCTGCTCTTCATTGTTACTTTGTACATTCCAATCCCTACTTCAGGTCATGCCCTGTTCAGCCCTCATCCTGCCCCAGACATCACCTGCAGCACTCACTTTAATGGAACAGAGCCAGACTGTCTTATAGCAACCCTGTTATTTCAGACAATCTACCGGTACTTCCTAGTGGATCAGGCTTCAAACTGCTTGCTCAGTCTTTGACTGAGCAGGGGATCCAGACCTAGTATTGCAGCTTTCCCCAACCTTGTGCCCTTTTCTTGCTTTGGGCATCCCTAACTCACCAGCTTAGGGAAGGCTGGGATAGATTCCTGTCTCAGATTTCTAATATTTTGTCTATGTGCCTTTTGCAAAATGAAATCGGATGCATAAGGTGGTATTCCAACAAAGTAATACTGTTAGTGCGAGGAGTTTCGGCTGTGAAGCAAAACTTCCCGTCCTTTCTCTGTGCACCCCTTAAATTTGTTTTGGGGGTTCCCCTGAAAACCTCTGGAGCAGGCTTTGGAGAGGATGCAAGGGAACAGTTCTGTGGTACAATTAGAAATATTGCACCAACAGGACTGCTTCATTGGATGCCGCCCATAGAATTGTAGTCTGGTAAACAGACAGTCACTGCCCCAAATCCTCCTGGTTTGACTCTGATCTCCCGTCCAGCTTTTCTTGAATTAACAATGCTTGCCGTTTTAGCCGTAACAGAAATTTCTCCCTATTTTCTCCATGGCCTTCTCCTCCATCTGTTTGCTGAGTTCTTTTTATAGGGGGTGACTAAGACTAATAAAGGGACGCAGGTGGCGCTGTGGGTTAAAGCCTCAGCGCCTAGGACTTGCCGATCGAAAGGTCGGTGGTTCGAATCCCTGCGGCGGGGTGCGCTCCCGCTGCTCGGTCCCAGCGCCTGCCAACCTAGCAGTTCGAAAGCACCTCCGGGTGCAAGTAGATAAATAGGGACCGCTTACCAGCGGGAAGGTAAACGGCGTTTCCGTGTGCGGCTCTGGCTCGCCAGAGCAGCGATGTCACGCTGGCCACGTGACCCGGAAGTGTCTCCGGACAGCGCTGGCCCCTGGCCTCTTAAGTGAGATGGGCGCACAACCCCAGAGTCTGTCAAGACTGGCCCGTACGGGCAGGGGTACCTTTACCTTTACCTTTAAGACTAATAAGTTATTCCTCTGTCACTTGCAATGCTTTTTCTTTGTGTGTGTGTGTGTGTGTGTGTGTGCAGGTGCCTGGAGTTCTTTAATATGTTCTTTTGAACTCTCTTAATGTGCAAATGACAGAGTGGTGGAGAAGGAAATGCAGAAGGTGTAAACAGAGGTGGCGTAGTGTGTGAGCAATTACGTCAGCCGTTCTGAAATGTGTCCTTTCCTGGGTGGTAGACAATACAGTACTAGACTGCATTGCCTGGTGGAAAACCCCTCCCTGTGGGCTGCATTTACCCAGGAGAAATCTCCCTCGTAAATGTATTTACTCTTGAGAAGTTGCCCCTAAGTTGCCATTGAGCTGGTGGATTTATTTACCCTTTGCCCAAAAGATCCCACCCAGGCTGGGTTGCATAGATCATAAAATCACATTGATCATAAAAAAAAAAACACATGCAAGAACATTCTGCATGTGATTGCCATGAAACGAGAGCAAAAATAATGGAGTGGCCAAACAGAGACAGCAATGCTTCTGGAAGTCAGTTGCTGGTAGCCATGGGAAGGGAGAGGGGTCTTGTGTTCGAATCCTGATTGCAGGTTTCCCAGAAGTGGCATCTGGTTGGCCAGTGTGAGAAAAGGTTGCGAAAAAGTGTGCATCCTCAGCAACTGCTAGAAAGAGATTGACACGGGTTCAAGACAGGGCAGGTCTTTCCAGAGCTAGGGTCCTGCTGTTGCGCTTGGTCATTGGGGGTTGCCCTTTGCTGTGGGTGGGAAAGTAAAGGTAAAGGGACCCCTGACCATTAGGCCCAGTCGTGGCCGACTGGGGTTGCGGCGCTCATCTCGCTTTATTGGCCGAGGGAGCCAGTGTACAGCTTCCGGGTCATGTGGCCAGCATGACTAAGCCGCTTCTGGCGAACCAGAGCAGCGCACGGAAACGACGTTTACCTTCCCGCCAGAGCGGTACCTATTTATCTACTTGCGCTTTGATGTACTTTCGAACTGCTAGGTTGGCAGGAGCAGGGACCGAGCAACGGGAAGCTGTATGCCGGCTCCCTCAGCCAGTAAAGCGAGATGAGCGCCGCAACCCCAGAGTCGGCTACGACTGGACCTAATGGCCAGGGGTCCCTTTACCTTTAAGCTTTAGCTTATACGCAAATCCATAGCTGTCAACTTTCAGATTTGAAAATAAGGGATCAGCAGCCTCGCCTGTCCCGGGGACAGTCTACGGGATATCTAACAATCTGGGAAAGCAGCGGGAAACGGCACTGGAATAAGGGAATTTCCCGCAAAAAAAGGAAGGTTGACAGCTATGCGCAAATCTGGCACTGAACTTGAACAGGAAGCATGTCGGGTTTGGCATCTTTCTGGCGTTTGAAAACTTCCTTTTTGACCTGTGTGCTGCAAAGTCGCTTCCGAGATTTCCTGGGCTGGATGCAAGTGATCTCCCAAGGTGTGATTCTTGCATTTCATGGGGTTGGGTTAACTCATCCTCTGTGATTCCATGAACGTGGGCAACTGGGAGGCCCACAGGTGGGATATTATATACTCTGACCACCCACCCCCTCAGTATGGCCCAGTGAAAAGTCCTGAAATGGGGCGTTCCAAGGGCAGAGGTGGGACTGAGCTAGCCTGGGATCTGGTGGATCCCAAACCGGTCTCGCCGTCATCATGAGAGCAGGACCTCCACCTTCTGTTGCCGCTGCCATGCTCCATAAAGCCTTTCTGACAGGATGGGGAGTCAGGATTGTGCCCAAAAGCTTTCGCTAATTCACCGCTGGGAGCAACTTGCAATTGTAGAAGCTGATACAGGAGGAAGGGACTCCATTTCCTTAAATTGCAACTTGACTTCCTTTCATATTTCAGAAAGCAATCTATATTGAGGTTTTAGGCAGGCCTGGTTTTCAATCGCTGCTTGCCTGAGTGACAAACCTTGCGGGGTTGTTGTGAGAATTTAGTGTAAGCCTTGGGAGAGGGAGAAATAAAAATACAACGGCGTTAAAAACTCCTTCGGGAGGAAGGGCAGGATATAAATTCAATAAATGAATAATAATAAAATGCAAAAAAACACCAAAAACATTTTAAAAACAAATACATACGCATATTTTGTTGATGGCGAGTGATTAAAAATAATAAATTCTTTAATTAGTTGATTGGTCTGGTGAATAAGAATCTAAAGATCGCTTTGCTTGGTCAGAGCTAGGTACGCCCAGCGTCCATTATCTATCAGGCGACGGCTAAATTTCTCCAGTTGGCCATGATGAAAATGCGTCCTGTGTTTTCTGCCCAGCATCTGACTCCAACATCTGTAGGTACAGTGCCTCTGACCATGGAGGCTCAATTTAGTTGGGGGCGCCCCAGCTAACAGAGCTTGCGTTCTGACTCATCCTTTCGTTTGAACATCACACCCAAGCTATTGTGCTGTTGCCACATCTCGAGGGAGTGCATTCTGCAAGTTAATTATGTGTTGTGTGTCTGTGCAAAAGTTCCTTGCTGCCAGCCGGTGTGTCTGCTGGTTGACTCATTTGCAAGGCTGGGAGGGGAGGGGAGCAGATTCCTTCTCTCCTGGAGAGAAAGAGAGAGAGAGAGAGAGAGAGAGAGAGAGAGAGAGAAACTTAGAGGTATAGAAGGGATACACCAGGGGTCAGCAAACTTTTTCAGCAGGGGGCTGGTCCACTGTCCCTCAGACCTTGTGGGGGGCCGGACTATATTTGGGGGAAAATATATGAACGAATTTCTGTGCCCCACAAATAACCCAGAGATGTATTTTAAATAAAAACACACATTCTTTTACAGTCATACCTCAGGTTACAGCCGCTTCAGGTTGTGTTTTTTCGGGTTGCACAGGCACGGGTTGCGAACGCTGTGGGTTGCGAACGCTGTGGGTTGCGAACGTGCATCCCACACGGATCATGTTCACAACCCAAGCGTCCACTGTATTTAAAATTAAATGTTAAAACACCAGGCAGGCCCCACAAACAACCCAGAGATGCATTTTAAATAAAAGGACATATTCTACTCATGTAAAAACATGCTGATTCCCGGACCAACCGCGGGCCGGATTGAGAAGGCGATTGGGCCGGATCCGGCCCCCGGGCCTTAGTTTGCCTACCCCTGGGATACACACCTTCTCTGTCTTCAGTGAGATTGGAAAAGCCATGCATTTGAAAAGCCAAGCCAGCTAAACCGGCCACCTGGAACACAGCAGGTGAACAGGTGCCGGATTGGCAGGCTGTGTCAACAGCAGCCCTGGCCATTGAGGAGGGAGCCCAGTTGGCAACGCTTTGCATTTGACTAGCAAGTACAAGGAGAAGTTGAATAAGAAGCAGGCTGGGATTTGCATCTCTCTGGCGTTTGGCAACTTCCTTCCTGCCTACGTGCTGCCAGGCCACCTCTGAAGTTTCCTTTGCTGGAAGCAACTGCGCTCATAAAAGCTTCTCGAATTCAGTTTCCCCAGGGAGTGTTGTTGCTTCACCTTTGGGATCTCATGCCAGCAATGGCAGGGCAGAAAAAGTGACCTGAAAGCTTTTTCTTTGAATGGCAAGGCTCCAGAGAGGGACAATTTCCTGCATGCATTGGCCAAAGAAGGACAGAACCTTCTTTATGTATGCAACAACAGCAGCAAGAATATTGATTGCAAAATATTGGAAGACACAAGATCTACCCACTCTGGAAGAATGGCAGATGAAGATGATTGACTATATGGGACTGGCAGAAATGACTGGCAGAATTCGAGACCAGGGAAAAGAGTCAGCGGAAGAGGACTGGAGGAAATTCAAAGATTATTTGCAGAAAATTAATGAATGTTAGAAAGTTGTTGGACAGAAATTAAGTGGTTACCAGCTGTAATGTAAAAGTGGAGTAATAAGTTAAAATAAGTTATAATAGGTCCGTATAGTTCAAGTTATGGTTTTCCCAGTAGTGATGTATGGAAGTGAGAGCTGGACCATCAAGAAGGCTGATCGCCGAAGAATTGATGCTTTTGAATTATGGTGCTGGAGGAGACTCTTGAGAGTCCCATGGACTGCAAGAAGATCAAACCTCTCCATTCTGAAGGAAATCAGCCCTGAGTGCTCACTGGAAGGACAGATTGTGAAGCTGAGGCTCCAGTACTTTGGCCACCTCATGAGAAGAGAAGACTCCCTGGAGAAGACCCTGATGTTGGGAAAGATGGAGGGCACAAGGAGAAGGGGGCGACAGAGGACAAGATGGTTGGATAGTGTTTTCGAGGTTACCAGCATGAGTCTGACCAAGCTGCGGGGGGCAGTGGAGGACAGGAGTGCCTGGCGTTCTCTGGTCCATGGGGTCATGAAGAGTCGGACACGACTAAACGACTAAACAACAACAACAAGTTATAATAAGTTACAATAAGGATTTGCTGAATTAAGATTTGAACTGGAATACAAAAGGGGGAGGTGAGAGGGGGTCCGAGAAACAAGGTAATAGAAATAAGTATTGGAAATTATATTTGTTTTGTTTTTTTCAATTGTGTGTTTTTGTACTTTTGTTTTTTGTATTAAATTGGAAATTCTAATAAACTTTTATTAAAAAAAAATTCCTGCATGCATTGAAGCCTATTTTTTATTATTATTATTATTATTATTATTATTATTATTGCTGCTGCAATTTCAGGCTGAGCTGAATCATAAATATAGTCTGCATTTGAGTGTTTGGTGTACTCCTGTAACCTGTAGTAGAACCAATGTTATATTAAAGAATAATTATCTAAAGACTTTGCATGATAGATAGGACACTTCCATCGCATATGATACTGTCAGAGCTGCCTCTAGGTCCCAGCTCACAGAGGACCAACGCTAGGCTGTCGTAATGTACAAAAGTCTTTATTGAAGTTCAATTTCCATTTCAAAGCCGCAGCGCGCAGCCCTACATCTTAAACCCTAGATCGGCGAAGTCCCGTCTGAGTCTCCTCCCCTATGACACCAGTTTAAGATCCTAGCCCTGCTCCACCTTTTCCGCTGCTCTCTCCTCCTCTGGGTCCTCCTGCCCGCTGGGGCATTGCCCTTTCTGGACTCTTCCGACGCTGAGTCGCTTAGCTCCTCCCCCTCCCTCCGGCGGGCTTTAGGACCCGGTTCCCAATCCTCATTCTCTGCTGTCCTGCGCTCCTGTACATTTGAACTTGCCTCTCGCGCCAACCCAGTGACCTTTCTCCTAACCGTTACACTACTTCGGTCACTGCTTCCCTCTTCCGGGACACTGGCCGGATCTGACCTCCCCTCCGTTGTCCGACTTTCTGATGGAGGCGTGGTCAGCCCTGCCTCGTCTTCTCTCCCTGGTGGGGAATGCACTGGCCCCGATCCTTGGGACTCTTCCCCCCCACTCTGCTCTGGTGGGGAAGCTGGTTCTGATTTCCAACTACTGCTCTGGGAGTCCCTGCTGCCCCCTTGCTCCTGGGGCGTTCCCCTTGGGAACCCCCTACCCCTGGCCACTGGCGCCCCCTTCTGTGAATCTTCCGATTCGCTGGAGAGGCTCATGGAATCCCTCGGTCCACTGTCCTCTTCTCCTACGCTCCCCTCAGATTCTTCCCCTTCGCTCTCCATCTCCTCTCTTCCCTGTGCCTCTGCTCCTGAGCCCCTGACAGATACGATTTGTCAATTGTCCCATACAGAACAACGAAGTTGAAAAAATCTACACCAGACATTCAAAAACCAACAAGCCTGCTATCCCAGCCTGGTTAACCCGCTAAAAACTCTGATACCCCATAATTAAATACAATATACAGTGGTACCTCTGGTTACATATGCTTTAGGTTACATACACTTCAGGTTACAGACTCCGCTAACCCAGAAATAGTGCTTCAGGTTAAGAACTTTGCTTCAGGATGAGAACAGAAACCGTGCTCCGGCGGCATGGCAGCAGCAGGAGGCCTCATTAGCTAAAGTGGTGCTTCAGGTTAAGTACAGTTTCAGGTTAAGTACGGACCTCCGGAACGAACTAAGTACTTAACCCGAGGTACCACTGTAATCCCATAGAGACTACCTTACACTGCGTTTAATACCAAAATCGCATTGGATAGAAACTGTTTCTCAGGCGGCTAGTCCTAATCTTAATAACCCTGTAGGTCCTTTTCCTGCCACATAAGGTACTTTCCAAAATTATGCCGTAGTGAAGCTAAATATAAAGCTTAAAGTGTGGGGGAATCAAGTGGGGCAGGGTGATTTTTTTGGGGGGGGGGCAGGGGGAAGTAGCCAGAGTTGAGCCCCTCTGCCACTCAAAATCGCAGCCTCCTGATGATGCTTTTACGTACTTTTTTTTAAGTTGGGGTTTCATTACACACACCTCTGTGTAACATTTAATTTACCCCGGTAGGTTTGTTTTAAAGGTGACCTGGATCGAGTATGTAAAGTGCTTTCATCATTCCAGTACACATATCAATGCTAATTATATTGTTGTTTTTGTAAGACGTCCCCTAATTATTTCGCTGCTTTCCAGTCCTCACTGCTTCTTAATTTCCTTAGGTGACTGGCCATTTGGACGACTGCACTTGCGACGTTGAGACTATTGACAGCTACAACAACCGCAAGATTTTCCCCAGCCTGCAGAAACTTTTGGAAAGTGATTATTTCAGATATTACGAGGTAATGCTTATACTTTTCTTTTTTAAAAAATGTCTGTCCCCCCAAAATGCCTTGGCAAACCATTTCTCAAAAGAAAAAGAAAAAGCTGGGCTTCCCTCATATCGTAAATCTAAAAGTTTTTTCATCTTTTCCTGACAAGTTAAAATCTCTTGCCTGGAACTAAAAATCCCCTAGACCAACCAAAGCGTTTTCTGCCTTGATCTCTGCAGGTTAACCTAAAGAAGCCTTGTCCTTTTTGGAGCGATGACAGTCACTGTGGAATTAGAGACTGTGCTGTAAAGCCATGCCCATCGGTAAGTGTGAAACGTTGCAGAATCACAGAAGGGACCACGAGGGGCATGTAGTTCAACCCCTGCAATGCAGGAATCTTTTGGCATAACGTGGGGCTCAAACTCACGAAACCCTGAGATTAAGAGTCTCATGCTCTGCACAGCTTACAGACTTAACATATAGAGAACAAGCAGAACATACGTTTAGAGAAGTTTGGAAAATGTTTATTGACTACATTGGGGGAAGGAAATTGTGTACAGTGGTACCTCAGGTTACATACACTTCAGGTTACAGACTTCGCTAACCCAGAAATAATAACTCGGGTTAAGAACTTTGCTTTAGGATGAGAACAGAAATCGTGCTCTGGTGGAGTAGCGGCAGCAGAAGGCCCCATTAGCTAAAGTGGTGCTTCAGGTTAAGAACAGTTTCAGGTTAAGAACGGACCTCCGGAACTAATCAAGTACTTAACCTGAGGTACCACTGAACACTGGAAAACGTTGGCAGAATTAAGATAAATTCAACAGTGTAAATAAGTTTTGGTGGATGTCATAATGGAAAACCGATTGGTATAGCTTATGTAAAATATGCAGGGATTTGTTGTTGTTTAGTCATTTAGTCGTGTCCGACTCTTCGTGACCCCCTGGACCAGAGCACGCCAGGCACTCCTGTCTTCCACTGCCTCCCACAGTTTGGTCAAACTCATGCTGGTAGCTTCGAGAACACTGTCCAATCATCTCGTCCTCTGTCGTCCCCTTCTCCTTGTGCCCTCCATCTTTCCCAACATCAGGGTCTTTTCCAGGGAGTCTTCTCTTCTCATGAGGTGGCCAAAGTATTGGAGCCTCAGCTTCAGGATCTGTCCTTCCAGTGAGCACTCAGGGCTGATTTCCTTCAGAATGGAGAGGTTTGATCTTCTTGCAGTCCATGGGACTCTCAAGAGTCTCCTCCAGCAACAGAATTCAAAAGCATCAATTCTTCGGCGATCAGCCTTCTTGATGGTCCAGCTCTCACTTCCATACATCACTACTGGGAAAACCATAGCTTGAACTATACGGACCTTTGTTGGCAAGGTGATGTCTCTGCTTTTTAAGATGCTGTCTAGGTTTGTCATTGCTTTTCTCCCAAGAAGCAGGCATCTTTTAATTTCGTGGCTGCTGTCACCATCTGCAGTGATCATGGAGCCCAAGAAAGTAAAATCTCTTACTGCCTCCATTTCTTCCCCTTCTATTTGCCAGGAGGTGATGGGCCCAGTGGCCATGATCTTCGTTTTTTTGATGTTGAGCTTCAGACCATACGTTGCGCTCTCCTCTTTCACCCTCATTAAAAGGTTCTTTAATTCCTCCTCACTTTCTGCCATCAAGTTTGTGTCATCTGCTTATCTGAGGCTGTTGATATTTCTTCCGGCAATCTTAATTCCGGTTTGGGATTCATCCAGCCCAGCCTTTTGCATGCAGGGATTTATAATATGCAAAATGAAGAAGGGAAGTGACTGATTTTTTAAGGATGTTAAAAGGAGTATTTTAAATTGCTAAACAGGAAATTTAATAAAAAGACTTGAGGCAAGTGCCAAGCCCTAACACAGAACTGGCATCTCTTCCCCTCCTTACATTGTATAACATGCATTTGGGCAGATTCCTGTCTTGCGTTCGGATTGCAGGCAGATGCAATCAGGTTTGTAATTCCTGCCAGGCTCTTCTCCCCAAACACAAGGTCTCGCTTGAGAGGAAGGAAGAGATATTTCTTTAAAGGCTGCTGATGGCACAGGCTCAGCAGCAAGCAGAAGGCCCGGAAGTCGAGACCTGCGAGGAGATGAGCACGGCCAGAGATTTGCAGCCACCTTAAAGCTCCGGTATCCAAGGAAGCTGAATGTTGGAAGAATCGGGACAGATAAGAGAAAGGACTTATTCACCGCAGAGTTGATCTGTGGAACTCACTGCCACAAGAGGCAGCAATACCCACCAGCTGGGATGGTTGCAGAAGCCTGGATTAATTCATGGAGGAGAGGGCTGCCGATGGCTGTTAGCGCCTTCTCTTTTCTCCTCCTCCTCCTCCTCCTCCTGCTCTTTGTGCATCTGGGGCTGCCAAACCATGCCAGATCCTGGCGAGAGGGTACCGTGATAGCAAACCCCAAGTGGCCGAGGGCAGGTGGAAACAGAGACAAAGCAAGGCCAGGGAGAAATGAGAGAGAAGGACCTGAAGGACAGGGGTGCAGTTGAAATCCGTGCATCACATGGGGTTTGACTCTGGGGGTCCTTTCCAATTCTATGATTCTTTGATTTTATTAAATTTACAGAATGCCAAACAGGGAAAACCTGCACCAAAGCAGCCTCATAATAATAAAAATAATAATAATTTATTTGTACCCTGTATTGCACTTGGGCAAAAAAAAATGAGAGGCACAAATACAAGATGGGTGACACCTGGCTTGAGAGCAGTACATGTGAAAAGGATCTAGGAGTCTTGGTTGACCACAAACTTGACATGAGCCAACAGTGTGACGCGGCAGCTAGAAAAGCCAATGCAATTCTGGGCTACATCAATAGGAGTATAGCATCTAGATCAAGGGAAGTAATAGTGCCACTGTATTCTGCTCTGGTCAGACCTCACTTGGAGTACTGTGTCCAGTTCTGGGCACCACAGTTCAAGAAGGACACTGACAAACTGGAACGGGTCCAGAGGAGGGCAACCAAAATGGTCAAAGGCCTGGAAGCGATGCCTTATGAAGAACGGCTAAGGGAGCTGGGCATGTTTAGCCTGGAGAAGAGGAGGTTAAGGGGTGATATGATAGCCATGTTCAAATATATAAAAGGATGTCACATAGAGGAGGGAGAAAGGTTGTTTTCTGCTGCTCCAGAGAAGCGGACACGGAGCAATGGTTCCAAACTACAAGAAAGAAGATTCCACCTAAACATTAGGAAGAACTTCCTGACAGTAAGAGCTGTTTGACAGTGGAATTTGCTGCCAAGGAGTGTGGTGGAGTCTCCTTCTTTGGAGGTCTTTAAGCAGAGGCTTGACAACCATATGTCAGGAGTGCTCTGATGGTGTTTCCTGCTTGGCAGGGGGTTGGACTCGATGGCCCTTGTGGTCTCTTCCAACTATGATTCTATGATTCTATGATTCTCTAGCCACTCCGGGCGGCTTCCAACAAAGATTAAAAATACATTAAAATGTCACACATTAAAAACTTCCCTAAACAGGGCTGCCTTCAGATGTAAATGGATCCAACCATTATAAATGGCCTCGGTCCAGTATACCTGAAGGAGCATCTCCACCCCCATCGTTCAGCCCGGACACTGAGGTCCAGCTCCGAGGGCCTTCTGGTGGTTCCCTCAGTGTGAGAAGCCAAGTTACATGGAACCAGGCAGAGGGCCTTCTCGGTTGTGGCGCCTGCCCTGTGGAACACCCTCCCAATGTCAAAGAGAACAACAACTATCTGACTTTTAGAAGACATCTGAAGGCAGCCCTGTTTAGGGAAGTTTTTAATGTTTTATGTTTTATTCTGTTTTTAGTGTTCTGTTGGGAGCCGCCCAGAGTGGCTGGGGAACCCAGCCAGATGGGCAGGGTATAATAATAATAATAATAATAATAATAATAATAATAATAATACTGTGGTACCTCGGGCTAAGAACTTAATTCGTTCTGGAGGTCCGTTCTTAACCTGAAGCACCACTTTAGCTAATAGGGCCTCCTGCTGCAGCCGCACCGCTGGAGCACGATTTCTGTTCTCATCCTGAAGCAAAGTTCTTAACCTGAAGCACTATTTCTGGGTTAGCGGAGTCTGTAACCTGAAGCGTCTGTAACGTGAAGCGTCTGTAACCCGAGGTACTCCTGTAATAATAGGGGAAGTGGCTTACAGTGAAATGAGATTTAATTTTGCATCTTCTGTTTTCAGGATGAAGTCCCTGGCAGAATTAGGTCGGAGAGTCACAACAAGGTAAGGGTCCCGGGCAAAACAGAGCTACTGGTCTGTGACCTAGTTCTGCCCTATCCTAGGAGAATAATAATAGAATAAAAATGAATATTCTCCTATTTTAAATGAAAATTTTCTAATATTCTCATTAATTTAACATCGCTATATACCATCAGTGGTGTAGCGTGGGGGGCAGAATGGTTAGGGGTGCAAAAGTTCAACATCCGGTTGTGTCGCTGGGCTCCGTTCAAAACGGCTTTCCCGTGCGAACCAGTGACATAACCAGACAATTCAACAACTCTTCTTATTTCTGCAACTCCGATCTCCTGGGTAACACGGATGCCATTAGGCAGTTGAATGTGCATACGTACGCCGTCCATTTCCCTCCCTCCGAACCCCATCCCTCCGCGTGGCCCGGAACGCTGGCAATCCATGTTATGCCACTGCCCACCATTCTTGGATTAGCTATTTCTGGGGCTTTCATGCCCATGGGATTTCACCAAACGCACCCTCTCTTTCCCCCAGAAAAGTCGCTGCACCAAAACAATGGAAGAATGACCTAGGCTATGAGATTAACCCCACTCAGTGGACCAGAATGTGGTCTAAACCTCCCTTTAAATCCATACCAATGAAAAGAAAAGAACCCACTCTAAAACTCACCTACAGGTGGTACCTAACACCCAGAAAACTAGCGCTAATACGCCCAGGAACCTCACCAAAATGCTGGAGAGGGTGCACCTCCACAGGCACATACCTCCACATGTGGTGGGAGTGCCCCAAAATCCAACTATTCTGGACAACCACCATATGAGAAATATGTAAAATAACTAAGCAAATATTAGAAATCACCCCAGAATTGGCCCTACTAAACATATTCCAAGACAATAATGCCCATTTACACCACAAAGAACTCATAACCCACCTACTTTCAGCAGCCAGAAACACCATAACCAGACACTGGAGAGACCTGTCAGGAGTAAGCATGGACCAATGGTACCAAATAGCATGGGAAACGGTACCAAATAGCATAAAAAAATTAACCAATAAACTGAAACTGACACGGGGACAAATAGAAGAAGACGCCTTCACCCTGTTATGGCTCCCTTTTATCACATACACAGCTTAACAAGACAATGACAATAATCCACCAACAGCATATAAATCAATATGGCTAACCTGATCCAAAACACCCACCCACCCCACTCACACATGAAAACAAAGACCACCACAGCCAACCACAAATGAATAACTGCACCCTAGGCCAACCCCAGCCTCTCTCACCACCAAAGGAACACAAGTGAATAGCAGAGGACCTGCACAAGCAAACCCCAAACCCCACATATATTAAGTAAAATAGAAACATCGCCACCCCTCTCCCCCTTTTCTAACATCTCAACAAATGAAACTGATTTGTAAAAATGTTACAAGAGAGAGACATTACACATACTTCTGTAAATCAAGAAAATCTTTAATAAAAATACAAAAAAAGAAGAAGTTGCCGCAAAGCTGCAACGTGGGTGGTCTGGGTAGGTGCTGATGTGACTTCCTGGGTGGTCCGTGGGCTGGCTGGTAGCTTTCTTCTGCCTTGGTTGGGTTTGGTGACTCCTGGTGGCCTTCCCCACGGCAGTGGACTCTAATCAGCTTGAAAACAAACCTGTTGCTTTGCTTTGCAGTATTCTGAAGCCGCTGCCCACCTCGCCGAGGACTGCGAAGAAGCTGAGAGACTTGGAGCCGTTGATGGATCCCTGAGGTGTGATGTCTTCATCTTGAAAAACTGGGGTGGCCTGTGAGGCAGGGTAGCTGCTGGTGTTTCTTAACTCCGAAAGCTGCAGAGACTTTGCTGCAAGCTCCCTTCTCGCTGTTTCGAGTCCTGTGGGCGCCTGAAGCTCACAAAGGCAACAGGAAGCGTCCGAATCACACCTGCAAGGCCACAACTGCACCGCACACCTAAATCACTACGATACGACTTTATAAACAGTCATGGCTCCCCCCAGAGAATCCTGGGAGTTTGTGCTGAGAGTTGTTCGGAGATCCCCTTTATTCCCATCCCAGAGCTACAATTCCCAGAGTGGTTTAAATCATCTTCATCATCTTTTTTTATTTGTATGCCGCCTTTCCACAGTTAAAAAAACAATGCTCAAGGCGGCTTACAGCATAACAAGATTTACATAATTACAATAAATAAACCCCATCAGAAAAATACACAACCAAATGGGAAACAATTTCCACATAAATCAAAATTGTATACCGTATTTTTCGTCCCATAAGGTGCACCGGCCCATAGGACGCACCTAGTTTTTTTTGGGGGGAAATAAAGGAATTTCTCCCCCTTTATTTCCCCCCCAAAACCAGGTCGGGGAACAGCGGTATGGCGGCGCTGCACCTCCCCGCTGTCCCCCGAGCTTGTGGGGCTGGCCGATGTCTGCCCGAAGCGCAGGGCACTCTGCTATCCATGCAGGAGGCTGCTATCCACAGCCTAGGGAGCCCTGCGGGAACTCCTGCAGGGCTCCCTAGGCTGCGGATGTCTGCCCGAAGCGCGGGGCGCTCTGCTTCAGCGCGCCCCACGCTCCGTGCAGGAGGCTGTGGATGTCTTTCCGAAGCGTGGGGCGCTTTGCTTCAGTGCGCCCGGCGCTCTGTGCAGCAGGCAGCTATCTGCAGCCTAGGGAACTCCCGCGGGCTCCCCAGGCTTGCAGATAGTTTCCTGAAGCCTGGAGAGCGAGAGGGGTCGGTGTGCACCGACCCCTCTCGCTCTCCAAGCTTCAGCGAAAGCCTGCATTCGCCCCATAGGACGCACACAGATTTCCCCTTCATTTTTGGAGGGGAAAAAGTGCGTCCTATAGGGCAAAAAATACGGTAGTTGGAAGGGACCACAAGGGTCACCTATAATGGTTATTTTATTATGATTATTTTACTATTACTATTTACTATTATGTTATGTTTTTAATAAGGTTTTCTGTAATGTGTTTTTAATGTTGTACACCGCTCTGGGAACTTCTGATACAGGGCAGTATATAAATTGAATGATAATGGTAATAGTAATTATTGTCGTTGTTGTTATTATTACAGCCCTGTACAATGTAGGAATATTTCACCTACTTGGGGCTTGAATCTGTGATCTTGAGATTAAGAGTTTCATCCTCTACTGAATGAGTTATCCCAATTCTTTTTAATATTATGTAATAATGCTATAATGTCTAGTGACAAATATTTTCTTGCTTGATTTGTAGTGAGGAAACGGCGAGGGCTGTGATTCGATGGACACGGCATGATGATTCTGCAGACAGCTTTTGCGAAGTGGATGGTATTGGCTCTTGTGGTTTAACATGTTTCTGTCCCACCTTCCTCCCAAGTTGGGATATTTCCTGGGGTTTTTTAACTCCTGCGCTTTCACTTAACGCAGCTGGAAGAATTTTATTTTAAAAACCCCCAAATCTTCTAGACCCGTGTCACGTAAATAGGGACAGCAGCATTATTTGTTTGTTTGTTGCCTTGTTGCTGTTGACGTCGGCTTTTAAAAACCCTCGAATTAAACCTGGCTGGTGGAGGAAGGGGGATGTAAAAATGAAAAAGGAAGGTGTCTGTGGGGAGAGAGAGATAGCAGGGCAATGACGTAAATAGAGCTCATAAGTATTCTACATGCCCAGTCGTGTGGGGCAAACAGTAGCCACAAGAGACAGCAATGGCTAGCAAGCTGGAAGGCTTTAAAAGGGAATTAGGCAGATTCATGGAGGAGGAGAGGGCTATCAATGGCTGTTGTTGTTTAGTCGTTTAGTTGTGTCCGACTCTTTGTGACCCCCTGGACCAGAGCACGCCAGGCACTCCTGTCTTCCACTGCCTCCCGCAGTTTGGTCAAACTCATGCTGGTAGCTTCGAGAACACTGTCCCACCATCTCGTCCTCTGTCGTCCCCTTCTCCTTGTGCCCTCCATCTTTCCCAACTTCAGGGTCTTTTCCAGGGAGTCTTCTCTTCTCCTGAGGTGGCCAAAGTCTTGGAGCCTCAGCTTCAGGATCTGTCCTTCCAGTGAGCACTCAGGGCTGATTTCCTTCAGAATGGAGAGGTTGGATCTTCTTGCAGTCCATGGGACTCTCAAGAGTCTCCTCCAGCACCATAATTCAAAAGCATCAATTCTTCGGCGATCAGTCTTCTTTATGGTCCAGCTCTCTTTGTTGTTGTTGTTGTTTAGTCCTTTAGTCGTGTCCGACTCTTCGTGACCCCCTGGACCAGAGCACGCCAGGCACTCCTGTCTTCCACTGCCTCCCACAGTTTGGTCAAACTCATGCTGGTAGCTTCGAGAACACTGTCCAATCATCTCGTCCTCTGTCGTCCCCTTCTCCTTGGGCCCTCCATCTTTCCCAACATCAGGGTCTTTTCCAGGGAGTCTTCTCTTCTCATGAGGTGGCCAAAGTCTTGGAGCCTCAGCTTCAGGATCTGTCCTCCCAGTGAGCACTCAAGGCTGATTTCCTTCAGAATGGAGAGGTTTGATCTTCTTGCAGTCCATGGGACTCTCAAGAGTCTCCTCCAGCACCAGAATTCAAAATATCAATGGCTTCTAGCCAGAATAACTCTGCTCTGCTTCCACAGTTGGAGGCATTGATGTGTCTGAATGCTGGAAACCACAGGAAGAGAGAGTTGCTCCTATGCTCAAATCCTGATAACAGGTTTCCCAAGGCATTTGGTTGGCAGCTGCGAGTACAGGATCCTGGACTAGATAGGGCATTGGCCAGATCTAATAGGCTCTTCCTATGTTCATAAGAACATATGGAATAACATATGGGATTTGGGTGGCGCACAGCGGCAAGAGTATTGTTAGCCCAGAAGTGGAAGCAAGAAGAAATTCAGACGAAAGAAGAATGGCAGACGAAATTAATGGACTATGCAGAATTGGACAAAATGACAGGAAGGATTCGAAACCTGCGGGATCAGAGATTTACAGAAGATTGGAAGAAGTATATGAACTATCTGAAGAGCAATTGTAACCAACAAATTACGCTAGTAGGACTGCAAGAAGTTTCGTAAGGAGAAATATACGAAGTGTTATAAAGTAGAAAAAATAGAGACATTGGTTATGAGTTTTAAATGTACAGTGGTACCTCAGGTTACATACGCTTCAGGTTACATACGCTTCAGGTTACAGACTCCGCTAACCCAGAAATAGTGCATCAGGTTAAGAACTTTGCTTCAGGATGAGAACAGAAATTGTGCTCCGGCGGCGCGGCAGCAGCAGGAGGCCTCATTAGCTAAAGTGGTGCTTCAGGTTAAGAGCAGTTTCAGGTTAAGTACAGACCTCCGAAATGAATTAAGTCCTTAAACCGAGGTACCACTGTAATAGGAGGGAAAGTAAGAAATGTGTACTAAGAGATTAGATTGGACAATTTTCAGACAGGACAGTCGAAAATATGAATAAGATGTAAAAGTAGGTTTAATTAATGTTGAAAATGGTATGTTAAAAAAACTAATAAAAATTATATATATATATATTGTCAGGGCTGCCCGAGGTCCCAGCTCACAAAGGACCAACGCCAGTCCGTTGTTATATACAAGAGTCTTTATTGAAACGCAGTTTCGATTTCAAAGCCGCGGCGTGCAGCCCTACGTCTTAAACCCTAGACCGCTGAAGCTCCGTCTGAATCTCCACCCCCCAGACACCAGTTTAAGACTCTAGCCTTGCTCGACTTCTTCCTTTGCTCTTTCCTCCTCTGGGTCCGCCTGTCCGCTGGGGTGTTGCCCTTTCTGGACTCTTCTGATGCTGAGTCCCCGGATTCTTCCCCCTGCCTCCGGCGGGCTTTAGGACCTGGCTCCCAATCCGTGCTTCCTGCTGTCCCGCGCGCCTGTACATTTGAACTTGGCACGCGCGCCCAGCCGGCAACCCTTCTCCTGACCATTACACTGCTCCTGTCACTGCTTCCCCCCTCGGGGGGGGGGGGCTAGCTGGATCTGACTTCCCCTCCGTTCCCTCACTCTGCGATGGGGGCGTGGCCAGCTCTGACTCATCTTCTCTCCCCACTGGAGGAGACGCTGGCCCTGATACATGGGACTCTTCCCCCCCACTACGCTCTGGTGGGGGAACTGGTCCTGATTTCCAGCTGCTGCTTTGGGAGTCCCCGCTGGCCCCTTGCTTCTGGTGTGTCCCCCCTGGGACCCCCCTTGCCCTGGCCATCGACGCCCCCCTCTGGGAATCTTCTGAATCGCTGGAGAAGCTCATGGAATCTCTCGGGCCACTCTCATACTCCCCTACGCTGCCCTCAGATTCTTCCCCTTCGCTCTCCGTTTCCTCTCTCCCCTGTGTCTCTGCTCCTGAACCCCTGACATATACATATACATATATATATATATATATATATATATATATATATATATGGATATTTGGGTGGTGCTGTGGTCTAAACCAGTGTTCCCCAACCTTGGGCCTCCAGCTGTTTTTGGACTACAACTCCCATCATCCCTCGCTAGCAAGACCAGTGGTCAAGGATGATGGGAGTTGTAGTCCAAAAACAGTTGGAGGCCCAAGGTTGGGGAACACTGGTCTAAACCACTGAGCCTCTTGGGCTTGCCAATCAGAAAGTTGGCAGTTCGAATCCCTGAGACGGGGTGAGCTCCCGTTGCTCTGTCCCAGCTCCTGCCAGCCTAGCAGTTCGAAAGCACACCAGCGCAAGGAGATAAATAGGTACCACTGCAGCAGGAAGGTAAATGGCATTTCCATGCACTCTGGCACTCGTCACAGTCCTCTGTGCGCCAGTAGCGGTTTAGTCCTGCTAGCCACATGACCTGGAAAGCTGTCTGTGAACAAACGGCGGCTCCCTCGGCCTGAAAGCAAGAAGAGCGCCGCAACCCCATAGTCGCCTTTGACTGGACTTAGCCGTCCAGAGGTCCTTTACCTTTAGTTTTACCTATGGAGTATCCACAGCTTTACAGGGACGCAGGTGGCGCTGTGGGTTAAACCACAGAGCCTAGGACTTGCCGATCAGAAGGTCGGCGGTTTGAATCCCCGCGACGGGGTGAGCTCCCGTTGCTCGGTCCCTGCTCCTGCCAACCTAGCAGTTTGAAAACACATCAAAGTGCAAGTAGATAAATAGGAACCGCTACAGCAGGAAGGTAAACGGCATTTCTGTGCGCCGCTCTGGTTCACCAGAAGCGGCTTAGTCATGCTGGCCACATGACCCGGAAGCTGTACACTGGCTCCCTCGGCCAATAAAGCGAGATGAGCGCCACAACCCCGGAGTCGGTCACGACTGGACCTAACGGTCAGGGGTCCCTTTACCTTTATCCACAGCTTTACAGAGGTCAGTATCCTGTCCTTTTCTTGCAGGCTGAAATGGTACAGCTCTGCAACGGAGATATCGCAAGAGTCTTCTTGCTTGATCTCTCAGACCAGGCAATTTCAAAAGCAAGGAGGTTATTGTCTGGAGAACACATAGGAGCGAGGGAAGGAAGGAAATATGGGGACTGTTATTTAGAATCATAGAATCATAGAGTTGGAAGAGACCACAAGGGCCATTGAGTCCAACCCCCTGCCAAGCAGGAAACACCATCAGAGCACTCTTGCAGCTTTCCCCAAACACAACATTTGATACAACCAACACAGTCCATAATCCTTGAAATGTTCCTAAAATGGAGTCTAAACCTTGGGCTGGTCAAACTTCTCTGAAGTCTCTCAGCCCCACTCACCTCACAGAGTGTTGTGGGGGAGGAAGGGAAAGGAGATTGTTAGCTGCTTTGAGACTCCTTCTGGTAGTGATAAAGCGGGATATCAAATCCAAACTCCTCTTCTTCTGTCTTTCTGATTAAAATACGGGAATGTCTTTTTTCTTAGATATCCAGTCTCCAGAAGCGGAGTACGTGGATTTGCTTCTCAATCCAGAACGTTACACCGGCTACAAGGGACCTGAAGCCTGGAAGATCTGGAACAGCATCTATGAAGAAAATTGTTTCAAGTAGGTTCCTTCTGAGTGGCTGGATTCTGAGATTTACTGTGGTGCCCCGCAAGATGAACGCCTCGCAAGACGGAAAACCCGCTAGACGAAAGGGTTTTCCGTTTTGGAGGCGCTTCGCAAAACGAATTTCCCTATGGGCTTGCTTTGCAAGACGAAAATGTCTTGCGAGTTCCTGCGGGTTTTCCCCCCCCTTCCCCCCCTTTTCCTAAGCCGCTAAGCCGCTTATCAGCTGATCGCTAAAAGCCGCTAAGCCGCTAATAGCGCTAATCTGCTAAGCTGTCAATGGGCTTGCTTCGCAAGACGAGAAAACCGCTATACGAAGAGCCTCACGGAATGGATTAATTTCGTCTTGCGAGGCACCACTGTATTAGATCAAACACACACACACACACACACACACACACACACACACATCCTCTTACAGCCCATCGTTTCCTGCAAGGGGTTAGTTGCTTGTTTATAAAATACTTATTGCCTAATAATAGAAAGCATAACTTTTGCTATCAAAAAAGTGCATGTGCTCTGCCTGTTTTTATTGGAACCCTTTTCTATTCACATGAATGTGTATAAGGTTATATCCAACTGTATAAATTGTATGTAATTTTTTATTCAAACAAATAAGTTCAAAGTAATAGTAAAAACAGTCATAAAAGCAGGAAGAATAAAATTACAAGATAATAATAATAATAATGATAAATATTTGCATTTTATTTGAAATTGTATTTATATCTGTAACAGCTTTTGCTTGCTTTTATATATGCAATAGTTGTTTTCTATTTTTATCGTATTGTGAGGTCGCTTCAAAATGCCTCCTAGGAAGTGATTTGTTAATTAATTAATTAATTAATAATGGATTGCATTTGCATTTGTAATAGCAATTATACTTTAAAACGTTTAAAAATACATTATAAATCATTAAAAAGCTTATCGCCTGCCTCTCAAATCTGCTTACTTAGATGACCTTTAACAAAAAAATTAACATCCGTACGAGAAATAAAAGCAAAAAACAAACTAATCCTAAAGCAGCAGTAAAAGCAGCCAAATTGCAAAAAGCCTACAGCACCCAAAGACCCATAAAATAGGGCCGCTGCAATCCTGACATGCGTCCATAATTTGAAATGTTTCAGTAGGGAAATACAAAGAACTTGGTTTAAAAGCTTGAACAAATAGGCTTTGGGCACCAGTGTAAAATGCTGTGATCATGGCAGGCAATAGGTTAAATGGTTAAGGGGAGGGTGTCCCAACTCCTAGGGGGCCACTGCCAAAAAGACCCTGCTGTTTGCCTTTCTTCCATAGACGCAGGTGTTGAATTAAGATGTTGAATGACTATTTCGACAGTTGGGCAAGATTCACAGTGGGGAGTAAGCCGACCTTTGCTAAGCTGGCACCCGCCATATTTTTTTGGACTACAACTCTCATCATTCCCAGCCAGCGCAGCAAAGGCTGCCACAATAAGCAGACTCTTTGCAGGCACCCGGCTCATAATAATAATAATAATAATAATAATAATAATAATAATAATAATTTATTATTTATACCCCGCCCATATGGCTGAATCTCCCCAGCCACTCTGGGCGGCTTCCAATCAAGTGTTAAAAACGATACAGCATTAAATATTAAAAACTTCCCTAAACAGGGCTGCCTTCAGATGTCTTTTAAAGATAGGATAGCTGCCTATTTCCTTCACATCTGAAGGGAGGGTGTTCCACAGGGCGGGCGCCACTACCGAGAAGGCCCTCTGCCTGGTTCCCTGTAACCTCACTTCTCACAATGAGGGAACCGCCAGAAGGCCCTCGGCGCTGGACCTCAGCGTCCGGGCTGAACGATGGGGGTGGAGACGCTCCTTCAGGTATACAGGACCGAGGCTGTTTAGGGCTTTCAAGGTCAGCACCAACACTTTGAATTGTGCTCAGAAACGTACTGGGAGCCAATGCAGATCTCTCAGGACTGGTGTTATGTGGTCCCGGCGGCCACTCCCCGTCACCAGTCTAGCTGCCGCATAAACAGCTCCATAAACTCCATCATCTTCATTATTAGAGATCGTTTCTGGGAGGGAAATGTATGTCACCTGGAAATCTGATGGAATGGTGGAGTACAAATGTCTTTTAAAAAATTAAAGCACCCTTTTGATTAACTTTTTAAAAAAATACTTCTTTGTCTCCTAGACCTCAGTCTGTAAAAAGGCCTTTAAATCCCTTGGCTTCTGGAAGAGGTGAGTTCATATTTTGTTTTACACTGCCTGCTTGATAGTGCTGTAAAATAAGTTTTTATAGAAATACAGTTTAAAAAAAATAAAAATTGGGGAAAGCAGCTGATACAAATGAGAGAATGGTTAAAGAGCCTGAAGATTTTGCCAGGTGTGCAGAAAGATAGCGAGGAATGTGGTTTGGAATTAGCCACAGATTTCAGAATCCCTAGGTTTTCAATTTTCATTGAACCAAAAAGTAAGGTTTCTAGTCCCTGTCGATGCAAATCTAGACTTGAAAGTATGCTGGCAATGGCTGTGTAGTGGCTGCATAAGATTCCCCATTATGGCAGGATACAGTCAAATAAGACAGGAAATGCAAATTTGTATAATAATGCAGGAGTGGGGTTCCCTGCATGCAGAGTTTTAATACCTTATAATGCAGAATACACTTAGTCCTCTTCTTAGGTGGGTCAGCCAAATAATCTAGACATGCAGGAGGAAGTTGTTGCTCCTTTTTGAAAGTGTAGTGTGAGTGATAACATTATCCTTTTCTTAAATTTGCAGCTGCAGGAGAAAATGAAGGTGAGTCTCTCTCCAGCTGGGGCCGAGAAGGACAAATTTCATGGAGGACAGAAAGCCCTTAGTCCCTGCTGTCAATTAATTCCATGTTCCAGGACAGTACAGCATTGACCTCAACATTTTTGCATTTCATTTCATTTCACACACTTTATAAGAATCTGGTCCAATACAAAAAAGTCATAATAGAAACATAACTTTGAAATAAACAACTTATATCAAGTAAAGTAATATTCAATAATCCATTAGAATAAAATAAAAAGGTAAAGGGACCCCTGACCGTTAAGTCCAGTTGCGGACAACTCTGGGGTTGCATGCTCATCTCGCTTTACAGGCTGAGAGAGCTGGCGTTTGTCTGTAGACAGCTTTCCGGGTCATGTGGCCAGCAGGACTAAGCCACTTCTGGTGAAACCAGAGCAGCGCACGGAAATGCCGTTTACCTTCCCGCCTGAGTGGTACCTATTTATCTGCTTGCGCTGGTGTGCTTTCGAACTGCTAGGTGGGCAGGAGCTGGGACTGAGCAACGGGAGCTCACTCCGTCGTGGGGATTCGAACCGCCAACCTTCCGATTGGCAAGCCCAAGAGGCTCTGTGGTTTAGACCACAGCGCTACCCACATCCCTAGAATACAATAGTGCACAATAAAATCAGCTCTCGAAATATCAGCAAAATCAAACAGAAATTCACTCTAATAAACTGTTACTAAACCACAGCCAATAATAATACCTGCAAGTCACAATGTATAAAATACCAGAATACATACAAAACCATGTAAAAGGATCAATTTGAGAAACAAAGATGCACAACGTATAAAAATATTTTTAAAAAAATAAAACCCCTGAACTCCACTCCTCTCTTCCCAGCTGTTCTAGTCATGATCTGGGGGAGGCTGTGGCTCAGGTGGTACTTGACTGAGGGTTTTGGAGACGATGCTCTTTTGACCTTCTTTGCATTTTATAATATATAACATGGGTAGGCAAACTAAGACCTGGGGGCCGGATTCGGCCCAATCGCCTTCTAAATCCGGCCCCCGGACGGTCCGGGAACCAGCGTGTTTTTACATGAGTAGAATGTCCTTTTATTTAAAATGCATCTCTGGGTTATTTGTGGGGCATAGCAATTCGTTCATTTTTTTCCTTTTCAAAATATAGTCTGGCCCCCCACAAGGTCTGAGGGACAGTGGACCGGCCCCCTGCAGAAAAAGTTTGCTGACCCCTGATATATAATGCCTGTGGCAGCAACTCTGTTCTGAAGCCTCCTAGGGCTGGAGAGCAAGGGGCGAGGCAGGTGGGAAAAGCCATCGCTTGACTGCCAGCACAAAGCCTCTCTCCTCAGCTCCCATCGCGCTTGACCACTGGCCATGCCAGCTGCGGCCGATGGCGTTTGGATGCCAGCAGCATCTAGAAGCACCAGGGAAGTTGGAAGTCAGGTTCATAATCTGGGGCCAAAGTCCCTTTCGGTCTGAATCCTGGCAGGGCTGTTGCGTTTAGCCCAGCCTTTTCCATCCTGGAGTTGCACTCGCTGTGGCTGATGGGGCTTGTAGTCCAAAATGTCTGGAAGAGGCAGGAGGTTGACGAAGGCCAATTACAACCTCTGCTTTGCATGCAACAAATGTGATTTTTTTTAAACATTCACCTTTCTCTCATGGAACAATCCTCCTGACTATTGTCTTGTTTCTGTATTTCCAGGGAACATGTTTTACAGCTGGCTGCAAGGTACCCACCTTTTCCTGTTTGCTTCGCTCTCGATAACCAAGGCAATATCATATTATTTATTGCAACGTTGTAGTTATTAGTAGTATTAGCATTATTTTAACGTATTACAGTGGTGCCTCGCAAGACGAAAATAATTCGTTCCGCGAGTCTCTTCGTCTAGCGGTTTTTTTGTCTTGCGAAGCATCCCTATTAGCGGCTTAGCGGATTAGCGCTATTAGCGGCTATTAGCGGCTTAGAAAAAGGGGGGGAAAGGGAAAAAACTCGCAAGACTCGCAAGACGTTTTCGTCTTGCGAAGCAAGCCCATAGGGAAATTCGTCTTGCGCAGCGCCTCGAAAAATGGAAAACCCTTTCGTCTGGCGGGTTTTTCGTCTTGCAAGGCATTCGTCTTGCGGGACACCACTGTACCTACCCTTCTTCCAAATTGCAGATTGCATCAGTTTAAAACACAGTTTAGAAACCTATGCTGCATTTATTCCATTGCCCAATTTTTATACTCTCAGCTGCAGGTGTGCCCTCTTCTTTCTTTTTCAATATCTCTGACTATTTCTTGCAGGTGTCTGTGTGGAGAAAAGGGCTTTCTACAGGCTCATTTCTGGCCTCCATGCCAGCATCAACATCCATCTCAGCGCCAGGTACCTTTTGGAAGGTACTGCATTCTAATTCCTTTGGGGAGGCTATTGTTTTTTGCTTGTTTTGCTGTTACTTATTTTGTGTGCAGGAGTGCCCTGCAGCCAAACTGGAAGCTGCGCTGGACCTTCGGCTTCCGAAAATCGTTCGAAAACTGGAACACTCACTTCTGGGTTTCGAACGTTCAGGAGCCAAGGCGTTCGGCTTCCAAGGTACGACTGTACAGTGGTCGAACGGAATCCATTCCGGAAGTCCGTTCAACTTCCAAAATGTTCAGAAACCAAGGTGCGGCTTCTGATTGGCTGCAGGAAGCTCCTGCAGCCAATCAGAAGCCACGTCGGACATTCGGGTTTAAAAGAACATTCGCAAACCGGAACACTCACTTCTGGGTTTGCAGCATTCGGGAGCCAAAATGTTCGACTCACAAGGCATTCGCGAACCAAGGTATGAGTGTATATAAATTTAACTAATAATAATAATAATACAGTCATACCTCGGGTTACAGCCGCTTCAGGTTGCGTTTTTTCGGGTTGCGGACTGCCGAAACCCGGAAGTACCGGAACGGGTTACTTCTGGGTCTCGGCAGTCACGCATGCGCAGAAGCGCTAAATCGTACTTTGCGCAGAAGCGCCGAATCGCAACCCATGCTTGCGCAGACACGGGTTGTGAACGTGCATCCTGCACGGATCACGTTCGCAACCCGAGCGTCCGCTGTACAGTGGTACCTCGGTTTAAGGACAGTCTTGTTTGAGAGCAATTTGGTTTACGAACTCCGCAAAACCGGAAGTAGTGTCCCGGTTTGTGAACTTTACTTCGGTCTAAGAACGGAATCCGAATGGTGGAAGGGCACGGGTGGTGGGAGGACTCATTAGGGAAAGCGCGCCTCAGTTTAAGAACGGTTTCAGTTTAAGAACAGAATTCCGGAAACTGAAACTGTTCTAAACTGAGGTACCACTGTAGTAATAATAATAATAATAATAATAATAATAATAATAATAATAATAATAATACAGTGGTACCTCGGGTTACATACTGTCAGAGCTGCCTCTAGGTCCCAGCTCACAGAGGACCAACGCTAGGCTGTCGTAATGTACAAAAGTCTTTATTGAAGTTCAGTTTCCATTTCAAAGCCGCAGCGCGCAGCCCTACATCTTAAACCCTAGATCGGCGAAGTCCCGTCTGAATCTCCTCCCCTCTGACACCAGTTTAAGATCCTAGCCCTGCTCCACCTTTTACGCTGCTCTCTCCTCCTCTGGGTCCTCCTGCCCGCTGGGGCATTGCCCTTTCTGGACTCTTCCGACGCTGAGTCGCTTAGCTCCTCCCCCTGCCTCCGGCGGGCTTTAGGACCCGGTTCCCAATCCTCATTCTCTGCTGTCCCGCGCTCCTGTACATTTGAACTTGCCTCTCGCGCCAGCCCAGTGACCTTTCTCCTAACCGTTACAGTACTTCGGTCACTGCTTCCCTCTTCCGGGACACTGGCCGGATCTGACCTCTCCTCCGTTGTCCGACTTTCTGATGGAGGCGTGGCCAGCCCTGCCTTATCTTCTCTCCCTGGTGGGGAATGCATTGGCCCCGATCCTTGGGACTCTTCCCCCCCACTCTGCTCTGGTGGGGAAGCTGGTCCTGATTTCCAGCTACTGCTCTGGGAGTCCCTGCTGCCCCCTTGCTCCTGGGGCATTCCCCTTGGGAACCCCCTACCCCTGGCCACTGGCGCCCCCTTCTGTGAATCTTCCGATTCGCTGGAGAGGCTCATGGAATCCCTCGGTCCACTGTCCTCTTCTCCTACGCTCCCCTCGGATTCTTCCCCTTCGCTCTCCATCTCCTCTCTTCCCTGTGCCTCTGCTCCTGAGCCCCTGACACATACGCTTCAGATTACAGACTCCGCTAACCCAGAAATACTGCTTCAGGTTAAGAACTGTGCTTCAGGATGGGAACAGAAATCGTGCTCCGGCGGTGCGGTGGCAGCAGGAGGCCCCATTAGCTAAAGTGGTGCTTCAGGTTAAGAACCGTTTCAGGTTAAGAACGGACCTCCGGAATGAATTAAGTACTTAACCAGAGGTACCACTGTAATAAATTTTATTTATACCCCACCCTCCCCGGCCAGAGCCGGCCTCAGGGCGGCTAACACCAGTAAAATTACTGTAAAAACATAACAGGCGAGGAAAAAGCCAATTTAAAATACAGGTTAAAATGCAATTTAAATGCAGCCTCATTTTAAAAGTAGCCTATAGATCAAAACCCTAAGGGGAGGGAATGTTCCACATACCTCCAGGAAGACTGAGAGTCCTTTGACGTGTTTCCTTTTTCCTTTCCCCAGACACGTGGGCAGCTGAGCGTTGGGGCCACAACATCACGGAGTTCCAGCAGCGCTTTGATGAGGTCCTGACCCAGGGCGAGGGTCCCAGGCGGCTCAAGAACCTCTACTTCCTCTACCTGATAGAGCTGCGGGCCCTGTCCAAAACTCTCCCTTACTTCCAGCGCCCCGATTTCCAGCTGTTCACGGGGGCCGAAAGCCAGGATGAAGAAACCAAGAGCCGCCTTTTGGAAATCCTGCATTTAACCAAGCAAGTGCCTTTGGCTTGAGGTCTCATGGGGGGCGGGAGGTGTCTTGGAGGGGTGTCTTGAGGAAGGGGGAGGTGGCAGCAAGCCATTTTGCTTTATGTGTGTGTTGTAGTTTTTTTTTTTTTAAAAAAAAAAACACTTTCTTGGTGTTCAGAATTTGAATTACCTGGATGTAGTGATAGATTTGAGGCTGGGGTGGGGTGGGGGACATATTGCCATCTGTCTCATACGTGATGGGGCTTCCCCTCCCTCTGCCACCCAATCATAGCTGTCAACTTACAGATTTGAAAATAAGGGACCAGCAGCCTCAAAAATAAGGGATCAACAGCCAAAATAAGGGATTTTCAGAGCGCAGGTATGTTCAACTTCTGAGCCCCTCCGAGCCAAAGGCAGAAAGCCCAGCCAGCAGCCAAACGAAGCCTCAAGCGGTGGTTCCCACAGCGCAGCAACCCGCCAAAGGGGATGCATCAAGGAAACCCACCGTCACCTTTCTGCTGGGAAGCGCTGAGCAAAGGCGAGTCCCCAGGCAACGCGGCTGATTTGATTGGCACAAGACATGCAAGCTCTACCCCCCAGTCGTTCTTAGACTCCTTATTGGGTGAGGAACGCAGCCAAGCAACACAGTTGGAGCCTCCCTCCTCCCTGGCCGGCAGGGAGGGAGGGAGAGGAGCTGCATCCTTTGAAACCTGGGAAATTTAAGGAACGTCATCAATAAGGGACAGCAGCGGGACACAGCGCTGGGATAAGGGACTTTCCCGCCAAATAAGGGACAGCTGACAGCTATGCACCCAATCTGTTCCCAATCCTCAAGAGCAGATTTTTTTTTTGTGGTGGTGGTGGTGGAAGGCGGATTCAGTGGGAGGGAGAACAGGCTAGTAAGGGCTGACATGGTAGAAGTTTATAAAATTATACATGGCCTGGAGAAATATAATAATAATAAAAATTTATTATTTGTACCCTGCCCATCTGGCTGGGTTTCCCCAGCCACTCTGGGCGGCTTCCAACAAAGATCAAAATACATTAAAATGTCACACATTAAAAACGGGGCTGCCTTCAGATGTCTTCTAAATGTTAGGTAGTTGTTTATCTCTTTGACATCTGATGGGAGGGCGTTCCACAGGGCTGGTGCCACTACCGAGAAGGCCCTCTGCTTGGTTCCCTGTAGCTTGGCTTCTCGCAGTGAGGGAACCACCAGAAGGCCCTCGGTGCTGGATCTCAGTGTCCGGGCTGAACGATGGGGGTGGAGACGCTCCTTCAGGTATACTGGACAGAGGCCATTTAGGGCTTTAAAGGTCAGCACCAACACTTTGAATTGTGCCCAGAAACGTACTGGGAGCCAATGTAGGTCTTTCAAGACCGGTGTTATGTGGTCTCGGCGGCCGCCCCCAGTCACCAGTCTAGCTGCCGCATTCTGGATTAGTTGTAGTTTCCAAGTCACCATCAAAGGTAGCCCCACGTAGAGCGCATTGCAGTAATCCAAGCGGGAGATAACCAGAGCATGCACCACTCTGGCAAGACAGTCCTCTGGCAGATAGGGTCTCATCCTGGGTACCGGATGGAGCTGGTAGACAGCTGCCCTGGACACAGAGTTGACCTGCACCTCCATGGACAGCTGTGAGTCCAAAATGACTCCCAGGCTGCGCACCTGGTCATTCTGGGGCACAGTTGCCCCATTCAGGATCAGGGAGTCCTCCACACCATCCCGCAGGCAGAGACGTTTTTCTCCTCCTATCACTAGAACCTGAATGTTGGAAGATTCAGGACAGAGGAAAGAAAAACCCTTCACGCAGTACTGAGTTAAACTGTGGAACTCTCTCCCACTGGAAGCAGTGATGGCCACGAATTTGGATGGCTTTAAAAGAGGATTGGGCAAATTTCAGGAGGAGGGGGCTATTGATGACTGCTAGCCAGGACGGCTCTTTTCTGTCTCCCTGGTTGAAGGCAGCAATGCTTCTGAACTCCAGTTGCTGGAAACCCCAAGACTGGTGAGATGCTCTTTGTGTTCGAATCCTGCTTCTAGCTTCCTAGAGGTATCTGCCTGGCCCCTGTGAGAAGAGGATACTGGATTGGCCTGACCCTGCAGACACTTTTTACGTTTTTAAGCAACTAAACAGCACAGCAAATAGATAGGCTAACTTGCAGTTTTTTAATGACTCGGAAGGTATTGATTTTATACAGTGCTTTCCCCCCCTTTAAAAATAATGTTTAGGGGAACTCTCATTTCCTGCTCATTTTGAAATACCTCCCCTCAATGAGGCCAAACTTCGATTCACAAAATGTTTAGGGGTATGCGTTCCCCCCCCCAGAAAAAAGCACTGCTTTTTTGTAAATGGCATGTCAACGAAGGACTCCAATTATAAACGATGTTTTGTTTTTGCTTTAGATCGTTCCCTTTGCACTTCAACGAAAATTCGCTCTTTGCTGGGAACCAAAAAGAAGCGGCTAAATTGAAGGTAAGATTCTGTCTCTGCTGGCAAACAAACATTTTTTTGGGGGGGTGGGGGCAGAATTTACTGTCTCTCTGCTGCAATTATGGCAATGGCCGTTATGTGAAGGTCAGGGGTGAAATGGCTTCCTCCCCCATTACAGTGGTGCCCCGCAAGACGAACGCCTCAGAAGACGAAAAACTCGCTAGACGAAGGAGTTTTTCGTTTTCTTAGCCGCCTCCCTATGGGCTTGCTTTGCAAAACGAAGCTTGCCCCACAAGCTCCGGGGATAGCGGGGAAGCGCAGCGCGCTTTCCCCTCTGTCCCCGGACCCCTTTTCAACCAAGGGGCGGCAACGGGGAGAAGCCATCTTTTGAAGCAAGGGGCGGAGGGGAGAAGATCGCTTCTCCCTGTTGCCGCCCCTTGGTTCAAAAGGGGTTCGGGGAGAGAGGGGAAGGCGCGCGCCTTCCCCTCTGTCCCCGGACGGTCTCCATAGGAACGCATTGATTGATTTTCAGTGCATTCCTATGGGAAACCGTGCTTCGCAAGACGAAAAACTCGCAAGAAGAAAAAACTTGCGGAACGAATTAATTTCGTCTTGCGAGGCACCACTGTATTTTCTGGATCTTCATATGTACAGGAGGTGACGTCTTCTACTTTGACTGCAGAAACTAGTGTGATGTTACTGTAAGGTTACCAGATTTTTTTTCAAAGAATCCGGGGACACTTTTAAAAAAAAAAAGAAAAAGAGAAAAAACATTTATTTTAAAAAAGTTTAAAAAAAGAAAAGAAGAAGTAATATCTTCTCTTCTGTCATCTCCTCTATTGGGCTGCCTTCCTCTGGGTCTCAGCCTGCTCTCTTGGAGCACTAGCCGACGTGGAGTAGGCTCGGATCGGGCCTGGGCTCGGCCATGTGTCCTTGCCCTCCCAGTGCTCTCCTACCTCTCCCCTCTTTTTTCTCCTTCCTCTTTCTCTCTCTTCCTTCTCCTTCTCCTCTCCTCCTTCTCCCTGCACCAGCTCCAGGGTTTTCCTGGCCCCGGAGTGCCGCTGGGCAGTTGGCCGGGTGGCCAAGCGCTCTCGCTCCCGGTTCAATTTGGGTTGCAGGTCAGCAGTTCCCCCAGTTGACACGCCGGGCGTCCCGATTCCCCCTTGGCAGTGGCGGTGGCAGCGGCAGCGGCAGCAGCCTGGAGCCAGTTGGCTCTGGCTGGCTTCAGGAGCTGCTCGCTGCTGTGGTGCTCGCCATTTTGCCTTGCTGGAAGTCCCCTAATAATAATAATAATAGTAATAATAATAATATGTGCTGGTCCTGGGGGGGGGTTTACCCTGCGCCGTTGTCCATGTCCGGTCCGAGGCTGAAGCGGGGTCCAAGGCAGGGAGTCGGGTGAGGTCAGGAGCTCCGACAGGACAGGGTTCAGACAGGAACAGGCTACCAACAATGTTGCTCCTGCAACTTGGGACTGGGCTGTCTGGCTTTTATCTGCCCCGAGGCATAGGGCGGCCCTGATCCTCTGGTGACTTGCCTCTCCTGGCCTGGAGGCGAGCACTCCTCCTGCGGGAACTTACTTCCCTCTGCCTCTCTGCCCTGAACCTCTGCAGCTGAGGAGAGGCTGGAGGGTTACCGGACCCAGAGGCATTCTCACCTTCCCCTGACGGGGCTGAGAGTGGAGCACCTGCAGGCAATGGGTCCTCCATCACCTCCGGAGCTAGAGCAGACTCAGCTGGTGTCTGCACCTGAGGATCCAGCACAGGTGAGGACCCTTCAGGCTCAAGCCCCAGCCCCGGCTCAGCTGGTTCTGGAGGTGGGGACTCCTGTGCAGGCTGGGATTCCTAAGGTTCAGCCTCTGAATCAGATTCCCAGGCCATCACATAATAATTCATTATTTATATCCTGCCCATCTGGTGTGTCTTGTGCCGTTGAACCAATCATGCAACATTCATTCCCTACTAATAAATCTACGACACTTAAAATATAAATCCGGGGACATTAAATGAAATCTGGGGACAGATTTTGACCGGGGACAGATTTGTAAATCTGGGGACTGTCCGCGGGAAACGGGGACGTCTGGTACCTATATGTTACTGAATATTCCATCGGCACCTGGGGGCGGCAGGGAGCCGTCGTTGATGAAATGTTCCATGTCCAACTTCTGTGAGGGAAGTGTAGCTGTCAATTTGGCTGGGAGGAAAACAGCCCAGAGGCCACAGCAGCAGCTGTGTGGGATGGGTGGAGGTCTGGAAATTCCCAAAGGTGTGGAATTCAAGGGGCAGAAAGTCTAGGGCAGGGGTGGGCAGCCTGCAGCCCAGGGGTGTCAGGGCAGAGGGAAAGATGGGAGAAAGGGGTTGGCAGAGAGACAAAAGATTTTCAGCTTCATTTTCACTCCACTGCGGACAAGTGGCCCCCTGATGGACTGCTCCAAAGGAATGTGGCCTTTGATGGAAAATATGGCCCCCACACCAGGTCTAGAGGCAGGTTAGTCAACGGAAAGGGGGGGTGTGAGGTAAGCAAGTGAGGTGCCTAAAATTTAAAGAGAAACGATAATTCGTTCAGATCTGGTTTGTAAAATCACAGCAGTAGCTTGGAATGGCAAGTCCTA
Organism: Podarcis cretensis; assembly: GCF_951804945.1. NCBI lineage: Eukaryota > Metazoa > Chordata > Lepidosauria > Squamata > Lacertidae > Podarcis > Podarcis cretensis. Next base: position 4,754,761 of record NC_137170.1, read on the forward strand.
AAGGAGCGGAGAAGTGTGCTTGTATGTGTTGAATTCCCGCAGGTTTATACGAACCAAATGTAACTGAGGGACTCCAAAATGGATTCTGCATATGGCAGGGTTTTTAATAGGTCAGCATGGATTTTTTGTGTGTGAAATTACTTCCAAGATATTTCATGGGAAGTGATTCCCATGAAATATCCCAACCTAGAGTTTCTTAGCAATTGGATGAAAGACAAACCTGCTTTCTAACGACTTTTTTTTCCTCTCTTTCCCTCCTTGCCAAACCAGGAAGAATTTAGACTCCATTTTAGGAACATTTCAAGGATTATGGACTGTGTTGGTTGCATCAAATGTCGTCTTTGGGGAAAGCTGCAGGTAAGTAACAGTCGCCATCTTTCCTTCCTTCCCTCGCTCCTTGCAAAGATTTTTCATTCCTTTGCATATTTACTGCAGGCCAATGCACACAGGAGGGACACGGGTGGCGCTGTGGGTTAAACCACAGAGCCTAGGACTTGCCGATCAGAAGGTCGGTGGTTCAAATCTCCGCAACGGGGTGAGCTCCCATTGCTCAGTCCCTGCTCCTGCCAACCTAGCAGTTTGAAAGCATGTCAAAGTGCAAGTAGATAAATAGGTACCGCTCTGGCGGGAAGGTAAACAGCGTTTCTGTGCGCTGCTCTGGTTCACCAGAAGCGGCTTAGTCATGTTGGCCACATAGAATCCTAGAATCCTAGAGTTGGAAGAGACCACAAGGGCCATTGAGTCCCACCCCCTGCCAAGCAGGAAACACCATCAGAGCACTCCTGACATATGGTTGTCAAGCCTCTGCTTAAAGACCTCCAAAGAAGGAGACTCCACCACACTCCTTGGCAGCAAATTCCACTGTCAAACAGCTCTTACTGTCAGGAAGTTCTTCCTAATGTTTAGGTGGAATCTTCTTTCTTGACCCGGAAGCTGTACGCCAGCTCCCTTGGCCAATAAAGCGAGATGAGCGCCACAACCCCAGAGTCGGCCACGACTGGACCTAATGGTCAGGGGTCCCTTTACCTTTGCCTAATGCACACAGGTATAATCTGCTAAGAACTTAAAAGTTTTGTTCTTGATTATTGCAAGCCACTCTGGGAACCTGTTTTGGCTGAAGGGCAAATACTTCAGTTTTTAATATTTAAAATAAGCCTTCACAATCCTGGTGCTGTCCAGATGTTGTTTGACTATCACAGAATTATAGAATTATGGAACTGAAAGGGAACTCGAGGGTCATCTAGCTCAGGCATAGGCCAACTCTGGCCCTCCAGATGTTTGGGACTACAATTCCCATCATCCCTAGCTAACAGGACCAGAGGTCTGGAACTGTAGTCCCAAACATCTGGAAGGCCAGAGTTTGCCTATGCCTGAATTCTAGTCTAACCCCCTGCAGTGCAGGAATCTCAACTAAAACATCCATGACAGATGTCCATCCAACCTCTTCTTAAAAACCTCTAAGAAAGGAGAATATTACCTCCTGAAGGAGACCATTCCACTGTCAAACAGCTCTTCCTGTCAGAATTTTTTTCCTGATGTGTAGTTCGAATCTCCTTTCTTGTAACTTGAATCCATTGGGCTCTAGTGCTCTCTTCCACAGCAGGAGAATACAAATATTGTAATTCCTGACCCTTTAGCCATGCTTGCTAGGGATGATGGGAGTTTAAGGTTATAGCCAGGGGTGGAGATCCTCAAGGCTAGGGAGTGAATGTAGCCCTCCATGCCTCTATCTGGCCCTTGGAATTCTCCCCAGGCCACACCCCTTCATTGGCCCTGGACAGGTAGATGTAACCCAATTCTCGTTCCCGTTGTGTACAGACTCAGGGCTTGGGAACAGCTCTGAAGATCCTGTTTTCTGAAAACCTGATAGAAAACATGCCGGAGAAAGGACCCTCGCCCAAATTCCATCTAACGAGGCAGGAAATTGTGTCCCTCTTCAACGCCTTTGGAAGGTGAGTGTGAGGTTTCGTGTCTGGAAACCTGCAGCTTCAACATCACACCAAACCATGGTTCTCACTAACCACGGTGCAGAGTGCAAACCATGGTTTGAGCTTCCAAACATACATACATCAGGTGATCCACAATTTACAGCTGCTTGTTAGATTCCGTTTTCTGTCCCAGCTTCACTCTCACTTTCCTGGTTCAGCTAGCTTTGCAAACGGTACGGTAGACTCTGCGAGTGTAGCTTTCTCCTGATTGAAGTGCAGAGTGTTTGAGGACCGGGACATTTGCAGGGAAACCAAAATGCTTGTTTACAAAGCTATTGTGGAACTGCAGGGTGCAGACGGCTCTGCCTTTTGCCTGTGTTTTGAGTCCAAAAGCTACCTAAGATCATGCTCTTTCCCTCTTGTGTCTCCCAATTCAGGATTTCAACAAGTATTAAGGAGCTGGAAAACTTCAGGAACCTGCTGAGACCTCTCCACTGAAGCTGTTTCCTGATAAAGACTGGCACTCCTATTCTCCGCTGATGGTTGCTGCATCGTGGGCAGGCTAGCCCCCCAATCCCACCCTGATTTTGGCTAGAAGGGGGAGCGTGGGACTGTAAACCAGCAACCTTGCTTCCCCAGCTTGCGAGTTTTATACTGGCCGCAACTCCCGATGCAAGACTTAAGGCAAAACTGACCTCGGTTAAGTAATCCTCAGCCTGCAGTTTTCATTTAAGGACTTATGAAGTGCCTTTCTGGATCAGGCCCAAGCCCAGAGGTTCTTTGCAAGGATTCTGGTACGGTGCCGCCTCTGTTTTAGGGGGTGCAATGGAGATACCGCTTCTGGGGGAAACCCTTGCTTTTGAACCATTTTGTTTTAATTAGATGAGAGAGCCGGCAGCTGACCTTTAAAAAGACCCCCCCCCCAATAAATGCAGTTAAACTCAAACACAAGTTAGCTCTAAAGCAATGGGTAGCACTCCTTTTTGGGAGTTTTAGACTAGAATTCCCACCCAGTGGCGTATCGTGGAGAGGGTGGTGGTCCACAGGGGTGGTTGCCCTGGGAGCAAAATTTCAGCACTCAGTTCCATCACCAGGTTCCGTTGAAAATGGCTTGTCCATGCAAACCAGGAACTGGTGATGCACACTGTTAGGAAGCTGAGCGCGCATGCGTATTCCATCCATTTCCCTGCCTCTGCGCAGCCCCGGGCACCGGCAACCCACGCTAGGCCACTGCTCCCACCATCCTACCTAACCATTGACCGCACTGCCCGGAACTGGGAGTCCAGAACAGCCGGGAGGGGGCACCATGTTAACCATCCCTTGCTCTACAGTGCTGTATGGCACAGTCCTCAGGGAGGTACGGTATATGAAGCACACTCCGCTTCATCTGAGCACACCTGGATACAGGCCAGATCTGGGCTAGGCAGACATTTGCTCTGCTGCCCCAGGGATCTTCTGGTGGGTCAAATATCTTCTCCCCTATTCTTTTGGGAAATCCTTATAAGAGCTCTGTAGTGTACCCTGGTCACAGGCCAAGGGAGCCGGCGTACAGCTTCTGGATCATGTGGCCAGCATGACTAAGCCGCTTTTGGCGAACCAGAGCAGCACACGGAAACGCCATTTACCTTCCCGCCGGAGCAGTACCTATTTATCTACTTGCACTTTGACGTGCTTTCGAACTGCTAGGTTGGCAGGAGCAGGGACCGAGCAACGGGAGCTCACCCTGTCGCAGGGATTCAAACTGCCGACCTTCTGGTCGGCAAGTCCTAGGCTCTTCGGTTTAACCCACAGCGCCACCCGCGTCCCTAGCTGCGATTAAAAGGCAAAATTACGATGGATGTGACTTGACATCTTTTTCTAAGAGAAGGGTGACCTCCATCCATCTTCATGGAGGTTAGAGAAACATTCTCCTCCTCTTGTAAGTCATGGGCACCCAAGGAAGCTGAAAGTTGGAAGAGTTAGGGTAGATAAAAGAAAGTGCCTCTTTGCACAGCGCATAGTTTAGACTGGAGAACTCGTTTGCATAGGAAAAAGCAATGACCACCAGCCTATAGGGCTTTAAATGAGGATTACCGTATGTTCCGGCGTACAAGATAATAATAATAATAATAATAATAATAATAATAATAATAATAATAATAATAATAATTATTATTATTATTATTATTTATTTATACCCCGCCCATCTGGCTGGGCTTCCCCAGCCACTCTGGGCGGCTTCCAAAAAAAATATTAAAATACTGTAATACATCAAACATTAAAAGCTTCCCTAAACAGGGCTGCCTTCAGATGTCTTCTAAAAGTCTGGTAGTTGTTGTTCTCTTTGACATCTGGTGGGAGGGCGTTCCACAGGGCGGGTGCTACCACCGAGAAGGCCCTCTGCCTGGTTCCCTGTAACTTGGCTTCTCGCAGGGAGGGAACCACCAGAAGGCCCTCGGTGCTGGACCTCAGTGTCTGGGCAGAAAGATGGGGGTGGAGACGCTCCTTCAGATATACTGGATGAATTTTTATTCCTGGAAAATCACCCCAAACGTCGGGGGTTGTCTTATACGCTGGATATACACGTTGGAATGGAGAAGAGGGAGCCGGTGAGCAGAGGCACCCCTTCTGTCGTTGCTCCTCCTCCCTCCCCACAGACGGGGACGCGGAAAGTCCTTCCGAGCGCGGCGTTCACCCGCCTGCCCGCCAAACGCCTCGCCTCGGGCTGCTGCTGCGACAGCAGAGGCAGCGGAGGGGTGTGCGCTCTGTCCCTGGCGGCGCTCAAACTCTATAACTCTAAAATTGAACAGCAAAAGTTGAGGGTCGTCTTATACACCCAGTCGCCTAATACGCCGGAATCTACGGTAGGCAAGTTTATGGAGGAGAAGGCTACCAATGGCTACTATCCAACCAACAAAGACTTCCCCTTCGGGCATCTGGTTTGCCACTGTGAGAACAGGATGACAGGCCTGATCCAGGAAGGTGGTTCTTAGTATTTTTGGTCCCAGAACCTGAACTGTCCAAGTGCCCTGTTGGGTTTCCTCCATCCCAACCCTTCTCTCTCTGCTTAATGTTACCTCATTTTACAAAACGCTCCGCACTCTGGAACTGCTGCGCTGGTCTCAGGAAAAAGAGAGAGGCTCCCGAATGATTTTTTACTGTGAATGTTAGCAGAGAAGGGCAACACCCGCCCCCAAATTTCTCTCCACTTCTCCCGAGAAAGCAGAAAGGAATTCTGAGCAATGATTTGTGCAGCTGTACTCGACGTGCTGTGAGCTGCAGGGGGGAAGTCATGTGGAAAGGGCTCAGGTTTGTAAAAACAAACAAATGTGCATAAATACAGAAGTGGGACTTACAGACCTGAGACAGAATGCTCTTGCTCTTTCATTTTATTCTCCTGAATTTGCGATGTATAGGGGTGGACTTTGGGTCCCTCTGAACTCTACAGTTCTATGATTGCAAAGGGCTGGCTGGGTGAGCAAAATGATTTTCCTACACTGGTACGTTTCCTTAAAGAGATGGTTATTATTATTTATTGAATTTATATACAGTGGTACCTCTGGATGCAAACGGGATACGTTCCGGAGCCCTGTTCGCATCCTGAAGCGAACGCTCCGCGCAGGTTGCGGTTCGCCACTTCCGTGCATGCGCGTGACATCATTTGGAGCGTCTGCGCATGCGGCAAAAGCCGGAAGTAACGTGCTCTGTTACTTCCGGGTCGCCGTGGAGCGTAACTTGAAAATGCTCAACCAGAGGCACATTCAACTGTACTGCCCTGTACCCTCAGGTCTTGGGGCGCTTCACAGGATAAAGTCAGAATATAAAACCACAAAGTACACAATCAAAATAAAAACCACCACCAAAATAACAACTCCCCCCCTTCCCCTGCAAAAGGAGCTCTAGGTGGTGACATGGTCTGCCTCATTTAATCCCCACAAAAACCCTGTGGGGTAGGCTAGGCTGAGAGGCTGGCCCAGTGGGAGCTTCATGGCAGGTCAAAGGCTAACCGCTAGACAGCACTGTTTCTCAGAGCTGACCCTTGGAAACTAGAAGCACCCAAGACTCCCCCCCCCGTGGTAGGTGGGAACTGGCACATTCTTTATCTTGCCTCCAGCTATTTCCCCCAATCCTGCTAATTCCCCTCACTCCAAAAAACCTCTACATCCGTCTGCTCCCCCTCCAGCTGTTTTGGTCTGTGCCACAGTGGCTGCTGGGAGTTGTAGTCCAAAACAGCTGGAGAGCGCCAGGTTAACAAAGGCTGCTCTACTTGCAGGTAAATGCAATTTATTTACTTTTTAAAGAAGTATGCATTTTTGTTGGAATTATCAGACATTGTAAACACACTGCCTTTGGGAGGGGAGCATTCGTGACCCATGGCAGAGAATTCCATTTCGTGTGTGTCCCCCCCCCCCCTTTAAAAAATACTCTACCATTCTAGGAGTCTATGGTACCGATTTACCAGTTTTTGTTTACAAAGTTCATGTGGGTTTTTTTGTTTTGGTGCTTTTGCAGAGTTCTCCATTCCCCACCCCCCACCCCTTCTAATTTTTTCCTCTTGAAGAAGAGGTTGAAGAAGAGCAAGAAAACGCAAAGCCGAGCCTTTGAAAACTCCCGTCTCACAAGATAAAAACAAACCTTTATTTCCAAAACATGAATGGCATTACAGTTCAGTTTGAGGGAGGTTTGAGCGTGGGGTACATTCATTAGGCGCAGCCCCCCCAAGGGCTGAAGGGACAGCTGGCAAAATGGCGCCCCTCAAACCATACCACGAACGGGCGAACTCTCGCACATGGCAGGATTTGTCCCTTTAAATAAGAAGCTGTCCACGAGAACAAAAAGGGCACCCACGTCTCGTCAGCCATCACTACTTCTTCATTCTACAACCCCACCCCGCTGTCCTAACCGACAGTGGCTCCGACGAGTGGGAAAGATCAGGTTTAGTCGATGCAGTTCAGTGCAAAACGTTGGATAAAGAGCTCATAGCCCTTAACACAATGCCCTCCTCCCGCCTACAAAACAAAAATGATAAAGTGCTCCCAGTGCATTGTAAAACTCTTAAAAGCGGAAAAGAAAAGGGGTGGGTGAGGGGGTGTTAATAGCGCGATCTGCCTTGGGTGGGTGAAGGAGGGCAGCACAGAGTTCGAGACATGACTTGTTTCACCCGAGTCAGGGATCAATTGATGGCGGGGTGGGGTGGGGTTCCTAGTCACACATTAGCTTGGGATAGGGAGGGAGAGAGAGCGCTTATAGCCAATATGGCCTTTTTCAAGAGATGCTTAAAATTTGGCAGCTGTCAAATCTCACATGTCGACACTAACATGTTTACGAATCCGCCTCCCCCCCCCCTTGCAAAATGGCCACCCTGACAGGGCCCTGATTCAACGCTAAAAACCACAGTTTACTGTTGCAAGAGAACAGCTCGGGTGCTTTTCCCTACCGCAAAGCGCGACGTGAGGTTTCCTTCAAAACACAGTTTATGAAGCTGGCTTGTTCCAATCAGATTAGCCACAGGTTAGCACTCGGACACAATGCTAAACTGGTTAATTTCAATTTTAAAAAGCAGTGAAAGCTACATTGGAGGAGGAGAACACAAGTCTGTCAGGGTGGGGGCCCTAGGTTTGGCCCTGTAACACTAAACTAGAGTTTAATGCTATTATCTCAATCTGCAGCCACTCTTGAAAAGTTGCCAGCACTTCGGTGTGACTTCAAAAACTGGTGTAACATGTAGTTTTCCTTCTCAATCTGTGAACAGGAGATACACCCATTATTCCAGCTAGATATCCTCACGGGGTATCAGAATGAGCTTGCGAATTGAAAGGGACAGCTACACAGTTCTACCCCCGGGAAGATATCTTGAGGTCTGAAAAGCAAAAGAGCTGCTGGAATGAGAAACGTTTCTCTCCTAAGCAAACGCTTACAGATGGCACCTGAAGTTTTGCTCCATGAGTACCTTGAGGCGGGGAAATATCCTTTTTGTCCTGGGGCTGTTAAGAGTCTGCTAATGGAGATGAACCTCCACACATTTCCCAAAGCAGCCTGTGAACTAAGTCCCAAAGAGCAGCAAAATGCCCTGGTTGGTCAGAGTGAGCTGAACAGAAAAAAACAGAGTCAAGAAATCTGTGCAAAGTCAAGAAATCTGGGGCAACCCAGCCCAATGGGCGAGGAATAAATAATAAAATCATTATTATTAATATTACACAAGACGTCTGAATTTGTGAGCACAGCGCTAGGAATGGGCAAACGTCTCCCAGCAAGTCTTTGGCAAGTTAGCATCACTTGGAAGTGGAATTTGCTGACAACCTTGATGGCTTTAGGCCCCCAAAACAGCTATTTTCCAGCACATGACCTCAGCCCAGGGGTGTTTATTTTGGGGGGGGGGGGTTGGACCCACCAGGTGCCACTGAGCTACAGCTCCCATAAGTCCCAGCAAGCACAGCCAATGGCCAGGGATGTTGGGAACTATAGTCCAGTTGATGGGTGAAAGATTCCCCAAATCTCTGAAGAGGCTGAGCTGCAAGCAGGTATTTGGGTGAAGAGCTTGTGCAAGAACCTAAATTTGTTCAGGCATTTTCGCATGCACGACACCCCCCCCCCCCAACAAATTTTAAAACCGGCACTTTTTGCTGAAGTCACGTTCACTTTGAGCACGCCTGGCCAAACTTGGCCCTCCAGCTGTTTTGAGACTACAATTCCCATCATCCCTGACCACTGGTCCTGTTAGCTAGGGATGATGGGATTTGTAGTCTCCAAACAGATGAAGGGCCAAGTTTGGCAAGATACTGCCTCCTACCTCTCAATGTTAGGGATAAATCACCTGGTTCTCGAACGGCCTGAGAAGCAGAATGCACGCAACCTGGTGGAACAGAGAGCTCCAACTCTGGGTCTGAACTTCTACGCAATGGGGACATGTCTTCATTCCGTCACAAGGGAGCAGAATCAGATTTTTGCAGCCAGAAGGTGGTGGAAATGACCCAATATAAGAAGGGGTTCATCCAGCCTGCCTCTTGACCCTTAGGGAGTCTTCACTTCATCCCAATACTATCCACTCAAGAGTGTACATTCCCAGCTTGGATTTTTAAAAAATGGACGGATTGCAGCTTCTCTAGACAACACAGCTGTGTGCATTATAAACAGGCAACCGCCCCCTATCCCCTTCTCTGCTGAAAAGTATGACTGCCATGAACTGCAAAATCTTCCAGAAGATGAATCAATGGCTACACTTCTCTATTAAGAAGAAGCAGGGAGGAGTAAAGGAGAAGAGGCAAAGTTTTCTTCAACTCTGTTAGAGAGTGCAACCATACTTTTTCTCCATTGCAGATGACAGTGCTATTTCGTGATTGCTAAGCAGTCCAAATGCTAACCGTGCTGCTTCCCGGCTGCTAAGCGAACCCTAAGAAGGCTCTCCCACCCCGGACCACACCTGTAGCTGGCTGGCTAAAAGCAGCCGAGGTATCAACCTCAGCTGCCTCTGCAATATCCATAGCAAGCAGGCAACTGGTCCTCATGGAGCCATTCTGTCTTAAAAAAAATAAAAAAGCACCACCGAGTAACAGCTCTGCTTTCCCCAGTGTGTGAACCAAGTTTTTTAGTTTTATAAATCAATGCTCAACATAAGTCAGTCGGTCACAAGGGGCTTCAAACCACATGCAAAAAAATATGAAGAATTGGTTTCAACAGCCCCAGGAATAAACAGATTGATAGCAAAGCATAGCTGCAAGGTAACTTAACCCTTGTGAGACCACGACACTTGTGCCACACTTGTTAACATTCTTTCTTTTTGTGTTATGGTTTCCCCATTTTAAAACTCTGAAAAGTTTGGAAGCAAGGAATTCCCCACCCGACCCGAAACGTCCCCACCGTTAGTACGCAGAGATGCTCCAGTCATCGCAGGAAGACCGAACAAACTTCCCCAGCTATGGATGTGCAATTAAAAGGGTTACCCAGAACCGTCTTCCCGAGCTGATGGAGACAGTTGACTGGCAGGGAGAAGGAGCATTCCTTGGGAAAGTTCGGTTAAAAGTGCAAATTATCAGCCATCAAGGTCTGCCAGCAAAGGTCTGTGCTGCTGTTTTCGGTTGCCAAGGTGGTATCCTTATCTGGAAGGCCCGACCCACTGAAACGAAATACTATAGGGCTGTGGTTTGACCTCGCCGGCTTCCATCATTGCAAGTACCACTTGGCAAGAAGAGTTGGCTTTGCAAAGCCCCCGTCCTTCCGTTCCCATGTCCCGGAAACCTCGGGAGTCGCGCTAGGTATTTGGGGACCCAGCGGGGAGCTGCCGCCCGAGTCCTGCGCACCTGGTTGGAGCCCTGCTCCGTCCGCTTCCCACCCAGGCGCAGCCCCCCAGAGGCACGCGAGTTCCAGTCCTACGGCACCAGGCGGGGGTTCGGGTGGCTTCTCGAATCCAGGCTCCCGTGGGTGAAAAGCAGCGGGGCCACGTCCATCGGAGGGGCCACCAACGGCGGGATCATGACGCAGCTGTCGCTCCCCGTCAAGGAACCGTACCAGCCGGAGCTCTGGGGGGTAGCCAAGCTGCAGAGAAGGAAGGAGGAGGGAAGTCTTGCGGGTCCGGGAAAACCCATCCAAAACCAAATGCACCAATGAAGGAATGGGTTTCCCAAACCCAAAACTGACTGTGCAGGCAGTTTGAAACTGCACCAAAATCCTTATTTTTCCTTAGCTAAAATGCTTTAACTTGAGCTCGTGAGCCAAAAACCCAGCTGTATAAACAAGAGCTCAGAGCCCTCTCCTTTATCAGTTTGTGACGGCAAGAATGGCCTTGACTGTGCCAGTAGAACAGGGAAGACACGTCTGTGCCTTATATCCTGACCACAAAGGTGCACAGACTTAGTCTGGGAACAGCGCCAGAGGGTGTTCTTGGAGATGGTGACCTCTTGCTCCAAGATAAGAGTAGGAACAGGAAGATCCTTTTACGGTCAGAAGTACAGGAAGGAAAACCCTTTTATGGTTAAGAGTGCCGGAGCAAGAACATCTGTGATGTCAACCTGCGTGTATAGGCTGACGTGGCTGGATTCCTGGGGAAGGGGGGAGAGGGTGCCTGGAGGATATAAATACTGCATGAAACTTGTCATTTCTTTGGACTTGCAGTGGACACACCACGCAGCTGCCTTTCTGCTGTTCTGGAGAGCAGAAATAAAGAACACTTTCTCTGAACCAACCCTCGGTGTCATTTGACTTCCTTCCTCCTGTCCAGGAGCAACGCAGACCCAATCGGTGAACTCCAATAAGGCTACACCTAAACCAGTGAATGGCCAAACTTGGCCCTCCAGCTGTTTGGGGACTACAATCCCCATCATCCCTGACCGCTGGTCCTGTTAGCTAGGGATGATGGGAGTTGTAGTCCCAAAACAGCTGGAGGGCCAAGTTTGGCCATGCCTGACCTAAACGGTCTTGGCCCACTGTACCTGAAGGAGTATCTCTGCCCCCATTATCCAGCCCAGACACTTGAGGCCCAGCTCCAAGGGCTCTCTGGCAGTTCTCTTTCCGTGAGGCAGGGTGGATAAATATCAATGATTTTTTTAAAAAATAAAAAATTGGATTCTTTAAAATTTAAATCAGGTTTTTTAAAATTTAAATCAGGTTTTTTTAAATTTAAATCAGGTTTTTTAAAATTAAAATCAGATTTTTTAAATTTAAATTGGATTTTTGTAATAAAATGCTTTTGGAGGAAAAATCTTTCTAAAGGTAGTTTTCTATTTAAGTTACATTATAGTATATTTACATTACGTAAGTTTTTCACGTGTGCTAAAACTCAGTCTTTTTAAATAAAACAATTGTTTAACCACATCAGTTAACAAACATATGCTATATTGTTATTGTTTTAGTTAAATAAATTGTTTACATTATTAAGGAACTGATTATTTTTCTCCTTCCAATAAAGCACAGCAGAAAAGTTATCCAAATATAAACAGTTAACTGATTAAACCTCACAATAATTTCATAATTACCTGTCTATGTATTTCTAATAGTATGACCAAATCAATAAATTTTGATATTGTATAAAAGCTACTCTGAAAATTTATTATTCCAAAAACGTAACCTTCATCTGGTTGTAAATATTAAGACTATATCAGCAAGAATGAGTATTTGTGTAAAGAAAAAAAAATTAAATCAAGTCTTACTGATTAGTGATTTAAATTGTGATTTAAATCCATTTGATTTAAATCAAATCCACCCTGCTGTGATATTATAAAGAACCAGGTAGAGGGCCTTCTTGGTAGTGGCACCTGCCCTGTGGAACACCCTCCCATCAATGAAATAAACAACTACACAACTTTCTAAAGCAGGCATAGGCAAACTCGGTCCTCCAGCTGTTTTGGGGACTACAACTCCCATCATCCCTAGCTAACAGGACCAGTGGTCAGGGATCATGGGAATTGTAGTCCCGAAAACATCTGGAGGGTCGAGTTTGCCTATGCCTGTTCTAAAGCATGTGCTCTACCCACTGAGCCATACAGCCCTTCCCTACGATTTGAAGTGGGCTGCCGACAAAACGCCCTCTCCCCCCGTCAACCACGCTACCTTCCTCCGCTGAGCCTCGGAAGGTCGTCGTCACTGTCGTACCGCCTTGGATTGTCGAAGAAATAGGCGCGGGAGTTGTAGCTGTGGCTGTTTATCATTCCAGCCGGCGCCTGTTTGGTTAAAAGAGGCTGTTAGCTAAGTGAGCAAAACAGACAGCGATCTTAGAACATGGGTCTGGGGTGCAGACAGTCTTGGGAAGCATCCCACTTAGGGGGAGATGGGGAGGAAAGTCTCTTTTAATTTCCTTTTCCTCTTTCAGTGGGGGAGGGGGAACCTTGCAGAATTTGCAACGTTTGCTTTGATGTAAAAATGTGTGGAGCTTAGCATTAGCTGAAAAAATAACTCGTTAAACGAATGTGCTGCCAAAGAACTGTAGCACACAGCCCCCTGTTCTGGAGTAAGCATATCAGTATGGAATGAATGATGCTTTGCAGGGTTAAAGAAAGCGAAAAATGGTGTAAAAAAGAGGTAATATACATTAGACACAACAACCTAGAAAGAGAAAAAAAATTAAGGTCTTAGGAATGAAGGACAGAAGTCAGTATGTATATACACCGTATTTTGCACTTATAAGACGTACTTTCCCCCTCCTAAAAAGTACAGTGGTACCTGGGGTTACATGCTTCAGGTTACAGACACTTCAGGTTACAGACTCCGCTAATCCAGAAATATTACCTCAGGTTAAGAACTTTGCTTCAGGATGAGAACAGAAATTGCGCAGTGGCAGGCCCCATTAGCTAAAGTGGTACCTCAGGTTAAGAACAGTTTCAGGTTAAGAACGGACCTCCAGAACGAATTAAGTACTTAACCCGAGGTACCACTGTAAGGGGAAATGTGTGTGCATCTTATGGAGCGAATGCAGGCGGGAGGCTCTGCTCAGCGCTCTCTTTAAAGAGCCGCATGGAGCGTGTGTCGTCCCTTATTTGGCGGGAAAGTCCCTTATCCCAGCGCCGTGTCCCGCTGCTGTCCCTTATTGATGATGTCCCTTAAATTTCCCGGCTTTCAAAGGAAGCAGCTCCTCCTGCCGGCCAGGGAGGAGGGAGGCTCCAACTGTGTTGCTTGGCTGCGTTGCTCACCTAATAAGGAGTCTAAGAACGACTGGGGGGTGCAGCTTGCATGTCTTGTGCCGATCAAATCAGCCGCGTTGCCTGGGGACTCGCCTTTGCTCAGCGCTTCTCAGCGGAGAGGTGACGGTGGTTTTCCTTGCTGCATCCCCTTTGCCGGGTTGCTGCACTGTGGGAACCACCACTTGAGGCTTCGTTTGGCTGCTGGCTGGGCTTTCTGCCTTTGGCTTGGAGGGGCTCAGAAGTCGAACATACCTGCTGTCAGGGACTCAGCGGGAGCGCAGGGAGGAGAGGAGATGGAGAGCGAGGGGGAGCAATCCGAGGGCAGCATAGGAGAAGATGACAGCAGCCCGATAGATTCCGTGAGCCTCTCCAGCGAATCGGAAGATTCACAGAAGGGGGCGCCGATGGGCAGGGCAAGGGGGGACCCAAGGGGGACACCCCAGAAGCAAGGGGCCAGCGGGGACTCCCAGAGCAGCAGTTGGAAATCAGGACCAGCTTCCCCACCAGAGCGTAGTGGGGGGGAGGAGTCCCAGGTATCAGAGCCCACATATTCACCACCAGCGAGAGAAGATGAGTCAGGGTTGGCCACGCCTCCATCGGAGAGCGAGGGAACGGTCAAGAGGAAAGTTGCAGGCTGGGCGCGCGCGCCAAGTTCAAATGTACAGGCGAGCGGCACAGAAGGTAGCCTGGATAGGGAACCAGGTCCTAAAGCCCGCCGGAGGGAGGGGGAAGAATCATCAGGGTCAGCGTCAGAGGAATCCAGAAAGGATGAAACCCTAGCGGGCAGGAGGGCCCAGAGGAGAAAGGAACTTAGGAAGAGGTGGAGCAAAGCGAGAGTGTTAAACTGGTGTGGAAGGGGAGGAGACTCAGACGGGACTTCGCCGGTCTAAGGTCGAGACGTAGAACTGCGCGCTGCGGCTTTAAAATGGAAACTGCACCTCAATAAAGACTTTTGTACATAACTACAGCCTAGCGTTGGTCCTCTGTGAGCTGGGACCTGGAGGCAGCTCTGACACCTGCGCTCTGAAAATCCCTTATTTTGGCTGCTGATCCCTTATTTTTGAGGCTGCCGGTCCCTTATTTTCAAATCAGTTGACAGCTATGGAGCCGCACACAAACTCTGTGCGTTCTTTAAAGGGAGTGCGGCTCTTGGGGGAGCCTTAGCCGTGCACAGCCTCTCCTGGGCAAGGGGAGCCTTCATCCATGCAGCTATCCCTGGCTTTTGCAGGAGGTGGGTGAAGGGACAGAGCGCGCGGCTGGCCCTTCCCCCACCTCCCAGAAAAGCCCCCAAGAGCTGCGCTCCCTTTAAAGAGCGCACGGCTCTTCCGGGAGGTGGGGGGGAAGCCAGAGGCTTTCTTTTGCTGAAGCCAGGAGGGCAAAAGGGATCGGTGCGCACCGATCCTGGCTTCAGGGATAGCCCTGCAGAGCCTCCTGAGCGAAGAGGGAGTAGCGTTCCCTCTTAGCTCAGGATGCTTTGCGTTCCTTTCTTATTTCTTGTTTTCCTCCCCTAAAAACTAGGTGCATCTTATGGTCCGGTGCGTCTAATACAGCGAAAAATACGGTATATATGTAATGATTAGATTTGAATGATTATATGGTTTTATTTGTAGATGTGTGTTTCTGTTTTTTGTGTTCTTTTTCCCTCTTGTGTTTTTTTCTCTTGTTTCTACTGTTTTATTTTGGATTCAATGTTTGTAATTTTTGTTGTAATTTTGCACTGAAAAAAATAAAAAAGAAAGAAAGAAATGTAGTACACACACCCCCCACCGCCAAAATCCTATTTTGGAGGGATTTTATCTTACGCACAACAAATACAGACTCCTGAAACTCCCTCTCAGTGGTGAAACTTTGTTTTCCCCATGGTCTTCAATACCCCACCAAACAAATATTAAGCCTCTCTTGGATATACTGTGCTGCTTCTTGCCACTTCCATTACTTCCGCTCTATCAATTTGTTTGATTTGCTTCAACAAAATCTTTAAAAAAAATAATCATTTCCTTTCGAAGCGGTCTTCACAGTTTGAGGGGCACGCTCTGTTTTTAACTGGGAAAAGTAGATGATCCGTGCAAACCCTGTGTGATCGTACCAAGTTCTGTGCAATCCTCTGAGCCCGGAAGAAGAGAACCAGGAATGTTGTAGGGACAAATTCCCAGAGGAACAAGACGACCCCAAAAACCACGTATTCTTCGCTTCCGGCTTCTTCGCCTCGAACCTGCGGGAACAGGGCATGGATTCAAGTCCAGCACTCAAGGAGATGGGTTACAGTGGCCAGGGGTCAGCATACCTCTTCAGCGGGGGGCTGGTCCACTGTCCCTCTGACTATATTTTTTTGGGGATAAATGAATGAATCCCTATGCCCCACAAATAACCCAGAGGTGCATTTTAAATAAAAGCACACATTCTACTCCTGTAAAAACACCAGGCAGGCCCCACAAATAACCCAGAGATGCATTTTATGAATAAAAGGACACATTCCGCTCATGTGAAAACACGCTGATTCCTGGACCGTTCGGGGGCCGGATTTAGAAGGCAATTGGGCTGGATCCGGCCCCCAGGCCTTAGATTTGCCTACTCATGGGCTACGCTGTGTCTGGGACTGTCCTTGATGACTGTCCTACGAGTACAGACTTCCATTGCGGGACACCTCTTATTTAGAAGATTCAGGAACGATAAGAGAGAAGGTACTTTTCAACATGGTGCACAGTTAAACTATGGAACTCATTGCCACAGGAGACCATGACAGCCGCCACCACCTTAGATAATAATAATAATAATAATAATAATAATAATAATAATAATAATAATTTGTTATTTATACCCCACCCATCTGGCTGGGTTTCCCTAGCCACTCTGGGTGGCTTCCAACAAAATACAGTGGTGCCTCGCAAGACGAAAATAATCCGTTCCGCGAGTCTCTTCGTCTAGCGGTTTTTTCGTCTTGCGAAGCAACCCTATTAGTGGCTTAGCGGATTAGCGCTATTAGCGGCTTAGCGGCTAAGAGGCTATTAGCGGCTTAGAAAAAGGGGGGAGGAAAGCGAAAAAAATCGCAAGACTCGCAAGACGTTTTCGTCTTGCGAAGCAAGCCCATAGGGAAATTCGTCTTGCGAAGCGCATCGAAAAACGGAAAAACCTTTCGTCTAGCGGGTTTTTCGTCTTGCGAGGCATTCGTCTTGCGGGGCACCACTGTATTAAAATACAACAATCTATTAAACATTAAAAGCTTCCCTAAACAGGGCTGCCTTCTGGTGTCTTCTAAAAGTCTGGTAGTTGTTTTTCTCTTTGACATCTGGTGGGAGGGCGTTCCACAGGGCGGGTGCCACCACCGAGAAGGCCCTCTGCCTGGTTCCCTGTAACTTGGCTTCTCGCAGCGAGGGAACCACCAGAAGGCCCTCGGCACTGGACCTCAGTGTCCGGGATGGATGATGGGGGTGGAGATGCTCCTTCAGGGATACTGGACCTTTGAGGCCGTTTAGGGCTTTAAAGGTCAGCACCAACACTTTGAATTGTGCTCGGAAACGTACTGATGGGCTTTAAAAGAGCATTGGACAAGTTCATGGAAGAGGAGAGGGCTATCAAGGGCTGCTAGCCACGAAGGCTGCACTCTGCCCCTACAGTTGGAGGTAGCAAAGCTTCTGAATACCGGTTGCAGGAAACAACCTTGGGGCAGAGCGGGTCTTGTGTTCGAATCCTGCACGTGGGTTTCCCACAGGCATCTGCTCAGCCAATGTGAAGACAGGATTTCTGGACTAGACGGGCCACTGACTCTTCTTCTGTTCTTATAAGGAAATTCGGAAACACCTGGATCAAAGTCCACTGACCTTATCCGAAAGGTTATCCCAGCCGTAGTTGAAGGGGCTGGGCACGTGGTCCGGCGAGATCGCCACCGCCACCAGGTTATAGAAAGCCCTCGAGGAGTACAGGAGGACGACGACAGAACCCACAAGCAAGGCTTGGCAGACAGATGTGCCCTAGTTTTTTTTTTAAAAAAGAAAAACACATATACACTGAAAGAGGGCATTAAAAATACAGCACGTTGGTGCTCAGATCTTTCTTCTTAAGTGGTTGTTTTTACGCTGGGTAAATTGTTCACGAGAGAACTGAACCAGAAGAGCTGCTCATCTTTCTTTCTTTTAAGAAAAACAGCTTTTAAATATTTGAACATGCCAAATTCACAAAGAATCAGAAGCGACAGAGAAGGAATCTCTTACTCTACCAGCCTCGAAGATGGAGAGGATGCTCTTACTACCCTATGTAATGACTGGTTGGCACAGACACTTACCGTATTTTTTGCTCTATAAGACTCACTTTTTCCCTCCTAAAAAGTAAGGGGAAATTTGTGTGTGTTATGGAGTGAATGCAGGATTCAGAATATTTTTTTTCTTGTTTTCCTCCTCCAAAAACTAGGTGCGTCTTATGGTCTGGTGCATCTTATAGAGCGCGAAATACGGTATTTTTAGACACAAGATAAAAGCAACCGGTTCAGGCATGGAGCGGGGGGGGGGGGGGGGGGGAGCCGCGACGCCATGTCCTTAGAGATTGTCGCCCAGGGTAGAGACCTGTCTGTTCTCGCTTCGGTTAAGCCCGTAAAGCTCCGTGCACAACGGACTGTGTTCCATGAATATTCTATGCTAATTGATGCAAATTTATTCAGAGCTACTTTGGTGTGTTTTTTTGCCCATTCTGTACGGACAGCCTGCTCTTCCAGAAGCAGATACGTGTTGGAACTTGAGAAATGGGCTGCAGGGTCACGGAACGTTCACAAACATTCCACAGAGGCAGGAAAGGGACAGAGTCAGAGAGGCAGGTAGCGTCCATAAAAAGAGTTGTGGATGGGTAGGGAAATGAAAGTGGCTCTTACTCTGCTGTCACATAATAATAATAATAATAATAATAATAATAATAATAATAATAATTTATTATTTGTACCCCGCCCATCTGGCTGGGTTTCCCTAGCCACTCTGGGTGGCTTCCAGCAAAAGATTAAAAGTACATTAAAACATCGGTAATTAAAAACGTCCCTAAACAGGGCTGCCTTCAGATGTCTTCTAAACGTCAGAAAGTTGTTTATTTCTTTGACATTTGATGGGCGGGTGTTCCACAGGGCGGGCGCCACTACCGAGAAGGCCTTGTTCCCTGTAACCTCACTTCTTGCAGTGAAGAAACCGCCAGAAGGCCCTCAGAGCTGGACCTCCGTGTCCAGGCTGGATGATGGGGTTGGAGACGCTCCTTCAGATATACAGGACTTCAGATATACAGGAGCTTCATCTGCTACACAGGCTGATAAACAGCTGCCCTGGACACAGAATTAACCTGCGCCTCCATGGACAGCTGTAAAATTCATGTTAAATTGCTGTTTTAGGAGTTGTTTTTAAAAGTCTGGAACGGATTAATCCATTTTGCAATCCTCTCTATGGGAAATCGTGCATTGGTTTTGGAACGCTTTGGTTTTGGAACAGACTTCTGGAACGGATTAAGTTTGAGAACCAAAGTAATAATTAATAATTAATAATTAATAATAATAATAATAATAATAATAATAATAATAATAATAATAATTTATTTATTATTTATACCCCGCCCTTCTGGCTGTACCAATTTTCCACTTTAACAACCACACCCTACCTTTGCGGAGACCAGCCACTCAACGTCACTCATTGGAAATGGGAGAGTTTAAGGCGAGGGAAAATAACAACAATAACAATAAGAACAACAACAACAGCAAGAGCAACAACAAACCAACCCACCAACCCTTGCTGTCCCTTACCTTGGACTCAAGGTAAGCATTGGCCGAAGACATTTTGGACAGCTTGCACATGAAACAGGCTAGCAGCACGGCGCAGAGAATGAAGAGGCTGTCGTTGATCAGAGCCCGGGTGTACACCGTCCACCGCAGCTGGTCCTCAGGGAGGTTGCCGTGCACCAGCAATGCGCACGTCAAATTCACAAAGACGAAGAGGAGGCTGGTGAGGATGGAGCCCACGTACAGGGTGGCCCTGGAAACAGAAACAGAAGGTTATCCCATCTGTGTCCCAACATGGAGGCCTTCTGGTCATTGGACCGCAGTTGCTGTCTTGTTTGATGCTGCTGGGAGGAAAGGGACGTAGCCAGGGCCGGATTTAGGTTTGATGAGGCCCTCAGCTACTGAAGGTAACGGGGCCCTTTATATGTCCAGCTGTCCTTTGTCAACAACAAATTGTCACTGGTTTTTGTGTTGAATATATGCTATATGGAAATTTATGCACCTGATAGGTATCGAAAGCCATTTGCACATAACAGTCCATGCAGAATGTAGGCACCCTATATATAGAAAGGAGCAAACCAGTGATATTTGAGGGAGCCAGGCTAGCAGGCGGGGCCCATGACTTACATCACAGGAGCCTACACAACACAAAACACTGTTACTGTATGTAGGTTTTATTTCATTTGTTTTTTAATCTTATCGTTTGGAAATGTACATCCAGGTTTTCTTCCTTTAAATTTTTTTGGGGCCCCCAAGAGAGTGGGGCTCTAAACTATAGCTTGTTTAGCTTATATGTAAATCCGGCACGCGGATGGCTCTGTGGGTGACGCTGTGGGTTAAACCACAGAGCCTTGGACTTGCCAATCAGAAGGTCGGCGGTTCAAATCCCCGCGACATGGTGAGCTCCCGTTGCTCGGTCCCTGCTCCTGCCAACCTAGCAATTCGAAAGCACAAAGTGCAAGTAGATAAATAGGTACCGCTCCAGCGGGAAGGTTCGCCAGAAGTGGCTTAGTCATGCTGGCGACATGACCTGGAAGCTGTACGCCGGCCGGCTCCCTTGGCCAATAAAGCGAGATGAGCACCGCAACCACAGAGTCGGCCACGACTGGACCCAACGGTCAGGGGTCCCTTTACCCAACTAATGTGTTACAAGGCACCCCCCCCCAAAGGTTAGACTCACTTGTATTTGTTGAATTCGGCGGCACACTTCACTTTGAAGATCACCTGTTCAGAAAGAGAGAAAAAGTGAGTTTGGGTGAGGTTTTCCCCTATTCCATCATAGGACTACCTCCAGACAGCCTTTACGTTGTGCATTTGTGACGATGTACCAACTTTGTCGGACTGGTCATGTTTTTCAGATGCCTGATTATCGTTTTCCAAAGCAATTATTCCATTCCAAACTTAAAAATGGAAAGCGTAATGCTGGTGGTCAACAAAAGAGGTTTAAAGACTCTCTCAAGGCAAATCTAAAAAAATGTAGTATAAACACTGACAACTGGGGAACACTGGCCTGTGAGCGCTCCAGTTGGAGAACAGCCTTTCCCAAAGGGGTCATGGGCTTTGAAGACACTTGAACTCAGGACGCAAGGGAGAAACGTGCTAAGAGGAAGGCACGCTTGGCAAACCCTCACCGTGATCAACTCCTGCCCGGGAACCAATGTCCCCACTGTGGAAGGACGTGTGGATCCAGAATTGGCCTCCACAGTCACTTACGGACAGACTGTTAAAACCGTGTTTATGGAAGACAATCTTATTCGGTTACGAGGGATCGTCAAAGAAGAAGAAGAGGAGCTTATCCCCATGATGCACGAGGAAACCAGGACCTGTTTTCTTTTCAATTTTCTGCTAGGAATGAGTCCCCCTGAGCAGTTTGCCCCAGCGTTCCAGTATCCACTCTGACAGCTTCAGCTGCTGTTTCGATCTGGAGAAGTGTGAATTTTGGAGCCTGGCTGTATTTCTGGTCATGTCTAGGTTTGAATAGTGTGAGTTAAAGGACATAAGAACCACCTGCTGTGTTAAGTTGTGGGTGAACAGATCAGACGACACAGCGATTCTTCAGGCAGCTCGTTTATTCACAGGCCAGAACAGAACTGAACTGAAGGGTTCAGCCAGCCTGCTTATATAGAGCTCAACTACAACGCAACAGTAACAACTTTCTGTAACTATCCAATCACTGAACGTCACTTTCAATCCCTTATTTGCATATGTGGACCTGAGTGAAAACTATCTACAGTATCCCCCTGCTGGCCCAGGGTGAGAACTTCAGTACATAACATGCTGGATCCGGCCAGTGGCCCCTCCAGCCCAGCATCCCATTATCACAGTGGCCGACCAGTTGCCTGTGGGAAACCAGCAAGCAGGATTAGAGCACAAGAGCCCTCTCTCCCCTTCTTTTGTCAGGAGCCAGAGTCAGGCAGAAGTCAACAATAAAACAATAAGATGCTTGGCAAATCCACACCGTGATCAACTCCCGCCCGGAAACCAATGTCCCCACTGTGGAAGGACATGTGGATCCAGAATTGGCCTCCCACTCTCACTTACAGAAGAAGAAGACGATAAGCAAGTCAATTAGAAGAAAAGAAAAACTGAAATATGGTATATATTTATATTATTATTTGTTTAAGTTTTCGTACGTTCTCACGCACGTTTTATTTGTATTTTCTTGTTTGGTGTTTTGTTGTTGTTTTTCTTTTGATTCTGTACTATTGTTTTCATGTTTAGTTTGACAAGTGTGTGTGTGTGTGTGTGTGCGCGCGCGCGCTGTAAATAAACTCAATATAAAAACTAAAAACTAAAGCAAGCCCGCTTTGCGTACTGTTTGTGCATGCATTAAGTTTCAGGGCAGGCATACCACTTTGTTTCATAGATTTGTAGAATTGGAAGGGACCTCCAGAGTCATCCAGCTGAACCCCTTGCAATGTAGGTTTCTGATCCTCCTTAAATCTTCTGTAAATCCACAATACAGCCTTCACTCAGGGAAACAAGGCCAGAAACACATTCCCTCTTCCTCCTTAATGAATGTAAGTAAGAGCCTTCTGGACGAGAACAGAGTCCCATTTATCCCATCCATCCTCTTGTGGCTTAGGGCCCCCATATTTACGGGACCACTTCTCCTGGTCTGCCCCGCAGAGGACCTTAAGGTCCACGAATAACCATAGTTTAGAGGTCCCGGGCCCTAAGGAAGTCAGACTATCCTCCACCAGGGCCTTCTCAGTGATGGCTCCGACCTGGTGGAATGCTCTGTCCCATGAGACCAGGGCCCTGCAGGATTTAACCGCCTTCCACAGGGCCTGTAAGACAGAACTATTCCACCTGGATTTCAATTCGAACTTAGCCTGATCTTTTATTCCCCTTCCTTCCCTCCCCCTCCCCCTTTTTATGAAGATTACCCGCTCTGGGATCCCACAGCTAATTCTCCCCTGGTCTCCTCACTGGCCCAAATAGGACTAATTTAGCCAGCTAGCCCTGGTGATCATCTAATGTTTATTGGATGGATTTTGCCCCTAAATGGAATTTTGAATTCTGAATTTATTGTTATTCACATTTTATACGGTATTTTATGCTGTTTTTTGTTGCATCAGTTAAGTGTTTTAAATTTGTTGTTAGCCGCCCTAAGCCCGGTTTTCTGAAGGGCGGGGTATAAATAAAATTATTTTATTATTATTATTCTCACAGTCACCAACCAGATACCTATGTTGAGAACCCTGAAACCAGGACTGGTGCTGGTAGCAAGAGAGGGTCCGAACCTCCATGAATTTCTCCAATCTTTTTGAAGCCAAGCTGTTGCCCAGTTTGGTAAAATTCAGAGTTGAACCAAGCACAAAGGAGAGTTGCTCCATCTCTGTGATTTTTGCTGTTGTTTTCTGAGCGCTTTTCAGCTGTGCAATATCCTTTCTGCGGTGAGCTGACCAGAACGGCACGCAGTATTCCAAGCACGGCGGCACCGTAGGTTTGTGTAATAACATTTCACAGACTGGTACAGACACATATGCACACAGAGTGCTGTGCATGTGTGTGTGCGCGCATGAGACATAGCTGTCAACCGTCCCTTATTTGGCGGGAAAGTCCCTTATCCCAGCGCCGTGTCCCGCTGCTGTCCCTTATTGATGACGTCCCTTAAATTTCCCGGGTTTCAAAGGAAGCAGCTCCTCTCCCTCCCTCCCTGCCGGCCAGGGAGGAGGGAGGCTCCAACTGTGTTGCTTGGCTGCATTCCTCACCCAATAAGGAGTCTAAGAATGACTGGGGGGTGGAGCTTGCATGCCTTGTGCCAATCAAATCAGCCGCGTTGCCTGGGGACTCGCCTTTGCTCAGCGCTTCCCAGCGGAGAGGTGACGGTGGTTTTCCTTGCTGCATCCCCTTTGCCGGGTTGCTGCGCTGTGGGAACCACCGCTTGAGGCTTCGTTTGGCTGCTGGCTGGGATTTCTGCCGTTGGCTTGCAGGGGCTCAGAAGCTGAACATACCTGCGCTTCGAAAATCTCTTATTTTGGCTGCTGATCCCTTATTTTTGAGGCTGCTGGTCCCTTATTTTCAAATCTGTAAGTTGACAGCTATGGCATGAGAGCAAAAAAATAATAATGCCTGAAAGCAAAGAAAGCCGAAATACTGAATATCTGAAAAGGGAACTACCCAAGGGTGGGACACCATGAGAACGGACCGCTGAAGTAGAAAGGCCTTTGGCCTCATCTAGCTGCAGGGATCGTCTTATGGGTATGCAAAAATGCAGAGCTGCCGAGGAAGGGAAGAAGAGAAACAGGGAGGGGAATTGTGCAAACTGTACACACTGGAGTTCTTGCTTCTCATCTGTGGTGCTCTGTGCTTTGTGGTGGTCCTATGCTAAGGTTAAGGCTTTTTGGGACATTATTTACAATGAATAAAAAAAAAGATACTAAAATATAACTTCAGTAAAAAACCAGAGGCATTTTTATCAGGGCTAATTGAGGAAGAAATTTATAAAAAAGATGTAAATTTATTTATGTAAGCCACAACGGCAGCGAGAATCCTCCTGGCTCAAAGGTGGAAGCAGCAAGAACACCCTACATTGGAAGACTGGAGAATAAAAATGGTAGAATTTGTGGAGTTAGCGAAGCTGACGGGGAGAATTAGGAATCAGCCCGAAGAAAAATATCAAAAGGCCTGGAGCAAATTTATTATTTACCTGAAAGAAAATTGTACTCATTTAAAAACGTTTGTAGCATTAACGTGAAATGTTTTGTAATGTGAAAATAAGATGTTGATTTGTAAACAAGAGTGTGATATTTTAAGGTGACTACAGTGGTGCCTCGCAAGACGAAATTAATCCGTTCCGTGAGGCTCTTCGTATAGCGGTTTCTTCGTCTTGCGAAGCAAGCCCATTGACAGCTTAGCGGATTAGCGCTATTAGCGGTTTAGCGGCTTTTAGCGATCAGCTGTTAAACGGCTTATCAGCGGATCAGCTGATAAGCGGCTTAGCGGCTTAGGAAAAGGGTGAAAAAAGGGGGGAAAACCCGCAGGAACTCGCAAGACATTTTCATCTTGCGAAGCAAGCCCATAGGGAAATTCGTTTTGCGAAGCGCCTCCAAAACGGAAAACCCTTTCGTCTAGCAGGTTTTCCATCTTGCGAAGCGTTCGTCTTGCGGGGCACCACTGTATAGGATAAAGAAATGACTACAGAAATGCGAAAAATATGTTATAGATTATAGGGATGTCAGAAAGAGATAGAAGGAAGTCTAAGCTCATCTTGAGCAAATAATATAAGTTGTGAATATGTGTATTGAATTAAATGAAATATGGAAAAATTCAATCAAAATTATGATAAAAAAAACAAACTGTGGTGCTCTGTGCAAGCTAAAGAATTCTCTACAAAGGAGATGGTGGCAGTCGTGGTTTCTGCTTAATCATTCCCTAGCAGAAGACAAACTGGCATTCTTGGGCAACGCAAAGCTTCCTGACTCGGTATTCCAGATCTGTAAAAGGGACCAGTTCTCCAGCAAAATCTTCACTGCCCCCTTCCATGACATGAACTGTAGCTCATGGAACTGGGGCAAGCTCCCGATATCCGATATTAATTATTATTATTATCATCCATCATCATTATTATCATTATTACCGTATTGGCCTGAATATAAGCCTCACCTTGTTTCCAAATTCTGACCATGAAAAGTTAAAGCGCGGCTTAAATTTGTGACCTTACAAAAATTGGCTTTTACGATCTCGCTGCTGAAACAGACATACGACAAAACAGAATGGGTGTGATTGCCTGCAGAATTTTAAGGGAGTGGTTTATATTTGGGGGCGGCTTATATTCGGGCCAATACGGTATTATTTGTTCAACTTATACACCGCCTTATATGGGGGACGCGGGTGGCGCTGTGGGTTAAGCCACAGAGCCTAGGACTTGCTCATCAGAAGGTTGGTGGTTCAAATCCCCGCAATGGGGTGAGCTCCCGTTGCTCGGTCCCTGCTCCTGCCAACCCAGCAGTTTGAAAGCACGTCAAAGTGCATGTAGATAAATAGGTACCGCTCCGGCGGGAAGGTAAACAGCGTTTCCGTGTGCTGCTCTGGTTCACCAGAAGCGGCTTGGTCATGCTGGCCACATGACCCGGAAGCTGTACGCCGGCTCCCTCGGCCAATAAAGCGAGATGAGCGTCGCAACCCCAGAGTCAGCCACAAGTGGACCTAATGGTCAGGGGACCCTTTACCTTTATTACTGCCTTATACCCGGAGGTCTCAGGGCAGTTCACAACAAGACCACAACAAATAAAATCAAACCAAAAGCAGAAACCCAATACCTCCCCCCCGCCCCCGGCACAAAACCACTTTCTAAAACTTTGTTGGATGTCAATAAGATCAACCAAAGGCCTGGTTAAAAAGGAACGCTTTTGCCTGGCGCCTAAAGGTGTGTAATGAAGGTGCCAGGTGAACTTCCCTGGGGAGAGCATCCTACAGACAGGGAGCCACCACAAAGAAGGCCCTGTTCTTGTTTTGCCCCCCTCTGGACCTCTAGAGAAGGGGGCACATATCCATGCATTTTTTTTTGTTCCCAGTTACACCTCAGTTGCAATTTGGATTGCATTGGCTTGATCTCCCCATCCCTGACCCCTGAATTTTTATGTGGCAACAACTCCTTGGGGACAGGGGTCTTCTCCAAAATTAATCCGCAAATATGCCCAGGCTTGAGCAATGCTCTTCCTTTCTGAGTAAGTGTGCACAGGATATGCTCGGGGTTAATCATCAGTCTCAAGTTTTCCTTCTCTTTGATACTGTCCTGTCCATGCAGCCAGATTTTTAGACCAGTTTCCACCATCTATCTCTAGGGACTGAAGCTAAGAATCCTTGCTCTGTAGTTAACTTGAGATGTGAATTCATAGCTCATAGAGTTCAGGAGGAGACAATTGCGGCAGATTCCACCTCAAGCTGCCGTTTTGAAAGCTGGCTTCACCCTTTAAAGTCTGGTTGCAGAAGAGGACCCTGCAAGCTTGAGATCAACAAGATATTTCCCCCTCCTTCAGAACTAGTGCTTCTAATCTGCAGATTTGATTTTAAAGAGCTGTTACATCAGTTAACCCTGTAGTCTAAAGTCAACGGGCCAGCCTCGCTGCTGCACCCCATAATATATCAGCTCACTCTTTAGACCTGCAAACAAACTGAATGCAGTTTAAAAATGTGGAGTGCAGATACACCTAGGAGATCACTGTGAGACAGAAGGAGCTCTGTCCTTCTCTAAACTCATTGGTCTCAAGCCGCTCTGCTTGGTTCCCCATGCTTCCAGATCCTTAATTAACACTAGATTCTGAGGGGAACACCATGGAGAAAAAGCTTGTCAAATACCGTATTTTTTGCTCTATAAGACTCACTTTTTCCCTCCTAAAAAGTAAGGGGAAATGTATGTGCGTCTTATGGAGCGAATGCAGGCTGCACAGCTATCCCAGAAGCCAGAACAGCAAGAGGGATCGCTGCTTTCACTGCACAGCAATCCCTCTTGTTGTTCTGGCTTCTGAGATTCAGAATATTTTTCTTCTTCTTTTCCTCCTCCAAAAACTAAGAGTGTCTTGTGGTTTGGTGCGTCCTATAGAGCGAAAAATACGGTACGTTTTGGGGAGCCCCCAGAGGCAGAAAATCCAGAAATGAACTCAACCCCCAACTTACTAACCATCAGGGGCAGAGTCCATTGGAAATTGACCTATGCACTTTCCAGGAGGGCACAGCCAATGGGTGCATAACTTTGCATGCCAACATGCTCTGTGGCTCAGTGTCAGAGCATCTTCCCTGCATGCAGGATGTCCCAGGTAACCCCAGGTAGGGCAGGGAGCAGGCTCCCATCTGAAACCTTGGAGAGCTGTTGGCTGCCAGTCAGAGAAGAGAGGTCCTGCCATGGAACACAGCTTTTCTTGTTGCCTTTACTGCCTCACACGGGACGTGGGTAGAGCTGTGGTCTAAACCACTGAGCCTTAGGCGGTTCGAATCCCCGCGACGGGGTGAGCTCCCATTGTTCGGTCCTTGCTCCTGCCAACCTAGCAGCTCGAAAGCAAGTGCAAGTAGATAATTAGGTGCCACTCCGGCAGGAAGGTAAATGGTGTTTCTGTGTGCTGCTCTGGTTCACCAGAAGTGGCTTAGTCATGCTGGCCACATGACCCAGAAACTGTCTGTGGACAAATGCAGGCTCCCTCAGCCTATAGAGCGAGCTGAGCGCGAAACCCCAGAGTCGGTCACGACTGGACCTAATGGTCAGGGGTCCCTTTACCTTTTACCACCTCACAAGTAGTCATCTTTACCCAGGAGGGAATCAGGGGACACACAAAAGGTTAAGAGCAGGGGTCAGCAAGGTTTACCTCGCCTGGGCCGGTTCCCTCCAGCAGAGAGCCCTCTGTGGGTGAGAGTGTGCGCATGCAATGCGCATGCCCGTGATTCCCAGTGTCTGTGCATGTGCAGACTCAATTTCTGGCGCCGTGGAAGCGAGTCCCCGCACCACGCTGGTTTAGCACCGTGTGCAGGGACTTGCCTAGTGGGCGGTTCAGTTCATTGGCCGGTTAAACAAGTCGTGGCCCATGGGCCTTAGGTTGCCAACCCCTGGTTAAGAGCCTGCTCTTCAGCGAGGTCTGGGTTGACGCTTAACAACTTTCAAGCCCAATACTCTTAAGTCAGACCTTCTGACGAGCAAGACTCTTCAAGCGCTTCTCTTCGATAGCCTTAAAACCTTGCAACCGGTATGTCATGTTTTCGTAACAGCACTGAAACCAGCCAATATCACCCTGATCTCTTAGCTTGCCTTCACAAGGATTATGGGATGCCTATGGGTGATGCCGGGAAGCAGGTGGCATTGTGGGTTAAACCACAGAGCCTAGGGCTTGCCGATCAGAAGGTCAGCGGTTCGAATCCCCGTGATGGGGTGAGTTCCCGTTGCTCGGTCCCTGCTCCTGCCAACCTAGCAGTTCGAAAGCACGTCAAAGTGCAAGTAGATAAATAGGTACTGCTCCGGCGGGAAGGTAAACAGCGTTTCCGTGCGCTGCTCTGGTTCGCCAGAAGCGGCTTAGTCATGCTGGCCACATGACCCGGAAGCTGTACGCCGGCTCCCTCAGCCAATAAAGCGAGATGAGCGCCGCAACCCCAGAGTCGGCCACGACTGGACCTAATGGTCCCTTTACCTTTTATGGGTGATGCCACCTGCAAATGTCACCTCCTCTCCTTGGAAGGTGTGGCACAGTATTTTGCGGTCCATCGATCCTATGTACACCCATTTGAAGAACAACACTAGGCTCAACGGTGCTAGAGGATTGCAGCCTTAAGGTTGCTACTCCTGCATCAACTCTCATTCGCCACCCCAGAGAGAGCCTTACGAAAAAGCAAGCCTTGAGAAGTCAGTGCTTATTTTTTACTGGGGATAACAGCCTCTCTCTCACTCGTGCTTATCACGTGAACATCCCTGGGAGAATGAAATCATTGTTGACACCGCATCCTAAGTGACAAGACACTTTTGCACACACAGAGAGGGAGTGTTGCTTGAGACCCAAAGAAACACACCCACCAAAAGAATGGAAATTTTAAGGAAATTCAGCCAACTGCTGTAGAGTGGGGGGCATCATCCTGTTCAGACAAGGGGTGCCAAAACTGAAATCGGGAGAGAGGAGGAGGTTTGTGTTCAAGGCTGTACGTAGGTCCTGGGTACCTGCCTGGAAATAAGCCCCAAAGAACCTGGTGTAACCTACTCCCAACTCAACAACGAAGGGGTTGCAATGCAATATGCTCAACTGAACATCCAAACCTTGAAGCCAGATAATTGAATGTTGTTTTGTTTTGGGAGACAGGAGGAGTTTGCAGGGGTTTGGAAACAGCTGATCCGCAAGACACAGGGTGGGAGGGGTAGGAGATTAACCCCAGCAGATGGGGGGGGGGAGCCACAAAAATATTTCAGTTCTGACCCTTTCATCTTCTGGATTATAGAAAGTGGCAAAACTCGCTTACAGTTTTTAAAAGAATAGAGTTTCCTAGGATGCTGATGTGGAGATGCCATCAAAAGCAGGTAAAATGGGAATAGGGTTAATAGCCAGATCCTTTCAAAGGTCTTGACACTGAAGAAGGAGAGAAAGCAAAACAGGGAGAGGAGGAATGCAGCAACAAGGGTGGGGGGGGGAGAGAGGCTCTGGAGCGATGACGTAATGGCTGACAGCGCTCCCTGCCCCAGCAGAGACAACCTGGGAGGCTGTTGCTGGTACTCTGCAAGCACTGGCCCCTTATTTGCAAGAAGAGGGAGAAAAAAAGCACATATATTTTACATGCACATCTAGAACTACAAGGGCTCTGTACAGCAAGCCCGGGTGCGCTTGCAACCTCTGCAAAAACTGCAAGAGAGATCACACAAGCTAAGGCTTGCAGGGGGAAAAAAACCTTTTGGGTTTCTCCAACACCAGGAGGAGGAAAATCCATCCCAAGTTTTTTTGCAGATGCACCAGAATGTGGTAAACAAGAAGAGGCAAACAAGCCGGAGGAGGAGGAGGAGGAGGAGGAGGAAGGGGGGGGCGTGCCTGGGCTGCCGGGTGCGCGCGCGCTTGTTTTGTTCTGCTGTTTTTAAAACACCATGCAAAAAAATCCAAACACACATAGATTTATTTGTAACACAGAGAGACGCCCCCCCCATCCCTCCCCAGTGCACTTACCTCTGCGAAATAGAGATTGAGGAGGCAGCCGGCGGCGAAGAGGAGGCAGACGGGGAAGCAGAAGAGCAGCCAGCGGGGGAAGGGAGGCAGCCGGGGCTGGCGGTGGGGCGGCAGGAGGGCGCCCTGCAGGTAGCAGGAGAAGAGGACGGTGCGCAGCGCCGCCCAGAGCAGGCAGAGGAAGAGGCAGACGGTGCGGTAGCTGAGCCGCTTCTCCCGGTAGTAGAGGAGCAGCCAGAGTTGCAGGTAGGCGAAGAGGAAGAGGCCGGCGTAGAGCAGCGTGTGCAAGGTGCTCAGTCCCAGGGCCAGCGGGGAGCGGGGATCGGGGCCCGGATCGGGGCCCCGCAGCACCATGGCACCCCCGGGGCACCC
The DNA here is from genome assembly GCF_951804945.1 of Podarcis cretensis. NCBI lineage: Eukaryota > Metazoa > Chordata > Lepidosauria > Squamata > Lacertidae > Podarcis > Podarcis cretensis. Next base: position 4,785,515 of record NC_137170.1, read on the forward strand.
TTGGGTGCCCTGCAAAGTAACAAATCGGGGGGTTGTGCAAAGGGGTGCGTGGGTGGGTGGGGTGCAAAACTGGGGGGGGGGGGAAGGGGTGCCTTGCACCCCGCTATGGGGAGGCTCACAGCTCCATGCAAATCCAGCTTCAAAAATAATCCATATATATCAATATATTTGCCCTGCCAGTGAACCAACCTCCCGCCCGCCCGCTCGCCTGCAGCGCCGGCTCGGCTCTCCCCGAACCAGCCAACTCTTCCCTCCCTCGCTCCAGCTGCGAAAGAAACAATCAGCTGAGCGGCCGCGGCGATTTGAGGCGCTCGCTCCGGGCCACGCGCCGCTCGCCATTGGCCGCCGCCGAGCTCCGCCCACCAGGGGCCCGCCCGCTGGCTGCCGAGCCGCGTCGCTCAAGGGGAGAAGCCCCGCCCACTCCCCTTTCAGCCCCGCCCCTCGCTGGCTGGCTGGCTGGCGGCCCCGCCTCCGGAATGCTTTTCTTAGGTTGGCGCCGCCCGCCCGCCTCGCGTTTGGCAGAGCCCACTCTGTGTTTTTGCACAGCCGCCTCTGCGCCTTTTCTCGCCCTCTTTTTTTACTGGATCGGCAAGAAGAGGGAGGAAGAGGCCTGTGTGCGTAAGATGCCATGCATTGGAGAGGGAAAAAAATATTTATTTATTTGGGTTTAATTCTCCCCCACCCCAGTTTCTCTTGCGTGCTGTTGCTCTGTGTAGCCAATGAAGCTTGCACCACTTTGCAAAAAAAGGGGGGAAAGGCTCTAAGGCACCCGCTTTTTCCTGATATGCACAAGAAATGGGGCTCCTTTACTGCGATGCTCAGTTCCGTGCAATGCCCCTCCTTCGCCTCCCAGCTGTTTAAACGCAGTGTTTCCCAACCTTGGGCCTCCAGCTGTTTTTGAACTACAATTCCCATCATCCCTGACCATTGGTCTTGCTAGCTGGGGATGATGGGAGTTGTAGTCCAAAAACAGCTGGAGGCCCAAGGTTGGGAAACACTGGTTTACAGGGACTTTTGCACAAGTCCTATTGATCGATTTGCTTGCAGCTTCCAAGTGGATCCCTGGTCCCACGCCTGAGCTCTGCCTGCATTGACCTCCAAGGAGGCCCCATGGATTTCAAGGCGGCTTCCGATTTGATGTGCTTCAGAGGGGTGGTCGCCTCGGAGGGCTGGCTCTCTATTCTATAGGATCCCCTGTTGCTAAGGGGAGTTTGGAAAAAAAGGCTCTATTTAGGACAGCCAACAGAGGCTCCTCCCGCGTTGCTGTAGGGCATGGGGAGGCAAACTAAGGCCTGGGAGCCGGATCCGGCCCAGTCGCCTTCTAAATCTGGCCCCTGGACGGTCCAGGAATCAGCATGTTTTTACATGAGTCGAATGTGTCCTTTTATTTAAAATGCACCTCTGGGTTATTTGTGGGGCCTGCCTTGTGTTTTTACAAAAGTAGAATGTGTGCTTTTATTGAAAATGCATCTCTGGATTATTTGTGGGGCGTAGGAATTCATTCATTCCCCCCCCAAAAAAATATAGTCCGGCCCCCCGCAAGGTCTGAGGGTCAGGGGACCGGCTCCCTGCTGAAAAAGTTTGCTGACCCCTGCTGTAGGGCAATGATGCTCAAAGGCTGACGATCAATGGCTGCTTTCCCCCCCCTTTTGCAGTGGGACATTTTGGGTCCTTTCAGAACATGGCAGCACTCTGGCGCTGAGCATGAAGTCATCGGACTGGTTCGACTGGGATGCATTGGGAGCCAGCACAGAAGCCACTGGAATCCCAGGTTGCTTGGGAGGCAACGGTGCCACGTGAGCCCCCAAATATTTAGCAGAGGCAGGCAACTGGGACCTGCCAAATTCGCAACTGGGGGAGAGGCAAGCAGCTATCTGGAAGGCAACGGCTGCGCGTGGAGGTGAGTTGCTGTTTCTTTGGCACAGCGATGCTGTGAGTAACCCAATGTTGCTGAACGGTCGGAAGATTCAGGTCCTCGCTCAGAGTGTAGTGAAACTGTGGAACTTCCGACCTGAAACCGTTTTTGATTCCCAAACTGACCAAATGCTTTCTCTGCAAGGTCAAAGGAAAATGGAAAAGCCTCCCCATTGTCTTTTCCTTCACAAATCCTGTCTTAAGGGTATGTCTGTGTATGAATAGGGTGAGCCTGTGACCTGGCTCAGGAACTAAGTATTTGTCATTGCAAAAGACTGGCCAGGCTCCCCAGGGTATCCAATCAAGTGAGCATTAACCTGCCAGACAGAAGATAAACAATGCACTCAGATTTCTGCTGTAGACCGCCTTTTCTGTGATGTAGGTATGATGTATCTGGGGGTGGTCTTGGGTTTACACCCCTTCTGTGATGTATGTATGAAGTATGGAGGGGCGGTCTTGAGCTCCAGGGCAGGGAATTTAAAATATCAATAGAAGGGCGGGCACACCTTGGTTCTGGGTTCCTCCTCCTTTCCTGCGTGTGAGGGGAGCACCCTGTTGCAACAGATCAATACAGATCAGGCTTACTAGCTGCTTTGCTTCTCAATATTCTCTGGTTGGCCTCTGTTATTTTCTGCTACCAATAGGGAACCTACATAAGGACTCTATATGGGCTCTTGGATGCCCCATATGGGGAAAAGGGCAGATTTTTGTTTACAACAAAAGGAGGCAGGGATGGCCACTAACTAGGATGGCTTTAAAAAAGGATTGGTCAAATTCATGGAGGAGGAAAGGGCTACTAGCTCTGCTTCCATAGTCAGAGGCAGCAGTGTTTCTGAATACCAGTTGCTGAAACCACAAGAGGAGAGAGGGGTCTTGTGTTCGAATCCTGCTTGTGGGTTTCCCACAGGCATCTGGTTGGCCACTGTGAGAACAGGATGCTGGACTAGGTGGGCCACTGGCCTGATCCTGCAGGCTCGTCTTGTGTTCTTGATGCTAAAAATAAAAAATATGCATTTGCACTTGGCTTTGTATTATTATTATTTTTTAAAAAATACAGTCATACCTCTTGTTACGTTTGCTTCAGGTTAAATCTTTTCAGGTTGCGTCCTGTGGCGACCTGGAAGTACCAGAAAGGGTTACTTCCGGGTTTCGCTGCTCGCGCATGTGCAGATGCGCAAAATGACCTTACGCACATGCGCAGAAGCGGCGAATTGTGACATGGTCATGTTGTGAACGGGTCTCCGGAACAGATCCCATTCGCAACCAGAGGTACCACTGTATATTTTTACGCTTTCCGTTTTACATACCATAACAGCAAAAAAGAAACAAAATACAGATATCATATTCGCTTTGACTTCCCTTCCCTTCTTTTGCGGATCTTTGTTTACATTTTCATTCTGCATCTTATCACTGACTCCAGTTCTTACAAATCCTTAATCAGTCCATGGTTCAGATTTTTGCTACAAGTCTTCTGTCAAACCTGCTAATAAGTGTAGTTGTTTGCAATAATTTTTCAATTACATGTTATACTTTCCCCCATTCTTTGCTGAAGTTTGATTCTTCCTGGCTCCTGAATCTTCCTGTGAGTTTTGCCAATTCAGCATAGCTCATTCGTTTTAACTGCCGCTCCTCTCTGGTCAGAACTGAATTTTCTTTCCATCTCCAGGACAGCATTATTCAGGCAGCTGTGGTCACATACATGAACAATTTCTCCTGGTCTTTTGGGATCTCCACACCTAAAATTCCTAAAACGAAAGCTTCTGGTTTATTAGAAAAGGTCATTTTCAACATTCCTCCCCAACTTATTATGTATCATTTCCCAGAAAGATTTTATCACTTTACATGACCACCACTTGTGATAAAAGGTGCCTTCTTTCTCTTTACATTTTAAGCATATATTATAATTTAGCTAATTTACAAGGCGTTAAATACCAAAGGTACATAATTTTCATATAGTGTAGCATGTTGTAAATTTCAGATCTGCAGTCCATAATCTCTCCCACGCTGCTAACTCAATATTATAACCAAAATCCTCGCCCAGTTTATCTTCACTGATTTGACCTGCTCATCTTCTGTTTGCCAATCCCATAGAATTTTATACATTTTAGAAATTAATTTCTTTTTATTTTCCAACACCTATCTTTCGAATCGGGAGGTTTTATATAAAAAACCTTTCTTTTTATCCAGCTTAAATACTTTGTTAAGCTGGTGATACTGCAGCCAACCGGTTATTAGTCCTCTTATTTCTTCATATTGCCTTAATCTTAAATCTTGATCTACCTCTTTTTTCATAATTCTTTATAAGTTACCCAGTCATTCCTCATATTTATTTTTTTCACCAATTTTGCTTCAAGTGGAGAAAGCCACCACTGTATCTTTTGTTCTAATATTTTTTAAAATATTTATGCCACACCTCATATGCCAATTTCCTTTGTTACGGAAAAATCTAGGTGCGAGGCTGCTCAGTCACCCAGCTCGTCGGGCAGAGCCCACTGGTCCCTGCGGAATAAAAGAAGGAGTCCAGCCACCAACCGGAGCAAATAGCTGTAGACCAAAGTTTATTGCGCAACAGGTTCAAAGAGGAATTTTGAACTCTGAGGATGGGGTGACCAGGACTTTTTAAACTTTCCCACCATATCCCAGAATACAGTTCGTATGGCATCATTGCTACATCACTGACATGTCACAAAAGGGGAGAGGTAGACAGGGGTTACGCGGGTGGCTCTGTGGGTTAAACCACAGAGCCTAGGGCTTGCAAATCAGAAGGTCGGTGGTTCGAATCCCCGTGACGGGGTGAGCTCCCATTGCTTGGTCCTTGTTCCTGCCAACCTAGCAGTTTGAAAGCACGTCAAAGTGCAAGTAGATAAATAGGTACCGCTCCGGTGGGAAGGTAAAAGGCGTTTCCCTGCTCTGCTTTGGTTCGCCAGAAGCGGCTTAGTCATTCTGGCCACATGACCAGGAAGCTGTACGCTGGCTCCCTTGGCCAATAAAGCGAGATGAGCGCCGCAACCCCAGAGTCGGCCACGACTGGACCTAATGGTCCCTTTACCTTTTGGACAGGGGTTACACTTGTTTTACCTTGGCAAACATTTCCAGACAATGTTACAGATAGGTAGCCGTGTTGGTCTGCCATAGTCAAAACAAAAAAAATTCCTTCCAGTAGCACCTTAAAGACCAACTAAGTTAGTTCTTGGTATGAGCTTTCGTGTGCATGCATGTATATCTTTCGTGTGCATGTGTATCTGAAGAAGTGTGCATGCACACGAAAGCTCATACCAAGAACTAACTTAGTTGGTCTTTAAGGTGCTACTGGAAGGAATTTTTTTTATTTCCAGACAAGTCCTTGGTACAAGATGAGCATAAGCAGACATGGCAGGGCAAGACCCAGGTATAAGATGAGCATAGGCAAACACCTCTGAAGTCCCACCGCCCAAAGTACAATAGAACTTCCTTTGCATGTCTGGCCCCTTGGCAAGTTTGGTGATGGGATTAGGCTTTCCTTGGCCAACAATCAGCTCAGCAATTGTCCCCTCTGGGCACTTCCTGGGGTAGGAGATGTGTATAGTATACATGTCCTCACGCTTGGGGGTTTTTCCAAGACCAAAAAGTGTTGAAATGGAGGAAACTGTCAAAGGAGTTGATTTTATGTGATTTTTAAAGCTAGGTAACTTCCCTGAGCTGTCAAGTCAAAAGGATACATTTATGCATAACATTTGTAACATTGAACAACTTTAAAGATGTGCCCCCCCCCCCGTAATTTCCACAACACCTTATAACATGGTTAAAGAAAGCTTTATGAACTTTAACTTTGTCATACGCCAAATACGCATGCCAACCAAATCTATTATCATGTCCTTCCAGATCTAATATATAACCATTTTCTAACAATATCCATTCTTTTAGCCAACACTTGGCCAGGTAGGTTAAAGGTAGAGTCCTAAGCACGTGTCCGAGAAAGGAAGTAACTAAATTGTGCACTGGGATCAGTGGAGTTTATTTCAGATGAACATGCTCAAGATTGGGGACAGGGGATCAATGAAAAGTTTCATACTGATTGCCACTGGAATGAGATGCCGAAAGCATTGAACTTCCTACAAAAAAGATATTTGGTGTTCAGGTTAGATGTCTTTATTTATATGCTACGTAAAATAAATGCAACATAATTCATCAGAAATAAAACATCCCCCCCTCCCAGCTTACAAGACAATATTATGTAAGTTTCCAAATATGGCTCCCTGATCTCTTCCACAGAAACATTTGTCTGTCTCCATCTGTCAAAACTTATTCAAATACAGTCATACTTCGTGTTGCGTCTGTTTCATGTTGCGTCTTTTTGCCTTATGTCCCGCGGCAACTCAGAAGTACCGGAACAGGTTACTCTCGGGTTTCGCTGCTTGTGCATGCGCAGAAGCGCTAAATCATGCTTCGCGCCTAGCTGTCAACTTTCAGATTTGAAAATAAGGGATCAGGAGCCTCACCTGACCCAGGGACAGTCTACGGGATATCTAACAATCTGGGATAGCAGCGGGAAGCAGCTCTGGAATAAGGGAATTTCCCGCAAAACAAAGGAAAGGTTGACAGCTGTGGCTTCGCAGCGCTTTGAGTTGCGGGCATTTCACGTTATGGACGGGCCTCTGGAACAGATCCTGTCCGTAACACAAGGTATTGTTGTTGAGTCATTTAGTCGTGTCCGACTCTTCGTGACCCCCTGGACCAGAGCACGCCAGGCCCTCCTGTCTTCCACTGCCTCCCGCAGTTCGGTCAAACTCATGCTGGTAGCTTCGAGAACACTGTCCCACCATCTCATCCTCTGTCATCCCCTTCTCCTTGTGCCCTCCATCTTTCCCAACATCAGGGTCTTTTCCAGGGAGTCTTCTCTTCTCATGAGGTGGCCAAAGTCTTGGAGCCTCAGCTTCAGGATCTGTCCTTCCAGTGAGCACTCAGGGCTGATTTCCTTCAGAATGGAGAGGTTTGATCTTCTTGCAGTCCATGGGACTCTGAAGAGTCTCCTCCAGCACCAGAATTCAAAAGCATCCATTCTTCAGCAAGCAGCCTTCTTGATGGTTCAGCTCTCACTTCCATACATCACTACTGGGAAAACCATAGCTTTTACTATACGGACCTTTGTCGACAAGGTGATGTCTCTGCTTTTTAAGATGCTGTCTAGGTTTGTCATTGCTTTTTTCCCATGAAGCAGGCGCCTTTTAATTTCGTGGCTGCTGTCATCATCTGCAGTGACCATGGAGCCCAAGAAAGTAAAATCTCTCACTGCCTCCATTTCTTCCCCTTCTATTTGCCAGGAGGTGATGGGACCAGTGGCCATGATCTTCGTTTTTTTGATGTTGAGCTTCAGACCATATTTTGCGCTCTCCTCTTTCACCCTCATTAAAAGGTTCTTTAATTTCTCCTCACTTTCTGCCATCAAGGTTGTGTCATCTGTTTATCTGAGGTTGTTGATATTTCTTCCGGCAGTCTTAATTCCGGTTTGGGATTACCACTGTACAAAGTCATTGCAAGGTGTTAACTTTGCAGATTTTCCCCATCTAAGCAACAAGAGCGGCTCTCTTGTTTAATATCTTGTCTAAAGTCTCAAAGAAGGCCAGTGATAAATCCTATTTCATACCATTCATTGTGGTGCAATTAATCCTCCAGAAGCTATACAACGAAAGTGCCAGGCACACCTCTGGGAAAAGGGAGTTTCGCAGCTTAGGGGCCACCACAATGAAGGTCCTGTCCTTGGACACAGACACAGCAGGTCATAGGTTCAGTCAACTGGTTAATTTTTAACATCGGCCGTGGTTACCAAAATTTTAGGTGCCTTCAGCGGATGGAGGAAAACGTTGGGAAATGGGCAGCATGGAAAAGAAGAGAATAATAACCCTCTTTCAAGCAAGCAGTGTAGCAAGTTCATTTAAGTATGAAGAAAACCACACTCCTGAATTGACAGATTTGTTTGCCAAGAAGCCCGTAATCTTATCAGCAGATAAGTGCACAGGGCTGGATCCCCCACCCTCTGACAAGGTGTTGAAAAATTCCCCAGGATTCCCTGATAGCCTGGTTAGGGGAGCGTGAGCAGCCTGAACCTTCTGCTCCACAGCTGCCTGTCTGTTGAAATTGGGTGGCAAAAGGAGTATAGTGGCACCTGTGGTTGTGAACGGGATCCGTTCTGGAGTCCTGTTCACAACATGAGCAGAACGCAGTCTTCACGGGTAATGATTCGCCGCGTCTGTGCATGCGCATGGCTGGGGAAATCCAGCCAGATGGGCGGGGTACAAATAAATTATTATTATTATTATTATTATTATTATTATTATTTTGCATGTCTGCGCATGCACGTGGTTGAGTAAACCCAGCCAGATGGGCGGGGTACAAATTATTATTATTATTATTATTATTTTTCACGTCTGTACATGCGCGAGCGGCAAGACCCGGAAGTAACCCTTTCTGGTACTTCCAGGTTGCCGCAGGACGCAACCTGAAAAAACGTATCATGAAGCAAACGCAACACGAGGTGTGACTGTACCAGTGAATGCCGCAAACTTGGAATTTCGGCAGTGATGCAGTGATGCAGTTGGAGGGGCCCTCCAAAGGTCATCTAACCCAGCCCCCTGCACTGCAGGAATCACAGCTAGATAATCTCTGGCAGATGATCTTACAACCTCTGCATAAAAACCTTCAGCGAAGGAGAGTCCATCACCTCCCGAGGGAATCTGTTTCACTGTTGAACGCCTCTTGCCTTCAGAAAGTTCTTCCTGATGTTTAGTCAGAATCTCCTTTGTTGTCATCTGACGCCATTGGTTTGGTGTCCTGCCTTCTGGAGCAGCAGGAAATAACCTGGCACCATCTTCTATACAGCAACCCTTCAGATATTTGAATATGGCTCTCGTGTCTTTTCCAGGCTAAACGTACCCAACTCCCTCAACCGTTCTTTTCGTTCTTGGGAAATCTCCTTTTGTCTTCCTTTGCGAAAAGTTTCACCAGTGACATAAACGAAAATCTGCACTCAGGGCAGTTCACAGAATAAAATACAAGATAAGAACACAAGTAAATATGTAAAACAAAACAGCAAAACAGTAACGCGCGCCCACCCCCCCCTTTCCCATAGACTCATTTAAAAGGAACCTTTTTGCCTCTAGTTTAAAAATATGTAATGAAGGCGCCAGATAAACCTCCACAAGGAGAGCATCCCACAGACGGGGAGCCACTGCGGAGAAGGCCCCGTTCTTGTGTTGTCACCCTCTGGACCTCATCTGGAGAGGGCGCCTGAAGACTGGCCTCAGATGATGAGCGCAGGGTCCAGATGAGTTGCGTTCCTTTCTGCTGAATTAAAAAGTTTTGCAGCCTTTCCCCCGTAGGGGAGTTGCTGCAAGCTCCTTGATCATTACGGTTGCCTTTTTCTGAACCTTGTTAGCTCTCCAGATCTGGCGCTCTGTTTAATCAATGGTTGTAACTATTTTTCTCCCCAAGGTCTGGGCTCCCTGCGCCAGCTGTAAACCACCGAAGTCATGCCATGGCCAAAAAGGAATGGGTGCGCAACCCCTTTCTCTCTCCTCTTCTTATGGGCTACCTACATGTCTGCAACAAGGCAGGCAGAGGACATGGTGGCCTTGGAACAGCTCAGCAGCTTGCAACCATCCAAAGCGTCTTTGGTTTATTTTCGGAGGGACAGTGAGTATTTTTCCCCATCTGCGTTTTTATTCTTTCTTCAAAATAATATTTATTACTTTTAAAAGGAAAAAAGACAGAAGAGAAAAAACAAAAGAGAGAGGGGGGGAAAAGACAATACAATACAATATATAAACAATACAAAACACAACCTAAACCCATTAAACTAAACTAAACCAAACCCACTCCCTAACCCTAACCCTAAATAAAACAAAACAAAAACTATTTAAAAAAAAATACATCCCCCCTTTTCGATACTCTTTCTCTATTGTCTATCATATTATAAATAACATTTTTTTTTAAACCTTATGTTAACATTAAAACTAAAATACTTATATATGCTTAACTCCTTATAACATTTCTGCTAAATCCATAAAATATCAATCCACCATTTTTCTATCACTCATTAATTTTGCGATATTTCTATATATAAACTTTAAATTTTCCAATCTTCTTCCATCAACTCCCATCTGCGTTTTTTATTGCATTTGGTTAGTAGGGTTGCTTTGCTGCTGTAATTTAATGGATTTGTATCGCACCTTTCTCCCAAGCCGGGATTCAAGGCGGCTTGCAACATTTAAAAACTATGTTATAAAATACAAAGTAATAAAAAGAAACGTATTAAAAACAGTAGCTGAAAATCAGAACCAGCAATTAAAATCCAGTTTGCCCTGACAGCAACCCAGTGATCAGCCTCATGTGCACTTTAGTTTCTAAAAGGCCTGTCTGAGCAGGAAAGTCTTAGCCTGAAAGAGGCAGCCAGTCTAACTTCTCTTGGGAGAGAATTTCACAACATATGAGCTCTGGGAGTGAGGTTTGGAAGAGAGGTTCTTCCTGGGTTATTTGTGGGGCATAGGAATTTGTGCAATTTTTTTTCCCCAAAATATATTTCGGCCCTCCACAAGGTCTGAGGGACAGTCGACCGGCCCTCTGCTGAAAAAGTTTGCTGACCCCTGTAATATACCTATTAAATGTGGAAACATGGACTTAGCAGATGGGCAATGAAAGCAGATCAAGTTTGGGAGCCTTGATAGTTGCAACTACAAGGCCTTGATGGTTGTAAGTAAAGGTAAAGGTACCCCTGCCCGTACGGGCCAGTCTTGACAGACTCTGGGGTTGTGCGCCCATCTCACTCAAGAGGCCAGGGGCCAGCGCTGTCCGGAGACACTTCCGGGTCACGTGGCCAGCGTGACATCGCTGCTCTGGCAAGCCAGAGCCGCACATGGAAACGCCGTTTACCTTCCCGCTGGTAAGCGGTCCCTATTTATCTACTTGCACCCGGAGGTGCTTTCGAACTGCTAGGTTGGCAGGCGCTGGGACCGAGCAGCGGGAGCGCACCCCGCCGCAGGGATTCGAACCGCCGACCTTTCGATTGGCAAGCCCTAGGCGCTGAGGCTTTAACCCACAGCGCCACCTGCGTCCCCTACTTGAAGTACAACTTGATGGTTGTACTACAAGGCAAAACCACCTTGTGACTGGGTAAATCTCACTGCCCTTTTTCCATTAGTGCGAGGATTTCAGATTCAGTTATAATTTCTTGTGGCGAGTGCTGCCTTTTGACTCCTGCTTTTGCATTTAATTTACATTTGGTCGGGGAGCTGGTGGCAGCCCCCACCCCTCGCTGCACCAGAAAGCCCCGTGAAGCCCTGCGCACATTAAACAGCGTCCCAGAAATGTTTTAGCAATAATCGCAATTGTTTTTGTGAAGCAGAGCAGGCGCTTGTTTATCTTCCAGCTTCTCCATCTGCTGAGATGTTCCTGGAACAGCTGGAGAAATCCACAGAAGCGCTCCGAGATTATGGGATTTCAGTCCTCAAGGTACAAGGAAGTGTCATCCCGCCCCCCCCCCCGCCTGGTAAACAACCAAGGAAGTCTTTCCATTTATTTCAAGCCCCTAGAATGACTAACTGGTATCTTTCTTGTTGCAAATGTTCCGTGGGGCTATGTGGTCATAGGTTGCCCGCAGATTCCTGGCAACAGTTTTTCTCTGTTGCTCCAAACAAGAAATGGATCTAGAAAGCTGTTTTATGCAAGTTAGAGCATTTATCTTCCTGGCTCACCCTTGCATAGTTCAGCCTTCATCAACTATTGGTGAGGGGGGGTGGTCTTTGTTCCATTGTTGTTTTTATTACACATTTTGTGTCTTTGATCTTGTGTTTTTATGCTGTGGATTGCCCTGAGATCTACGGATGAAGGGTGGTATGCAAAGTTGGTTGTTGTTGTTATTATTATTATTAATAATAATAATAATAATAATAATAATTTGTGCTAAAATTGTTTTAATGGGGGATGGGGTTTTGACTTGGGCGGGTGTTGTTTTCTATGGAGGTGGGGTTGTTTTAAATTGTTTTTAAATGTTATATGTCGATTTGGATTTTTGTGGGGCAGGAAATTTTTTTAGGGGCTT